>NC_000087.7:8921770-9521770 GCF_000001635.26 Mus musculus | reverse complement strand
GAGGTGGTATATTTATGCCCACCACTGACATGTTAACTCAGTGCCTGTTCTATGGTCACAGTTGTCCATTTAGTGTGAAAATTTTACTCAGAAGCAATTTACGCCTCTAGCTGTCACCATAGCTTCAGTCTTATTATGATTTGAATATATAATATTTTGAGTAGGCTAATATACTTAAACAGTTGGTCTCCAGGTAGAGACAGTGTTTGGGAAGGTTATGGAACATTTAGGAATGTTTTTTACGAACATTTCACATATTGTTCTATAATGAATATTAGCAAAAAATCCAATATATCTAGAAAAGAAAGAAAAAGTAGTTCAAGTCTAAGTGGATCCCTGATGCAGGAACACAAAGTCTAACCCGTGTATGTTCTGTTCAACTACCTCAGCCAGGGAATCTACATTTCACTCTAGGTGTGCAATGGATTTTTCTAAGCATTGGCTGTCTTGATCTGTATCTAATATAAGGCTGTATAGTTATTCTCTTACAATGTTAGAGCTGCTATCCCAGTGCCTGCACTAGGTAGCCCTGCTCCCAAAATTATAGCCAACGTTAGGGAAATAGTTTCTCTCTTCTGTCTTTTGAGGTCTCCCCCAACATGCCCTATTAGGTTCTTCAGCACTATTTCCTCTGAATAATAAGTTATGGATGGCACCAATTGGACTAGAATAGAGAACTCCTTTGCAGTAGGGGAATTAAGAACCTCTCCATGCACACACAGAGTCAACCCTGTTGAACAGGCCCACCATGCCTGTTCAGGGGAAATAACCCATTTGGAATGCACCATGGGGGTATTTTGGTTACAAATATGTTGATGTGACAAGGGAACTTTTCCCAGGCAGGTCCCCTGTCCTGATATGGTTTGTATGGTTAAGGTTCTTCTCTTGGGACCATATGCATGCAGTGTCTCTCTCGGACTCATTATATTTAGACATAAAACCAACATCTTCATAAAAAGAGTTTCTGGCATAATAACACAGCCAGCAGAAGATGGTTAGCTCTGGTTGGGAACTGGTCAAAATCTGAAAGGTTTTTAGCATCCTTGACCAGAGCAGATCTACGGGGGCGCAGAGCCTGCTAAGGAAGGACTGGGAGGTCAACAAACACTGGTTTGAGAACAGACTTTGGCATAGGTTTTTCAGGGCAAGACCTCTTGGTATAGGTTTAGTGTTTGCCAAAATTCGGTTTGGTCCTACAGTCACATTCAGGGGGTTTACAATTGGTTTTATCAGGAGCCTAATTGTCAAAATGAGTTTGAGCTTTTTCCCCCCAATAATATAAAATAGGAGGCCCCAAGGTTTCCCAGTTTCCCAGCCCTTTTCCTGCTTTCCTAGGCTGGTGAACTTTAGTTGAACTTCAGATTCCCTCCCCTGTCAGGTGACTGTAATAAAATCTTCCATTGATGCCTTCTATCCCGATGTTTCACAACCCCATAAAGCATAATAGAATTGTTCTGGTTCCCCATATGCCACAGTTCTCTTTTCCCCAGACATATACAAAATTCTCCCTAAGTCTACTTAGTGTATGAATGTTGTAAAGTCTTTTGGGTGTCAGGCCATGAGTTATCAGCCAGCTGGCACAGATCAAACGTTAAATATGGAAATCATGGCATCCCAAGTGGTTTTTCTTTATTAGCCAGTTGGGCCCAGTAACCCATTTCAGGATTCTCAATTGTCCTAGTCAAGTCATAAGGCTGCTGCTGGTTTTTGATCTCTGAATGGAGACATGGACTGGGAACAGCAGCACATGCAGTCAATAAAAACAGCAATCTTAGGACCTAGTTAATTTTAACATGAAGGGATGAATAGGACTCCAGCTCTTTTAATAATATGAAAAGTGATCATTGCAGAAAACAAGGATGAAACAGTTTTGTGATACCTTAGTTCTAGGATTGTCATAGACTTCATAAAAAATGAAAATTTAGCACCAAATATGTGGAAACTAATGAGGGCAGGGGAAGGAGGGGTAGGAAGGATAGCCCACATCTGGCCAGAGTTCCTCCTATGCTCTGGGCAGGCAGACTTGGGAGAGCTGCTAACCCTCACGGCCTCTCTCCTGCCTTCCCATACCTGAATGTGTTCATTTTTTTCCTCCCCCTCCCATCTCCCACCTAGTTCTCTCTCTCTCTCTCTCTCTCTCTCTCTCTCTCTCTCTCTCTCTCTCTCTCTCTCTCTCTCTCTCTCTCTCTCTCTCTCTCTCTCTCTGCCTTGTGTGATTTCTTTCTTCTTCCTTACAAGTGTGATTGAAGCATTCTCACTTGGACCCTTCTTGTTGTTAAGTTTGTTGAGTTCTGTGGATTGTATCCTAGGAAATCTGTACTTCTTTGGCTAATATCCTCTTATTACAGTTCATTTTTCTTTGAGATTTTATTTGTATTCGAAACAAGAACAGTGTTACATTTATGATAAAAATGATAAAATGTTGAATAGATTCACAAAAGAAATCTTAGTAATTTACTGTTTATTTACTATTACCTGGACGTTTTAATCATTATCATAGAGTATAAAATAAAATGTGAATGTGAGAAAGAAATTTAGAGAACGAATTGGAGGGTAAGGATGGAAGATGTCGAAATTTGTGTTTTGTTGTTATGAAGAGACACTATGACCACAGTAATTCCTATAAAGCAAAGAACGTTGCTGGGGCTGACTTACAGTTTCAGAGGTTAATTTCATTATTGTCTTGCTGAGAATCATGGTAGTTTTCAGGAAGATTTTTGTTAGAGCCAGAGATGAAGCCAAGAGCTATAAATCTTCATCCACAGGCAGCAAAAAGAGGCTGTCTACACACTGGCCAGACATGAGCATATATGATCTCAAAACCTGCCTCTAGTGACAGCCTTCCTTGATTGAGCAGCAGAGTAGAGCTGGCCCTAGATTCGGGGCTTTCTGATGAGCTGCCTGGTGGGCATGGGCATGGGTACCTGGTCCTGCCTCTTGTTTGATGTGCAGTGGTTTGGACAAAGGAAAGACCCCTTCCCTCCCTTCTGCCCTCACCACCCTTGGCAAGAGTGCTGTCCCTGATGGGGTCATGAGCCCAATCACCTCTTGCAGCACTTGGGAGATTAGGCCATGCACCTCATCTGAGCAGCAGGGAGGGAGTTGGCCCTGGTTTGGGGGTTACTGGTGAGCATGCTCAGAGGGAGTGAGAATTAGAGACCTGGCTCCATCCCTTACCTACTGTAGCACTGTAGAGTATGACCCCTCTACCTTGTCTGGGAAGCACAGTAAAGCTGGCTTTGATGGCAGGGGCACAAATGAGAGAGCACTGAGGGTATGGTAGCATGAAAGTTGTTTGTGCCCCTTGTTGGCTGCAACTTTGGAAAGGGAAGCTTGGGAAGGGCAGGAAATCTCTCCCAGATGGTGGTAGTGTGGCAGAGCTGGTGGTCTGATTAGTCCGATCCCTCTCAGGCCCAGATCCTGGGGTTTGAATTGCCCCACCACAACATTGACCCCCATTGGTGAACTGCTGAAGTAGATTAAAATGGCCACCCTACAGATCCCATACTACAGGATCTCCATGAAAAAGGGCAACAACAGGATATCTGAGAGGAGTTACAGTTATGCATTAGTACTGATAGTATAGTAGAAGGCAGAGAGCTCTTAAGACTCATTAAAATGAACAACTTGGAAACAAAGAAGTGTAGATAAAAGGTCACACTGTGGGATATACACTGTGACATTATAAATTCCAGGATGAGATTCTTATTCTGGTGGGGTGGTTGCAATGATGGAAGCGGAATACAAGGTGATGAGGAGATAAGTGGGACTGGGTGCATGATTTAAAACTCAGGAAGATCAAACAAAAAGTTTGAAAAAGAGTACCAAATTTTCAAACCATTATTCATTTCTATGTTAAAGGGAAAAAGTCAAACATACACAAGGGTATACAACTATCTTCATAATATAAAAATAAAAAAATACTAACTTTTCTGACATCTAGGTTTCTACCCTAAAAATTGAACTAATATCATGTAAACATGACATTTTGTGAGTTAACATATTTTATTTTGAAAAGTTATAGTAAGCTATAGGTTTAGAAATAAGTTAGATACGTTCAACAAAGCCTTTTCCAGGCAAAAGTTTGGTGGGGTTATTTTCTCAATTGAAATTCAATATTCTCAAATGGTTCTGGCTTGTGTGAAGTTGATATTGAATTAGACAGAAGAGGACATTAATGATTATAGCCATAGGCATGATGTGTTAAGGGTAAGAAATGTTGTCTTGGACTTATCCTTAACAGGAAGGCTTGCAGCTGCCGAAGTAGATTTGGTAGAGTACTTTATTCTCATGCATGAAGCCTTGGGTTTTATCTCTAAAACTGTATCAAGTAGGTCATGCTGGTACCTCTCTTTAATACTAGCTGTTCTGGAAAATGAAAGCAGGAGGATCAGTGGTTCATAGTCATATTGAGCTATTAAGTGAGATAAAGGACAGTCTGAACTATATAGAATATATCTCGAAAGCAAGTAAGGATTATAATACTATATAATACCCACACACAAACAAAAGCCAGCTTATATCACATGAGACTGTGACTCTCTCAGTTGTATTTAAGCCTCCCCTTACATAATCCAATAGCTCTACCATTGATCTCTATCCACAGTTTACCAGTGGACCTCATGGCTGCACATGTCTAGGGTGTAATTTATTTTTTTCCATTTTTATTAGGTATTTAGCTCATTTACATTTCCAATGTTATACCAAAGTACCCCATACCCACCCACCCCCACTCCCCTACCCACCTACTCCCCCTTTTTGGCCCTGGAGTTCCCCTGTACTGGGGCATATAAAGTGTACAAGTCCAATAGGCCTCTCTTTGCAGTGATGGCCGACTAGACCATCTTTTGATACATATGCAGCTTGAGACAGGAGCTCCGGGGTACTGCTTAGTTCATATTGTTGTTACACCTATAGGGTTGCAGTTCCCTTAGTTCATGGGATGCTTTCTTTAGTTCCTTCATTGGGGGCCCTGTGATCCATTCAATAGCTGACTGTGAGCATCCAGTTCTGTGTTTGCTAGGTGCTGACATAGTCTCACAAGACACAGCTATATCTGGGTCCTTTCAGCAAAACCTTGCTAGTGTATGCCATAGCGTCAGCATTTGGAAGCTGATCAGGGGATGGTTCTCTGGATATGGCAAACACTAGATGGTCCATCCTTTCGTCACACTTCCAAATTTGGTCTCTGTAACTCCTTCCATGGGTGTTTCATTTCCTATTCTGAGAAGGGGCAAAGTGTCCACACTTTGGTCTTCGTTCTCTTGAGTTTAATGTTTTTAGCAAATTATATCTTGTATCGGGTATCCTAAGGTTCTGGGCTAATATCCAATTATCACTGAGTACATATAGTGAGAGATTCTTTGTGTTTGGGTTACCTCACTCAGGATGATGCCCTCAAGGTCCATCCATTTGGTTAGGAATTTCATAAATTCATGCTTTTTAATAGCTGAGTAGTACTCCATTGTGTAAATGTACCACATTTCCTGTATCCATTCCTCTGTTGAGGGGCACCTGGGTTCTTTCCAGCTTTTGGCTATTATAAATAAGGCTGCTATGAACATAGTGGAGCATGTGTCCTTCTTACCGGTTGGGACATCTTCTGGATATATGCCCAGAAGAGGTATTGCTGAATCTTCTGGTAGTACTATGTCCAATTTTCTAAGGAACAGCCAGACTGATTTCCAGAGTGGTTGTACAAGCTTACAATCCCACCAACAACGGAGGAGTGTTCCTCTTTCTCAACATCTGCGCCAGCATCTGCTGTCACCTGAATTTTTGATCTTAGCTATTCTGATTTGTGTGAGGTGGAAGCTCAGGGATGTTTTGATTTGCATTTCCTTGATGATTAAGATGTTAAACATTTTTTCAGGTGCTTCTCTGCCATTCGGTATTCCTCGGGTGAGAAATCATTGTTCAGTTCTGAGCCCCATTTTTAAATGGGGTTATTTGATTTTATAGGGTGTAATTTATTTGAGTAGTGGCTCTGAGTCACCTAATTTGTGGAAGACTAGCAGATTTCATACTTTGGTTATGAGGCACCTCTTTTAAGTACATTCAACTCAAACTTCCTTTAAACTGATAGATAAAGCAAAGTACTTTTCCCTATTATTTAAATGTGTGTGTGTGTGTGTGTGTGTGTGTGTGTGTGTGTGTGTGTGTGTGTGTGTGTGTGTGTATGTGTTCGTACGTACATATGAATGTAAGGAAATGCACATGCCCACAGGTGCCAGAGGCCTCCTGAAGCTCAAGGTAAAGGTGACTGTGAGCTAACCAATGTGAGTCCTGTGTAAGAGCAATACTCACTACTCATTACTGACCACTCTAAACTCAAAGTGCTTTTATTCCCTGGCAACATAATCATGCCCCTAAGTATAACTCTTAAATTATTTTTGTTTGGGGAAATTCTTTTTATACTTTCTGGTACTGATAGACCTTGTACTTCTGATATTGCTCATGATTCAGTCTCCAAAGTATAGGATTCATAAAGATAAACTACTGGTTCCAGTAATTTCATATTTTCAGACAGGATGTCATATAGCCTAGGCTGGCCCCAACTTAGTATGTAACCAAGGATAGCTTCGAACTTCTAATCCTTCCAATACTAA
Organism: Mus musculus; assembly: GCF_000001635.26. Classification (NCBI taxonomy): domain Eukaryota; kingdom Metazoa; phylum Chordata; class Mammalia; order Rodentia; family Muridae; genus Mus; species Mus musculus. The sequence goes on along the minus strand of NC_000087.7, from coordinate 9,515,162 downwards.
CTTGTTCCATGCAAACCATTCTATTTTTGAAAGCACCCATAGAGTAAATATTATTTTTTGTCAAATTTCTATTTATAAAAGGTCAATTCAACTAAAGACTATGTCATTTATATTTGACCTCTTTTGTAATCTTGTAAAGAATTCTTTGACAAACTATATAAATCTGTTCCTGTGACAGTTAGGACCTCTATTCTATATCATGAAAGAAATATCTGTGCAGAGGAGTTTTACTTCACCAAAGTGGACAAATATAAATTTTATTAACTATCTTTTCAGAGTTATTTATTATCAGCTATCTTTGTCTGGGCATCTCTAAGGGATAAAGTTTGATGTCTTGCTTTATCTATATATTATTCAGTAATTATGTTAGGGATATTATATACTTATTATAACTGACATACATTGTTCTGATAGATTAGAATAGAGCCTGAATAGCTATCTCAATATATTTCAAAAGCCCAAGTACACATATTTCAGGGATTCATATCTAGGGGCTAAACAAATTAAGTACAGGACTGAAAAATATTATTTCTGATAATTAAATCAATGGAAAACATATTCTCACAAAAATATACTTACATATTTTTACTATATTTGTTTGTAATCGTTGATAGCTAAAAGCAGGTGTTTTATCTGGGAAATGACCAAAGCACTGGTGTGTCTAGTGCATAGATTATTTCTCAGCAATTAAAAAACAATGAGTACTCCCACCTTATCCTCTCTTTCTCCATTTATTGTTCTCCCTCTGATACACAGACGCAAAATTTTCAATTAATAGGAACTCCTCTGTAAGTATCAGGAAAGTGCTACACACTACAAAACAAGCATTGGGAAATTTCCAGGACAATACTCTCATTTTAATTTTGTAGGAAAAATAAAACTCCCTTAGATACCTTAAAGAGGCAGAGACTCACCCCTTCTAAACATAGGTAGAATAATAGGTGACTGTTGATAAATATTCTAGAGCAAAGCAGCAAGTAAGAAATAGGAAGAGAAGGAAAAGGAGAAGGGAGAGAGAAAGAGAGAGAGAGAGAGAGAGAGAGAGAGAGAGAGAGAGAGAGAGAGAGAGAATGTACTCAAAAGAAAGAAACCTTTAAAAGCCAGTGTTCATTAAGAATTTATTTATTTATTTATTTATTTATTTATCTTTTTTGATTTATTTAATCTTTTCTTCATACTCCAGGTGTTATACCCCTCTAGGTCCCCCCTCTGATTGTTCCACATTCCATACCACCACCCACCAATTCCACAAAATTGTCTTCAACCCCCACCTCACCAGAACTACCCAAGAGACTGTCTGTGGCCTCCAGTCTCTTGAGGGTTTGGTGCATCTTCTCTGACTAAACCCAGACCTGGTAGTCCTCTGCTGTATGTGTGTTTGGGGCATCATGTCAGCTTGTATATTTTGCCTGATTGGTGGCTCAGTGTCAGAGAGGTCTTGGAGATCCGGGTTAAATGAGACTGCTTGTCCTCATACAGGGTTGCCCTCCTCCTCAGCTTCTTCCAGCTTTTCCCTCATTGAACCAGAGGGATCAGCAGCTTCTGTCCATTGGTTGGGTGTTAATATCTGCACCTGACTCTTCCAGTTGCTTTTTGGGTCATTCGGGTACAGTCATAATAGGCCCCCTTTTGTGAGCACTTCATAGCCTCAGTAGTAGTGTAAGGCCTTGGGGCCTTTCCCCAAGCTGGGCCCCACCTTGATCCATTCACTGGACCTCATTTCCATCAGGCTCTTCTCTGTTTTTGTTCTTGAAGTTCTTTTTGACAGGAATAGTTCTGGGTCAGAGCTTTTGACGTGGGATGGCAACCCCATCACTCACTTCATGCCTTCCTTATCTTTCTACTGGATGTGGATTCTACAAGTTCCTGCTTCCCATCTACAAGTTCCTACTCCCCACTGTAGGGCATTTCATCTAAGATACCTCCATTTGAGTCCTGAGAGTCTCTCACCTCCCAGCGCTCTGGTACATTCTGGGAGGTCCCCAACGCCATACCTCCATAGGTTGCCTGTTTTCATTCTTTCTGCTGTACCTCAGGGCTTCAGTTTTTTTTTTCTAACCAATACCTGATCATGTTCTTCTCTAGTACACCTGGTCCCCATCCCCACTTGAGACCCTCCCACCACCCCCACCCACTCTGTGATTTCTTTTTCTCCCTTCCAAGTGGGATTGAGGTGTCCTCACTTGGGACTTGTGGCTTGATAACTTTTTTAAGTTCTGCGGAATGAATACAGGGTGTTCTGCAATTTTTTGGTTAATATCCACTTATTAATGAGGATATACCATGCATGTCCTTTTGGTTCTGAGTTGCCTTACTCAGAATGATATTTCCGAGTTACATCCATTTGCCTGAAAAACTCAGGATGTCTTCGTTTCTTAATAGCTGAGTAGTATTTCATTGTGTAAATGAGCCACATTTTCTGTATCCATTCTTCTGTTTTGGGACATCTGGGTTATTTGCAGCTTCTAGCTATAATAAACAAGGCTGTTATGAACATAGAAAAACATGTCCCTTGGGGCATGGTGGGACATCTTTTTGGTATATTCCCAAGAGTGGTACATCTGGGTCTTCAAGTAGATCTATTTCCAATGTTCTGAGGAATCTCCACACTGAATTCCAGAGAAGTTGTACCTGCTTCCGTCCCACCAGCAGTGGAGGAGTGTTCCTTTTTCTCCACATTTTCACGAACAGGTGCTGTCATCTGAGGTTTTGATCTTAGCCAATTTGATTGGTGTAAAGTACAATCTAAGGGTTGTTTTGATTTGAATTAACCTGAGCACTAAGTACTTTAAACATATCTTTAAGTGTTCCTTAGCCATTTTAGACTCTTCTATCTTGACATCTCTATTTAGATATATACCCCATATTTGATTGGTTTATTTCGTTTCTTGAGTTCTTTATATATTTTGGATATTAGCCCTTTATCAGATGTGAGGTTAGTTAAGATTTTTTTCTCCAGTCTGTAGGTTGATGATTAGTCCCATTGCCTATATGGTTTGCTTACAGAAGCTTTCCAGTTTCATGAGGTCACATTTATGAATTGATGATCTTAGAGCATGAGCCATGGAAGTAGTTTTTAGGACATTTCCCTCTCTGTGTCAATGAGTTTATCTTCTATTAGATTCAGTGGATCTTATTTTATGTTGATAATCTTGATCAACTTGAAACTGAGCTTTGTGCAAGGTGGAAAGTATGGATTTATTTTTATTTTTCAACATACAGACTGCAAATTAGAACAGCACCATTTATTGAAAATTTTTTCTTTTTTCCATCATATATATATATATATATATATATTGCTTCTTTCCAAATATCAAGTGTCTATAAATGTGTGGTTTTCTTTCTGGTTCTTCTTCAGTTCTTGTCCACTGATCCATCTGTCAGTCTCTGTATCAATACCATGTAGGTTTTTTTTTCTTTTTTTTAATCACTACTGCTCTATACTAGAGTTTGAGGTCCAGGATTGCTCTGAGCCAGGATAGCAGTGGAGTCACAGAGTAGGACCCTGGCAATGGCTTTAAAATCGAAGTGTCTCAGGGCTTTCTAGCTCTCAAATTGTACTGAAATGCTGATGATAACTTCTAAAAAGTACTTGGTTTTTCTGAGGGTAGGCTGGCTTAGGTGATTAACACCTGTAGCCTAACAGAGGAGGATTAAGCAATGCAGACTTTTTTCTAGCTCAGCAGGAATTGCTGGGCTCTATCTTTGAGCCAACAAGCCAGATGTCACTGGAAGAGAAGGGATTTAGAGAAGTGATTATAGAAGTTATTACTAAGTTATAAAAATATTTTTATGAAAGTTATATAAGGGCAAAAGCAGAAAGATCCTAAGTGCGGAAAGGGAAAAATTCTTCTAAGTGAGTAAAAGGAAAAAAAAAAAAAGAGTCTAAGTGGAGAAAGGCAAAAAAAAAATTCTCTCTCGATTTTCCTCGTCTCTTTGTCCTCAGCACTTATAAATATTTCAGAATACATGACCTCATGTTACAAAGTTCATCAACTGTCTCAGATCAACAGGTTCATTGAAGGTATCAAACCATAACTATGATATTAGTGAAGTTTTGTATAGGTAAAACCAATCAATATTTTATCTTTTACCCTAGAACCTATCAATAAATCATTGGTTAATTGTTATACAACCTCTTGGAATGTGCTCTGAATAGGAGAAAGCCTAGTTACTATCTAAGAGCAATTAGCCAGTGACACTAGGAAAACTGGCAGTTCTCATTGCAGTTCTGACTATCAGAAAATGACCTAATAGCCCTTTTAGTTTGGGGAGAATTTTATTGAGTATTTTGCATTGATATGCATAAAAGAAGTTGGTCTGAAGTTGCCTTAATCTGGAATCAATTCACCAATAAAAACAAATAGACTAACAGACTGGTTATATAAACAATACACAACATTTTGCTGCATAAAAGAAACCCACCTCAGGGACAAAACCAGACACTACCTCAGAGTAAAAGGCTGGAAAACAATTTTCCTAGAAAATGGTCTGAAGAAATAAGCTGGAGTAGCCATTCTAATATAGAATAAAATCAATTTCCAACCCAAAGTTATCAAAAAAGACAAGAATTGACAGTTAATGATCATGAAAGGCAAAATCTTCCAAGATAAACCCTCAATTCTGAATATCTATGCTCCAAATGCAATGGCATCCACATTCTTTAAAGAAACTTTAGTAAAGCACAAATCACTCATTGCATTGCACACCATAATAGAGGGAGACTTCACAACACACTCTTATCTATAGAAAGATCCGGGAAATAGAAACTAAACAGAGACACATTGAAGATAAAAGAATTTATGAAACAAATGGATTTAATAGATATCTACAGAACATTTTACCCTAAAATAAAAGCATGTTACTTCTTCTCAGCACCTCATGGTACCTTCTCCACAATAGACCATATAATCAGTCACAAAACAGGACTCAACAAAAATATTGAAAGTATTCCATACACTCTATCACATCACCATGGAGGAATGCTGATCTTCAATAACAACATAAATAATAGGAAGCCAACATTCATGTGAAAGCTGAACAACACTCTACTCAATGATAACTTGGTCAAGGAAGAAATAAAGAAGAAATTAAACACTTTTTAGAGTTTAATGAAAATGAAGGGACAATATACCCAAAATTATGGGACACAATGAATGTAGTCCCACAAAGAAAACCAACAGCTCTGAGTGCCACCAAAAAGAAACAAGAGAGAGCACACACTAAGAGCTTGACAGCACACCTAAAAGCTCTAGAACAAAAGGAGGCAAATTTACAAGGGGGAGTAGATAGCAGAAAATAATCAAACTCAGTGCTGGAATCAACCAAGTGGGCACAAAAAGAACTATTCAAAGTATCAACCAAACCAGGAGCCTGTTCTTTGAAAGTAGTATCAAGATAGATACACCCTTAGCAAGATAAACTTGAGGGCACAGGGATAGTATCCTAATTAACAAAATCATAAATGAAAAGGGAGACATAAGACCAGAACCTGAGGAAATCCTAGGCATCATCACATCCTACTACAAAAGGCTATACTAAAAAAACTGGAAAACTTGGACAAAATGGACAATTTTCTAGACAGAAATCAGGTACCAAAGTTAAATCCAGATAAGAATAAAGATCTAAACAGCCCCATATCCCCTAAAGAAATAGAAGCAGTCACTAATAATCTCCCAACCAAATAATGCCCAGGACAGCCCACATGGGTTTAGTGCAGAGTTCTATCAGACCTTCAAAAAAGAACTAATTCCAACTGTTCTCAAACTATTTCACAAAATAGAAACAGAACGTACCCTATTCAATTCATTCTATAGATACCACAATTACACTGATAACTAAACCATATAAAGTTCCAACAAAATACAGGACTTCAGACCAATTTCCCTTATGAATATTGATGCAAAAAATATTCAATAAAGTCCATGCAAACTGAATCTAAGAACATATCACAAAGATCATCAATAATGATCAAATACGCTTCATCCCAGGGATGCAGGGATGGATTAATATAAGGAAACACATCAACGTAATCCACTATATAAGCAAACTGAAAAACAAAAACCGCATGATCATCTCCTTACATGCTGAGAAATCATTTAACGAAATCCAACACCCATTCATGATAAAAGTCATGGAAAGATCAGGAATTCAAGGCCCATACTTGAACATAATAAAAGCAGTATATAGCAAAACAGTAGTCAACATCAAACTAAATGGAGAGAAACTAAACCCAATCCCACTAAAATCAGGGACTAGACAAGGCTGCCCACTTTCTTCCTATCTATTCAATATATCAATTGAAATCCTAGCCAGAGCAATTGGACAACAGAAGTAGATCAAGGGAGCACCATGGTCCCTGGACTGGGGGATTCTGTGGACACCCACAAGGACCCACACAGGATCCTCCACGGGATCCTAAGACCTCTGGTGAGTGGAACACAGCGCCTGGTCCAATCAAATTGCCCAGGACCCTAGACTGCACATTATTATTATGCACATCAGATAGGCATGTGTGTGTGTGTGTGTGTGTGTGTGTGTGTGTGTGTGTGTGTGTTTGTGTGTGCTTATAAGCGTGTAGGTATGTAGCACTTGTGACCAGAGGAATGCAATCATGCAGTATCTTTCTTTATGTCTCTCTGCCATTTTCCTATGATGCAGTGTGTTGATTAGAATATATTTTGCCCAGGGGATGTGGCACTATTACAAGGTGTTGGCTTGTTTGAGGCAGTGTATCATTGTGTAGGCTTGCTTTTATGTAGTGCACAATCTCTGCCCAGTGACAAAAATTGATCCTCTTCCTTGCTAACTGTCGACTTCTGAATTTTTGAATGAATGTGGGGATTGGGAAAATTAGAAAGTTTTGGGAAGGAGATAGAGAGGATGCAAAGACCTTTTGGGTTCCTGCCACTTGCTTTTGCATTCAATATATCTTTTTTAAAACAACACCAACAATTAAAACAACCAACGACAGGGCATCCATACAACAGATTCACAGAGAAGACACCAAAGGGCATTACATTCTTATAAATCATTTTTCAGCTAATTTCTGGTGTATTGAGCCTAAAGATTTTACTGTCAAACCCTGATGATTAATCACTAGATTGGATCCCCTAACACAATGATGAATGACACTGTGGTCAATAGGACAGTTAACGTGTATAAATACATCGTTTTTCACACAGTCAGTTTGAATTGTTACTATATTTCCCAGTTTGGTTTTTTTTTTTTTTTTTGCATTTTATCTCCATTAGTGTGTTGTTTTCAGCCCTCACTTGCTACATAGAAAACGGAATCTTTTACAATATATTTCTTTTAGGGTGCACAATGGAACCTAAAGACTAATTCAGTCCATTTCAAAGTAGAGCTCTCTGTTCTCTTTCCAAAATTGAATTTAAAATGTTTTCAAATATATTTTGCAGTTGTGTGGCTTAGTTTAATTAAGATTGGGGGGGGGTATTTCTCCCACAGTCCCAGTTGTCTAAAACTGGGAAAACTGTCTAGAAATGTTGTGGAACCTTTGTGACTGTGCCCTAGCAGAAGTAGATCCGTGGGGCAAGAAGGAGGGAGCTGGGTGGTTCTGAACTAAATCTTGGATTCTAAATCCAACCAAATGTGAGAAGGGCCCATTCAGGCTCTCAATGACACAGATGAACTTGTTGTTTCCTCCTATTCTGTCTTTATCATGACAGTCTGTCCCTCGTGAGTGTTTGCCATATACATCTCTTCCTGAACATTGATTGTGTCAGGAGTTTTGACAACTTGACTTAAAAATAAGTATTGTAAGTGTACATCTGTCTCTCCACCTCTTCCCCTTCCCCCCTTCCCTCCCTCCCTCCCTCCCTCCCTCCCTCCCTCCCTCCCTCCCTCCCTCCCTCCCTCCCTCCCTCCCTCTCTCTCTCTCTCTCTCTCTCTCTCTCTCTCTCTCTCTCTCTCTCTCTCTCTCTCTCTCTCTCTCTCTCTGTGTGTGTGTGTGTGTGTGTGTAGGTGTGTGTGGGTGGGTGTTGTGTCAAATATATTGCTGTCAATTTTGCCTTCATGTATTTTTTTAATGTGGGTGTGTCGAATGATTTTTCACATTAAAAATTATTCTCACTTTTCATAAATTTCAGTGTAATCTTCAATTTTAGGGAGATAAGCTTCCAAATGGCTTTTTCTCTGGAACTCAATAAATTGGAATGCTCCATAGCTTTATGACCTGAGTGAGAATTGTCAATATGTTCCCAGTAATGCTGTGGGGCCAATCTTAAGATCTGTGCACCAGCTAGAGGAGCCTCTGTGTTCTTTGAGCCCTGCATTTGGAGAATAACTACGAATTGTTTTTACAGTTGGCTCTAGCATAGAGACTCTTTTTTAAAATTGTTTTCTCTTTCTCACTAGATGCCATGCATTGGAAAGTCCTTCGACATGGAAACTACTGACCATATTGAATGGTGGATAAAGGAGATTCACAGTAAATTATAAATGAAGAAAACAAAAGTTACAGCCCTATAACTGATACTCCCACTGCTAAAGCTGTGTGGAAGCATGGAGAATTTTGGAGGACTTGCAAAATTTGTTTGGATCTCATTCCTCCTCATTGCTCACATAATTTAGTACTTAATATCCTCGTGATTTCATAGATATATTTTTCTAAATACTTCTTAATTAAGTTGTGTGAATGTGTGTAACTCTGTGAATGTCTCTGTGCATGTCTCTCTTTCTATGTATATTTTTCTCTGTCTCTGTGCCTACTTGTGTGTCTCTGTGTGAATGTTTATGTGCATGTCTCACTCTGTATGTCTAAGTTTCTCTGTCTTTCTGTCTCTGTCTGTCTATCTATGCCTCTCATCTCAACTCATTTCTTCTCCTTGTTTACCTTCTTCTTCTATTGTTTTACCTTCTTTGCCTTATCCTTCTCCTCCTTATTCTTTTCTCCTTTGCTTCTCCTTTTCCTTTGCCTTCTCCTCCTACTCCTGTTTCTTTCTTTCTTCTTCTTCTTCTTCTTCTTCTTCTTCTTCTTCTTCTTCTTCTTCTTCTTCTTCTTCTTCTTCTTCTTCTTCTTCTTCTTATTCTTATTCTTATTCTTATTCTTATTCTTATTTTCTTCCTTATTCTTCTTCCTTCTTCCTTCTTGTTTTTCTTCATCTTGTTCTTGTTCTTCTTAATCTTGTCCTTCGTCTTCTTCTTCTTCTTCTTCTTCTTCTTCTTCTTCTTCTTCTTCTTCTTCTTCTTCTTCTTCTTCTTCTTCTTCTTCTTCTTCTTCTTCTTCTTCTTTTTCTTCTTTTTCTTCTTCTTCTTCTTCTATGCCTTTGACTTCTCCTTCTCTCATTCTTCTTCTCTCCTTCTCTCCTCCTTATTTAACCTTCTCCTTTTCTACTTCTCCAAGTCCTCCTCCTTCCTTTTGCTCTTCCTCTTCCTCTTCTTTTGTTCTTCTTCCTTCTCCTTCTCCTTGTCGTTCTGCTCCACCCATTCCTCTTCCATTCCTTCTTCTCCTCTTCCTCTCCATATTCTTCTCCTTCTCTTTCTTTTTCTCCTACTTTTTTCTCTATCTCACCCTCCCTCACTCCCTCCTACCCTTACCCTACCCTCCCTGATGCATTCACAGACTGTCCTCCAGTACTACTGGCCATTTGAATTTTGTCTTGCCAAGCTATGAAAACAAGGATGGTCTCCTGAGGCATCCCCTGTTGTTGGTCTTTTCCATATGTCTTTTCAATTGTCCTTTCACTGTTTTACAGATTTCTTCTAAGATCATTTTACCCCACCCCACCTCCATGCCTTGATTTCTTCTGGTGGGAGTCTCCAGAGTTTCAAACTCACATCCTCTCTGATGGTGTTTTGCCTGAGAAACCACAAAATCTGGAGGCTAGAGTTAAATTTGATCATTGAGCTTGGGGCATTGTGCTATGTACAAAATGCCTGGTCTCCAGTCATGCTGAAGTCCTTAAACCTGATGAAACCTAATGGGTCGTAATTTTCACCTACATGGGAAGGAAGTCATTTCCTCCATATTTCTGGAACCCTGGCTCCTGGTAAAGTTACCATACCCACAAGCACTCCCGCCCTGCAGTGGCTAATGGCTAGCAGTCAGCAGTCACATACAAAATGATCAAAGGTTCTGATCTTCAGGTTAGATAACTTCTAGTTACCTAGCAACGGCAAGATAACAAGCCCAATATATGAGAGGCTACTTGGCCCTACATCAGTCTCTCACTCTCTCTCTCTCTCTCTCTCTCTCTCTCTCTCTCTCTCTCTCTCTCTCTCTCTCTCTCTCTATCTATCTATCTCTCTCTCTCTCTCTAACTTTTACAATCCTTACTCTCTGTAAACTTTTACCTCTTTCTCTAAGCGTTCACCTTTCTTACTCTCTAACTTGCTTTCTGTCTTTCCTTCTATGTCTTTCCCCGTCTCTCCTTTTGGCCATGGCAAGTCTAACAATCTTTTTACTCTTTTTTTTTTCTCCCTGCTGTCTAAAATAAAGCTCTAAAACATTAGACTGTCTATGTTTTTTAGGCCCAATATGGGATGCCAGAGACAAAGAATCTGGTACCAATGTCTTCCCGTAGTTCACCCTCATCCGTGTAGTTTCAGTGGATTTACACAGCCAGATGCACAATCAGGTATGCATGGTAATTATCCTTCACTCCTCCCATGTCAGCCTTCACAGAGCACAGAACCTTCTGCCGTCCATGTTCTCTCTCACTTCATCAACTTCCCCTACACCCACAGTTTCACACTGGACACTTAACATTACTACAAATTATTAAAATGTAACTTCATTTAAATTTAAAAATCATCTCCTCATTTGAGTTGGTAACAATACAATGCTTAACAGATATTTGTTAGTAGTGCTTACCTGTTGACATTGATACCATGAACTTCTTATTACTTCTGGTGCTATGTGATTTTTTTTTCAAGCAAGATGAGGACTTGAACAATTTCTGAAATCATGTCTTTGGACTCACAGCACTTACGTGATGAAGTTCTAGTTTCCCAGAGACTTCCAGTATCTGTGATGAGCCATGAACTTGGGACATCTGCAGCATGACACAGAGTTTCATTGGGCTGAGCAGAGAGATCCCAAGATTTGATTGCTTTCTCTGTCCAAAGTATATATATACGATTAAATTACAACTGCATAGTGGTTTTTATTACTCTGTGTTATTATCATTTCAAACCCTCTTATTTCTTGGCTGAGTTGCTAAATGATATCTTGTTCTGTGAACCAGCTGCCATTTTTGTTCTAAAGCGATTTGATGGATCTTTTCAGCTTTCCTATTTCCATTTACTGAGAAAGGTAGCTTCTCTCTGAGGTTATGGTCTCAGAAGATGTTGGATGTTTCAAACCCTTCCCTGGAATGTCTGGGACTCTGCAAAAAAGGAATTAAGACTTTTGAAACAAAAGTGAGGAACTACTTGGTGTCTTCTTCTTGTCTTGTGAAAATTCTGAGATCCATTCTTACAACTGGAAATATTCAAACACATTAAAATTATTCTACAATGAGAAAATCAATTGCATTATAATCCTGATACTTACTGACACATGAGTTATAAGGATGTTCTTTATTAAAAAATCAATTAGTTCTTATACTCTTTATTTCGTTCTAGAACACATTTTCCCCCTTTTAACAGCTGAAAAATCTATTTTACTTCAATTTCATTTTTAAAAATGCATATTATTTTAAAAACTTTAGTGGTAATTGTAATAAGTATCTATAAAGTGTTGCAGATGGATCATGCCCCCTCTTTATGTGGCTAATGGAAGGTTATTTAAAAAAATTCTTCCTAATGAACATCTATTCTTGTTGTTGTTTTTGTTGTTGTTGTTATTGATTTTGTTAGAGGTTATTACTTGACTTCAGGAATGTTAAATACTAATGAGGGTCTTATTGTTCTCCAGATGTCTCCTTTCACCCCCCCCAACATATATAATATATATATATATATATATATATATATATATATATATATATATATATATATATATATATATATATATATATTATATATGTGTTTGTAAAAATGTGGTGAGTCCCTGTATGCACATTATCAAATGTTTCTGATTCAACTTGTGCACAAAGCAATCTAGATTTTGTCTTTTTACATTGGTTTTCTTTTGCAGGGAAATGAAATACCAAAGCCTATCTGAAAGTAAGGATTTTTCAAAAGTCTCATTTCCTTGGGAATTCTAAATAAAAGTTTATATTCATTATGGAGAATGTATTATGAGCTTGTCAAGAGCATTTGAATATGAATTTCTTTCCTGTTATGTTTATTTTTCCTTGGTGACTTGAAGTGGAAGCTACTCACAGGAAAAAAAAAGAGAGGTATCTAAAACTACTTCTCATTATCTCACTTTCTTTAAACTGAGATTTCTGATGTTGAAGAGGAATGAAGTGAGTGTGCAGATTTTGTCCACATAACTCCTAAAAGAAAGAGCAATAGTCATGTTCCACAAACACATGTATTCAACACCACAATGAAATTGCATGGGTACTGGCTGAATCTAAAGTCCCTGTAAATGAATGTGTGTGTGTGTGTGTGTGTGTGTGTGTGTGTGTGTGTGTGTGTGTGTGTGTGTGAATGTTTCCATGTGTGTGTGTCTGTGACTCAGTATATCTAGGTGTATATGTACATGTGTGTGTTAGGATTTTAATGCTGTAAACAGACACACTTATCAATGCATGTTTTATTAGAAAACCATTTAATTGGGGCTGGCTTACAGGTTCAGAAGTTCAGTCCATTATCATCAAGGTAAGAATATGTCAGGATCCATGCAGGCATGGTTCATTTGGAGCTGAGAGTTCTATATCTTCATCTGATAGCTGCTTGGAAATGAATAGCTTCCAGGCAGTAGGCAGAGGGCCTTAAAGTCTGTTCCCACAAAACATCAAATGTGTTTTTGAGTGTTTATGTGAGTATTAGTATGGGTTTTATTGCCATGAGGTGTCACCAGGATCATAGTAAATCTTGAAAACTTTGTAACTTCTTTTCAGAGATTTACTCCACTATTGTCATGGCTGGAAACATGGTAGCCTTCAAACAGACAAAGTGTTGGAGATGGAGATGAGTTTTAGGTCTTGATATACAGGAAGCAGATGGAGACTGTGTCAAACTGGGGATTGCTTAAGGACAGCAGACCTCCAAGCCTACCACCAAATTGTTACATTTCTTCCAACAAGATCACACCAACTCAACAAAGAAACATCTCCATCAGTGTCCCAACTACTCCACCAATGTCACACCTCAAGAAACTATTTCACACCTCCTGAGAGTGCCACACCTATTAGCACTATTTATTTGGGCCCATTAACATTATTCTTAAAACTGTTCAATGGACAAAAGGTAACTTTAATGAAAGAAATAAAGAATGTTTCAAAAAATAAACAGGAGTATGTATGTCTTGGTTACTGTTCTATTGCTGTGAGAGACATCATGACCAAACCAACTTATAAGAGAAAACATTTAATTGTGGTCTTAGAGTTCCAGAGGGCAAGTCCAGGATATCATGGTAGACACCATGGCAACACAGAGGCAAAACATGTAGAGCAGTAGTTGAGAGCGAACAACTTATGATGGAGATGGCAGAGAGTAATGAAAGAGGGAAAGAGAGAGAGGGAGAGAGAGAGAGAGAGAAAGAGAAAGAGAGAGAGATAGAGAGAGTCTGATGGGTTTTTGATATTTCAAGGCTCTGTGACAAATCTCCTTTAATAATAAAACAACTCCTAATTCATTCTAAACAGCCCATCACCCGGAAAACTACACATTTGAACGTGTGATCATCTGTGGCACACAATTATTAAAACGAATAAAGGAATGAAAAAGAAAATGATATCAACTAATAAGTGGCCATGACACTTGGTAGTATAGTTTATATCATTACTTTTCATTTCTCTCAGGTTAGGGTTATTTGCATAACATATTTCTGATCAGCCATCATTCTCAAATAATCCAAAGGCATCCTAACCCCACCCCCCCCACACACGCACATTTCTACTTGATTAACGATATTGGCATTACTTATTTTTATGGAAACATATCCCTTATTCCTGATTTAGTTCAAATCGTGGGAAATGTTGATGTATAATTAATTCCTATTCATAATGGGATAATACAGAAGTCAACAGTATTGAATCCATTGTTCCTTGGAGCTGAAGATTTTCCATCGATTTAGTAAACTATTATAAATATGATTTTAAAAGAAGGCAACACCCTGAAAAAGTCTTATTTTCATATTTTCATTATTTACAGACCATTCTGTGGTACAAATAGAAATCTAGAGGAAGAAAGGTGTTTAAAGTCACTGACACACACACTTAACTTAGGTTTCCTTTGCACAGGAAGAAGATATATCAATCCTCTATATCTGGAGAGTTTCTCCAGGACCATTAATATATAAAAGTCTTCAGGTCTCTAGGTTAAAACAACATTGCTTTTGCCTATAATTTATGCAAAGTAACCTCTTTTATACAGTTATCATTTTGATGTGTGTATGCATACAGAATTATACAGGTAAGTCCAGAGGATAGGGAAGGGTATACTGTTTTCTGCTACTTCACTCCCTAATTTTCCCCTTGTGACAGGGTTTCTTGCTGAGCTAGGAGTGAGGCTGACATTCAGGAAGCCACAGTCATTCTTCTGTCTCTGCCACTCCAATTCCTAAGCACTGGTGTTGTAGGTGAATGTTTGACCAAACACTTGGCTTTACCCCTGGGCCATCTCCCTAGATTCTTCTTTATTTTAAATAACCTCTGGATGACTTTTGCCCTCAATGTAATGAAACTGCTCTATAAGAATTTGTTATTTAGAAGATGGCAATATAAGTGGTCTGTTTGTGTTCAGTACATGGTATATTAAGAACTACTTTCCTTAATACCTTGAGAATTGCATACAAATATTTTGATGGAATTTACTTTCCAATTATTTTAGTAACTCCTCCCAGAACAAAACCTGGCCCATTCCCACCTAACTCCTCCTGCCAACTTCATATCTCATCTTCTCCCCTTTGTTACAACCCATTCAAATCATTTGTGTTTCCCATAAACTCTTGGACATCTGGCTTCCAGTAGAGCAGGAACAATCTATAACCTTCAAAGTCAAACCTTTGATGAAAACTTACTATTCATCCTTCATCAACTGTCTATACCTTATCAGATAGCGATAAGGGATAGTGAGCCTTCCCGTTCAGTGATGGAAGACAGAATGGCCTGATTTTGTGCAGAAAGACACAGTTTTTCTCTTACCTCTGTGCCTTACAAGATTTTCATTCTCTTCCTTGAGGATTTCTAAGTTTCAGCTCCTCTACTTCTTGCCTCTTTCTTTGAGTATTTGTGAATATGCATGTGTGTCTATAATACAGATGTCTCAGTATATATACAACTCAACTCATAGTGGGATTTTGCAATTAACTGCTGGCACTATCTCACACTAGACCATATTCCTTAATGCAGACTTGGTGTGGGTAAGTACAAGAAAGGAACTGGAGATTGCTAGATATCTTCAGAGTTAGTTGTAGTATAGGTGAAGTTTAGACTTCTGACCTTACATTATGGCTAGCCCCTATGGGTTTAAGATGCATGGATAAAGGATCAAGATCCTGAACTTGGATTGCATTTTTCTCCTTTTTGAACAAAACAGAGATATCCTTCAAGAGATAGATGGATCCTATCACTTTGTTTCAAATAAAGAATTCTGTGGTTAAATTGTTTTGAAATGTCAGTCATGGGTCTTTGATGAAGGCTTTGGTCCACAGTACAATGTTCATAGGTAGTACAATATGCACACTGAAAAGTGATTGGAACCTGAGGGCTTTAATCAATGAGTTAATCAATCAATGGATGTGCATGGAATGGGTAAGAAACTTGTAAATGAACGTGGTCATTTGAACATGTCTTCAAAGCTGTTTATTGTCTTTGGTCCCTTCTTGTGTTAATGCTGACTAGCTGCCAATAAGTTGAACAATTGTGCTGCTTCATGCCCCTTTCATATTCATGTGATCATGGATCCTTCTTTCATTTGTGATAGTAACATGTCACGTTCAGAGGAAACATTGCTTAATTCTTTAATTTTTTTTTTTGTAGAAACGGCATGCTAAGTGTAGAACCAATGTTACCTAGTTGTTGTAGTTGGAATATTCAGCCATGGTATCTGTTGTCTTTGAGACTTAAGAACTTTGCTGCTACCCACACCACTGGTCTTTCTTCTGAATTCACTATTGTATTTTAGTAGATTTCAATATCATATGAAGTACCAGAAAATGAGTGAAAAATGACAGTGGTGAAATGTGTTTAGAATCATTAAATTACACACTTAAAAATAAATAAATCAATGGATTTATTTAGTATATAAATCAAACTCCAATAAAAATTCTGAAAAGGCTTAACCAAATGTGATGCTTCTCATGTGAGTTGTTATTTGTCATAGCACCTGTGATTTAGCTGTTAATAGTAGTGGGTTTTATTACTTATGAATCAGACACCAATACATCCATGAAGGGGTAACACTCCATTCCCTCAGGAGAAAGAAATCAATTAAAAGTCATTGGATTTCTTGATGAGAATTTTTCTGGTCAAAGCTGAGTTGGCAGGAAGTTGGACAGACTGGGGTGTCTCCCAGAAAGTTTAACACACATTAGAATGTCGGTGTTGTGAGGCTATAAGACATATTCACTACTTGTCACCTATTATTGAGTATTCTTGCTGTTGGAGGTACTTACCCTTCACTTCTGCCATGGAGGGAAGTGGGTCTATACCTAGGCAGAAGGAGGAGATTGTGATGAGTAATGTTTGTGTGGGTTATGGAGCAGGATAAACCTTAATGTGCTGGGATTTTATTTATCTCCAACTTGACAATCTAGCGTCACTTTAGGAGAGAGAACAATTGAATAATTGTCTCTATTCACTTGGTTTTTGTGTAAGTCTATGGGACATTTTCTTCCTTGATGGTCGATGTGTGAGGGTAGGCAACTGTGGGTAAGCTCATCAGTAGTCATTTATAAAAGGAAAGCTTTTACTCTGTATTTAAAATAAAATATTCGATCAAGCCACATGATTTTTGGTGGTTTGAATAAGAATATCCCCTATAGATTCATATATATGGATATTTAGTCACCAGGGATTGGCAGTGTGTTTAAGGATTAGAAGGAATGAGAGAAGATGTGGCTTCATTGCAGGAAGTGGTTGTGTCAATACGGGTGGTCTTTGAATTTTCAAGAAACCAATGTAATGGCAGAATATCTGTTTCTGTCTAAGGATCAATAGTTCTCTATTGCTCCAGTGCTGCGGTCACTGACTTGATGTTTGACTAAACTTCTGTAAGTGTAATCAAGCCCGCAGTTAATGCTTTGTTTCATAATATTTGTTTTATCCATGATGTCTCTTCACAGCAATAGAACAATGACTAATATAGGGTCAAGCAATAAGCACTCTTTCCTGGTAATGCTTCAAGTTCTTGTTTTGCCTTCCTTGGTAATAGTCTGTAACATGTAAGCTAATAACCCTTATATTCCCAAGTTATGTTTGATGTTAGTATTCTTCAGTGTGAGAAAGAAGCAAACTACAACAATTGCATGTCATTATATACATGAGAATATATTACCTTTAAATTAAAATAAAACATCTACACATTATTTGTCCTTATAGGATAAGTGACAGTGGTACTATTAGATATTTTGTTTCTCTAAGAAATTGTCTTACTTAAGGTTTCTATTGTTGTAAGGACATACCATGTCCAAAGAGCTAATTCAATAGCAAACGTTTTATTCAGCTTATATTCCACATTGCTGTTCATCATCAAAGTAGTTGGGAAAGAAACTGAAACAACACAGGTTCCTGGAACCAGAAGCTCATGCATAGGCCATGGAGTGGTGATGCTTAGTGACATGCTCCTTAAGTCTTGCTTCCATAAGGAGCACAAGACTACCACCACAAGGGTGTCACCACAAACAATGAACTGGGTCCTCTCCCACCAATTAAGAAAATTCCTAACAGCTTGATCTTAATGAGGAATTTTCTCAACTGAGGCTCCTCCTCTTTCAAGACTCTAGATCTTGTCAAGTTGCTATGAAACCAGTATGGCACTCTGAATGTAGTTGGCCTATGAGGAGGTGTGGCCTTATAGGAGTGGGTGTGGCCTTTTTGGAGGAAGCATATCACTGTGAGGCTTTAAAGCTCTGCTCAGTGTGGAAGACAACATCCCTGCATGCAGAAAACTCTAAGCTTCCTCTCCACCACTACATATGCCCAGACACTTGAATGTTCACTACCTTGAAGATAGTGGACTGAACCTCTGAAACTGCAATGAAATGTTGAAAAGCCCTAATGAAATGTTTCTAATGAGTTGTCTTAGTCATAGTGGTTTTTCACAGCATTGAAACCCTAATTAAGACATCCAGCTAGCATAGAAACTCTCCCAGATATCAAAATTAATCAACAATAGAGAGTATTTTCAAGTCATTTGGCATTCAAACTTATTCTAGAGAAAAAACACAAATGATTGAGTCCATGACAAGCCTGACTAAAAACAAAACAAAAAAAAACAATACAAAAACAAACAAACAAAAACAAACAAACAAACAAAACAAAAACAAACAAAAAAAACTACAACAACAATAAAACCAACCAACCAAACAAACAAAAGAAACACTCAGAGTGCATATGGGACCCATTAAGACCCCCATGAAGCACAGGGGCTACTCAGGAGTAGTGACCAACATATTGGGCAACCTCATAGAGTTTGAAACCCATGAGAACTGGCATAGAAAAGAGATCAGCACATATGCATTTTGTACACCTTCACTGTTTTATGAGAATGAGGTCACACATAAATTTGAGACAGGAATTTCCAGGGAATAGACAGGCTGAAATGGTACATAGGTATGTTGGGAGTCAGATGTTTGGAGGAGAGCCAGGGGAACAGGCCAGTGTGGGAGCTTTTTGATGGTCATCTGGGGCACTCAACAGAGACCTCCAAAAGATCACAGGATTCATCCCAGGCAAAGAGTGCACAGGGAAAGAACTCAGGATCCACGCCCCACCATATATTATCTCACTGTTTATTCATTTTCTCTTTTAAATTACTCTTTGACCTGAACGGCTGGCTATTTGTTAAGAAACCAAAGAACCTAATGTGGATATGCCCAATTTTAACTATTTGCACAAAATTTCTATTCATCCTGGGTCTCCTGCTTCACATTTTGAGAACTTCATCTTAGAATTCATTTGTCCCTCAGTGTCCTCTAGTCCTTTGTGTGTCCTTTATTGTTTTTAAAGGTCACCATAAATTTAATCTTTCTTAACTTTTACCTGGTCTCTTTTCTGCATGTTAATATTGGATTTCTTAAAAAAGATATCTTAATGGGAATAGAGAGATGACCATGTTGTCAAGAGCACTATTGTACCGCAAAAAAACTGGATTTGTTTTCTTGAATTCATATCCAATGGTTAACAATCAGCTTTAATGCCAGCTCCATGGGATCTGACAACTCATGTCTCTGTGGTCACCTATACTTTCAAGCCCATGCCCTACTCCCACCCATATAAATAGAGATAATAAATCTTAAAATGAGAGACAAGTTTCATTTGGTTTCATTATTCAAATGAAACCTTATTTTGTCTGATTTCTGAGTCTCTTTGGATCAGTTTTCTGGGTTGCACTTTGTGTAACAAGGCCACATTCCTTTTATCTATCACTCTTTCCCCAACTTGTTGTTTCTCCCTCAGACTTCACACCAGAGATTCTATCTATGTCCTGTCTTTCTCCGCTTCTTCCTAAAAATCCATTTTTTGCTGCCATCCCTGCTCCTCTAAGTCATATCTCCAATTCTTTGCTCACTATGCAGACCACATAATCTAAGTCCTGTCCATTTTAGCCTGTGTGATATTAGATGTATGCACTGTTCACAGCCTGCGTTGCAACTTTCATCTTCCTTTGATGTTCTTTCCACCATAGTCCATCTCTTCCAACAAAGTGTTCACTAAAAGCATGTCATGTCACACTTATTAATTTTTAGAACAAAACAAATTTTATTGACAAAGATACTGAGGTTGTCAAAGACCCATAGGTACCCAACACAGGAAAACAAACATTTTTTTTCAATCCTATAAGTTTACATTTCTGTACTTTGTGATTTTTTTTCAATTTAAGTGATATTTGACACCAGAGTATAGACATAGATATGGAGGTCACCAAGAAATTTGATAAAGTAAACAGTAGGATTGGCTAGAGCTTTGTAAACAACCTTTCCGAACTTTTTGGATCCATCATCTCTGGTGTACTGCACCCAGGAACCTATTAAGAAGTCATTGTCATCACCTGATCTCGCCTCAGCCAGAGGGGTCTCTGGAACGATGTAGAGGTTACCTTCCTTGTAGTCATCCAGGAGCTGATAGACGTAGAGGACCGGATCCTTTTTGTAGGAAATGTAAAAATAGTCCTGTAAGAATGGCCCTTGGCTAGCACCATCCCACTCCAGTTGTCCTCAGAGCCATCTTTCCCCCCACAAATTTATATACCAGACACAATGCCGTTGCCTCTGTCATATATATGAATTCCTGATGGGCAATGGTTATGGGTTGGGAGTGAATGCTGGACCAAGACTCTTCTCTAAGAGAACTTCTGAGCAGGTGAAGAAGATTATGCTAAACAGTTTTGGACTCCTAAAATTAATTTTATAAAAATAAGAAATTAATAAGTCAGCCATGGTGGTACACGCATTTAATCCCAGAACTCAGAAGGCAAGGACAGGCAGATTTCTAAATTAGAGACCAGCCTGGTCTACAAAGTGAGTTCCAGGGCAGTCAGTGCTATAGAGAGGAACACTGTCTCAACAACAACAACAATATCAAGTAAAAGAAAACAAACGAAAATCAAACGAAAAACAAACAAAACAGAAATACAAACAAAAAATAACAAAACAAACAATCAAATGGAGAAGTTAATAGGAAGTGGTGGTGACCCATAACTTTAATCATAGTACTCAAGAGGCAGAGTGAGGCAGACCTTAGTGAGAGAAAGGCTAGTCTGGTCTACACAGTGAGTTTCCTGACAGCCAAATCTAAACATACAGAAACTCAAATAAAATTAACCAAGCAAGCAATCAAAGAAACAAAGAAACAAAGGAAACAAGGATATAAAAATAGTGTAATTAACAAGTAATTCTCTAGAGCTCAGAATAACATACTCAGATCAACATTTATTTCTTCAGCCCTGAGTTAATTTGCCGCTGATGAGGACCCTCTCCTTGAAATTCTATGTCAATTTAGGTGGTGCTATGACTATTACCGCCAATGATCAAGAAGAAGAGAAAAAAAAAAAAGGGCCAGAGGGGTCACCATGATTCTCTTGTACGTGTAAGCTCTGAGCTAAGTTCTTGCATTCACAAATATCTTCCCAGGGACACAGCACACCACTGTCCTTCTTTATTGTTTCTTCTGAGCCAGCTTCAGAATTATTCGATGAAGCCATTGCATCACTGAACTCAAGAACAACTCAAAAAGTCGAGGCAATATCAGCCTTTTAGAACTAATAACTTCTAACATGCACATGGAGAAACAGGAGCTTTGGCATTTTAGTGGAATTGTGATCTAGATATTGTTAGCAAGCATAATAAATTCAGGAGATAAACTAACCTAGACCATTCATCTCCCTTGCTAATAAACATGGGGAAAGTAGAATGTACAGTAACTCACTGTAGGAGAGAAAATTTTTAGCTTTCTGTAGCTATGAGGGTCCCAATTACTTCATAAATGTACTTACCCATAGAAAAATATCCTAGTCGTCAAGATTCTATCTCCTGATACAGACCAGGCACCAAAAGCCTGTGGGAAAAAATGACCTGGCTTTGACACACCACTGTGAAGATAGTGAACTCACCTTGAATGGATTCTAGCGCCTCCAAGTGGAATAGATGCGCAACCTCCAGCCAGTGCTCTGTGACATCACCCTAGTTCAGCTTACATCATAGAACCACTCTCAGGCTGATTCCTTCCCTACTTACACTCAGAAACGTTCAGCATTTCGAATTTACCTTTTCATATGGCCTCCTAGAAATAATAAATGAAATCCCAACTGAAAGGCCTGATGATCTGAGTAATATTCTGCCAAAGAATTTCACACTTGCATGGTTTTTATTGTTTGGTTGTTGAATTTTTATTTATTTGTTTGGTTTGTGTTTTGTTTTGTTTCATTTTGTTTTTATTTTCATTCTGAGAAAGTCTTCGGTTTCTGACTTGACAACATCCATGGTGGTTATTTTTCATGTTCCAACCTTTCCCTTGGTTATCTTTAAGCTGTGCTTCTTTTCATAAATATTGCCAGACTCTTTGAGGCAGCACACTGGATAGCACACCAATTTTTACTTTATGAAAACCCACAGTTAGAGGAGGACTATTTTTATGCAAACAAACCTGGAATTTGACTGGGTTAAATGACATGTATTGAAACCAATGGCAATCATGAATTATGGATTCTTTGGAAAGTAAGAGGACAACATAGATCTTGGGCATGCTTACAAAGTTGTGATAAAATTAAAAAAAAAAACCTGATATCTCCCAGTCATATTTTAAAGGTTTTTAAAATTTACCAGCACTTCTGATTATAAGTAATTTCATAGATTAAATGCAGTAAAACAGGATGAAATAGATGAGGTAATTTTACTTTTGAAATATGTGTAGACAGAATACTGGACACAGGTATGTATAAAATTTACTTACAAATTAGAGGACACTTTAAATGTTCATGCCACATAGATCTTCAGTTCTTCAAAAAAAATCCTTTTCAGTACCTTCCACGGTCCCCACCGTACCCTGTACATCATCTTCATAGGATATGACACTATCCATAGAGAGCTAGATCCTTTAACAACAGTCATCAAAAAAAAATCATTCTTTAAGGTGTGGCCACAGGCCAATGTGATGGAGGATCTTTATCTGAGATTCTATCTTCCCAGGTTGATTTAAGTTTACAAAAAAAAAAAAATCTAAGAAGGACCACTACATATCCATATCATCAATATTGTTTGCCTCACTGTATGAAACATACATGCTATGTAGTGATTTAAGATGTCAACTACTGGATGAATGCCTTAAAAATGAGAGACAGAAGGAGAGAGAGAGAGAGAGAGAGAGAGAGAGAGAGAGAGAGGGAGAGAGAGAGAGAGAGATAAATATATTTCTCATCTATGTGTATTAGTGCAGGGCTTTGTTTTCAAAAAAATGGATGGAATGGTTAAATACTATATATTAGGTTAGACAAGTAAAACTCAAAATGATTATTGTAAAAATATAAATTTAATAAGGGGAATTTAAAAATAGGAGGTATTTTGGAAGAGTAAGTGCAGCAGCAGGGGGGAGATCTGATAGCAATGGAGGATAGTGGGGAGGATGAAGATGGTAAAAGGACACTGTAAACCTGTGCAAAGGGTCACAAAAAAGGCCTGCGACTTGTACACTTAAAAAAACACTGGTATAAAGTAACAGAGTCCAAATAATATTTTGATTAATTTGGGGATTTTAGCTTCAAGACACTAAAAAATGTATTTGTATTTTTCAACTCACTTGTGGTTCTTGCTATGTTGAACATGATATGGGTGACAGGATATGGTAAGGTGCTTCAAAGTTTGTGTATCATTTATCATCAAATGCACATGTCACTCAGTGAGCTGCAAGGCTATCACAGGGAAGGAGGTATCTAAAGATCTTAAGTGTACATGACGTAGGGAGAATAATGCCCCCACACTACTATAGATGTTGAAATAATCACATGTTTTTTTCCAAAATAATTTTCTAAAGATTAATCCCCAGGTGTGAATATATTTGGAAGAAATTGAATGGGTCAGGAGGGATATGACCTACATATAAAAATAATTTAATAATGCTGTTATAGAAAAGGTTTAATTATGAAAGGGAGTTTGGTTCACTCTTTTCTCTTTCTAGCACATTGGATCCCTCTGTGATGACATCATCTCACAAGAATTCACTCATTTGCTGATGGTGTGTTCATCATTGAATATACAGACTCTTGAAAACAGTCATACAAAATATGCTTCAGTATATACTAGACAATTAGTGTCATTTTGTTTGACAATACAACATGTATGATTATGCCTCAGAATCATGAGCAACTGGGCCATATGGGAAATATAATTAGTATATTTCTGCTGACTGAAGATCATATGGGTTGAGTATCATCACATGTGCTGTTCATGAGAGGAAGCAGCATAGATGGTGAGTATAGATCAGAGAGGAACATCCAATAAGGACACTATGTAAGGAACCCTAGGAAGAGCACCATTACTGCTTTTAGCTAGTAGACATATTTTTAGAATCCCCACTTTCTAGGGTGGAAAAGAAAACTGTATTACTCTAATTTACTAAGTATGGTCATTTGATACATCAGTGATCATCACCAAGGTGAACAGGTGTTGACAGATGTTTGGGGACTCAGAAGAAGCCTGTTCTGGGAAAACCCATTGCCTTCAAAGTACGGAGACTTCTGACCAGCAACACTGGATAAACAGTCTACATTGGCAGCAGTAGCCCCATTGTGTCCAAATTAGTGGTTTTCAAACCATCGATTGAGACTCCTCTGAGTGTTCAAACAACCCTTTCACAAGTGTCACATATCATATATCTTGTTTATAAGATATATACTTTACAATTCATGACTATAGCAAAATTATATTTTTGAAGTTGTAATGAAATAACATTATTGTTGTGGAGCTGTATATTAAAGATTCACAACATTTTGAAGATTGGGGATCACTAGTCCTGACTTCTATAAAGCATGCCTGTCACTATGGGCTGGAGGAATAATCCCCTTTATTCAATCAGGCAAACGCAGAAAAATCAAAACACTACCCAATAGTTATGAAAGTTAAACATCTATTGTACCACAGTCTATAAGCAGGGCATGCTGGCATGTTAGACAAATGAGATCAAAATGAAAATCAATGTGACCAAATGAGAAGCAGAGGAGAATTACCAGTACCCTAGTGGTGACATAAGTGGGTATTAGCCCAGACACTTAGAATACCCAAAATACAAGTTACAATCTTCCAAACATATGAAACTTAAGGAGATTGAAGACCAAAATGCTGACACTGTGCCCCTTCTTAGAATTGGGAACAAAACACCCATGGAAGGAATTACAGAGACAACCTTTGGAGATGAGTCAAAAGAATGGACCATTTAGAGACTGCCATTCCTAGGGATCCATCACATAATCAGCCTCCAAACACTGACCCCATTGCATACACTGGCAAGATTTTGCTGGAAGGACCCAGATTTAGCTGTCTCTTGTGAGGCTATGCCATGGCCTAGCAAACACAGAAGTGGATGCTCACAGTCAGCTATTGGATGAATCACAGGGACAGGAATGGAGGAGTTAGAGAAGGTACCCAAAGAGCTAAAGGGGTCTACAATCCCATTAGTGGAACAACAATATGAACTAAAGAAACCTCCCAGAGCTCATTTTTCTAGCAGCATATCAGAGCTCATGTTTCTAGCTGCAGTTGTATTAGAAGATGGAGTAGTTGGTCATCATTGGAAAGAGAGCCCCATCAATCTTGTAAGCTTTATATGCCTTAGTTCGGGGTATGCCAGGGACAAGATATGGTGGTGGTGATGGGGGTGTGGTTGAGGTGGGTATGGGGGGACTTTTGGGATAGTATTGGAAATGTAAATGAAAAAATACCTAATTTAAAAAAAATGAGGAAACTATTGTCAGAACAACCAGTAAGAATTTTAAATAACTGCCCTAAAGTCTGGATTTAAGATTCCTTGAGAATCTTCCAAAACAAAAGGAAATGCAGAATCTTGGTGCTGTAATTGGAGAAACAAGAGAAAAGCAAACAATAATTCATCACATAAAAACAGACAGAAGAAGTAGGAATTAAAGACATATTTAGGCAAGATGAATAGTGAAGTAGAGATTAGAGCAAGCAGAAAGGACTGAGGAGATAGCTCACTGCTTAGGCCCACTGATTGCTTTTGCACAGGACCAGGGTACAATTTCTAACACCCACATGGTTGTTCACAACCACCTGCAATTCTAGTTCTAGACGATCTGATGACCTCTTTGGACAACACACACACACACACACACACACACACACACACATCACACACATATACTCACCCACAGAGAAAAAAAAATATTTTAGAAAACAATTATACAAACAAAAAGGAGTCAAGTATAGTTTTATTCCCCTTTAATACCATCACTCAGAAGCAGGCTAAACTCTATAAGTTGAATGACTGCCTAGCTATTAGGTGTGTTTTCAGAATTTTATTTTTCTCTTCTTTTTCTTTTTTTTTTTTTTGTATTTTAGGACTATTTCAGTATTTGTTTAAAGATTCTAGATTTTTTTTTGATTTATTTTTTCTAATGTTTTAGGCTTTTTTCGGGCTTTTTAGTATTTTACAGTTTTCAGGTTTTTTTTTTTTTTTTTTTTTTAGAGGGGGGGGTGCGGGAGGGTAAAGCCCTTTGTGTTATTTAGAGTTTTAGGGTTTTAATGGTTTTAAATTTGGTATGTTGTTTTGTCCTTATAAGTTTTTTGTTTGTTTGTTTGTTTCTTTGTATTGGGTAGGGTTGAGGTTTATTTTTATTTTATTTATTTATTTATTTATTCATTTATTTATTTATTTAAGGTATTTCAGGGTTTTAGGGCTTTTTAGTGTTTATAAATAATTTTAGGATAATTGTAGTTTTTTGTGTGTTTTTGTTCTTCTTGTTGTTTTGTTTTGTTTTGTTTTTGTTTCTTTTTATACTTTTAGTGTTTTATAGGGTTTTAGGATTTTGTAAGGGTTTTTTGTTTTCTTGTGTGTGTGCTTGCTTTTTTTTTATAGGTTTAGGATTATTTTTTTATCTTAGGATTTTAGTTAATGTTTCAGGGTTTTGTAGGTATTTGGGGGGGGTAGGATTGTTTTTATCGTCTCAGGATTTTAGTTAGGGTTTCAGGGTATTGTAGGTTTTTTTTTTGTTGTTTGTTTGTTTTTTTGTTTTGCTTTTTTAAGCGGGTTTTCAAGGATTTTATTTTGAGTTTCAGAGTTTTGATGTGTTTTTAGAACTTTTTAAAGGAACTTTTTTTAGGGTTTTACAGTTCTTGTGGGTCTTTTTACTGTTGTTGAGTGAGTTGCCAGGTCACTGCATTGCAATGTAAGCCTTGTCCCAGCAACTTTTCTCATAACACTTGTACAGTACTGCTTTTCAACTTGGCTTTGTTACAAATTTTAATGAGTGTCTTGGTCTGAATAAGACAACCTCACGTAGGCTTATATGCTTGACTGCTTGATTCCCTGGTTAATGGAAGTGTTTGGGAAGGATTAGGAGGTGTGGCCTTGTTGGAGGAGGTGTGATCACTCCTAGTAAGGAGTGATCTTTAAGGTTTCAAAGTCCATACCAGGCCCTATGTCTCTGTCTCTGTCTCTGTTTTTCTCTGTCCCTCTCTCTCTCTCTGTCTCTCTCTCTGTCTCTCTCTCTCTCTCTCTGTCTCTCTCTCTCTCTGTCTCTCTCTGTCTCTCCCCCTCACTCTCTCTCCTGCCTGCTTTCAGATCAGGATGCGAAGCTGTCAGCTACCTCTCTGCCACCATGCCTGTCTGCTTCCCACCATGATGATAATGGACTAACCCTTTCAAACTGTGAGCAAGCCCCCAAATAAATGTTTTCTTTTATAAGAAAAAAAAAAGAATTTTAGGGTATTTCTTTATTTTTTAGTTTTGTTTTGTTTTGTTTTTTAATTTAATTAAGGAATTTTTAAAAATTGTTTTAAGCATTTTTTTTAATAAGGTTTGTAAAATGATTTTCTTTTCCAGTGTTTTTGGCGATTTTTTAAGGCAGAAGAATTTGTAGTTGTTGGGGTGGTGGTTTTGTATCTTTTCATTTTCTTTTTTTTTTTTTAATTGCTTTTTTATTGTCTCATTAGGGATCTAGACTTGTAGAGTTTTTGGATTTTTTTTAGGGTTTTATAATTTTTTTAGGGTCTTTTTAGAGTTCTTGTGTTTTCTTATTTATAGAATTTTAGGGTTTTAAAAATGTTAATTAAGAATTTAAAAAATAGCTTTTTTGGGTCATTTAGTGTTTGTTTAATAATTTTAGGGTTTTTTAGGGTTTTAGGTTTTGCTTTATTGTTTTAGGGTTTTTTTAATGGTTTTTAAATGATTTTAGGGTTGTTCTCAGTGTATTTGGCGAGATTTTTTTTTAAGGCTTAGTGTGGCTATTGCTCTTTCCTTGTTTGTTTGTTTGTGGTAATTATTTTATGGTTTTTTGGGTCTTTGTACAGATCTAGAATTTTTTTTTTTATTTTTTTGTTTGTTTTCTTTAGGGTTTTAGGTTCTTTTAGTTTAATTTTTTCAAAAATTTTATGTTTTTTTTGTTTGTTTGTTTGTTTTAGGGTTTTTATTGTTTATTTAAAGCTTCAAGTTTATTTTCTTTTCTCTTCTTTTTTCTTTTTTATTTTTTAGAGTTTTTAGGGTCTTTAAGGTTCTGTCTCTAAGAACATAGAAACTGAACCTATTGCTTTTAGATTATTTATAAAATGTATTCCATTCTGAAAACAAGAAACATTATAAAGTCATGTTTGTTCATTTGCGTGTATGTCCCCAGGAGCTATAGATTATGTGTGCCTAATGCAGAGCTCTAAATATGTGCTGATCATACAGATTTAATTGTCACATCATGAAAGTTCAAGAACTATAATATAAAGTTATATCTATATATCCTAGTTTATTCATCTTTCAAACAAATATAGTAGAAATGTCACAGAGGGCAGAATTTATTGATCATGATTTCGAAAAAGGACCTCAAAAGTCATTAAATCAAGTATCTTATACTAGCAAAACTCTACCCATCTATCCAGTCACTCCTGTAAGAATAATTGCACCTGGGTTTTGGTTAATTCTTATTAAATTCTCCAGTTAAAAAGGGTCTTTATTAGCCCCCTTCCAGCTTAGTGAAAAACTCCATTCACTCTCCTTCTGAAAGCAAAAGCATTTTTCTTTCACAGACTATGTTAATTTTACAACATTTGCCCCTGGATGGTTTCCATTTCCACAGTTGTGTTTGCCATGACTCAATATTTCATCTCTATTCAGACAACTCCTCTCATATACCACAGGATAATACACAAAGGCTCATTTGTGTGTCATGCCAAGAAAGCAGAATGAACTTGGGGGATACAGAAGAGGGAAAGACACAAGAGCAACAGAAGTATCATTAAGCTGGATACTACTCTAGAATACTGCATGCTATTCATGTATCCTGGGGATCCAGAAATTCATCTAGACTGGACCCTAGTTATCCATTGTTAGGATGTAGTCTGAAGCTTAGCCTATTAACTGGAAGCTCCCAAAGCTTTGAACTGATCCAATGATTGTTATCTTCCACACAATACCCAGTAGTATCCAAGCTACATTCCCTGTCACAGGCAAAAGCCCGGAAAAAGAAAAGAAAGCACTGTACTGTGTGCTAGGGTAGTGCTCATAGTGTCAATCTGCAGTGAATCTATTACCACAACTGCAAAGGTATGTGGCACAGGCAATCCAAGGATCACCATGCTTCCCATTTTATTTCTCCAGTCTATATATCCTCTCCCAACTCTACACACTATGCTCCTATTCCTAGGGATCATTTAGAGGTCTCATAAATACCACCATGTATAACCCCAGAAGATGAGAGATGTTTCAAGCACATCAATAGATTTTAAGTCTGACAATTGTTAATGTCATCAAAACAATTTTCTGAGCTGTGCTGTGCTTTTGTCAAACGATGGGGCTGGAATGGCCCTGCCAAGATCTAAAGCAGAAATAATAGTTTTTTATTTGTTTGTTTGTTTGTTTTTCTATCATTATATTGGAACATGTCATCATCAATTGCACTTCCTCAGTCTAAAATAACAGGTGATACTTACAGTTATTTGCTGCCATCTCTAAAGTCTGGGCAAGGCAACTCCTGTGATTCTCCAAGCCTTGCTTCTTACCAGTTCTGGGCTATATGCTGTCAGGATACTGTTCTAAAATGGGAACTCTATGGATATCCAGATTTCAATAGTTTTCCCTTCAAAAGTATAGTAAAAAATTCCAATTGTACATTTATTTTAGTATTTCTGGTCAACATTTTCCTACTGAAGTGACAGAAATATTTACTATTTTTATATCTTTATACTAACATTATATTTCTGTTTGATTTGTAGGGGACAGGTTTATTTGAGACAGTCCTACATTACTGTTAAACATAATAAACCATTAATAATAAACCATAATATGTTAAACATAATAAACCATAAATAATAAACCATAATAAACCATAAAGTACATTTCTATACTGTTAAACATAATAAACCATAAAGTACATTTCTAAAACTTTGTGCAATACTTCCGTATTTCCACAACAAATGTAAATCAAAATTTAAAGTCTCATTAACATTTACTTAAAATAGAAAATACTTTTCTGTTACTCGCACAAAGCAATTGAAAGATCTGTGTGACAAGAACTTCAAGTCTCTGAAGAAAGAAATTGAAAATCTCAGAAAATGGAAAGACCTCCCATGCTCATAGATTGGCACGATTAATTCAGTAAAAATGGTGATCTTGCCAAAAGCAATCTATAGATTCAGTGAAATCACAATCAAAATTCAAACTCAATTATTCATAAAGATAGAAAGAACAATTTACAAAATCATCTGAAATAAAAAAAATCCAGGATATTGAAAAACTATTCTCAACAATAAAAGAAGTACAAGGGGAAACATCCTCGACCTCAAGCTGTAGAATAGAGCAATAGAGATAAAAATATATGCAAATGATACAAAGACAATGACTTTATTAAATACACAGGCAAATGGAAGGATATAAAATATATCATCCTGTGTGAGGTAACCCAATCCCAAAATTACAAACATGGTACACACTCACTGATAAAGGGATATTATTCTAAAAATTCAGAATATCCAAAATGTAATTCACAGACCACATGAAGCTCAAGCAGAAGGAAGATGAGAGTGTGGGTGTTTCAATCCCTCTTAGAATGGGGAACAAAATACTCCTTGGAAAAAAAATATGGAGACAAAGTGCAGAGCAGAGACTGAAGGAATAACTATCCATTGTTTGCCCAACCTGTGGATCCATCCCATATACAGAAACCAAACCCAGTCACTATTGTGAGTACCAACACGTGCTTGCTGACAGGAGCCAAATATGGCTATCTCCTGAGAAGCTTAGCCATTTCTTGGCAAGAAAAGAGGCTGATGCTCACAGACAAATATCAGACTGATCATGGGGTTCCCAGTAGACAAGATACAGGAAGAACTGAAGGAGCTGAATGGGTTTGCAACCTTATAGGAATAACAACAATATGAACCAACCAGACTGTCCAGAGCACCCAGGGACTAAGCACCAACCCATGTTTCCAGCTGCATATATAGCAGAGTATGACCTTGTCAGACATCAGTGGGAGGAGAGGTTCTTGGTCCTGTGAAGGCTTGATTCCCCAGTGTAGGCATGTACCAGGGTGGGGAGGGTAAAATGGAAATATGGAGGAGACCCTCATAGAAACACAGAGAGGGTAAATGGAATAGGGATTATCTGGGGTGAAACAAAGAAATGACTAATATTTGAAATGTAAAGAAAGATAATATCTAGTAAAAATAAATAAATAAATAAATAAATAAATAAATAAATAGATAGATAGATAAATAAATAAAAATAAAAATAGTTACAAAATACTACATATAAAAAGAATAATTCACTATGATGTCATACAGTATATTAACTAATATTTCCTAATATAGAAATTATGCTAATACTATATAGTTTAAAAAATTATATATCCAAAAATGTACCTTCAAATTTTCCCTGAAGATTTTGTACTGAAAATCTATAAAGAAATTAATGTTTTAAAAAGTACGGATGCAGATCTTAGAGTTTGATGGCTCAGCTTTTGACATACAGGCATGACAATGAGAGTTTGACCCACAACACTATACCCTTCAAGAAAACCATTAAAATTAAAGATTAATCATACAGAATTATTGTTTGGAATATACATTATATACAAAATGTTAACATAGATTACTTGCTATACAATCAATTATACTTTCATTGAAATACTTACACTAAGAAGGAAATAATAAGTTTGAACATATTACAGTGTATCTCCAATTACTTCTTCAGAATTTGCATTCTAATTATCATTAGTTACTGAAGATTCTGTTCTTGGTTGGTAATACAACAAGATATATAAACAATTATTATTATTATTATTATTTTTGCAAATATTAATGAAATACTTTTCGCCTGACTGGACTTATATTTTAATGCTACACAAAGAAGCTCTGCATTCAATCTTCAACAATGAAAAAATAAATAAATAAAAAATAAAATTTAAGTATAAAAAATATAGAAGACATGTTTCCTTAGGCCCCAGTAAATTTGTAAGGCTGAGTACTTCATTTTCAAGGCCAGTCCAAACTGCACATGTGCTAAGATAATACTGAGATACAGAGTTAGAGCTTACCTTCCTATACCAAAACAACACATACATAAACACAGCCTTCCCTGAATCATGTCTGAAGTACCAGCTCTTCTGAGGTTGAGAGGAGCCTCTGGATTTGGAAGAACTTTGGCGCCTATATATGCAAATTTTGGAAATCTGGCCTTTCAAAACCGGTAAAGGAAAATGAAGACTGGTCTTCAGTTTGTTTTTTGAATTCCTGGTGGGCAGCAGCAGTACAGAAAGGGATCTAGTCTGTTTCCACCAGTAACTGACCGCCAGTTTACTCACAACTCACATCCCCAGGCCCCAAGAATACTTTTAGGGTCTCCAATTCCCTAGCCTTCCTGGTTTCAGCTAGGTGATAATTTGTTCAATCTCCTGCCCATAGCGAAAAAGTTCTCTGTTTTTCTTTGGGTAAAGTGGATTGTGAACCCAGAAGCATTAACCACAGGAGTCCAATGAGGGTCACCTGCTCTCCTTTCTCCTTTAGTAACACCTACATCCCTCCACCATCATCCCACTGGGACCCCCAGCTGAACCAGGATTAACCATCTTTCAACAGTTCACTGACTCCCTCCACAGAGACTTCTGCCTACCATGCTTCCTCAAGAACTTTACTTCCTCAGGAACTCAGCTTCCTGGCCACCACAAAGCATACTGAGTAACATTGTTTGGACAGCAGGAAAACAATCTTAGCCAAACCCATTGCTGATTGTTCCTGTTTACACATTCCTACAAAGGGTGAGAGAGGATTTATCAGTCATCTGTCATCACAGTAGCAAAAAGGTGGTAGTATTTTAGCTTCCACTTCTACTCTGAGTTTTTCCATTTTTCAAGTTTGCAATAAAGTTACTATTATTCTGAGATGAATGCTTTTGCAAAAAAAATCACATCCAATGAAACTGAATTCTATCATCAACTAACTTCTGTGACACTCTCGAAGCAGAACAATTCTTCATTGAAACTGTTGATCAATGACATCATGGATAGACCATCTTAATAAACACCCATTCCTTAAGTGAATGTACCCTGTTACCTGTGGCCTGAGAATGACAACAATCACTCAAATCAAATAGCTTTGTACATAGCAGGAAATTAGTATCCAAAAATAATGCCTACAGTTCATTCCGTGCTGCAGCAGATATGTCAACTCTTCCCTTAGCTACTATGGAGGTAAAATACTTTGGTGATGTGAGGGACATTCAAGTACAGCCTTATTACAATGAAATCCAGTGTCCATAAACTATTCTTCTTTTTTTCTTTTTTTTTTTTTGTATCACAGTAAGCCAAGATTTTATATTAATTTTATATTTATTAGATACTTTCTTCATTTACATTCCAAAAGTCCCCTCCCGCCTCCCCTCTCCCCCCTCCTTGATCCCCAAAATACCTATTCCCACCTCCAGGCCCTAGTAGTACCTTGAGCTGAGGCATATAACCTTCACAAAACCATAGGCCTCTCCCCCCACACATGGCCTACCAGGCCATCCCCTGCTACACATTCAACTAGAGACATGAGCTCTGGAGGTACTGGTTAGTTAATATTGTTGTTCTTATTTAGGGTTTCAAACCACCTCAGTTCCTAGGGTACTTTCTCTAGCTCCTCCATTGGGGGTCCTGTGTTCCATGCAATAGATGATTGTGAGCATCCACTTCTGTATTTGCCAGTCACTGGACTAGCCTCACACAAGACAACTTCAGGGTCCTGTTAGCATCTTCTGTAAGTCAAGATTTTTAAGATCTACTAAAAACAAAACAAACAAACAACAAACAAACCAAAAGACTATTTATGTTCACCAAAAAAACTAATAGTGATATATTATTTTAATATATCATACAGTTAATATATTTGGAGTTATTTAAAATTTATGAGAAAAATGTATTTTCAGTATTGCTGCAGACAAACATATCAATAAGACTATTCAATTAATTGTTGTTTTATATCAAACAACTTTTTTAATATTCATTTTTATTGTTAAATATTTTATAAATATTAAGGAACATGATAAAAATGAAAGGTTTGATAGGTTTTGAGTGGGCATCAGCTGGAGGAGTTGGGGTACAAAATAAAAAGAAGAATGTGATGTAAGTCTGTTTACTCAAAATATGTTTTTAGTTGTTAACAAATTCAGATAAATTAAAATTATGTATATTTTCTTATCATAATGCAATAAAAATTAAATCAAAACATATTTCTAGAACTGGTGGGATTGCTCAGCAGTTATGAGAAGGGGCTGTTATTTTACAGTTCCTGATTTCAATTCCCAGCAATAACATCGTGGCTTACTACCATATATAAAGTGATCTGATGTCCCCTTCTTTCATGAAAGTGAACCCATAAACAGAGCACTCATACATTTTAAAAATGATAGACTTAAAGACATTAAAATGTTTATATTATTATTTATTATTATTATTATTATTATTATTATTATTATTATTATTGCTAAAGTGCCTAACTACTTCCTTTCATTTCTTTTCACCAAACCAGCCTTGAAAATCTAATGCACAAGTAGGAAAACACTGCAAGTAAATGGGCGGAATGCTCTAGGATACATGAAATACACACTAGACTAGTTGAAAAAATGGAAAAACTAGCTGTTAAGAGCAACTGTTCGTTGGGCAGTGGTGGTTCATGCCTTCAATCACAGAACTTGGGAAGCAGAGGACAAGGATTTTTGAGTTCAAAGCCAGCCTGGTGTAAGTTCCAGGAAAGACAGTGCTACACTGAGAAGCCCTGTCTTGAAATTTAATAATAATAATAATAATAATAATAATAATAATAATAATAATAATAAAAACAAAAAAGAAAAGAAAAGCACCTGTTTTATGCAGAGGACCAGGCACAAAGCACTCACATTGTGGCTCATAACATATGCACAATCACAGTTTCAGAGAATCAGTGCTCTCTTGCGGCATAAGTGAGAGAGAGCGGCTTCTCAGCCTAGCACATAAGTGAGAGCGGTGACCTGGGAAGCTAGCACATAAGTGAGAGAGAGGCCCTGCCCAGCCTAGCACATAAGTGAGAAAGAGGGCCTGCAAGGACTAACATCTAAGTGAGAGAGAGGTCCTGGGAAGCCTAGCATATAAGAGAGAGAGGGGCTCTGGGCAGTCTAGCACATAAGAGAGAGAGAGAGGACATGTGCAGCCTAGCACTTAAGTGAGAGAGAGTGAGAGAGAGGCAGAGACAGAGACAGAGACAGAGAGACAAAGAGAGAAAGAGAGAGACAGAGAGAGAGACAGAGAGAGACAGAGAGAGAAAGAGAGAGACAGAGAGTGCCTGCCCAGCCTAATGCCTAAGTGAGAGAGTGGGCCTGAGTTGCCAAGCACATAAGTGAGAGAGAGAGGGCCTGCACTGCCTAGTACACTCTTCTAATCAAGCTGAGGACTAGGAAAGTAGAGACAGGAGAGTACCAGGGGTTGAAGGAAATGTGCATGCTCCCTTCTGAACTATTAGGGCAGCATAGACTCTTCTGGTGTGCGTGTGTACATACAGAAGTCCACATTATTAAATGTTTATGCACATAAATAAATAAATAAACCAAAAATGCGTACAAGAGCCTCTACAGCTGAAATTAAGTTGAGCCATTTGCTGTATTTCATATGTTTCATATTTGTCCTAGATTTTCAAGTTTGTAAGCACTTATCAACCAACAAACTGGAAATCATTTGTCTTAAAGCCAGTGGCTTATTCCCACCTTCTAAAATCTCCCTTCAAAGTGTTGGTACTTGGTATTCCATGAACGCATGTGCAGGGTGTATTTAGCCAATCCACACAGTCCTTTGGTGAGACCTGTTTGCTCCAGCTGGCATCACAAAGGATCCTCTGAGGCTTCTGTCCGGGTCTGGCTCCTGACAACTTTTTTTTTTTTTTTGCCATTGAGGAGCTAAGCACAGAAGGGGGCAGTTGTGACGGTGTTCTCCTCATACATGACCTATAAGTGATAATCTGCCCTGATCAGGGTTGTTGTACAGTTAATCGAGGTGTGACAGGGTGGGGAATCTCAGGCCCAGGAGGCCACTAAGTGAGGAAAAGCCTCCTGATCGCCATTTCCTGTGGAATCTGAGGGTGAATGGAAGGTGGAGGACCGTATTCATGGAAGAGGATTGAACAGGTCAGGGCCATAGAGAATTGGGAACCCTTGGAAGAGAAAAGCTTTGGGCCTGGGGATAGGATCAGAGAACCAGCTGCAGGACTGTGGGTCAGGAAACAGGGAGCCATGGATGAGATGCCTTGGCGCTTGTCCTGTGTGCTGTACAGGATCCCTTAGAAACACACTGAGGATTCCTCCCTCCTCATTGTCTTCTCTATGGTGTGTTCCTTTGGTATAGACTGTATGAACATTGCAGACAGTAGAATGGCATAGGAAGATGAATGAAAAGAAGAAGAGGAGATATTGTAAGAGATTCATAAGTCATTGGGGATGGATTCTGACCACAGATCCTTCTGTCCCAATCTCCCATGTATTGGGATTAAAGACTTGCACCACCAAGTTCAGCTTTTTCTCTCAGTTTAGGTTCTGTAGGATGGGATCTATCTTTGTAGTTTCAGCTGGCCCAGCTTGGTCTGGACTTTAACTTACAACCTTCAGGTGTTTGAAATCCTCGGCTTCCCCAAATCCCTAATTTCTCCAATATAAGGTCTTTCTGTGTGGGTGGTGGTGGTGGTTCATGTTTTTTTGTAGACTTAGTGGTGGATCTTCTTTATATGAATATACAGTTACCATGTTCTTTATCTTTCTGGATAGCACTGTGCGTTTACGTAAGACTGAGATAAACTGGTAAACGGAATTGCTGATGTTTTGTTTAAAAAGAATCTGTGGGAGATAGGACCAAAATTCAGATGCCTCAAAGGTTAAAGGATGTTGCTCATTGTTTATTGGGAGGAGGGGAGGACTCACATGTTGAAGGTTGGCCAGTTTTTGTTTGTTTGTTTTTTTTTTTAAACTGAGAAATGGCAGATTGATAACTTTGGTTCTAAAGGAGGTTTTTAAAGAAGTGAGTTAAAGAAGTTTTTAAAACAAGTTGTGAGGGAGAGGGACATGATAAATGGGATACATGGAGGAAATGGTATGGGTAAGTATATATATATGCATCACCATATTGAATATGTATACAGAACTCTCTGAAAAAGGCAATTGATTAAAAATATACATGTTAAGTAACAAAAGAAATGATCTTTCATTGAGCTAAAATAATTATTTGATGTTTTGTTATTTTTAATTATTTAAATGATACTTTTTAGTCAGGTAACTAAGTTCTTTTTTTTCCTTTTTATTTTTATTGTTTGTTTTTTTAACTAAGAAGACTACTGAGTTCTTAAGAGAAGAATGGCACTTAAGAAATTGATGGTGATACCAAAGGAAGGTTACTTATTACACTTGGACTTTGATGATGAGCACGATGACATAAAAGTTTCAGAGGAGGCTCTTTTGGAAGGTATAGCACTTCCAGTGTCAGGTATTAATTGTGTCCTGCAGTTCATTAGATTTTACCTAGTCACCTGAAATGGAGGAAGTCTTGTTAAGTTTACATATACGTCATTTCTAATTTTACCTATATCTATCTATTCCTATATACAAGGTTTAGCAGCACATATACCTACTCTTGGAACTATATCACCATATTTTGAGAAAGAAGAACTTTCTTGATTTTGCCTCAACAAAAGACCTGAACATTGTTCGTATAATATGTTTGCCAAACATGAATTTATCTCATAAAACCTTCAAATAAATTATTTCCTTTCTTTTTCTATTATATATTTTCCTTATTTACATTTCAAATATTATCCCCGTTTCTAGTTTACACTCCAAAAAATCTCCTGTCCTCTCCCCTCTCCCCCATCTCCCCAACACTCCATCTTACAATTCCAGCCCAGGTATTCCCCCATACTGGAGCATAGGATCTTTACAGGAAAAAGTGTCTCTCCTCTCATTGATGCCTGACTAGTCCATCCTCTGCTACATATAAAGCTGGAATCATATGTCCCATTGTTTGTTTTCATTGATTGGTGGTTTAGTCCCAGGGAATTGTGGGGTACTTATCCACACTTTGGTCTTTCTTCTTCAGTTTCATGGGTTTTGCATATTTTACCTTGGTTATTCTGAACTTCAGGGATAATATCCACTCACCAATGAGTGAATATCATGTGTGATTTTTGTGATTGGGTTATCTCACTTAGAAAGATATCATACAGATCCATCCATTTGTATAAAAATTTCATGAATTCATTGTTTTTAATAGCTGTGTAGTAATTCATTAAGTAAATGTACCATATTTTCTATATACATTCCTCTAAAGAGAGTCATCTGGGTTCATTTCAGCTTCTTGTTATTATACATAAGGCTGCTATGGACATAGTGAAGCATGTATCCTTATTACAAGTTTGAACTTCTGGGTATAATCTTATCAATTTTATGAGGTCCCATTTGTCCATTTTTAATCTTATAGCACAAGATATTGCTGGTATTTTTTTTCAAGAATATTCCCCCTTTGCCCATGTATTCCAGGCTATTTCCCACTTTCTCTTCTATAAGTTTCAGTGTCTCTGGTTTTATGTGCAGTTCCTTGATCGACTTAGACTTGAGCATTGTACAGGGGATGAGAATAGATCAATATACATTCTACTACATGCTAACTGCCAATTAAGCCAGCACCATTTGTTGAAAATGCTGTCTTCTTTCCACTAGATGGTTTTAGCTCCTTTGTCAAAGATCAAGTGACTATAGGTGTGTGGGTTTATTTTTCTGACTTCAGTTCTATTTCATTTATATACCTGTCTAACACTAAACCTGTACCATGTAGTTTTTATCACAATTGCTTTGTAGTGCAGCTTGAGTTCAGGCATGGTGATTCCACAAGAGGTTCTTTTATTGTTGGGAATAGTTTTTCTTATACTAGGTTTTTTATTTTTGTTGTTGTTGTTGTTGTTGTTTTTTTTTTTTTAAATTCCAGGTGAATTTGTAAATTGCCTTTTCTAACTCAGTAAAGAATTGAGTTGGAATTTTGATGGGGATTGCATTGAATCTTTAAACTACTTTTGGCAGAACACACATTTTTACTATATTAATCCT
This sequence comes from Mus musculus, assembly GCF_000001635.26. Lineage (NCBI taxonomy): Eukaryota > Metazoa > Chordata > Mammalia > Rodentia > Muridae > Mus > Mus musculus. Next base: position 9,475,623 of record NC_000087.7, on the reverse strand, counting down.
TCCAATCCATGAGCATGGGAGATCTTTCCATGTTCTGAGATCTTGTTTCATTTCTTTCTTCAGAGACTTGAAGTTTTTATCATATGTATCTTTCACTTTCTAAGTTAGAATCACACCAAGCTTTTTTATATTATTTGTGAGTATTGTGAAGGGTGTTTTTTTCCCTAATTTCTTTCTCATCCTCCTTTTCCTTTGTGTAGGGAAAGCCCACTGATATGTTTGAGTTAATTTTATATTCACCTACTGCACTGAAGTCGTATATAAGGTTTATGATTTCTCTGGTGCATTTTTGGGTCACTGATACATGCTATCATATATTCTGGAAATAGTGATATTTTGACTTCTTCCTTTCCAATTTGTATTCATTTGATTTCCTTTTGTTGTCTAATTGCTCTGGTTAGGACTTCAACTACTATATTGAATAGGTATGAAGAAAGTGGGCAGTCTTGTCTAGTCCCTGATTTTAATGGGATTGTTTCATTTAGTTTAATGTTTCCTACTGGTTTGCTGACTATTTTTTTTTTAATATTAGGTATGGGCCTTGAATTCCTGACCTTTCCTGGACTTTTAATATGAATGGGTGTTGTATTTTGTCAAATGCTTTCTCAGCATCTAATGAGGTGATCATGTTGGTTTCGTCTTTGAGTTTGTTTCTATAGTGGATTAAGTTGACAAATTTCCATATATTAAACAATCCCTGCATCACAGGGATGAAGCCTACTTGACCATGATGGATGATTGTTTTGATGTATTCTTTTATTTGGTTTGCAGTGATTTTATTGAGTATTTTTGCTTCGATATTCATAAGGGAAAATGGTCTGAAGTTTCCTTTCTTCATTGAGTTTTTGTATGGTTTGAATATAATTGTAATCTGGCTTCATAGAACAAATTCAATAGTGTTCCTTCTCTTTTGATTTTGCATAATAGTTTGAAGAGTTTTGGTCTTAGGTCTCCATGTGTAAGACCCTGAAGATGGACCTCCTCTCAAGTCCATTAAAGTCCTCAGATGAGATGGCCAGCACCCCAATGACTTGAGAGAAATCCACACCTGATGCAAACTGTAAGAGGTTTTATTATCAGCTAGCTAAGGACAAACTCCTTCCACTGTGCAGGGCAGGGGCGTATGACTCTAAGATGTGACAGAAGAGGGTTTTTATTAGCTAGCTGAGGAATTGAGATGAGTTGGGAGGAGAGTTTGGAGAGTTAGGAAGAGTCGGGAGGAGTGTTCTTCTCTGCCCATATGTCCTTGGCAAAACTCCAATTTTCGAATCTCTAGCTGTAAGGCTTAGAAACCACAATGCTTTTTGGTGGCTTTAGAGAACATAGAGCTTCTTTCTGGCTGTATTTTTAGAGATCAGGGAATACAAGCTTGGAGAATGTCCAGGGGCTTCTCCTTCCAGGGAGAAATGCTCTAAGTTGTGGTCTCACATTTCCCACTCCTTCTAGAACATAGTTCTAATTTTATAAGTTAGAAAATTAAACCTCTGGCCCAGCTGCCAAATAAAGCCAACCTGAGGTCACAGCTTTAGGATTTGTAAGATTGAGAACCTCAGAAACCCCTTGAATGAGACGAAAGAGACTCTTGCCAGTGGAAGGAGGGAAGAAGGGGGGTTCCTGTGCAGTGCCCACTGTGTGTGAGCAGTGCCAGGCCAGTGGGCCATGGCAGGCCAGAAGGGGTTACATGCAGGAGGTTCGGCAGCAGGGCTTGTCAGAAGCACCAGGGAGCATCCTTTTGATCTGAGTTCCAGTTTGCCAGAATGGTGGCACCGGACCCGGACAGGATCTTCTGTTTGAAATTTATGTGGCACGAAGATGGTTCCTGGTTAGTATGTTTTTTTGTTTTTGTGTTTTTGTTTTTTATTGTGTTTCAGCTTTTCCAAGGCATCTTTTCTGATCAATTGTAGGGCCTTCAAGTGAGCTAGTGGGGGTTCTGAAAAAGAAACATCAAGTTCAAACATTGCACCTGCTTCTGTTAAAGAGAGGGGCGTCCCAAGTTGAGGAGTTTGAATGGTGTAAGTTTAAATTTCCCTGTGGTGTTCCATACTCAGAACAAGGCAAAGGGAAAAAGAGCTGCATAATCTTCTCTGTAGGTCTCTAAAACCAATTTAGTCAAGGTTTCTTTTAATGCTCTATTCATCCCACGAGCAATCGCCATTATAAGATGGTGCTGGCCTCCCCTGCGCCTAACTAGTAAACAAGCCTTGTAAGCAGGTGCAAGAATGAACTCACTCCTAGTCACTGCCCATTCTCGGGGCATAATAGTGGGGTGATGGGCAAGCAATGAATCAGGAGCTGTCACGTCACATCAGGTGCTGAAACGTCATGCTGTTGGCTATATAAGCAGCGCCATTTTCCTGGTTCATGGTCTTCCTGTTAAGTAAGCAATAAATCTTTTGCCACAGAAGATTCTGGTTTGTTGCTTCTTTCTTGCCGGTCGATTGGGATGCAATAAGTGGCAACGAGGAACCCGGGAACTTTATACCATCACACCAGTGCAAGGAAGATCCCTTGTTCGCGGGGCAGAATCAGAACTGCGGGATGAAAGGCTCTGCAAGGTACATATAGTTTTGAAATTTCTCCAGAGTTAGACACCCTTTTGATTGTTTGCACAGTGATTGCACTTTTCCTTTCAGTTTCATTTTGCTTCCACTGCTTCCACTGCTGGCTGGTTCTTAGTCGCGTTCAGGCCTGGACAGCGCCTGGACAGCAACCAGTTTCAGTCACGGTCAGGACTGGACAGTGCCTGGACATCGTCCATTTTCAGTCACAGTCAGGACTGTACAGCGGCAGTGTGAGAATCTCGCAATCTATAATAGTGGCCTTACACTCGGTCCTGAAGCAGTGTGGCCTAAAATGTGCCACTAATACCTTAGAGGGATTTGTCAGGGAGATAGACCATGTGGCACCATGGTATGCTTGCTCAGGGTCATTTAGGCCTTTTCATGGGCCTTGAGCCCGAGGAAAAGATATAAAAAGAAAAGAATGCCTTGGGAGAGATTAGAAAAGGGATGGAAAGGGAGAGAAGAAGGGAGATCCAGCTGGAGAGGCACATAAAGAAAGGAGCCTCTACCTGCCAATAGATGAGTTTAAGCAGCTAGCTCTTAGTAGCTCAGAATCTGATGAAGGACTTAGCTCCTCTGAAGAAACGGACTTGTTAGAGGAAGCAGTTCATTATAAGGGAGAAAGGTACTTGCAAGATAAAATGCAAGCTACTCAGTGCAGAAAAAGTCCAAAAACGACTGGTGAAAGCCAGCTTGCTGCTCGGCCTCCGGATTGTTGGCTTCAGTATCCTAGTGAACCTCTGCATTATGTGCATAGGTAGTTGTCAATTTTTACCTATACCTCATGTAGGGGTGAACCCTTGAGGCATCAGTCCATTACAAGTCTGGCAAATGGATGACACTCATATTTCCTCCTTTGGGAGAAATCAGTACTTACATGTTTCCTTTGACACTTGCAATGGTGTAATGATGGCCACACCTTTAATAGGGGAAAAAGCCTCTCATGTTATTCAGCACTGCCTAGAAGTGTGGAGTGCTGGGGCAAGGCCACAATTCTTAAAACGGATAATGGGGTAGCATATACTTCTACTAAATTTCAACAATTTTGTCATCAAATGGATGTCACTCACTTGACTGCCCTTCCTTATAATCCTCAAGGACAAGGCATTGTGGAATGTGCCCACCACACACTCAAGTCTTATCTTATAAAACAAAAAGGGGGAGTTGATGAGACTCTGCCCTCAGTGCCAAGAGTAGCAGTATCTATGTCACTGTTTAGACATAATTTTTTGAATCTTGACGAGCAGGGACGTTCTGCACCTGAGCGACATAGCTCAGACCCTGATAGACCAAAGAAATGGTCAAATGGAAAGATGTTTTAACTGGTCTTTGGAAAGGCCCGGATCCTATCTTAATCAGATTCCTGGGAGTTGTTTGTGTTTTTCCACAGAGTGAAGACAACCCATTTTGGCTGCTGGATTGACTCACCTGCAGGATATTCATCAAGGATGGTGCAAAAATGCTGACCTCCTGAGGACTGTTCCTGATCATGACAATGCTGAACTTGTCTCAGGTTCCTAGTATAATGGGTGAACAGATATGTGCTATTTTCTCGACTTTCCCTAAACCAATGTCAGTTCGCCATGATGCTATAGTTTTTTTTTTCCAAAATTCTTTACTACTAATAAAACAGTGGATTTTCCATATTTAACCTATGATCCAACTCGAGCACGATTAGGAGAAAATCACTCCTTACTAGAACAGGTTTCTTTATGTTTTCAAATTAATGGACAAGTATATTGTATCAACCTCCCAGCCTGAGCTTTAGGGGGGGGTTTAATGAGAACCAAAGAGGTTGGGTGAGCACAACCCAAGATACTTCTAATGTAGATATAACCTTTACAAATCGGACCTTTTGGCAGGAGGCAATTTGGGTTAATGGTACATTTGTACCACCTAACATTTCAGACAAAGAACGTCCCCACAAACCAAAAATAGCCCCTCATTGTGTCTTGGAAGATGAAGGTCTGATCCTGCCTTGGTCTGATTGTCGATGCTCCATTACTTGTTGGGCAGATCAGAGTAAAACTTTTTCCTTTTCTTCCAACATGACAGATAACCCAAAGAATGAATTTGTTTTGAAAAAGAGAATTTTCATTCAGGACTTTAGAATGCATTCCTTTCACAAGTGGGTGCTTTGAAGAGTCAATGGCAGTTGTACAGAACTCAATCCTTTGATTTTTATCCAGGGAGGAGCAGTTGTAAAGGCTTCTTTTACTGGCATCTCAAGATTTGCTCAGCACTGGGGAATACATGATGCCTCCCAGGACTCTTATGGACATACTAATATCAGAATAGAGATCACTGGGTTCAATAAAACTTTGGTAAACCAGATTATTTATACATCTCCCCCAGTCTGTGTTTACCCCCCTTTCTTGTTTATATTCTTTCAAGTGATTCATTTGAAATCTGTTCCAATGATTCTTGATGGATTTCTCAATGTTGGGATGTAACAATAAACACCCATGCCATGGTGCCACGGATCCCATTTTGGATCCCTGTTCTGGTGAAAGTAAATGGGAGAAATGCCCTAAAGATACATGAAGTACACACTAGATTAGTTGAAAAGTGGAAAATTAGCTGATAAGAGCAACTGTTGTTTGGGCAGTGGTGCTTTATGTCTTTAATCCCATCATTTGGTTGGCAGAGGCCAAGAATGTCTGAGTCTGAGACCAGCTTGGTATACAGAGTGAGTTCCAAGACAGCCAGGTCTACACAGAGAAACCCTCTCTCAAAAAGTAAACAAACAAACAGACAAACAAACAAAGAAACAAACAAAAAACACCTGTTCTATGAAGAGGACCGGGCACAATGCACCCACATAGTGGCTTACAATTTATGCACAGCCACAGTTTTAGAGAATCACTGCTCTCTTTCAGCCTCTGTAGGCCATAGAGGCATAAGTGAGAGAATAGGCATGAGCACTCTAGCACATAAGGGAGAAAAAGGGGCTGGGCAGCCTAGCACATAAGTGAGGTAGAGAGGGCCTGCACATTCTAGCACACTATTGTAATCAAGCTCAGTACTAGGAAGGTGGAGGTGGGAGTTTACCAGGGATTGTAGGGAATCTGGATGTTCTCTTCTGATCTATTAGGACAGCATTGACTCTTCTGTTGTGGGTATATACATACAGAAAAAAGTACACACATTTTAATTTTTATGCACATAAATAAATAACAAAAAATATTACAGTTGAAATTAGTAGTGCCATTTCCAGTACTTTCATGTTACACATTTGTTCATGTTTTTTTCAAGTCTGCAAATGCTTATCAACCTAGAAACTGGAAATCATCTGTCTTAAAGATGGTAGCTCATTTCCACCTCCTGAGAACTCCCTTCCAATCAATGGTGCCTGGTACTCCATGATGGCACACACAGGATATATTTAGCCAAAGGGTGAAATCCCTGGATAAGACCTGTTTTCTCCATCTGGGATCACAAAGGGTCCTCAGAGTACTCCATCTGGGTCTCTCCTGATAACGTTTTATTTGTTTGTTTGTTTGTTTGTTTTTGTTTTGTTTTTTATTTTTGTTATTGTTTTGTTTTTTATTTGTTTTATTTTGTTTTGTTTTGTGTTTGTTTTTGTTTTGCTTTGTTTTTGTTTTTGTTTGTTTGTTTGTTTGTTTTTCCCATTGAGCAGAAAAGCAAGGAAAGGTGCGGTTGTGAAGGAGTTCACTTCTGAATGACCTGGAAGTGATAACCAGCTCTGATCAGGGTTATTGGACTGTTAAAGGATGTGTGACTGGAGGGAAATCTCAGTCCCAAAAGGCCACTATGTGAGAAAAAACCTCCCGATCGGCATTTCCTACAGCTTCTGAGGGTTAAATGAAGGAGGAAGATCATATTTATTTTTGTCTCTTTTTTTCCATTTTTTTTTAAACTAAGAAGACATTATAGTTTTTAAGAGAAGAATGGCTCTTAAAAAAAATGATGGTGATTCCAAAGGAAGATTACTTATTACTTTTGGACTTTGATGATGAAGAAGATGACATAAATATTTTGGAGGAGTCTCTTTCTGAAGGTTACTGCATATTCAGTGTTGGGTATTAATTGTGTGTTGTGCAGTTCACTAGACTTTTACCTAGTCACCTGAAATGGAAGAAGTCTTTTCTCAGAGAATTTATCTACTTCATTTGAAATTTTACCTATATCTATATATTCCTATACCCAAGTTTTAGCAACACATATAACTACTCTTGACACTGTAGTTACAATATGTTGATAAAAAATAACTTTTTATAATTTTGCCACCGGAAAATACCTGAACATTGTTCCAATAATATGTTTGCAAAACTTGAATTTATTTCAAGAACATTACAAATAATTTATTTCATTCTTTTTTTATTATTTACTTTCTTTTTTCTTTTTTTAACATTTCAAATGTTATTCCCTTTTCTATTTTTTCCTCCAAAAATCCCAGTCCTCTCCCCTCTATCCCTACTCTCCAACACACCTACTGCCAATTCCTGGCCCAGGCATTCCCAAAACTTGGTCATAGGAACTTTACAAGAACAAGTGTCTCTCCTCCCATTGATGACTTACTAGTCCATCCTCTGCTACATATGCAGCTGTAGGCATAAGTCCCAACTTATGTTTACTTTGATTGGAGATTTAATCTCACGGAACTCTGGGAGTACTTGTTAGTTGTTTTTCCTCATAGAATGTTCCTTGTGTACTTTCTCTAGCTCCATAATTAGGGACCCTGTTCTCAGTCCAATGGATTTCTTTGAGCATCCACTTCTGTATTTGTCAGGAATTGGCAGATCGTCTCAGGAGACAACTGTATCAGTCTCCTGACCCTAAGGTCTTGTTTGGCTCTTCAATTGTATCTGGGTTTGGTGGTTGTTTATGGTATGGATCACAGAATGAAGCAGTCTCTGGATTCTTTCGGTCTCAGTTCCAAACTTTTTCTATGTAACTCTTTCCATGGGTCTTTTGTTCCCAATTCTAAGAAGGAACTACATATCCACACTTTGGTCTTCCTTTTTGTTGAATTTCATGGGTTTTGCAAATTTTACCTTGTTTTTTCAGAGCTTCAAGGATAATATCCACTTATCAGTGAGTATATATCATGTGTGTTCTTTTGTGATTGAGTTATCTCATTTAGGAACATATCATCCAGATACATCTATTTTCTAAGAATTTCATGAATTCATTGATTTTAATAGTGATGTAGTATTTCATTATGTAAATGTACTATATTTTCTGTATTCATTCCTCTGAAAACGGGCATCAGGTTTATTTTCAGCTTCTTGCTATTATAAATAAGGATGCTATGAACATAGTGATGCATGTATCCTTATTACAAGTTGGAATATCTTCTGGATATATGCCCAGGAGGACTATTGCTGGATCTTCAGTAGAACTATTACCACTTTTCTGAGGAAACCCCGTCTGCTTTCCAGAGTGGTAGTACCAACTTGCAATTCCACAAGCAATGGAGGAGTGTTCCTACTTCACCACATACCCACCAGCAACTACTGTAATCTGAGTTTTAGATCTTAGCCATTCTGACTCTGTGAGGTGGAATCTTAGCGTTATTTTGATTTCTGATTCCTGATGATTAAAGATTTTGACCATTTGTGAGGTGATTCTCAGCCATTCAGTGTTTCTTAATTTAGAATTCTTTGTTTAGAACTGTCCCCATTTTTTTAAATAGTGTTATCTGATTTTCTGGAATCCAGCTTCTTGAGTTCTTTGTATATATTGAATATTAGTCCCCTATCTGATTTAGCATTGATAAAGACTTTTTCCCCGTTTTGTTCTAATGATAGTGCCCCTTGCCTTACAGAAGTTTTGCAATTTTTGAGGTCCCATTTGTCTATTTTTAATCTTATAACAACAGCCATTGCTGTTTTGTTCAGGAATATTCCCCATTTAACCTTGTCTTCCAGGCTCTTCCACACTTTCTCCTCTATAAGTTTCAGTGTCTCTGGTTTTATGTGCAGTTCCTTGATCCAATTAGACATGAGCATTGTACAAGGAGATAAGAAGAGATCAATTTGCTTTCTTCAATATGCTGAATGCCAGTTGAGCCAGCACCATTTTTTGAAAATGCCATTTTCTTTCCACTGGGTGGTTTTATCTCCTTTATAAAAGATCAAGTGACCACATGAGTTTGGGTTCATTTCTCTGTCTTCAGTTCTGTTCCATTTATCTACCTGTCTAACACTATTGCTATACCATGAAGTTTTTATCATAATTGCTCTGTAGTACAGCTTGAGGTCAGGCATGGTAATTACAAAAGACATTCTTCTATTGTTGAGTATAGTTTTGGATATAGTAGGTTTATTTTTTTTTCAAGATGAATTTGCAAATTGCCCTTTCTAACTCGGTGAAGAAATGAGTTGGAGTTTTGATGGTGATTGCAATGAATATCAGTTTGCTTTTTGAAAGATAGTAATTTTTACCATATTAATCCTGCCAAATCATTAGCATGGGAGATTTTACCATCTTCGGAGATCTTCTTTGATTTCTTTCTTGAAGAAACTTGAAGAGTTTATCATACATATCTTTCACTTTCTCAGAGTCACACCAAGGAATTTTATATTATTTGTGACTACTCTGAAGCACGTTTTTTCCCTAATTTCTTTCTCATACTATTTGTCTTTTCTGCAGAGAAATTCCACTGTTATGTTTAAATTAATTCTAAATTCAGCTCCTAAGCTGAAAATGTGTATCAGGATTAGGTGTTCTCTGTTGTAATTTTTGGGGTCATAGATACATGCTATCATATCTTCTGGAAATTAAGAAATTTTGACTTCTTCCTTTCCAATTTGTATTCATCTGTTCTCGTTTTTTTTTTTTTTTTTTTTTTTTTTTTTATAATTGCTCTGGCTAGTATTTCAAGTACTCTATTGAATAGGTAGGGAGAAAGTGGGCAGCATTTTCCAGTCCCAGATTTTAGTGGGATTCCTTCCGGTTTCTGACCATTTAGATTAAAGTTAAATCCTGGGCTTTCTTTTCTTTTCTTTTATTTCTTTTCTTTTCTTTTCTTTTCTTTTCTTTTCTTTTCTTTTCTTTTCTTTTCTTTTCTTTTCTTTTCTTTTCTTCTTCTTTTCTTTTCTTTTCTTCTTTTTTTTTTTAGGTGTATGCCTTATATTCCTGGTCTTTCCTGAACTTATTATGAATGGGCATTGTATTTATCCAACTATTTGCTCAGCAACTAATCAAATTATCATGTGGTTTTGGTATTTGAGTTTTTTTTTTGTTTTTGTTTTTTTGTTGTTTTTTTTTCTATAATGGATTTAATTGATGGATTTTCGATATTAAACTCTCCCTGAATCATAAGAAGGAGGACATCTCGATCATGATGGATTATCCTTTTGATGTATTCTCAGACTCATTTTGAAAGGATTTTATTTAGTATTTTTGCATCGATATTCATAATGGAAATTGGAATAAAGTTTCCTCTTTTTCATTAGGTCTTTGTATAGTTGTAATCTTGCTTCATAGAACATATTAAATAGTGTTCCTTCTCTTTTAATTTTGCATAATAGTTTGAGGATTATTGGTATTAGGTCTCCATGAATATCTGATAGAATTCTGAACTAAACCAATGAGATCCTGGGCTTATTTTTGGTTGGGAGACTATTAACAATTGCTTCTAATTCTTTAGGGGTGTTATGACCCACACTACAGTCTTGACAGAAAGAATTCCCACAGGACACTCGGATCCTTCTGCTGTAAAGCTTTAATGCATCTCGAGAGATAGATGATCAGCTTCAGGACAGGAGAACCAGAGAGCAGACAACCCCTCCCTTATATAGGCTGTGAAGTATAGTTAGAAGTATGGTTGGAAACGTGCACCACCGGAATTGTCTGCCCACAATCAGCCTGATGACGCCATTGGACTGACAGCCTCATTGGACCTCAAATTTCAGCACCAGCCTCGATGGACAGAATAAGAAACAGAATGAGGGCCAGGGCAACCAAGACTAGAGCTTCGACTGCCCTTTCCTAGGGTGCATCTAGATTAAGACCGAAATCAATAGGGATAAGAGGGACACGATGAGACATACCTCTCCAAACTTACCTTTTCCCTGCAGTTCTGAATCCACCCCGACTTCAGGGGTTCTCCTCAATGCCAGCGATGTTGATCCTGGGTTTATGGCACCAGATGACCTGCGCTACCATCTCGCCAGCAAGAATGCACACAGGGCACTCAGATCTTTCTGCAGTAAAGCTTTAATACATCTCCAGAGATAGATGAACAGCTTCAAGACAGGAGACCCACAGAGCAGAAAACCCCTCCCTTATATAGGTTGCAAAGTATGGTTAGAAGTACGGTTGGAGACGTGAATCACCCGAATTGTCTGCCCACCATCAGCCTGATGACGCCATTGGAGTGGCAGGGCTCAGGTAATGGAAAGATACCATGAGGCCTGAGCGCACTCACCATGAGCAATGGTGACAATGGTGTTGTCAGCGCCATCTTGTATTGGTGACCGTGAGGGCGGCTCCTCACAATGGTAGAAGTAATTACAGGGTTTCTCTGATCCTGATTTGAATTTGGTACCTGATATCTGTCTAGATAAGTGTCCATTTTATCCAGATTTTCAGTTTTTGTTGAGTACAGCCTTGAATAGTAGGATCTGATGATATTTAAAATTTACTAAATTTCTGGTGTTATTTCTCCCTTTTCATTTCTGATTTTGCTAAATTGGATACTGTTCTTGTGTTCTGTATTTAGACTGTCTAATGGTTTATCTATCTTGTTGATTTTCTCAAAGAACAAGCACCCAGTTTGATTATTTTTGTATTGTTCCTTTGTTTCCACTTGGTTGATTTTAGCACTGAGTTTGATTATTTCCTGACTTCAACTCTTTTTGGGTGAATTTGCTTCCTTTTGTTCTATAGTGTTAAGGTGTGATGTCAACCTACTCCTATATCCTCTCTCCAGTTTCTTTTAGAGGCATTCAGAGAGAGCTATGAGTGTCCCTCTTAGGGCTATTTTCATTGTGTCCCATAACTTGCAGTATGTTGTAGCTACATTTTCATTAAATTCTAAAAAGTCTTTAATTTAGTTCAATATTTTTTCCTTGACTGTTTTGTCACTGACTAGATTGTTGTACACATTCCACGTGTATGTGGGTTTTCAGTTATTTATATTATTGTTGAAGATCAGCCTTAGTCTGTGGTGATCTGATAGGAAGCAGGAAATTATTTCAATAATTTTATACCTGTTGAGTCATGTTATGTGACTGAGTATATGGTCAATTTTGGAGAAGGCATCGTGAAGTCCTGAAGAAGGGACATTCGTTTGTTTTAGGATAAAATGTTCTATAGATATCAACTAAAAGTATTTGCTTCATAAATTCTGCAAGTTTCACCGTGTATCTTTTTAGTTTTAGTTTCCAGGATGTCCATTAATGAGGGAGGGTTGTTGAAGTCTTCCATTATGATTGTGTGTTGTACAATGTGAGTTTTGAGCTTTACTAAAGTTTCTTTTATAAATGTGGATGTCATTGCATTTGGAGTATAAATGTTTAGATTTGGGAGTCCATCTTGGTAAATATTAACTTTAATGAATATGACGTTTCCCTCCTTGCCTATTTTAATAACTTTGGGTTGAAAGTCAATTTTATTTGATATTAGAATGGCTGCTCCAGCTTATTTCTTGGGATCATTTGCTTGGAAAGTTCTTGTCCAGCCTTTTAGTCTGAGGTAATGTCTGACTTTGTCCTCGGTGTTTGTTTTTGGTAAGCTGAATATAACTTACACATACATTTTTTTTTTATTCTATGCCTTTTTACTGGTGAACTGAGTCCACTGATATTAACAGATACTAAGAAAAGTCCTTGTTGCTTCCTGTTATTTTTGTTATTAGAGTTGGAATTTTGTTCATGTAGCTATCTTCTTTTAGGTTTCCTTCAAGTTTAATTTCTTCCTTTTTCTCGAGTGTAATTTCCCTCTTTATATTGAAATTGTCCCTATATTATCGTTTGGTGTGCTGGATGCATTGGAAGATATTGTGTAAATATTGTTTTGTCACAGAATACCTTGTTTTCCCAAGCTATGTTAAAAGAGTTTTGCTTCATATAGTAGTCTTGGCTGGCATTTCTGCTCTCTTACATTCTGTATGATATCTGCCCTAGATTTTCTCCTTTCATAATCTCAGGGGAGAAGTTATGTGTAATCCTGATAGATCTTGCTTTATATATTACTTGACCATTTTCCCTTACTGCTTTTAATATTCTTTCTTTGTTTTGTGCATTTGGTGTTTTGACTATTATATGATGGCAGAAATTATTTTTTTCCTGGTCCAAATAATTTGGTGTTCTGTAGTCTTCTTGTTTATTCATGAGCATATCTTTCTTTAAGTTAGGGAATTGTTTTCTATAATATTGGTGAAAATATTCACTAGCCCTATCATTTGGAAACCTTACTTCTCATCTATACCTATACCGGATTTCATGTATGTAATTATGTCATTTCTAAAAGCTGTTTCAAAAATTCACCTGGGCAGGATTTCCTGAGAAATTCAAATCATTAATACTTTATTCCCTTTTACTAATATAGCACATTATGTTTCCATTTTTTTTTGTCTATATAGTACAGAGCCCAGCATTTGACAAAGATGAGAATATATCATCTCAGGAAGAAACAGATGAAGTGTAATATTTTCAATTTTTTCCCATTTCAATAGAGTACTTCAAAAGTGGTGTTTGTGATCCCTTAACTGGAGAAGTAGATTCAGGAAAAAGAGCAATTCAGAGTCAGATGTTCTTATATGTGTAGTTCAAGACCAGATTGTGGTCCTTTAGACCTTGTGATCACAAAAATATATCAACTAGTACAATACAACCACCTGTATGAGATGTTCCCAGATATACACACAAAGAAAAGGAGAACCATTATAAAAAAAGAAGGACCATTTGGGAAGAAGAAGGATCTCAGCAATGGTAGTACAGTTATGAAGAAGTGCTGTGAGGTGTAAATGTATGAATTGTTTAAAGTAAATATTACAATTTTTTTTTTTGGAATTCTACCATGTATTTTATATGGATATGACATTTGGTTCAAATCAAATATTATATATTTATTAAAATAATTAAAATAATTTTCTGTGTAAAATTTTGTGTGTGGTAGAAAAAATGTCCTACTGTGAGACTCCAACTTAAAGTGTGTCTCACAGGAAGACATTCCCCAAGCTTGTTTTCCCTGATCTCTGAAAATACAGCTAGGAAGAAGCTCTTTGTTCTTTATAGCCAGCAAAAAGGCTTTTTGTTTCTATACTTTTCAACCAGAGATGCCTGCCTTCCTGTTTCAAGGACAAGGAGATAAAAATTTAGAAAGAACTCACGCCCCAATCCTGCCTTGTAAATTTCACCAAGAACACCAGGAAGAGAAGAATTCCTCTGCCTACATTTCCCAACTCCTCCCAAATCTTTCCCAACTCCTCCCAATTCTTCAGCTAGCTGTTAAAAGCCCCTTACTGTCACAGCTCGGTGTCAAACTCCCCTGCCCTGCTAGGAAGAGTGACTTTGTCCTCAGCCAGCTAATAGTAAAACCTCTTGCAGTTTGCATCAGTTGTGGTTTTCTCTTGGGTCATTGGGGTGCTGTCCAGCTCATTCCAGGACTTGAGAGGAGGCCCAGCTTCTGAGTTCTTACATTTGGGGGCTTCTCCGCCATGATATGTGGCCTACCCCAATTCTCAGAAACCCTGCTTGGAGGTAGGATTCTATCTTTGTCTGTATCTTTGTCTCTATCTTTTTCTATAACTTTCCTCTATCTTTGTCTCTATCTTTTTGTGCCAGCTCTGTTTGAATTCACTATTCTCAGTTTGCAGTTGTAAATACTCGTGAGAGCAACGAACTCCCTTTTTCAGATGGAAAAGAGTTACTGACAGACATGTAAGGAGAAACCGGCTGCCACCCTGTGGGAAATCCCAGGAGTTCTGAGTGAGTCCACCCTGTGGGACATCCCAGGAGTTCTGAGTGAGTTCCAGGGATACCTGGAGATCTCCTATCAGGGTGCCAAGTGAGAGTATGCTCACTTGCCTGTCTGTTTCTGTTACTGGGTTCCAAGTGAGTGTGTGCTCTCTCGGCCATCTTATTGGGGCCTGGTCTTGGTTATTGTAATCTTTTTGTGTGTATATATTGTTTTTTTTTCCCTCTATGTGACTCTGATGATGGGACCGACTATTAGCATGCCCCTTGGACTGACCCATGATCACTGGACTGAAAGTAAGACTAACACTCACATTCTCTCTGTGGATGTCTGAAATAGATTTTAGAGAACTTTCTGCTCTACAGAATGGCCAGCTTTGATGATAGTTGGCCACTAGAGGGCACTCATTGTTTGGTTCTGTTTTCAGCTCTTAAAGTTGTTTTACAGAGGGGACCAAGGTCTCAGCCAGATTATGTGCCCTACATTCTCATCTAGAAAAATTTAGAACGGGATCCCCCCTCTCCCATCTTGTTTAAAGCCTTGGGTTCAAAAGAATAATCCAGGCTCCCCAGTCCTGGCCCTCTGCCACCCAGAGGGGGAAAAAATAGTTAAAACTGGCACAGGTTGAACTGCAGCCCTCGGTTTCTCCCAAGATCTATCCAGAGTTAGAAGAACCTCCAAAATGGCATAGCACACCACCCCCATATTCCCAACTGGTCCCCTCCAAGAACTCTCAACAGGGTGCCACTAGATATTTGGGGAGGGACCAGTTGCTAAAGCCCAAGGCCAGCGAGCTCGAAGCCCAGAGTGACCAGATTCAACCATTGCACTGCCTTTATGTACTTATGACCCTCCTCCATCAGGCCCCAGATAGCTGCTGACCCTTCATTAATGGCCCTTTTCCTCCTCTGACCTCTATAACTGGAAGGCAAATCACACCCCTCTTCTTTGAAAACCCCTCTAGCCTGCTAATCTAATGGAATCTCTCATATTCTCTCTTCAGCCTACTTGGGATGACTGTCAGCAGCTACAGATTCTTTCACCACAGAGGAGAAGGAGAGGATTCTGAGAGGAAAGAAAGAGCATGCTGGGGGCCAATTGACTACTAATAAAACTTCTGAATGAAATGGATGCAGCCTTCCCTCTGACATGTCCTGACAGGACTGATCATATGGAGCAATTGACAATTTTCTGCTGGGCTCTGATAATAGGACTGAAAGGAGCTGGCAGGTGCCCCACCAATTTGGCCAAGGTAAGAGAGATCCTACAAGAGAAAAAGGAGCCACCAGCAGTGTTTTTAGAATACCTCTGAAAGGTATAGAGGTGTTACACTACCTTTGACCCTACTTCGGCGTGCCAGCAGGTGACAGGTGTCATGGCTTCCATTGGGCAGTATTCTTTTAACATTAGGAAAAGGTTACAGCGTCTAGAGAGTCTGAAAACATTATCTTTACAACATCTGTTTAAGGCGTCAGAGAAAGTGTACCATAAGAGAGAGAGTGACAAGCCAGCACCAGGGTATATTGGGCTCTGAGTCTGCAGACACCCTTAAGGTCCCCAAAAGACCCTCAATAGGATCATAAGACCTCTGGTGAATGGAACACAACCTCTGCTTCAATCCACTCTCACAGGATCTGAGACTGCATTAATTAGGGAAGCAGAAAAACTGGCCTGACAATGGTCACAAGTCACTCTGGTCTGTGCCAGCACCTGGGCAACTTGTTGGACAGTGTCTGAGGACAGCCCCAAGGTCCTCACAGAAACATCCATGAGATCTTAAGACCTTTGGTGAATGGAAAACAACTTCTGCTCCAATCCTATCATGCAGGACATGAGACTGCATTCATTTTGGAAGCAGATAAACCGGCCTGGCCAGGGTCAAAAGTCCCTTCCAATCCATTACAGCACCGGGCACCTTGGGGACAGAATCTGTGGACACCCCAAAGGTCCCCACAGGACTCTCCATGGGATCTTAGTACCTCTATTGAGTGGATTACAACATCTGCAAGGAGGAAGGTTAGAACACCAGATATCTGGGACCCTTCTCTGCAAGAGGAGATCTTGCCTGCAGAGAGTACTCTGAACACTGAAACTCAGGAGAAAACTAGTCTCCGAGGTCTACTGATAGAGGCTAACATAATCACCTGACCATCGTTATGGTAACTATTAGAAAACAAAGCATTTAATTGGAGGCTTTTTTACATTTTCAGAAGATTGGTCAATCATCACGGGAGGTATCCCATCACTGGAGCAATAGAGAACTATTGATCCTTAGGCAAAAAGAGAGATTCTGCCATTGTATTGGCTTCTTGAAAACTCAAACCCATCCTTGTTGACACACCTATCCTCCAATGAAGCCACACCTTCTCGTATTCCTTCTAATCTTTAAACTCACTGCCACTTCCTGGTAATGAAATATTCATATATATGTGTCTATAGGGGATTTATTATTCAAACCACCACTTTTCCCATGGCTCGATCAGCAATTTTTTTTTAAAATACAACCTAAAGGGCTCCCATTTATTAAGGACTACTTATGAGCTTAGCCACAGTGATGGGCCCACTCACATCAATCATTAGCTTAGAAAATAACCCATAGACTTACCTAATGACTAAGTGATTGGAGACAGATGTTCAATTGTTCTCTCTTCTCAGGTAACTGTAGATTGTCAAGATTGGGAAAAAAAATAATGTTCCATCACAGTAATGTTTAATTTACTCCATAACCTACACAAATATTACTCAACACCATCTACTGCATTCTGCCCCTGCATAGACACACTTCCATGTATGGCATAAGTGAAGGGTGACTACCTCCATCAGCAAGGATACTCAATAAATGTGACATGAACTGAATATTTCCTATAGCCTCACTACCCCCACATTCTACTGTGTCTTACACTTATTGGGGGACTTGCCAATCTGTCCAATATCCTGCCACCAAAGCTATGACAAAAAAAAATCCTCATCAGGAAATCCAATGAATTTTACCTGATTTCTTTCTCCTGAGGCAACTGAGAGTTATCCCTTAATGCTTATATTGGTGTCTGATTCATCAGTAATAAACCCAGTACTATTAACAGCTACATCACAGGAGGTATGACAAATACCATCTCCCATGAGTTGGCCAAGCCTTTTCAGCAGCTTTTTTGAAGTATCCTTTCTATACTAAAAAATCCATTGATTCCTTTATTTTTAAGTGTGTAATTAAATGATTTTAACACATTTTCACCTCCGTTCCATTTTCCCCTCATTTTCTGCTACTTCATATGATATTGAAATCTATTAAAATATAGTAGTGAATACAGCGAAAGGACCAGTGTGTGAAGCAGCAAATTTCTTTATTTCTCAGAGAACAGATACACTGCCAGAATCTTCCAGGTACAACTGCTTGGTAACTTTGTGTCTAATGTTAGCATGATTCTTCCAGAAAAAAGCTTAAAGAATTAAGCCATGGTTACTCTGGACCAGACAAGTCAGTATCACTAATGAAAAACATTCATGTAAATCATTTTCATCACTGTTACAATGTGCCTTAGCAGCAAGGAAAACAGGTCCATGTTCACAAGAGTATGAAAGAGGCATCAAGGAGCACAGTTGTCCAACTTATTAGCAGCCAGTAAGCATCAACACAGGAAGAGACCAAAGACAATAAATACCTTCCAAGACATGTTCCCAATGACCATGTTCCTTTACAAGTGCCTCACACCTTCCATGCACTCCCATCAATCAATTAACTCATTGATTATAGCCCTCAGGGTCCAATCACTTTTCAGATTGTGTATATTGTTCTACCTTTGAACATTGTACTTCGGAACAAAATCTTCATCAAAGACCCACGACTGACATTGCAAACCCATTTCACCACAGAATTCTTTATGTTACAAAAAGTGATAGGATCTCTCTGTCTCTTTAAGGGTATCTCTGTCTAGCAGTTACAAAAGCAGAACGTCCAGGCCAACAGAATCATCACCTCCATGAGCTTTTTTTTTTTTTTAATATGAGTTCAAGAAGAAGGAAAATGCAATGCAAGTTAAGGGTCTTGATCCCCTATCCTTCCAGCTTAAAGCCATAGGGTGGACCCAGAAGTTTAGGTCAAAAGTGTAAATTTCACCTATACTACAAAGAACTGTGATGATTTCTAGCCATCTCCAGTTTCAGTGTGGTATTTAGTCCCACCATCTACATCAAGGCATATTGCCTAGTGTGAAATAGTGCTAGCCGTTTATTGCAAAAACCACTATGTGTTGACTTGGATGTAAAATGAGACATCTATAATATAGACACACTTGCACACACACACATACTCACAGAAAGAGGCAAGAAGTAGAGGAGCTGAGTCTTAGGATCCCTCAATGAAGAGATAGTGGAAATCTTGTAAGGCAGAGAGGTCATTGAGAAACTGTATGTCTCTATCTGCACAAAATCAGGCCAGTCTGCCTTCCATCAATGAGTGGTAGGTTCTCACTATCCATCATCCCCATTTGAGAAGGAATGGACAGTTAATGAAAGATGGAGAGTCAGTTTTCATCAAAGGTATGCCCTTTGAAGGTTATAGGTTGGCCAGGCACTACTGGTAGCCCCATATCCAAGATTTTATGGGCAGCACAATTGATTTGAATGGGTTTTATCAAAAGGGAGAAAAGGAGACATGAATTTGGAAGGAGGATTAAGGTGGAAATGGATCTGGTTTTGGTTCGGGAGGAGTTATTAAGAGAACTGGAAAGTAAATTCCATCAAAATACATTGTATGAATTTCTCAAGTTATTAATGAATGTAGTTCTTAATATACAATATCTGTACTGAACCTATACAGACGACTTATATTTCCATCTCCTAAATAACAAACCCTTGTATAGCAGTTTCATTACATTAAGGGCAAAAGTAATCCAGAATATATTTAAAATAAAGAAGGATCAGAGGTGATGGCCCAGGGGCAAATTCATGTGTGTGTTCATTTACTTACAACACCAGTGCTTAGGATTTTTGGAGGGGCAGAGACAGGAAGATGAATATGACTTCCCGAAAGCCAGCCTCACTATTAGCTCAGCAGGAAACCCTATCAAAAGCAGATAAATTAGGGAGTGAAGGAGCAAATCATACTATGCCCTTCCCTAGCCTCTGAACTTACCTGTACAGATCTGTGTGCAGAAACACATGAATATAATTAAAATATACAAGAGCTTATCTTGCATAGCTTATATGGAGTGTTTTGTTATCTTAGCCTAGAGTCCTGAGGACTTTATATCATTAGAGTTCCTGAAGCAAACTCCCCAGATATAGCAGATGGGTATATCTTGTTACTATGCAAAGAGACCTCAGTTAAATGTGTGTGTCAGTGACTCCAAAACACCTTTCCTTCTCTACCTTCCTTTATATGGCACAGAACGACCTGTAAATAATTAAAATATGAAAACAAAGCTTTTTCACGAATTTAGGCTTGTGTTAAAATAATATTTATAACATTTTATTGATTGGAACAGAAATCTTCAGCTCCCAGTGGCAATACAGTGAATCCTGTAGGCTTCTGTTTTGTCCCATTATGAAAAAAATTAATTGCAAATCGACATTTCCCACACTTTTAACTAAATCAGGATTAAGGGATATGTTTCCATACAAATAAGAAATGCCAATTTGATTAATCAAGTAGAAATGTGGCAGGGTTAGGATGCCTTTGGATGATGTGACAATGATGACTGATTAGTCTCTTGTTATGCAAATAACCCTAACCTCTAAGAAAAGAAAAGTAATGATATAAAATATTCCAAGAAGTGGCATGGAAAATTATTACTTAATTTCAATTTCTTTTACATACTTTATTAGTTTGAATAATTGTGGCTCACAGAAGATCAAATATTCAAAGGAGTTAGTTTTCCAGGTGGTGGGACGTTTAGAGAGAATTAGGATTTGTGTTTTCATTAAAAGTTATTTGGCACTGGGCTTGAAATATCAAACAACCTTTGAAATATCAAACTCTCTCTCTCTCTCTCTCTCTCTCTCTCTCTCTCATTCTTTAGCTCATTATCATCTGTTCTCTCTCCTCTCTCTCTCTCTCTCTCTCTCTTTCTTTCTCTCTCGCTCTCTTTCTCTCTGTCACTATCTCTCTCTCAGTCTCTCTCATGTTTTAAGCCATTCATCAAGTGGTTGACATCTAGTATTAATCCATCGCGTGTTAATTACACACAGTAAGGCAATCAACATTTATGATATGGATGTGAAATGGTCCTTCTTGCTTTTTTTTTTTTGATAACTCAACCTGGGAATATAGTTCCTCAGATAAAGAACTGCCTCCATCACATTGGCCAGTTGCCATACCTGTAAGGAAGGATCTTTCTTGGATGGCTGTTGTTGAAGGGTCTAGCCCACTATGGGTAGTGTCATCATGTATGAAAAGGATATACAAAGTGTGGTGGGGACCGTGGAAGGGCCAGAAATTGATGTTTCTGGAAGAACTGAAGATCTATATGGCATGAAAAATTAAAGTGCCCGCTAATTTGTAAGTAAATTCCATACTTACCAGCGTTCAATATTTTGTCTACCCATATTTCAAAAGTAAAATTATCAAATCTATTTCAGCCTGTTTTACTGCATTTAATCTATGAAATTACTTGTAACCAGAAATACTGAAAAATTTTAAAGGCCTTTAAAACATGACTGGTTGATATTGGGTTTGTTTAACTTCATCACAACTTTGAAGGCAGGACCAAGAGCTAGATTGTCTTCTCATTTTACAAAGAATCCATGATTCAAGGTTGCAACTGGCTTCAATACAAGGTACTTAACACTGTAAAATTCCTGCTTTGTTTGAATAAAAGAGTAATTGCTCTAACTTTGGGTTTTCATAAACAGAATTTTGATGTGCTATCCAGTGTGCTGCCTCAAAGTGTCTGGCACCATTTCTGACACTAAGAACAGTTTAAAGATAACCAGGGAAAGTTTGGAACAGGGAAAATAACCACCAAGGATGTTGGTGAATCAGAAACTGAAGGCTTTCACAGGAGGAAAATAAAAACAAAAGCAAAACAAAGCAATCAACAAACAAATAAACAGAAACCCAACCACCAAAAAATAAAAACAATACAAGAGTGATTTACTTGGGCAGAATGTGACTCAGGTCATCAGGATATTTCTGTAGGGATTTCATTTTGGATTTCTAGGAGGCCATATGAAAAGGTAAAGCCTAGATGGTTAATGTTTCTGAGTGTAATTAGGGAAGGAACCAGCATGAGTGGGGTTCTATGATGCAAGCTGAACTAGGTGATGTCACAGAGCACTGGCCATATATTGCACATCTATTCCAGTTAGAGACACTAGAATCCCTAGAAGGTGTGTCCACTATTTTCCCAGTTGTGTGTGAAAGGCAGGCCAGCTCCTGAACCCCAACTTGTTCCTCAAGCTTTTGTTGCCTGGTCTGTATCAAAAGACAGAATCTTGACGACTAAGACATTTTCTTTCTGTGAGTACATTTATGAAGTAACTGGGACCATCATAGCTATAGAAAGCTGAAAGTTTTCCCTCCTACACTGAGTAACTGCACATTCTAAATTCTCCCATGTTTGGGGCCAAGGGCATGGTTGATCCAGTTTAGTTGA
The DNA here is from genome assembly GCF_000001635.26 of Mus musculus. NCBI lineage: Eukaryota > Metazoa > Chordata > Mammalia > Rodentia > Muridae > Mus > Mus musculus. Next base: position 9,453,578 of record NC_000087.7, on the reverse strand, counting down.
TCTCCTGAATTTATTATCCTTGCTAACAATATCTCCTTCAAAATTCCATTAAAATGCCAAAGCTCTTCTTTGTCCGTATGTATTTTAGAAGATGTTACTTCTAAATGGCTTATATTGCCTGGAGTTGTTGAGGCCGGAGTTGCAGTGGCAAATAATCACCAAATAATCCTGAGGCTGGGTCAGGTAACACAATACAGAAGGCCAGTGGTGTGCTGTGTCCCTGGGATATTTGTGAATATTGCCACCTATTTCACAGCTTGCAGGTATAAGAGAGGGTAGGTAAAAACTCTGGCTCATTTTCATTATTCTGTTCTCTCCTTGATCATTTTGGGTAAAAGGCATACCAACTTCCACATTGACATAGCCATGCAAGGAGATGTTCCTCAGCAGACTCAAATTAGCTAAGGGCTGAAGACATATTCATCTGAGTATGTTATTCTGAGCTCACGAGAATTACTTGTTAATTTCCCTTTGATAATTTCCTTGTTTCCCTTATTTATTTGTTTGTTGTTGTTGTTGTTGTTGTTTTGTTTGTTTGTTTTTTCTTTGGATGGGTGTTTAATTTTACTTTGAGTGTGTTTGTGTGTAGCTTTGGCTGTTAGGAAAATCACTTTGTAGAATAGACTAGCCTTTATCTCACTAAGGTTTGCCTCCCTCTGCCTCTTGAGTACTAGGATTAAAGACTTGGGTGACTACCATCTCCTATTAACTTCTGATTTGATTGTTTGTTTTGTTTTGTTTGTTTTTCTTTTTTGTTGTTTGTTTGTTTTGTTTTGTTTTGTTTTTGTTGTTTTTTTTTGTTTTAGTTGTTAATGTTGTAGCTGATTTGGAGACATTTTTCCTTTGTCTACCACTGGCTGCCCTGGAACTCACTTTGTAGACCAGGCTGGTCTTTAAGTCAGAAATCTGCCTGACCCTGCCTTCTGAAAGCTGGGATTAAATGTGCATGCCACCATAGCTGGATTATGAACTTATTATTTTGATCAAATTAAGTTTAGAAGCCCAAACATGTTTAGCATAGCCTTCTTGACCTGCTCAAAAATTCCATTGGAGAAGAGCCTTGGTCCAGCATTCTCTCCCACCCTACACCCATTGCCTTTCAGTAACTCATATATATGACAGTAGCAACAGCATTGTGTCTGGTTTAAACAGGCAATATCTTCAATCCAAGGCAATGGGCAAGTATATTTGAACACAGAATGATAGCCACAAGATATCTGCCCAGGTTTGGTGTGGTATACCACAGCAAGGCAACAGCCATGTAGAAGAAAATACCTTTGAAGAGGCTTAGCATGGCATCCCTCATGAAGAAGAGGAGGAGGAAGTCTTCTTCCAACACCCTGAGGAAAATTGTTGGCTGCAGAATTTCTCACAGTTGGAAGGAAGGTCATGAGCCTGTCACACAATGGAAGGCCATAGTTCTAGGTCAACTGCCAACAAACCCTTCTCTTTACTTGGTGAAGTATGATGGAATTGACAGCATCTACGGACAGGAGCTCTACAGTGATGACAGGATTTTAAACCTTAAGGTTTTGCCTCCCATAGTAGTATTTCCTCAGGTGAGGGATGCCCTCCTTGCTAGTGCCCTGGTTGGCAGAGCGGTACAACACAAATTTGAGGGGAAAGATGGCTCTGAGGTCAACTGGAGGGGGGGTGGTGCTAGCCCAGGTGCCAATCATGAAGGATTTGTTTTACATTACTTACAAGAAGGATCCAGCACTCTATGCTCATCAGCTCCTGGATTACTACAAGGAAGGTAACTTCCACATGATTCCAGACACTCCTCCGGCTGAGGAGAGATCAGGAGATGACAGTGATGTGTTGATAGGTAACTGGGTGCAGTACACCAGAAAAGATGGTTCCAAAAAGTTCGGAAAGGTTGTTTACCAAGTTCTAGCCAATCCTTCCGTGTACTTTATCAAGTTTCATGGTGACATCAATATCTATGTCTATACTATGGTGCCAAAGATTCTTGAAGTCGAAAAATCATAAAGTACAGAAACGTAAACATATAGGACTGGAAGAAAAAAAAGTTTTGTGTTTTTTTTCCTGTGTTGGCAATCTTTGACAATCCCAGTATCTTTGCCAATAAAATGTGTTTTGTTCTAAAAATTTAAAAGTGTGACATGACATGCTGTGAGTGAACAATTTGCTGGAAGAGATGGCCTACAGTGGAAGGAACATCAAATGAAGATGAAAGTTTCATTTCAGGGAGTGAACAGTACATACACCTAAAATCATACATGCTAAAATGAACAGCTTCTCTGGTCTGCATGCAGAATAAGGAATTGGAGATGGAACATGGAGGAGCAGGGATGGCAGAAAAAGATGGATGTTTAGGAAGTAGGGGAGAAGGACAAGACATAGGTAGAACCTCTGATGTGAAGACTGAAGGAGAAACAAAAGTTGGGGAAAGTGGGACATTTAAAAGTAATGTGGCCTGTTGCACAAGGTGAAACCCAGAAAACTGATTGAAATAGACTCAGAAATCAGAGAAAATCAGGTTTTCTTTGAATAATGACACTTAAAGAAACCTGTCTCACATTTTAAGATTTATTATCTTTACTTATGTGGGTGGGGATATGGCATGCGTTTTTGAGTACAGGTGAACACAGAGACATGAGTTGTCAGATCCCCTGGAGCTGCCATTAAAGGTGATTATTTGCCATTGGATATGAAATCAAGAAACCAAATCCATTTTTTCTTGTGGTGCAAAAGTGCTTGTTACTATTGATTCATCTCTCTAATCCCATAAAGATATCTTTTTTTCCAAAATTAACATGCATAAAACAGACCGGATTGAAGATAAGAAAGTTCTAATTGATGGTGACCATTAAAAGCAATAAGGGACACACAAAGAGTAGAGGACACTGAGAGACAAATGAATTCTAAGTTGGAGTTCTCAAAACGTTAAGCTGGAGACACAGGAAGAAGAGAAATTTTAAGGAAATAATCAAACTTGGGCCATATCCACATTGGCTTTTTTGCTTTCTTAAGAAATAGCCAGCCTGTCATTACAGATGGGTGTGTTTGTGTGTGTGTGTGTGTGTGTGTGTGTGTGTGTGTGTGTGTGTTTGTGTGTGTGTGTGTGTGTGTATGTGTGTGTGTGTGTGTGCGTGTGTGTGTATGTGTGTGTGTGTGTGTGTGTGTGTGTGTGTGTGTCCATTTTTACACAGGCAATCTAGACTAGTGAATGTTTATATTCATGAGACTCCCTAAATCATCACAGAAAACTTGATTTTGTGTAATCAGTTCCAAAAGTAAAGTAAAACAGAAAATGAATATGATGTGAGATAATTTTGGGTTGGAATGAATCCTGTGTTCCTTCAGTGAGCACTCTTTCTCTGTGATGAATCCTGTGATCTTTTGGAGGCCTCCAATGAGATCCCCAGATAACCATAAAAAGCCCCACAGTGGCCTGTTCCACCTAGCTCTCCTCTAAAAACATGACCCCCTACATACCTACGTATAACTTCAGCCTGTCTATAGCCTGGAAATTCTAGTCTTTTACTTATATGTGACCTCATTCTTAGAAAACACTGAAGGTGTAACCAATGCATATATGCTTACCTCTTTTCTACGCCAGTTGACATAGGTTTCAAATGTTATGAGTTTGCCCACTTTGTGGGTCACTTCCTGAGCAGTCCGTGTACTTCATGGAGGTCTGCCTGGGTTCCATCTATACTCTGAGAGTTTTTTTTTTCTTTTTTGAGGCAGGAATGCCATGGACTCAGTCATTACAATTTTCCTCTCTAGAATAAGTTTGTATGCTTCAGCATTTGATAACAATCTCTATTGTTGATTAATTTTAATATGTGGGAGAGTTTCTTCAGTAACTGATTCTCTTAGGGATTAGTTGCTGTGAAAAGACACCATGACAAAGGCCACTCATAAGAGACAACATTTCATTAGGGCTTTTCTACATTTCATTACACATTCAGAGATTCACTCCACGATGATTAATGCAGAAAATATGGCTGTGTCTATGCAGACATGGTGGTGGAGAAGAAGTTTAGAATTTTGAATCTTCATCCAAATGCTTCCAGGAAAAACTATGTATTCTGCATGCAGGGAGGGTCTCTTCCACACTGGTAGAGCTTTAAAGCCCCAAAATGATATGCTTCCTCCAGCAAGGCCAGACCTATTTCTACAAGGCCACACCTCCTCATAGACAAAAAATATTTAGAATGCCACGCTGGTTTCATAGCAATTGACAAGATCTAGCTTCTTCAAAGAGGAGGAGCCTCAGTGGAGAAGATGCCCTCACAAGATCCAGCTGTTAGGAAATTTCATAATTGGTGGGAAAGCACCCACTCCATTGTGAGTGTTGAAATCCTTGTATTAGTAGTCCTGGGTTCTTTAAGAAAGCAAGCTAAGCAAGACTAGAGGAGCAAGACAATAAGCATCACCACACCATAGCCTCTGAATAAGCTCCTGGCTCCAGGATCCTTTGTTGTTTCAGTTTCTGTCCCAACTTATTTGATAATTAACAACAATATGGAAGTATAAGCTGAATAAAACCTTTGCTATGGAATTTGCTCTTTGGACATGGTGGATCCTTACAACAATAAACATAGTAAGACATTCGTAGGAAAAATGTTTAACAGTACCAATGCCACTTATCTTAAAACCACAAATAATAATGTGTAGACATTTTATTTTTATTTAAAGGTAAGATATACTCATGTACTACCTGAGATGTAATTTTCCTAGTTTGCTTCTTTCTCACTATGTAGAATACTACAATCAAAAATAACTTGGAAATAGAAGGGTTATAGTCTATCACCGAGGAAGACAAAACAGGAAGTTTTATCAGTAACAGCAAAAAACTGCTTATTGGCTTGCCACTGTCTTAGTCACTCTTTTATTGATGTGAAGAGATACCATGGATAAGGCAACTATTAGAAAACAAAACATTTAACTAGAGGCTTGCTTACATTTTCAGAAATTTTGTCATTCACCAAGTGAGGGATCGCATCACTGGAGCAATAGAGAACTATTGATCCTTAAGTAAAGAGAGAGATTCTGCCATTGCTTTGGCTTCTTGAAAACTCAAACCCATCCTTGTTGACACACCCACTTCCTCCAATGAAGCCTCACCTTCTCTTATTCCTTCTAATCTTTAAACTCACTGCCACTTCCCAGTGACTAATTATTCATATATGTGTGTCTATAGAGAACTTTCTTATTCAAACTACCAATTTTCTATGGCTTGATCAGCTTTTATTATTTTAGTACAGTCTAAAAGGCTCCCAATTAAAATGACTACTGTTGAGCTTAGCCACAGTGGTGGGCCCTCCCACATCAATCATTACCAAAGAAAATATCCTATAGACTTACCTAATAACCAAGTGAATAGAGACAGATCTTCAATTGCTCTCTCTTCTCACATATCCGTTGATTGTCAAGATTGGGAAAAAATAAAGTCCCATCACAGGAATATTTTACTGACTCCACAACCTACCCAAACATTACTGAACAGCATTTCCTCCTCTCTGCCCCTTCATAGACCCACTTCCATGCATGGCATAAGTGAAGGATAACTTCTTTTATCAGCATGGATACTCAATAATAGGTGAAATGATGTGAATATGTCCTATAGCCACACATCCCCCCACATTCTACTGTGTGCTACACTTACTGGGGGACAACCCAATATGTCCAATTTCCTGCCAACTCAGCTATGAGAAAAAAAATCTCCACATCAATAGATCCAATGAATTTTACCTGATTTCTTTCTCCTGGGGCAACTCAGTGTTATCTCTTCATGCATATATTGGTGTCTTATTCATCTGTAATAAAACCACTACTATTAATAGATACATCACAGGAGATATGACAAATACCAACTCCCATGAGCAGCTGCACAGTTGGCCAAGCCTTTTCAGTGCTTTTTTTGAAGTTTCCTTTGTATACTAAAAAATCGATTGATTTCTTTAAGTGTATAATTTAATGATTCTAACACATTTTCACCTCCATTCCATTTTCCCCTCATTTTCTGCTTCTTCATATGATATTGCAATCTATTAAAATACAGTAGTGAAGGCAGAGGGAGGATCAGTGTGGGAAGCTGAAAAGTTCTTTATTTCTAAAAAAACAGATACACTGTCTGAATATTCCAGATACAACTTTTTGGTAACTTTGGGTCTACTGTTAGCATGAAATTTCTAGAAAAAAAAAACTTAAAGAATTAAGCCATGGTTCCTCTGGACCAGAGAGTTCAGTATCACTAATGAGTCATATTCATGTCAATCATTTTCATCACTGTTACAAGATGCCTAGCAACAAGGAAAACAGGTCCATTTTCACAAGAGTATGAAAGGGGCATGAATGAGCACAATTGTCCAACTTATTGGCAGCTAGTAAACATCAACACAGGAAGAGACTAAATACAATAAACACCTTCCAAGACATGTTCCCAATGACCACGTTCCTTTACAAGTTTCTCACCCCTTCCATGCACACCCATCAATCAACGCATAGATTAAAGCCCTCAGGGTCCAATCACTTTTCAGATTGAGTATATTGTTCTACCTATGAACATTGTCCTTCGGACCAAAACCTTCCTCAAAGACCCAGGACAGACATTTCAAACCCATTTCACCACAGCATTCTTTATGCTACACAAAGTGATAGGATCTATCTGTCTCTTTAAGGGTATCTCTATCAAGCAGTTCCAAAAGGAAAATGTCCAGGTAAACAACATCGGCACCTCCAGGAGCTTTTATAAAAGTGAGTTCAAGAAGAGCGAAATTGCAATGCAATTTAAGGGTCTTTGTACCCCATCTCTGCATCTTAAAACTATAGGGTGAACACAGAAATGTAGGTCAAAAGTGTAAATTGCACCTACACTACAACTAATTGGGATGATTTCTAGCCATGTCTAGGTTCTGTCTGTTACAGAGTCCACCAAGTCTGCCTCAAGGCATATTGCCTAGTGTGAAATAGTGCCAGCAGTTGATTGCAAACAACACTACGTGTTGACTTGCATGTAAAATGAGACATGTATAATATAGACACATTTGTACATACACACATACTCACAGAAAGAGGCAAGCAGTAGAGGAGCTTTGTCTTAGGAACCCTCACGGAAGAGATGGTAGAAATCTTGTAAGGCAGAGAGGTCACTGAGACACTGTATGTCTCTACTGCACAAAATCAGGCCAGTCTTCCTTGCATCCCTAAGTGGTATGGTATCACTATCCATCATCCCCATCTGAGAATATATGGACTATTGATGAAGGATGGAGAATCAGTTTTCATCAAAGGTAAGGCTTTTGTATGTGATAGGTTTGCCATGCTCTACTGGTAGCCCCATGTCCAAGAGTTTATGGGCAACACAATTGATTTGAATTGGGTTGTATCAAAGGGGAGAAAAGTAGACTTGAACTTGGGAGGAGGATTAAGGTGGGAATGGGTCTGGTTTTGGTCTGGGAGGAGTTATCAAGAGAATTGGAAAGTGAACTCCATCAAAAATATTGTATGAAGTTCTCAAGTAATTAATTAATGTAGTTCTTAATATACAATGTCTGTACTGAACATATACAGTCCACTTATATTTCAATCTCCTAAATAACAACTCATTTTATAGCACTTACATTACATTAAGTGCAAAAGTAATCCAGAGATTATTTAAAATAAAGAAGGATCAGGGGATATGGCCCAGAGACAATGCCATGTGTGTGTTCAAACATTCACCTACAACACCAGTGCTTATGATTTTGGGAGGGGCAGAGACAGGAAGATGACTGTGGCTTCCTGAAAGCCAGCCTCACTACCAGCTCAGCAAGAAACCCAGTCATAAGGGGATAAGTTATGGAGGAAAAGAGTAGATCACACTATACCCTTCCCTAGCCTCTGAACTTACCTGTACAGTTCTCTATGCAGACTCACATAAATATGATTAAAATATGCAAGAGGTTATTTTGCATAGCTTATATTCAAAAGCAATGTTGTTTTAGACTAGAGACCTGAGTACTTTATATCATTATAGTTCCTGGAGCAAACTCCCAAGATATAGATGATGGGTATATCTTCTTACTGTGCAAAGGAAACCTCAGTTAAGTGTGTGTGTCAGTGACTCCAAACAGCTTTCCTCCTCTATGTTCCTTTATATAGCATAGAATGATCTGTAAATAATGAACATATGAAAACAAAGTTTTTTTGAGATTTTAGGCTTGTGTTAAAATCATATTTATAACATTGTATTAAATGGAAGTGAAATCTTCAGCTCTCAGGAACAATACAGTCAATGCTGTAGGCTTCTGTTTTGTCCCATTGTGAACAAAATTAATTGCACATCAACAGGTCCCACACTTTTAACTAAATAAGGGAGAAGGGCTATGTTTCCGTACAAATAAGTAATGTCAATGTGATTATTCAAGTAGAAATCTGGCAGGGTTAGGATGCCTTTGGCTTATGTGATAGTGATGACTGATTAGTCTCTTCTTATGCAAATAACCCTTACCTCTGAGAAAAGACAAGTAATGATATAAAATATACTACGAAGTGACATGGACACTTATTACTAGATTTCATTTTCCTTTACATATTTTAGTTGTTTGAAAAATTGTGGCCCACAGAAGCTCAAATATTCAAAGGTGTTAGTTTTCCAGGGGGTGAGATATTAAGAAAAAATTAGGATTTGTATTTTTATTAAAGGAGATTTGTCACTATTCTTTGAAATATCAAAAATCCATCAGGCTCTCTCTCTCTCATTCTTACTCTCTCCTCATTCTCTGTCTCTGTCTCTTTGTCTCTGTCTCTGTCTCTATCTCTGTCTCTCTCTCTTTCATTCTCTGTCTCTCTCTGTCTCTGTTTGTTGTCTGTAGTATTGCTTGTGAGCTCTCAGCTACTGCTCTATACATGTGTGCCTGCCTGTTGCCATGGTGTTTACCATGATGTCCTGGAGTCGCCCTCTGAAACTGTAAGACCACAATTAAATATTGCATCTTATAATTTGGTGTGGTCATGATGTCTCACATCAATAGAACAGTAACCAAGACATCCATATTCCAGTTAATTTTTTCAATTGTTCTGTATTTATTTCATTAAATTTCCTTTTGTCCATTGAAAATTTTTAAGAATACTTTTAAAGGTCCTGAACAAATAGTGCCAGTAGGAGTGGCACTGTTAGGAGGTGTGACCTTGTTGAAGTATGTTTGACCCTGTTGGAGTAGATGTGGCCTTGTTGGAGGAAATGTAACACTGTGCTTGTGGACTTTGAGGTCGGCTATGCTTAAGCTGTCCCCAGTGTGACACACAGTCTCCATCTTCTACCTGTGTATCAAGATGTAAAACTCTCAGCTCCTTCTCTAGCATTGTGTCTGTCTGAATGCTTCCATATTTCCAGTCATGATAATAATGGAGTAAACCTCTGAAAACAAGTTACAAAGTGTTCAAGAGTTACTGTGATCCTGGAGACTCTTCATGGCAATAAAACCCAAACTAACACAAACACAAACATTCAAAAACACATTTGCTATTTTGACTATTCTTGGCCTAGGGAGTGGCACTACTGGGAGCTAATAATCTTGTTGAAGTAAGTTTGGCCTTATTGAAAGAAATTTATCTTTGTGAACATGGATTTAATGCCCTCTGCCTAGCTGCCTGAAAGCTACTCATTTCCTAGCACCCTTCAGATGAAGATGTAGAACTCTCAGCTCCAAATGCACATGCCTGCCAGGATCCTGCCATATTCCTACCTTGATGATAGTGGACTGAATTTCTGAACCTGTAAGCCAGGGTAAATTGAAAAGTGTCTCTGCTGATAGTTGGTTGCTATTCCAGAAAGACCAAAAGTTATGAGGTACCATCCTGAGTCTGAGAATACATTGGATTAGCTTCTAGCATTTGACAGAAAACAGGATTAACAAGACAAAGAGAAAATAAAACTTCCTATTTCATACTTAGAGACACATGGGTTATATATCTGCAGAACTCAAGGTTTCATGGGTGGTATGGTAGGGTGATTCGTGTCTGTATTTGAGTGCAGTGTCTGTTCCCAAGTCTGATGTCACACATACACATATGTTCAGTAATGAGTAGAATGATGTAGAGTGTCTGAGGTTCCCATATGCAGATGGAGAGTTTCTGAAACCTTGGTATGACAGGAGGACATTTACAGACATCTTTTATAGAGGGTATGAATTTGAGAACCCCTGGAACAAAAAAAAAAGAATCATTCTGATGTCACTTTCAAAAGAGAAGTTCAACAAGAGAAACATTTAAATGAAAAATGTTAACTCTCTGTCAGATAGAGAAAAATTTGTAATCCTTCCTGGTCAGAAAGGGTAATTATTGAAGACCTTTTTTTGGACTACAAGTGGAGTTTGAGGCCTGGGGCATGTTGACATGATCTCAAGCCCTATCAGTCTTACAAGAAAGATATTGGACTCTCTTGTATACAGAGGGTGCATTTATAAACAATGGACAGAAATTGGTGGTCTAAGCTTTGATGATTAGGATTAGAAGATTAAAGCCGAATTTGAGTCGGCTTATAGTCCAAAACCTCTTTTAGGATAAGAGACCTAGGGTACCTTAATCTGGAGTGGTAGGACCGCTTCACAGCATAAAATATTATCATCTTCAGATACACAGTGGTAGGCCTGGTGGCAATACAAGCATCATGAATCAGCCATTATTGTCAGTCTCTAAGTTCTCTTGACGTTTATCATCAGTTATATGGGTGTGTGCATGAAGGATGGTATGAAGGATAGATGACCTAAGATTCACGCTCTGTTAATGCAGGGCAGAATTAAGTGAAGTCCCTTTGGTCTCACATATAATTTCCTAGAGGCCATGTTTGCAGGGTAAAGATCTAAAACTCATGATTGGAGTCTTATATTTGACGATTTGTATGTCGGGTATGTTCTTAGGATACTTTGATCTTTTTCCCCTTGTGAAAAATGAATACTCTGATATTACAATAGTAAACTCCAGTCATTATTATAAATGATATTGCATAGAAATTGAAGGTTTTTGATATTGTTGGTAACAGCACTAGGTCATGAAGGACACCTATCCCAAGTGAAATGCTGATGACCCATCATCCAAAGGTAATGATGTGAGATACCTGGAAAACAAGTACACTTTGAGTGGGATGTAATCATAACTGCAACTTCTGTGGCTATTCTGGCCTGTTTTGCTTAAAAAGTAAGTACCTGGTGCTGGAGAGATAGTTCAGTGGTTAAGAGCACTGATTTCCAGTGGTCTTGAGTTCAAAAGTATTTGTAATAGTATCCAGTACCCTCTTCTAATGTGCAAGCACACATGCATATAAAACATTGAGTGCATAATAAATAAAAAAATACATACAGATATAAATAATTACTTAAAAAAGGAAGGAAGGAAGGAAGGAAGAGAAAGAAGTAAAGGAGTGAAGAAAGAAAGAGAGTAAGTGAGAAAAAAGTAAGGAAAGAAAGAAAGAAGGATGGAAGGGTGAATGAAGGAAGTAAGGAATGATGGAAGGAAGGAAAGGAGGCAGGGAGGGAGGGATGTATCCTTGGCTACAGAGTGAACAGAATGATAGTGCATGGTTCGCTTCCATCTAGTCTTTCCAGCTTCCATCATCCATATTTTGAATGTACTGTTGGGAAAAATACAATGAGCAATCAGAAGACTCTTCCAACAGGGTGAGTGGTTGTCTGACCTGAGGTTGTATTGGTCTGTACATATCTATAACTGCGAGACAGGAGCACAGCATTTCTGACAACCACCTGTAGGATGATTGTATGTATATAATTTTTCCTTTCTATGTTCTGCCCTCCTTCCTACACTCAGAAACTTGTGAGAGCCCACTATGAAGTTGTAATTGTGTTTGCCTGGCAATCTTGGTCATAGAGATTGGCACTGAGTTAATATGAGTTTAGGTCAAGCTTAAGTTGCCCTTTGAATGAAGTCATACTCTTGCGCATCCCAAGACACTATATCTGAAGCTTCTATGACTACAGGTGGAATGAATGAGACCCTCTTGTTCATAGTAACAAAATATGAGGTCTCTGTCATTTTTCCATGGCACATATACCCTTGGCCAGCAATAGGATATCTATGGTTCTTGTGGTTGAAAGAGGAAATAATAGCCCCCTTTTATACTACAATGAACTACATGTGAGTAGACATTATTCTATCATTTTCAGAGGTAATGGAATAAGTCTTACTTCTTCTGGGGCATTTTTATTAGATATTTTTCTTTATTTACATTTCAAAAGCTATCCACATTCTGAGGTCTCCCTCTGAAAATCTGCTATGCCCTCCTTCTCCCACTTCTCCACTACCAGCCTATTACTTCTTCCTGGCCCTGACATTGCCCTATACTATGGCATACAGCCTTCACTGGACCAAGGGCTCCTCCTCCCATTGATGACCTACAAGGCCATCCTTTGCTACATATATAGCTAGATTCACAAGTTCCACTATGTGTTTTCTTTGATTGGTGATATAGTTCCATGGAGATCTGAGGTTACTGGTAAGGTCATATTACTGTTCTTTCTATGGGGCTCCAGTTCCTTTCAGCTCCCTGGGTATTTTTCTGGCTGCTTCATTGGGGCCTGTGTGCTTTGTCCAATGGATGACTGTGAGCATCCACTTCTGTATTTGCCAGGAACTGGTCTGGGGCATCTTTTGTCATAAGAGAAATGACTAAGTCCCCCTTTCAAAGAAACTGAAAGGCAGAAAGGTTGATGGTATTTCCACTAAATGGGTACTTTAGATCATTTTGGGGAACATAGAAGTTCTGTAGGAGCCTTAGTCATAGGAGGCAGGTCTGACACACTCTTCAGTGAAAAAAAAAAGACTGAGCTAACTTGGAAAGAGAGGAAGTACTGGGCACTTAGGAGTAAGAGAAAATGTTGAGGCCTGGTTGTACAATGGTATGCATTAGAAAATCATTGGAGAGAGAATTATTGCTATGCAACATCCTGTTGCACATGAATGTCCCTCTTACCTTGTTCAGTAAAGGAAGTCCCTCCACTTGTTGAACTTTCAACTCTTTCTTAGTTGATAAAAGTTCCACATCTTGTTTTTAGTCTGGGGGAGTTCAAACAACAACCCAAGCATTTTAAATCAGCCTAAATGTCTGTCCATGGCTAGGTTAACTCCTTCATTTTGTCATAATATGTACATATGTGGGCAACAACTATTCAATGTGACTGCAGAGCATAGCATAGCATATGATCCAATCAATAATTCTATACATAGTACCTGGGATGACAAAACAGAGAGGAACAATATATTTCCCTTGCCATCCTTATAAAAGGTGAAAAGCTTAAATCTTTCTTATTTAGAGATTATACATTTGATATACTTCAAACTCATAAGAGAATGCTTGAGGATTCAACAGAGCATATCTAATTTCACCTTTAGTATAAAGGAAATTTTGACCTTCCTTTGGTCAAATACAGGAGTTAATGTTCTCCCTTGCAGATGTCACCAAGATCTAGGGCCATATTTGGGGGAAGGAAAAGACTGAGGCTCACTGAGCCTCACCCAGGTTAGTTCTCTTGGCTACTTCAAAAAGCAAGGAGTGCGAGAGGCATCTTAAGAATAGAAGAATTCTCAGAACCTCTTCTCAGAATGAAACATTCTAAGACCACATTCAACAGAGGGGAAATCATGAAAATCTTGGATCCTAAAGTAGAGGTCCCAAGTTTTATTTTCCAGGTCAGAAATGTCCAGTTCAGTTATGGACATCATGGGAAGTTCCTAGACTCCACTGGGAGTAAGCCTATTCAGACTCTTCCTCACTAGCTTCCAAGAATTTTCCCCATATACATACCCTGTGTAACAACTTTGAGTGTCCAGACAATGGTCACAACAATCTCACAACGTGATAAGTAGTTATGCAAGAATTGATGTTTCCACAAGGCTGTTTTCAGCTGCACACATCTGTGAATAAAAGATAGGAATGGGACATTTTGATGACCAATTTTGAGGCACAAGATACTGGAGACAATTTCAGTTTGTTTTTTTTTTTTTCTGCCCTATCATCTAAAAGGGGAGAAATGTGAGGTGACATTGTTCACATATGTGTTGTGTGGATATCTTGGATAAATGGAATATGTTTAAAGCAAACTTAGTTGATTGGGGTATTTGTGAGGCAAATCCAGTAGAGAATCTATGGTGGTTCTTTAATTGCACTGGTGGACCTGAAGTGTCCTAGTACAGAGGGTGGAGGTCTGAAACTCCCCTTCTACACAGAATCTACTTCTGAGAGTCCTTTCAATAGAATTTGATTTCCCAAGGCCACTTTTGCTGAAACTGAATGTTTAAAATCCACTTGGTAAATGGAAATAGACAATAGACCCATACTCCTACTGAGAAGACAGGAAATGTTAGATGCCTTTTATGTAGAATAAGTGGTATAATTCTCTCATGGTCTAAAAGCCTTTTAAGGAAATAAAGGCTCAAAGCTACATGGTAGGAATAGGAATATTCAATGTAAGGTATTACAATACATGTTTTGGGCCACACATTGCTAATAGATTCTAGGGCAGTGTTAGTTCTAGGAGAGTTCTGACATTCTATTCAGTGTAGTGAGAAAAAGTAAGTTAACATTGGAAAATGTGAGCCCCATGTTGGAAAGGAAATCTCTGAAGCCCTACTGCAAGAGGAGTACAGAAACTACTTGAGGCCGACTCTGATGTTGCCATATAAACTTCGGTCCAAGGTAAAGGTATCTGGTACCTTATACAGTGGAGTATGTTTCCAGCAATGATTACCAATTTTCAATTCTTATTCAGAGATTTTTTTATTTTATTTTATTTTTTATTTTCATAGTTTGTGTTCATTCAGGAGAGACAAGGAAGCAACATATTCCTTCTTACAAATGCTTTCGATGACTGTTGCTAGCTAGGATACTTCTTTGACTTTGTTCATTATCCAGATCTAAGCAGAATTTATGAAGTTATTTCATTTCTATTGAATTGTGTGGAAACAGATGGCACAGGTTCTTTGCTCCAGTTTGAAATTGGACTATGGGACTTCACACCAAAGTGAACTAGGGAAACTGTTTACAGAAGGAGTCACTTTTGGAAATTTGCCTGATAAGTTAGGGATAAAACTACTTTGACCATATATAGGAATATCATTTTTGAGAAGGAGAATATGTTGGGAGGATAAAGAAGATAAGAAAGATCCCAGAAACCCTCAGGCAAATGTTAATCTTTGGAATTAGAAGAAGATGTCAATAAAAGCTTATCAAGTGCAAATGAACTCACAATTCAGAATACAAATATGTTCTGGGAAATTAAGGTGTGCTTGCCAACAATCAGAACATTTTTCTTAGAAATTGTTTGGTAATCTCTTACTCTATGTTCTCTGTAAAACAGCATGCCAGGCATAGCCAACAAAGAGGGAGCTGCTCCACTTCAAGTGACAGGCTTAAAAATAGAAGTTAGGTTATGGCTCATATTTTTACTGTCATGTCTCAGGACATCATTTCAGAGTTGATTGACATCCCTTCTTTATTTGAGCATGCCTGGCCACCAAGGAAACATGGGAAATTTTAGGAACTCGTAGAAGAATAGTCCTGAGGATTCTATTAAGACAAGTAAA
Organism: Mus musculus; assembly: GCF_000001635.26. NCBI lineage: Eukaryota > Metazoa > Chordata > Mammalia > Rodentia > Muridae > Mus > Mus musculus. The sequence goes on along the minus strand of NC_000087.7, from coordinate 9,438,026 downwards.
TTTTCTGAGATATGCATGGTCAAGAGATGTTGATTTCAAGTTTTCACAAGCAAAAATAAACATCAACTTTAGTTTTCATATTAATAGCTTTTCAGTAGGCTCCCTAAGCAACAGAATTTGTATTAAGACCTGTTCAAACTGAGGGGTGTGTCTATATTTCCCCAATTCAAGGATAAAATGTAAGTTTCTTTCTTGTCAGAATATTTACGTCAAAGATTCATCATTGAAAAATTTTTGAACCTAGAGTTTACCTTGAACTGAAGGGAGAATCTGGGAAACATTAGTAAATATATTTAAGGCTCAGTCCATAGTATCAGCAAGTTGTGTGGGATTCCTCGACCTAAAAGTATGTCCAAAACTCCTTTGGACAAAGTGGTATAATCAGAGACTCCCTTTGATTCAAGGTAAGATCTGATTACTCCTTAATCAAAGACAGATGGAGTAAGTATTACTTGGGGAGAAAGGAGATGGTGTTATCCTTGTAACAGGACAGATGATCAGAGTATGAAAATCTCCATAATAGTTTGTACAAAAAAATTGCATACCTTAACTCATAAAGTCCTGCTTTGCCACACCTAATGGTTCTTCACATTCTGGAGTATCCATATCTTTAACAGAAATAGCAAGACACCAAATATAGATACCATGATTCATGAAAAGCTTGAGCTACTGTCTTCAGCATGATTGCCTCCTAAGAATTATGTTCGACCACCAGAACTGTGTTAGAATGATGATTTCACACCATGTTTTGTGACTGAAGTCAAGGAAGTGGCATAGGGTTCCAGGATTGGCCTCCTTGACTTAATTTATCTGAAATGTGACCAGAGGGAGAAAAATGCTCCTTGTCAGAGGTAAAATATCTGTTCCTGAACAGAAATGATTTTTATGAGAGCCCATTGACTCAAAGGGGTGATTTTTAAGACCTCGATCATCACAGGAAGGGAAACACCATAACTGTGGAACCAAGTTAGTCCCTCGATCCTGTTGGACAGTAGGGGAGTATCACTGTTTACCGTCTGTAGAGGAGGTTGGACCAGGCACTCCTTAACTCCACATCTTCAGAGAACTCTAGAAAATTCTTGTTCCTGAAGATTCTACTGCACACTTGACAGCACTCTGAGGTTTCTTCTGACAAGACTGCTCAAAGTCTCTGGATCTGTTCCCTATTTATACTTACAATAGGCCACACAAGTATGGGTGTTGAGGACAGTTACCTTTATGATGAGCAACATAAAGAGAGATATCCTTGGATCTAGGCTGAAGTTTTTATTCATTGGCCATGGGACTTGAATACAGACTTCTCTGAGTTTATTGGTCGTGAAAGGTGTATCCCCTAAACAATGATTTCTGAGAGAGAATCTCTGGTCTATAGTAGTTGAATGGTAGACCTGAGTCAGCCATCAACAAAGAATGAAACTCCTGTGAATTCTTGGTAACAAGGGTTCCATTTTAAGCACACCAGAGCTGTACTTGAATGTATGAGACACACTCCTTACTCTCAAACGTCAGTTCTATACTTTCTTCATCAGAGGGCATTGTCTCAGACCCCACCAGTGCAGACAGAGAAAGAACAAAGTGTTTTTATTCAAGGTCAGCAGACCCCTTTGTCATACCCTTAATATCAGGGACTACTATGTTTAGAGGAAGTAAGGCTAAGGCCTTCTTCAAAAGATAATCCAACTGGTTGTCAGCCCTCTTGAAATCATTGGATACTTTACTTCTAAGGGTGCGTGACTTGATGGAGTTGCTATTTATGCTGGAAATATAAATTATCCCAGTTCTAGTGGGGAACATCTGAAGCCCCCTCATGTGAATTCATCAAAGTTATTGCACACTGATAGTAAAAGAGCCATATTTGTGGCCATATTAAGATATTGTTGAAATCTGAAGTCTTGCTTCTCATGTCATATGTCTCCGGATATCTTCATTCATTGAGGACCTATATGACACCTTTCTTCTGAAGTGATAATTGTGAGGGCAATTAAAGAATGTCTGAAAATTTTGTTTCTCATGAGTCAATGCAGCCTACAACACTGGTGAGTTTCTAACATATTTGATGTAGAATGGGTACATCTGAACCACCGTTAGCTTATTGAAGGAAGTTGTGAGGCATATATATTCTATTTCATGTATATGTTTATACTGTCACTAACTTCAAACACACCAAAAGGTGGCATCAGGTCCCACTACAGATGGTTGTGAGTCACCATGTGTTTTCTGGGATTTGAACTCAGGACCTATGCAAAAGCATTCTGTACTCTTAGCTGCTGAGATATCTCTGCAACTCCAGCACATTGGTTCTAGACAGCTTAGTTTAAGGACACTTAGGGAATTGGGCAAAATCTGAGAATACCTGTTTCAGCATGGACAGATCAGAAGTCCCTTTGGTATACAGTAATTTGGAAGATCTGTGGTTCTTAAGTTGTAAGACTAAAAATTAATAGAGAATAAATATCTGTATTTGGATTACTGGTTTAGAGCAATTGCACCTAACATATCCTTGAGCCATGGAGAGTGCATTATACCCCATTTCAAGCATAGGGGAATACATCTTAGGGTTCTCTGAAAGAAACACAATTTGGAGGACCCTTTGAAAAAAGGAAAATGTCGATTTATCCACAAATAACCTATTAAAAATACCATCCATTAGAGGTAGAAAGTCTCATACCACATTTGGGAAAGCAGAAATATCAAACACTCTTGTATCTTTTCAAGATAAAAGGTCAATTTTGAGAGGAAAGAAAGCCTGAATATTTCATTATCAAGGCTTCCTGGGAACCCAGAATATGAATATCATGCGGGCCATGCAACAACATAATCAATCGCCAGTATGCTAAGAGGAACTTCCCCGCTATTTCTCCTGGTAAATCAGCTGCCTAATTCTGAACATGGCAAGGCTTACTCGTTTCTACTGGACAACATATAAGTATATGTCCTGGGTTTATGAAATTGCTGGCTACTCTTAGACTCTGGCCATTGAAGCACATGGGTCCAGATCCTTGGACTGAGGTAATGAGGTCAGAGGATCAGAATAAGGAGCACTCTGTGCACCTTATATCAAGGGAATCGATTTGCCATGGATTACATCAGATCTAGTTGGTCTAGGTCCTTAATGATCAGAAGAAGCACATACTATTCTACATGAGCTGGATATTATATAGCACACTCTTATGGCTACAAATTGTTAGATACTCTTAATCAGAAGGGGGTTTTGTTTGTGCTTTTAATCCCAGGGACATATGTGATGCTTCAATGTGCATCTGAAGCAGCTAGGAGTAGAAATTGTAAGATTTAGAGAAGGTTGATGAGAAGTAAAAGTTCTAAACTCATGTTGCTCATAAGGGGCAAAAAAAGGGCCTAAAATGTGCCACTAATACCTTAGAGGGATTTGTCAGGGAGATAGATCATGTGGCACCATGGTATGCTTGCTTGGGGTCATTTAGGCCTTTTCATGGGCCTTGATCCCGAAAAAAGATATAAAAAGAAAAGAATGCCTTGGGAGAGATTAGAAAAGGGATGGAAAGGGAGAGAAGAAGGGAGATCCAGCTGGAGAGGCACATAAGGAAAGGAGCCTCTACCTGCCACTAGATGAGTTTAAGCAGCTAGCTCTTAGTAGCTCAGAATCTGATGAAGGGCTTAGCTCCTCTGAAGAAACGGACTTGGAGGAGGAAGCAGTTTAGTATAAGTGAGAAAGGTACCTGCAAGATAAAATGCAAGCTACTCAGTGCAGAAAAAGTCCAACAACGACTGGTGAAAGCCAGCTTGCTGCTCGGCCTCGGGATTGTTGGCTTCAGTGTCCTAGTGAACCTCTGCTTTATGTGCATAGGTAGTTGTCAATTTTTGCCTACACCTCATGTAGGGGTAAACCCTCGAGGCATCAGGCCATTACAAGTCTGGCAAATGGATGACACTCAAATTTCCTCCTTTGGGAGAAATCAGTACTTACATGTTTCATTTGACACCTGCAATGCTGTAATGTTTGCCACACCTTTAACAGGGGAAAAAGCCTCTCATGTTATACAGCACTGCCTAGAAGTGTGGAGTGCTGGGGCAAGGCCACAATTCTTAAAACGGATAATGGGGTAGCATATACTTCTACTAAATTTCAACAATTTTGTCATCAAATGGATGTCACTCACTTGACTGGCCTTCCTTATAATCCTCAAGGACAAGGCATTGTGGAATGTGCCCACCACACACTCAAGTCTTATCTTATAAAACAAAAAGAGGGAGTTGATGAGACTCTGCCCTCAGTGCCAAGAGTAGTGGTATCTATGTCACTCTTTACACTTAATTTTTTGAATCTTGACGAGCAGGGACGTTCTGCAGCTGTGCGACATAGCTCAGACCCTGATAGACCAAAAGAAATGGACAAACGGAAGGATGTTTTAACTAGTCTCTGGAAAGGCCCGGATCCTATCTTAATCAGATCCCGGGGAGCTGTTTGTGTTTTTCCACAGAGTGAAGACAACCCATTTTGGCTGCCGGATTGACTCACCCGCAGGATATTCATCAAGGATGGTGCAAAAATGCTGACCTCCTAAGGACTGTTCCTGATCCTGACAATGCTGAACTTGTCTCAGGTTCCTAGTATAATGGGTGAACAGATATGTGCTATTCTCTTGACTTTCCCTAAACCAATGTCAGTTCGCCATGTTACTATAGTTTTTCCAAAATTCTTTACTACTAATAAAACAGTGGATTTGCCATATTTACCCTATGATCCAACTCGAGCACCATTAGGAGAAAATCACTCCTTACTAGAACAGGGTTTTTTTATGTTTTCAAATTAATGAACAAGGACATTGTATCAACCTCCCAGCCTGAGCTTTAGGGAGGTTTAATGAGCACCGAGGAGGTTGGGTGAGCACAACCCAAGATACTTCTAATGTAGATATAACCTTTACAAATCGGACCTTTTGGCAGGAGGCAATTTGGATTAATGGTACATTTGTACCACCTAACATTTCAGACAAAGAACGTCCCCACCAACCAAAAATAGCCCCTCATTGTGTCTTGGAAGATGAAGGTCTGATCCTGCCTTGGTCTGATTGTGGATCCTCCATCACTTGTTGGGCAGATCAGAGTAAAACTTTTTCCTTTTCTTCCAACATGACAGATGACCCAAAGAATGAATTTTTTATGCAAAAGAGATTTTTCATTCAGGACTTTAGAATGCATTCTTTTCACAAGTGGGTGCTTTGAGGAGTCAATGGCAATTGTACAGATTTCAATCCTTTGATTTTTATCCAGGGAGGAGCAGTTGTAAAGGCTTCTTTTACTGGCATCTCAAGATTTGCTCAGCACTGGGGAATACATGATGGCTCCCAGGACTCTTATGGACATACTAATATCAGAGTAGAGATCACTGGGTTCAATAAAACTTTGGTAAACCAGATTATTTATACATCTCCCCCAGTCTGTGTTTACCCCCCTTTCTTGTTTATATTCTTTCACGTGATTCATTTGAAGTCTGTTCCAATGATTCTTGATGGATTTCTCAATGTTGGCATGTAACAATAAACACCCGTGCCATGGTGCCACGGATCCCACTTTGGGTCCCTGTTCTGGTGGAAACACCCTCCACCTTGAAAGTAAATGGGAGAAATACCCTAAAGATACATGAAGTACACACTAGATTAGTTGAAAAGTGGAAAATTAGCTGATAAGAGCAACTGTTGTTTGGGCAGTGGTGCTTTATGTCTTTAATTCCATCACTTGGTTGGCAGAGGCCAAGAATGTCTGAGTCTGAGACCAGCTTGGTATACAGAGTGAGTTCCAAGACAGCCAGGTCTACACAGAGAAACCCTCTCTCAAAAAACAAACAAACAAACAAACAAACAAACAAGCAAACAAAAAGCACCTGTTCTATGAAGAGGACCGGGCACAATGCACCCACATAGTGGCTTACAATTTATGCACAGCTACAGTTTTAGAGAATCACTGCTCTCTTTTAGCCTCTGTAGGCTATAGAGGCATAAGTGAGATAGAGGGCATGAGCAGACCAGCACAGAAGTGAGAGAGGGCATAGCACATAGGTGAGAGAGAGGTCCTGAGCACTCTAGCACATAAGGGAGAAAAAGGGGCTGGGCATCCAAGCACATAAGTGAGGGAGAGAGGGCCTGCACATCCTAGCACACTCTTGTAATCAAGCTCAGTACTAGGAAGGTGGAGGTGGGAGTTTACCAGGGATTGTAGGGAATCTGGATGTTCTCTTCTGATCTATTAGGACAGCATGGACTGTTCTGTTGTGGGTATGTACATACAGAAAAAGTACACACATTTTAATTTTTATGCACATAAATAAATAACAAAAATTATTACAGTTGAAATTAGTAGTACCATTTCCAGTACTTTCATGTTACACATTTCTTCATGTTTTTTCAATTCTGCAAATGCTTATTAACCTAGAAACTGGAAATCATTTGTCTTAAAGATGGTAGCTCATTTCCACCTCCTGAGAACTCCCTTCTAATCAATGGTGCCTGGTACTCCATGACAGCATACACAGGGTATATTCAGCCAAAGGGTGAAATCCCTGGATGAGACCTGTTTTCTCCATCTGGCATCACAAAGGGTCCTCAGAGTACTACATGTGGGTCTCTCCTGATAACGTTTTATTTATTTGTTTGTTTGTTTGATTGGTTTTGTTTTGTTTTTTATTTTTGTTATTGTTTTGTTTTTTATTTGTTTTATTTTTGTTTTGTTTTTTTTGGTTTTTGTTTTTGTTTTTGTTTTTGTTTTTGTTTTTGTTTGTTTTTGTTTTTGTTTTTGTTTTGCTTTGTTTTTGTTTTTGTTTGTTTGTTTGTTTGTTTGTTTGTTTTTCCCATTGAGCAGACAAGCAAGGAAAGGTGCGGTTGCGAAGGAGTTCACTTCTGAATGACCTGGAAGAGATAACCAGCTCTGATCAGGGTTATTGGACTGTTAAAGGATGTGTGACTGGAGGGAAATCTCAGTCCCAAGAGGCCACTATGTGAGGAAAAACCTCCCGATCTGCATTTCCTACGGCTTCTGAGGGTTAAATGAAGGAGGAAGATCATATTTTTTTTTCCATTTTTTTTAACTAAGAAGACATTATAGTTTTTAAGAGAAGAATGGCTCTTAAGAAAATAATGGTGATTCCAAAGGAAGATTACTTATTACTTTTGGACTTTGATGATGAAGAAGATGACATAAATATTTTGGAGGAGTCTCTTTCTGAAGGTTACTGCATATTCAGTGTTGGGTATTAATTGTGTGTTGTGCAGTTCACTAGACTTTTACCTAGTCACCTGAAATGGAAGAAGTCTTTTCTCAGAGATTTTATATAGTTCATTTGAAATTTTACCTATCTATCTATATCTATATATTCCTATACCCGAGTTTTAGCAACACATATAACTACTCTTGACATTGTAGTCACAATATGTTGATAAAAAATAACTTGTTATGATTTTGCCACCGGAAAATACCTGAACATTGTTCCAATAATATGTTTGCAAAACTTGAATTTATTTCAAGAACATTACAAATAATTTATTTCATTCTTTTTTTATTATTTATTTTCTTTTTTCTTTTTTTTACATTTCAAATATTATTCCCTTTTCTATTTTCCCCTCCAAAAATCCCAGTCCTCTCCCCTCTATCCCTGCTTTCCAACACACCTACTCCCAATTCCTGGCCCAGGCATTCCCAAAACTTGGTCATAGGAACTTTACAAGAACAAGTGTCTCTCCTCCCATTGATGACATACTAGTCCATCCTCTGCTACATATGCAGCTATAGGCATAAGTCACAACTTATGTTTACTTTGTCTTACCCGCGTTCGCGACCGGCCAGGAAAGACGCAGCAAACCAGAATCTTCTGCGGCAAAACTTTATTGTTTACATCTTCAGGAGCAAGAGTGCAAGAGAGCAAGAGCTCTATTGCTTACATCTTTAGGAGCCAGGGCGCAAGAGCGCAAGAGCTCAAGAGAGCAAGAGCCAGAGCAAGAGAGAGAATGGCGAAACCCCGTCCCTTTTTAAGGAGAATTATTCTCCGCCTAGGACGTATTACTCCCTGATTGGCTGCAGCCCATCCGCCGAGTTGTCGTCACGGGGAAGGCAGAGCACATGTAGTGGAAAACTACCCTTGGCACATGCGCAGATTATTTGTTTACCACTTAAAACACAGGATGTCAGCGCTATCTTGTAACGGCGAATGTGAGGGCGGCTTCCTACAACTTTGATTGGAGATTTAATCTCAGGGAACTCTGGGAGTACTTGTTAGTTGTTTTTCCTCATAGAATGTTCCTTGTGTACTTTCTCTAGCTCCATAATTAGGGACCCTGTGCTCAGTCCAATGGATTTCTTTGAGCATCCACTTCTGTATTTGTCAGGAAATGGCAGATCGTCTCAGGAGACAACTATATCAGTCTCCTGTCCCTAAGCTCTTGTTTGGCTCTTCAACAGTATCTGGGTTTGGTGGTTGTTTATGGTATGGATCACAGAATGAAGCAGTGTCTGGTTTCCTTCAGTCTTAGTTCCAAACTTTTTCTCTGTAACTCTTTCCATGGATCTTTTGTTCCCAATTCTAAGAAGGAACGACATATCCACACTTTGGTCTTCCTTCTTGTTGAGTTTCATGGGTTTGGCAAATTTTACCTTGTTTTTTCTGAGCTTCAAGGATAATATCCAGTTATCAGTGAGTATATATCATGTGCTTTCTTTTGTGATTGAGTTATCTCACTTAGGAACATATCATCCAGATCCATCCATTTGTCTAAGAATTTAATGAATTCATTGATTTTAATAGTGATGTAGTATTTCATTATGTAAATGTACTATATTTTCTGTATTTATACCTCTGAAGACGGGCATCAGGTTTATTTTCAGCTTCTTGCTATTATAAATAAGGATGCTATGAACATAGTGATGCATTTATCCTTATTACAAGTTGGAATATCTTCTGGATATATGCCCAGGAGGACTATTGCTGGATCTTCAGTAGAACTATTACCACTTTTCTGAGGAAACCCCACCTGCTTTCCAGAGTGGTAGTACCAACTTGCAATTCCACAAGCAATGTAGGAGTGTTCCTACTTCACCACATACCCACCAGCAACTATTGTCATCTGAGTTTTAGATCTTAGCCATTCTGACTCTGTGAGGTGGAATCTTAGGGTTATTTTGACTTTCTGTTCCCTGATGATTAAGGATTTTGAACATTTATGAGGTGCTTCTCTGCCATTCAGTATTTCTTAATTTAGAATTCTTTGTTTAGAACCGTCCCCATTTTTTAAAATAGTGTTATCTGATTTTCAAGAATCCAGCTTCTTGAGTTCTTTGTATATATTGAATATTAGTCCCTTATCTGATTTAGCATTGATAAAGACTTTTTCCCCGTTTTGTTCTAATGATAGTGCCCCTTGCCTTACAGAAGTTTTGCAATTTTTGAGGTCCCATTTGTCTATTTTAAATCTTATAATAACAGCCATTGCTGTTTTGTTCAGGAATATTCCCCATTTAACCTTGTCTTCGAGACTCTTCCACACTTTCTCCTCTATAAGTTTCAGTGTTTCTGGTTTTATGTGCAGTGCCTTGATCAAATTAGACTTGAGCATTGTACAAGGAGATGAGAACAGATCAATTTGCTTTCCTCAATATGCTAACTGCCAGTTGAGCCAGCACCATTTTTTGAAAATGCCATTTTCTTTCCACTGGGTGGTTTTATCTTCTTTGTAAAAGATCAAGTGACCACATGAGTTTGGGTTCATTTCTCTGTCTTCAGTTCTGTTCCATTTATCTACTTGTCTAACACTATTCCTGTACCATGAAGTTTTTATCATAATTGCTCTGTAGTACAGCTTGAGGTCAGGCATGGTGATTACAAAAGACATTCTTCTATTGTTGAGTATAGTTTTGGATATAGTAGGTTTTTTTTTCAAGATGAATTTACAAATTGCCCTTTCTAACTCAGTGAAGAAATGAGTTGGAGTTTTGATGGTGATTGCAATGCATATCAGATTGCTTTTTGAAAGATAGCCATTTTTACTAAATTAATCCTGCCAAATCATTAGCATGGGAGATTTTTACCATCTTCAGAGATCTTCTTTGATTTCTTTCTTGAAGAAAATTGAAGTGTTTATCATACATATATTTCACTTTCTCAGAGTCACACCAAGGAATTTTATATTATTTGTGACTACTATGAAGCATGTTTTTCCCTAATTTCTTTCTCATACTATTTGTCTTTTCTGCAGAGAAATTCCACTGTTATGTTTAAATTAATTCTAAATTCAGCTCCTAAGCTGAAAATGTGTATCAGGATTAGGTTTTCTCTGTTGTAATTTTTGGAGTCATAGATACATGCTATCATATCTTCTGGAAATAGAGAAATTTTGACTTCTTCCTTTCCAATTTGTATTCATCTGTTTTTTTTTTTTTTTTTTTTTTGTAATTGCTTTGGCTAGTATTTCAAGTACTCTATTGAATAGGTAGGGAGTAAGTGGGCAGCCTTGTCCAGTCCCAGATTTTAGTGGGATTCCTTCTGGTTTCTGACCATTTAGATTAAAGTTAAATCCTGGGCTTTCTTTTCTTTTCTTTTCTTTTCTTTTCTTTTCTTTTCTTTTCTTTTCTTTTCTTTTCTTTTCTTTTCTTTTCTTTTCTTCTTATTCTTTTTTTTTTAGGTGTATGCCTTGAATTCCTGGTCTTTCCTGGACTTATTATGAATGGGCATTGTATTTATCCAACTATTTGCTCAGCATCTAATCGAATAATCATGTGGTTTTTGTAGTTGAGTTTTTTTTTGTTTTTGTTTTTGTTTTTGTTTTTGTTTTTGTTTTTGTTTTTGTTTTTGTTTTTCTATAATGGATTTAATTGATGTATTTTCGATATTAAACTCTCCCTGAATCATAAGAAGGAGGCCAACTAGGTCATGATGGATTATCCTTTTGATGTATTCTCGGACTCGTTTTGAAAGGATTTTATTTAGTATTTTTGCATCGATATTCATAATGGAAATTGGAATAAAGTTTCCTTTCTTCATTAGGTTTTGTATATTTGTAATCTTGCTTCATAGAACATATTAAATAGTGTTCCTTCTCTTTTAATTTTGCATAATAGTTTGAAGTAGGAGAATGCTGCGGAAATCCAGGTATAAAATCCTTCCATCAATGACAGGTCAAGACATGTCGAATCGACTTATAAGATGGTGATCCTCAGCTCCCGGAATGTCTGTTCAAATTCTATGGTCCAATTCTGTAACAAATAACGAGACAAAGCCTTTTATAGGTTAGATGCTCTTGTAAAATTCTCAAATTGTCCTAAGGTGATACAGATGCTAGGCAGCTTATGTTTGCAACCCAGCTGAGCCATTTGCCACAGAATATACACTTGCTCATGGACCAGATCTTTCGTTGGTTTACCAACATGAGGCCTTTCTGTATCTGGGAGTTGGCCATGTCCTGGCTGTTCAGGGCCAATGTCACTCTTGCCGAAAGGTCATTTTATAGTTTGCGTTGTCTGAACCGTAGCAGACAAGGCAAGGGCCGAAACAGTGACAGAGGCAGCTACTGCTGCTATTGCTACCAAGCCAACTATAATAGCAGAGATTCCAAAATCTCTCTTTTCTCTAAATAAGCTTAAATTCTAGAGGCTTCCACTGGAACTGGAACAAATCTAGGCACATGAGTAACCAAAGCAAAGGGATACTTAGTAGCATCCAAACACAGGGTATAGAAACTTTCATTAAGCAAGCAATCTAACTCTAATTGATTATTATTTAAACTTTTATTACTTACCACCCACAGAAAGGGGGCCAAACACAAACCGGGGTGACAGTATAATTCACCCTTTTAAATGCTTTATATTTAGTATTAGAGGAGGAGCGATCGAATGACCCCAAACCAGCACTCAAAGTGCCCTACCACTCAAAACCCATTTGGCCCTTTTCACTATATCCACCTTCAATCATGGCCATAGGTGAAAGATCGGTACAGCTCTCATTAACCCCACAAAGTAACCATTGATCAAAAGGGTTGGCATCTGCCCGATCAGGATCCATGAAGTTAAAATCATGTCCAGCAAGGATTTATTAATCTCTACACTTACATGTGGCGAAAAGGAAAAGAATATCCTTCAACCACCCAAAAGGTTTTTCTGGCCTGGCACCCAGTCCAAGGAATCATGGAGTCCTCCGAGGATCTTCCTTTACAAAAAGGTGCCATTCTGGGTTGCTGGGGCAGTGCTTTCCTGGATTTATGACTAGGCCTCCAGCCTTGGATTATCAAGGCATTGGCTATTATTTCAGAGTGGGTTCCCCAAGCAGCTGCTTTCAACCAGGCCACTGATTGATTTTATAAGGATATACACTGGCGTTGGTCTTTCAAGTCAGAGATCATTACAAAGCACAGGCTTCCTTTGAGGGAGAAGTTCTGTTTTCCATCAGAACCTGAATTTGTCCATCTAATGGTAAAAAGGCAAGTCCCAGCTCCCTATCAGTAGTAAAGAAATGTGGAAAAACTTGTGCACTGTGCATGACAGGCATGAACAGAATGTTAGACATAATACCCCAACACAATTCCCCCGATATACTAGGAACCATGATCTCCAGTAGAAGGGTCATTATCCATCGTTGTTTCCAGAATTCCCTCTTTTGTCCACATCTTCTGAAGGGGAGATCCTTTAGATGAGACATTCTGGAACCCAAAGGGGATTGTCTTCTTCCTGTGGAAAGACACAAATAACTCCCCAGGATCTTATTAAAATAGGATCCGGGCCTCTTCATTTTCTGGTTAAGGCATCTTTACAATTGATCATTTCTCTAGATCTGTTTGGTTCTGAACAGTGACGATCAGCTGCAGTGTGGCCTTGTTCATCAATATTAAAAAAATTAAGAGTAAAGAGTACCATGGAGATGTCCACTCTCAGTGTTGAGGGTAAGAGCCTCATCGACTCACCCTTTCTTTTTGATAAGGTAAGTTTTAACAGTGTGGTGGGCACGTTCCACAATGTCTTGTCCCTGTATGGCAAACCAGTTAAATAAGTTACATTCCTCTGTAGACAGAATTGTTGAAAATTTTGAGAGGTGTAGGCCAGTCCATTATATGTTCTAAGAAATTTGGTTTGTCCCCAAGCACTCCAAGCTTCAAGGCAATGTTGAATTACATGTGAGGCTTTTTCTTAGTAGAGGGATCAGTTTTACTGCCCTCTTTTCTCTCTCCCCTTCCTTCTGAATCCCTGGGAGGGCCCTTTTTCTTAGACATGTCTTTCTTTTTTCGAGCTCCCATTCTCTCATTCTGTTAGGTTTCTGACATACTGTCCTGAACCTCTTCTAGTATTCCCTGTCCCTCCACATTGGCTGTTTGGCAGGTTTCATCCTCTAGACAGTTTTATATCAGCTTGCAAATGCCTTGGTGCCCAGGCGTAAGTCTCCCTCTTCATGCTTAAAGTCAAGGTCACTTCCTAGCTTACTATATAAGGCTACAGTTAGAGACCCCAAATAAGAATACCAGGGAGAAATGCGATCCACTTCCTTAACAAAGTTCTGCAGTGTACTGGAGGCAACCTGCCTGTAATGCAGTGATCACTGACTGTGAGGAGGCCATGATAGAGTGAGTCCCTGCTCCTGATCTACACCCCATTTATAGTACTCCTTAAGGAAAGCGAAAGTAAACACAGTGCTCTGTTCCCTTATCTATGGAAGGCTTAGAAGATACCTCAGTGCTGCCTCTTATCTACATTGGACTGACAACACCTCATTTTTCAGCACCAGCCGCGATGGACCTCAAATTTCAGCACCAGCCTCGATGGACAGAATAAGAAACAGAATGAGGGCCAGGGCAACCAAGACTAGAGCTTCTACTGCCCCTTCCTAGGGTGCATCTAGATTAAGACCGAAATCAATAGGGATAAGAGGATCACGATGAGACATACCTCTCCAAACTTACCTTTTCCCTGCAGTTCTGAATTCACCCCATCTCCAGGGGTTCTCCTCAATGCCAGCGATGTTGATCCTGGGTTTATGGCACCGGATGACCTGCACTACCATCTCGCCAGCAAGAACACATGCAGGACACTCAGATCTTTCTGCAGTAAAGCTTTAATACATCTCCATAGATAGATGAACAGCTTCAAGACAGGAGACCAAGAGAGCAGAAAACCACTCCCTTATATAGGTTGCAAAGTATGGTTAGAAATACGGTAGGAGACTTGAATCACCGGAATTGTCTGCCCACCATCAGCCTGATGACGCCATTGGAGAGGCAGGGCTCAGGTAATGGAAAGATACCCTGACGACTGAGCGTACTCACCATGAGCAATGTTGACAATAGTGTTGTCAGCGCCATCTTGTATTGGTGACCGTGAGGGCGGCTCCTCACAGTGGTAGAAGTAATTGCAGGGTTTCTCTGATCCTGATTTGAATTTGGTACCTGATATCTGTCTAGATAAGAGTTCATTTTATCCAGATTTTCAAGTTTTGTTGAGTACAGCCTTGAATAGTAGAATCTGATGATATTTAAAATTTACTAAATTTCTGGTGTTATTTCTCCCTTTTCATTTCTGATTTTGCTAAATTGGATGCTGTTCTTGTGTTCTGTATTTAGTCTGTCTAATGGTTTATCTATCTTGTTGATTTTCTAAAAGAACAAGCTCCCAGTTTGTTTGGTTATTTTTGTATTGTTCCTTTGTTTCCACTTGGTTGATTTTAGCACTGAGTTTGATTATTTCCTGACTTCAACTCCTTTTGGGTGAATTTGCTTCCTTTTGTTCTATAGTGTTAAGGTGTGATGTCAACCTACTCCTATATCCTCTCTCCGGTTTCTTTTAGAGGCATTCAGAGAGAGCTATGAGTGTCCCTCTTAGGGCTATTTTCATTGTGTTCCATAACTTGCAGTATGTTGTAGCTACATTTTCTTTTTTTTTTTTTCTTTTTTTCCATTTTTTATTAGGTATTTAACTCATTTACATTTCCAATGCTATACCAAAAGTCCCCCATATCCACCCACCCCCACTCCCCTGCCCACCCACTCCCCCTTTTTGGCCCTGGTGTTCCCCTGTACTGGGGCATATAAAGTTTGCAAGTCCAATGGGCCTCTCTTTCCAGTGATGGCCGACTAGGCCATTTTTTGATATATATGCAGCTAGAGTCAAGAGCTCCGGGGTACTGGTTAGCTCATAATGTTATTCCACCTATAGGGTTGCAGATCCCTTTAGCTCCTTGGCTACTTTCTCTAGCTCCTCCATTGGGAGCCCTATGATCCATCCATTAGCTGACTGTGAGCATCCACTTCTGTGTTTGCTGGGCCCCGGCATAGTCTCACAAGAGACAGCTACATCTGTGTCCTTTCAATAAAATCTTGCTAGTGTATGCAATGGTGTCAGCGTTTGGATGCTGATTATGGGGTGGATCCCTGGATATGGCAGTCTCTACATGGTCCATCCTTTCATCTCAGCTCCAAACTTTGTCTCTGTAACTCCTTCCATGGGTGTTTTGTTCCCAAATCTAAGGAGGGGCATAGTGTCCACACTTCAGTCTTCATTCTTCTTGAGTTTCATGTGTTTAGCAAATTATATCTTATATCTTGGGTATCCTAGGTTTGGGGCTAATATCCACTTATCAGTGAATACATATTGTGTGAGTTTCTTTGTGAATGTGTTACCTCAGTATGTTGTAGCTACATTTTCATTAAACTCTGAAAAATCTTTAATTTAGTTCTATCTTTCTTCCTTGACTGTTTTGTCACTGACTAGATTGTTGTACACATTCCACGTGTATGTGGGTTTTCAATTATTTATATTATTTTTGAAGTTAGTCTGTAGTGATCTGATAGGAAGCAGGAAATTATTTCAATAATTTTATATCTGTTGAGGCATGTTATGTGACTGAGTGTATGGTCAATTTTGGAGAAGGCATCGTGAAGTCCTGAGAAGAAGGGACATTCATTTGTTTTAGGATAAAATGTTCTATAGATATCAACTAAACATATTTGCTTCATAAATTCTGCAAGTTTCACCGTGTATCTTTTTAGTTTTAGTTTCCAGGATCTGTCCGTTAATGAGGGAGGGGTATTGAAGTCTTCTAATATTATTGTGTGTGGTACAATGTGAGTTTTGAGCTTTACTAAAGTTTCTTTTATGAATGTGGATGTCATTGCATTTGGAGTATAAATGTTTAGATTTGGGAGTCCATCTTGGTAAATATTAACTTTAATGAATATGACGTTTCCCTCCTTGCCTATTTTAATAACTTTGGGTTGAAAGTCAATTTTATTTGATATTAGAATGGCTGCTCCAGCTTATTTCTTGGGATCATTTGCTTGGAAAGTTCTTGTCCAGCCTTTTAGTCTGAGGTAATGTCTGACTTTGTCCTCGGTGTTTGTTTTTGGTAAGCTGAATATAACTTACACATCCATTTTTTTTTATTCTATGCCTTTTTACTGGTGAACTGAGTCCACTGATATTAACAGATACTAAGAAAAGTCCTTGTTGCTTCCTGTTATTTTTGTTATTAGAGTTGGAATTTTGTTCATGTAGCTATCTTCTTTTAGGTTTCCTTCAAGTTTAATTTCTTCCTTTTTCTCGAGTGTAATTTCCCTCTTTATATTGAAATTGTCCCTTTATTATCGTTTGGTGTGCTGGATGCATTGGAAGATATTGTGTAAATATTGTTTTGTCACAGAATACCTTGTTTTCCCAAGCTATGTTAAAAGAGTTTTGCTTCATATAGTAGTCTTGGCTGGCATTTCTGCTCTCTTACATTCTGTATGACATCTGCCCTAGATTTTCTCCTTTCATAGTCTCAGGGGAGAAGTTATGTGTAATCCTGATAGATCTTGCTTTATATATTACTTGACCATTTTCCCTTACTGCTTTTAATATTTTTTCTTTGTTTTGTGCATTTGGCGTTTTGACTATTATATGATGGCAGAAATTATTTTTTTCCGTTCCAAATAATTTGGCGTAATGTAGTCTTCTTGTTTATTCATGAGCATATCTTTCTTTAAGTTAGGGAATTGTTTTCTATAATATTGGTAAAAATATTCACTAGCCCTATCATTTGGAAACCTTACTTCTCATCTATACCTATACCGGATTTCATGTATGTAATTATGTCATTTCTAAAAGCTGTTTCAAAAATTCACCTGGGCAGGATTTCCTGAGAAATTCAAATCATTAAAACTTTATTCCCTTTTACTAATATAGCATATTATGTTTCCATTTTCTGTTGTCCATATAGTACAGAGCCCAGCATTTGACAAAGATGAGAATATATCACCTCAGGTAGAAACAGATAAAGATACGGTGTAATATTTTCAATTTTTTCCCATTTCAATAGAGTACTTCAAAAGTGGTGTTTGTGATCCCTTGACTGGAGAAGTAGATTCAGGAAAAAGAGTAATTCAGGGTCAGATGCTCTTATATGTGTAGTTCAAGACCAGATTGTGGTCCTTTAGACCTTGTGATCACAAAAACATAGCAACTAGTACAATACAACCACCTGCATGAGATGTTCCCAGATATACACACAAAGAAAAGAAGAACCATTATAAAAATAAGAGAAGGACCATTTGGGAAGAAGAAGGATCTCAGCAATGGTAGTACAGTTATGAAGAAGTGCTGTGAGGTGTAAATGTATGAATTGTTTAAAGTAAATATTACAAGTTTTTTTTTTTGGAATTCTACCATGTATTTTATATGGATATGACATTTGGTTCAAATCAAATATATATTTATTAAAAATAATTAAAATAATTTTCTGTGTAAAGTTTTTTGTGTGGTAGAAAAAATGTCCTATGGTGAGACTCCAACTTAAAGTGTATCTCGCAGGAAGGTAAATCCCCTAGACGTTTCCCAAGCTTGATTTCCCTGATCTCTGAAAATACAGCTAGGAAGAAGCTCTTTGTTCTCTATAGCCAGCAAAAGGGCTTTTTGTTTCTATACTTTTCAACCAGAGATGCCTGCCTTCCTGTGCCAAGGACAAGGAGATAAAAATTTAGAAAGGACTCACTGCCCACTCCTGCCTTGTAAATTTCACCAAGAACACCAGGAAGAGAAGAACTCCCCTGCCCACATTTCCCAACTCCTCCCAACTCTCCTCCCAACTCCTCCCAATTCCTCAGCTAGCTGTTAAAAGCCCCTTACTGTCACAGCTCGGTGTCAAACTCCCCTGCCCTGCTAGGCAGAGTGACTTTGTCCTCAGCCAGCTAATAGTAAAACCTCTTGCAGTTTGCGTCAGTTGTGGTTTTCTCTTGGGTCATTGGGGTGCTGGCCAGCTCATTCCAGGACTTGAGAGGAGGCCCAGCTTCTGAGGTCTTACATTTGGGGGCTTCTCCACCATGATTTGTGGCCTACCCCAATTCTCAGAAACCCTGCTTGGAGGTAGGATTCTATCTTTGTCTGTATCTGTGTCTCTATCTTTTTCTATAACTTTCCTCTATCTTTGTCTCTATCTTTTTGTGCCAGCTCTGTTTGAATTCACTATTCTCCGTTTGCAGTTGTAAATGCTCGTGAGAGCAACGAACTCCCTTTTTCAGATGGAAAAGGGTTACTGACAGACATGTCAGGAGAAACCTGCTGCCACACTTTGGGACATCCCAGGAGTTCTGAGGTAGTTCCAAGGATACCTGGAGATCTCCTATCAGTAAAGCCATAGGGTGGACCCAGAAGTTTAGGTCAAAAGTGTAAATTTCACCTATACTACAAACAACTGTGATGATTTCTAGCCATCTCCAGTTTCAGTGTGGTATTTAGTCCCACCATCTACATCAAGGCATATTGCCTAATGTGAAATAATGCCAGCTGTTTATTGCAAAAACCACTATGTGTTGACTTGGATGTAAAATGAGACATCTATAATATAGATACACTTGTACACGTACACATACTCACAGAAAGAGGCAAGAAGTAGAGGAGCTGAGTCTTAGGATCCCTCAATGAAGAGATAGTGGAAATCTTGTAAGGCAGAGATGTCATTGAGAAACTGTATGTCTCTATCTGCACAAAATCAGGCCAGTCTGCCTTCCATCAATGAGTGGTAGGTTCTCACTATCCATCATCCCCATTTGAGAAGGTATGGACAGTAAATGAAAGATGGAGAGTCAGTTTTCATCAAAGGTATGCCCTTTGAAGGTTATAGGTTGGCCAGGCACTACTGGTAGCCCCATATCCAAGATTTTATGGGCAACACAATTGATTTGAATGGGTCTTATCAAAAGGGAGAAAAGGAGACATGAATTTGGAAGGAGGATTTAGGTGGAAATGGATCTGGTTTTGGTTCGGGAGGAGTTATTAAGAGAACTGGAAAGTAAATTCCATCAAAATACATTGTATGAATTTCTCAAGTTATTAATGAATGTAGTTCTTAATATACAATATCTGTACTGAACATATACAGACGACTTATATTTCCATCTCCTAAATAACAAACCCTTGTATAGCAGTTTCATTACATTAAGGGCAAAAGTAATCTAGTAATTATTTAAAATAAAGAAGGATCAGAGGTGATGGCCCAGGGGTAAATTCATGTGTGTGTTCATTTACTTACAACACCAGTGCTTAGGATTTTGGGAGCGGCAGAGACAGGAAGATGACTGTAGCTTCCTGAAAGCCAGCCTCAACATTAGCTCAGCAAGAAACCCTGTAGAAAGGGGATAAATTAGGGAGTGAAGGAGCAAATCACACTATACCCTTCGCTACCTTTGAACTTACCTGTACAGATCTGTGTGCAGAATCACATGAATATAATTAAAATATACAAGAGCTTATCTTGCATAGCTTATATGGAGTGTTTTGTTATCTTAGCCTAGAGTCCTGAGGACTTTATATCATTAGAGTTCCTGAAGCAAACTCCCCAGATATAGCAGATGGGTATATCTTGTTACTATGCAAAGAGACCTCAGTTAAATGTGTGTGTCAGTGACTCCAAAACACCTTTCCTTCTCTACCTTCCTTTATATGGCACAGAACGACCTGTAAATAATTAAAATATGAAAACAAAGCTTTTTCACGAATTTAGGCTTGTGTTAAAATAATATTTATAACATTTTACTAAATGGAAGGGAAATCTTCAGCTCCCAGGAACAATCCTGTAGGCTTCTGTTTTGTCCCATTATGAACAAAATTAATTGCACATTGACAATTCCCATGCTTTTAACTAAATCAGGATGAAGGGATATGTTTCCATACAAATAAGTAATGCCAATGTGATTAATCAAGTAGAAATGTGGCAGGGTTAGGATGCCTTTGGCTGATGTGACAATGATGACTGATAGGTCTCTTGTTATGCAAATAACCCTAACCTCTAAGAAAAGAAAAGTAATGATTTAGAATATTCCAAGAAGTGGCATGGACAATTATTACTTGATTTCAATTTCTTTTACATACTTTATTAGTTTGAATAATTGTGGCTCACAGAAGATCAAATATTCAAAGGAGTTAGTTTTCCAGGTGGTGGGACGTTTAGAAAGAATTAGGATTTGTGTTTTCATTAAAAGTGATTTGGCACTGGGCTTGAAATATCAAACAACCATTGAAATATCAAAAACTCTCTCTCATTCTCTCTCTCTCTCTCTCTCTCTCTCTCTCTCTCAAAATCTCTCTCTCTCTCAAAATCTCTCTCTCTCTCTCTTTCTCTCTCTCTCTCATTCTTTAGCTCATTATCATCCATTCTTTCTCCTGTCTCTCTCTCTCTCTCTTTCACTCTCTATTTCTCTCTCTCTTTCTCTCTCTCTCTCTGTCACTCTCTCTCAGTCTCTCTCATGTTTTAAGCCATTCATCAAGTGGTTGACATCTAGTATTAATCCATTGCATGTTAATTATACACAGTAAGGCAATCAACATTTATGATATGGATGTGAAATGGTCCTTCTTGCTTTTTTTTTTTTTTTTTTTTTTTTAGTTAAGTCAACCTGGGAATATAGAACCTCAGATAAAGAACTGCCTCCATCACATTGGCCAGTTGCCACACCTGTAAGGAAGGATCTTTCTTGGATGGCTGTTGTTGAAGGGTTTAGCCCACTATGGGTAGTGTCATCATCTATGAAAAGGATATACAAAGTGTGGTGGTGACCGTGGAAGGGCCAGAAATTGATGTTTCTGGAAGAACTGAAGATCTATATGGCATGGAAAATTAAAGTGCCCGCTAATTTGTAAGTAAATTCCATACTTACCAGCGTTCAATATTTTGTCTACCCATATTTCAAAAGTAAAATTATCAAATCTATTTCACCCTGTTTTACTGCATTTAATCTATGAAATTACTTGTAACCAGAAATACTGAAAAATTTTAAAGGCCTTTAAAACATGACTGGTTGATATTGGGTTTGTTTAACTTCATCACAACTTTGAAGGCAGGACCAAGAGCTAGATTGTCTTCTCATTTTACAAAGAATCCATGATTCAAGGTTGCAACTGGCTTCAATACAAGATACTTAACACTGTAAAATTTCTGCTTTGTTTGAATAAAATAGTAATTGCTCTAACTTTGGGTTTTCATAAACAGAATTTTGATGTGCTATCCAGTGTGCTGCCTCAAAGAGTCTGGCACCATTTCTGACACTAAGAACAGTTGAAAGATAACCAGAGAAAGTTTGGAACAGGGAAAATAACCACCAAGGATGTTGGTGAATCAGAAACTGAAGGCTTTCACAGGAGGAAAATAATAACAAAAGCAAAACAAAGCAATCAACAAACAGATAAACAGAAAACCAACCACCAAAAAAATAAAAAACAATACAAGAGTGATTTATTTGGGCAGAATGTGACTCAGGTCATCAGGACATTTCTGTAGGGATTTCATTTTGGATTTCAAGGAGGCCATATGAAAAGGTAAAGCCTAGATGGTTAATGTTTCTGAGTGTAATTAGGGAAGGAACCAGCATGAGTGGGGTTCTATGATGCAAGCTGAACTAGGTGATGTCACAGAGCACTGGTCATAGATTGCACATCTATTCCACTTAGAGACACTAGAATCCCTAGAAGGTGTGTCCACTATTTTCCCAGTTGTGTGTGAAAGGCAGGCCAGCTCCTGAACCCCAACTTGTTCCTCAAGCTTTTGTGGCCTGGTCTGTATCAAAAGACAGAATCTTGACGACTAAGACATTTTCTTTGGGTAAGTACATTGATGAAGTAACTGGGACCATCATAGCTATAGAAAGCTGAAAGTTTTCCCTCCCACACTGAGTAACTGTACATTCTAAATTCTCCCATGTTTGGGGGCAGGGGCATGGCTGATCCAGTTTAGTTGATCTCCTGAATTTATTATCCTTGCTAACGATATCTCCTTCAAAATTCCATTAAAATGCCAAAGCTCTACTTTGTCCGTATGTATTTTAGAAAATGTTACTTCTAAATGGCTGATATTGGGCCTGGAGAGATGGCTCAGCAGTTAGGAGCACTGACTGCTCTTCCAGAGGTCATGAGTTCAAATCCCAGCAACCACATGGTGGCTCACAACCATACTAATGAGATCTGACACCCTCTTCTGGAATGTCTGAGGACAGCTACAGTGTATTTAGATACAATAATAAAAGAAATCTTAAAAAAAAATGGCTGATATTGCCTGGACTTGTTGAGGCCGGAGTTGCAGTGGCAAATAATAACCAAATAATCCTGAGGCTTGGTCAGGTAACACAATACAGAAGGCCAGTGTTGTGCTGTGTCCCTGGGATATTTGTGAATATTGCCACCTATTTGACAGCTTGCAGGTACAAGAGAGGGTAGGTGACAACTCTGGCTCATTTTCTTTATTCTGTTCTCTCCTTGATCATTTTGGGTAAAAGGCATACCAACTTCCACATTGACATAGACATGCAAGGAGATGTTCCTCAGAAGAGGCAAATTAGCTCAGGGCTGAAGACATATTCATCTGAGTATGTTATTCTGAGCTCTGAATAATTACTTGTTAATTTCCTTTTGATAATTTCCTTGTTTCCCTTATTTATTTGTTTGTTGTTGTTGTTTTGTTTGTTTGTTTTTTCTTTGGATGGGTGTTTAATTTACTTTGAGTGTGTTTGTGTGTAGCTTTGACTGTTAGGAAAATCACTTTGTAGAATAGACTAGCCTTTATCTCACTAAGGTTTGCCTCCCTCTGCCTCTTGAGTACTAGGATTAAAGACTTGGGTTACTACCATCTCCTATTAACTTCTGATTTGATTGTTTGTTTTGTTTTGTTTTGTTTGTTTTTCTTTTTTGTTTTTTGTTTGTTTGTTTTGTTTTGTTTTTGTTGGTTTTTTGTTTTAGTTGTTAATGTGGTAGCTGATTTGGAGACATTTTTCCTTTGTCTACCACTGGCTGCCCTGGAACTCACTTTGTAGACCAGGCTGGTCTCTAAGTCAGAAATCTGCCTGACCCTGCCTTCTAAAAGCTGGGATTAAATGCGTGTGCCACCATAGCTGGATTATGATCTTCTTATTTTTATCAAATTAAGTTTAGAAGCCCAAACATGTTTAGCATAGCCTTCTTGACCTGCTCAAAATTTCCATTAGAGAAGAGCCTTGGTCCAGCATTCTCTCCAACCCTACACCCATTGCCTTTCAGTAACTCATATATATGACAGTAGCAACAGCATTGTGTCTGGTTTAAACAGGCAATATCTTCAATCCAAGGCAATGGGCAAGTATATTTGAACACAGAATGATAGCCACAAGACATCTGCCTGGGTTTGGTGTGGTATACCACAGCAAGGCGACAGCCATGTAGAATAAAATACCTTTGAAGAGGCTTAGCATGTCATCCCTCATGAAGAAGAGGAGGAGGAAGGCTTCTTCCAACACCCTGAGAAATATTGTCGGCTGCAGAATTTCTCATTGTTGGAACGAAGGTAATGAGCCTGTCACCCAATGGAAGGCCATAGTTCTAGGTCAACTGCCAAGAAACCCTTCTCTTTACTTGGTGAAGTATGATGGAATTGACAGCATCTATGGACAGGAGCTCTACAGTGATGACAGGATTTTAAACCTTAAGGTTTTGCCTCCCATAGTAGTATTTCCTCAGGTGAGGGATGCCCACCTCACCAGAGCCCTGGTTGGCAGAGCGGTACAACACAAATTTGAGGGGAAAGATGGCTCTGAGGTCAAATGGAGGGGGGTGGTGCTAGCCCAGGTGCCAATCATGAAGGATTTGTTTTACATTACCTACAAGAAGGATCCAGCTGTCTATGCTTATCAGCTCCTGGATGACTACAAGGAAGGTAACCTCCACATGATTCCAGACACTCCTCCGGCTGAGGAGAGATCAGGAGATGACAGTGATGTGTTGATAGGTAACTGGGTGCAGTACACCAGAAAAGATGGTTCCAAAAAGTTCGGAAAGGTTGTTTACCAATTTCTAGCCAATCCTCCCGTGTACTTTATCAAGTTTCATGGTGACATCCATATCTATGTCTATACTATGGTGCAAAAGATTCTTGAAGTTGAAAAATCATAAAGTACAGAAACGTAAACATATAGGACTGGAAGAAAAAAAAAGTTTTTTTTTCCTGTGTTAGCTACATAAGGGTCTTTGACAATCCCAGTATCTTTGCCAATAAAATGTGTTTTGTTCTAAAAATGTAAATGTGTGACATGACATGCTGTGAGTGAACAATTGGCTGGAAGAGATGGCCTACAGTGGAAGGAACATCAAATGAAGATGAAAGTTTCATTTCAGGCGGTGAACAGTACATACATCTAAAATCATACATGCTAAAATGAACAGCTTCTCTGGTCTGCATGCAGAATAAGGAATTGGAGATGGAACTTGGAGGAGCAGGGATGGCAGAAAAAGATGGATGTTTAGGAAGTAGGGGAGAAGGACAGGACATAGGTAGAACCTCTGATGTGAAGACTGAAGGAGAAACAAAAATTTGGGGAAAGTGGGACATTTAAAAGAAATGTGGCCTTGTTGCACAAGGTGAAACCCAGAAAACTGATTGAAATAGACTCAAAAATCAGAGAAAATCAGGTTTTCTTTGAATAATGACACTTAAAGAAACCTGTCTCACATTTTAAGATTCATTATCTTTACTTATGTGGGTGGGGATATGGCATGTGCTTTTGAGTACAGGTGAACACAGAGACATGCGTTGTCAGGTCCTCTGGAGCTGCCATTAAAGGTGATTATTTGCCATTGGATATGAAATCAAGAAACCAAATCCATTTTTCTTGTGGTGCAAAAGTGCTTGTTACCATTGATTCATCTCTCTAATCCCACAAAGATATCTTTTTTAAGAAATCCAAAATTCACATGCATAAAACAGACCAGATTGAAGATAAGAAAGTTCTAATTGATGGTGACCATTAAAAGTAATAAGGGACACACAATGAGTAGAGGACACTGAGAGACAAATGAATTCTAAGTTGGAGTTCTCAAAAAGTTAAGCTGGAGATACAGAAAGAAGAGAAATTTTAAGGAAATAGTCAAACTTGGGCCATATCCACATTGGCTTCTTTGTTTTCTTAACAAATAGCCAGCCTGTCATTACAGATGGGTGTGTTTGTGTGTGTGTGTGTGTGTGTGTGTGTGTGTGTGTGTGTGTGTGTGTGTGTTTGTGAGTGTGTGTGTGTGTCCATTTTTACACAGGCAATCTAGACTAGTGAATGTTTATATTTATGAGACTCCCTAAATCATCACAGAAACCTTGATTTTGTGTAATCAATTACAAAAGTAAAGTAAAACAGAAAATGAATATGCTGTGAGATAATTTTGGGTTGGAATGGATCCTGAGTTCCTTCCGTGAGCACTCTTTCCCTGTGATGAATCCTGTGATCTTTTGCAGGTCTCCAATGAGATCCCCAGATAACCATAAAAAGCCCCACAGTGGCCTGTTCCACCTAGCTCTCCTCTAAAAACATGACCCCCTACATACCTACGTATAACTTCAGCCTGTCTATAGCCTGGAAATTCTAGTCTTTTACTTATATGTGACCTCATTCTTAGAAAACACTGAAGGTGTAACCAATGCATATATGCTTACCTCTTTTCTACGCCAGTTGACATAGGTTTCAAATGTTATGAGTTTGCCCACTTTGTGGGTCACTTCCTGAGGAGCCCGTGTACTTCATGGAGGTCTGCCTGGGTTCCATCTATACTCTGAGAGGTTTTTTTTTTTTTTTTTTTTTTTTTTTTTTTTTTTTTTTTTTTTTTTTTTTTTTTTCTTTTTTGAGGCAGGAATGCCATGGACTCAGTCATTACAATTTTCCTCTCTAAAATAAGTTTGTATGCTTCAGGATTTGATAATAATCTCTATTGTTGATTAATTTTAATATCTGGGAGAGTTTCTGCAGTAACTGATTCTCTTAGGGATTAGTTGCTGTGAAAAGACACCATGTCAAAGGCCACTCATAAGAGACAACATTTCATTAGGGCTTTTCTACATTTCATTACACGTTCAGAGATTTACTCCACGATCATCAAGGCAGAAAATATGGCACTGTCTAGGCAGACATAGTGGTGGAGAGGAAGTTTAGAATTATGCATCTTCATCCAAATGATTCCAGGAAAAACTATGTATTCTGTATGCAGGTAGGGTCTCTTCCACACTGGTAGAGCTTTAAAGCCCCAAAATGATATGCTTCCTCCAGCAAGGCCAGACCTATTCCTACAAGGCCACACCTCCTCATAGACAAAATATATTTAGAATGCCACACTGGTTTCATAGCAATTGACAAGATCTAGCTTCTTCAAAGAGGAGGAGCCTCAGTTGAGAAGATGCATTCACAAGATCCAGCTGTTAGGAAATTTCATAATTTGTGGGAGAGCACCCACTCCATTGTGGGTGTTGACATCCTTGTATTAGTAGTCCTGGGTTCTTTAAGAAAGCAAGCTAAGCAAGACTAGAGGAGCAAGACAATAAGCATCACCACACCATAGCCTCTGAATAAGCTCCTGGCTCCAGGATCCTTTGTTATTTCAGTTTCTGTCCCAACTTCTTTGATAATTAACAACAATGTGGAAGTATAAGCTGAATAAAACCTTTGCTATGGAATTTGCTCTTTGGACATGGTGGATCCTTACAACAATAAACATAGTAAGACATTCATCGAAAAAATGTCTAACAGTGCCAAAGCCACTTATCTTAAAAACACAAATAATAATGTGTAGACATTTTATTTTTATTTAAAGGTAAGATATACTCGTGTACCTACCTGAGATGTAAATGTTCTAGTTTGCTTCTTTCTCACTATGTAGAATACTACAATCAAAAATAACTTGGAAATAGAAGGGTTATAGTCTATCACCGAGGAAGACAAAACAGGAAGTTTTATCAGTAACAGCAAAAAACTGCTTATTGGCTTGCCACTGTCTTAGTCACTCTTTTATTGATGTGAAGAGATACCATGGATAAGGCAACTATTAGAAAACAAAACATTTAACTAGAGGCTTGCTTACATATTCAGAAGTTTGGTCATTCACCAAGGATGGGATCCCATCACTGGAGCAATAGAGAACGATTGATCCTTAAGCAAAGAGAGAGATTCTGACATTGCTTTGGCTTCTTGAAAACTCAAACCCATCCTTGTTGACACACCCACTTCCTCCAATAAAGCCACACATTCTCTTATTCCTTCTAATCTTTAAACTCACTGCCACTTCCCAGTGACTAAGTATTCATATATATGTGTCTATAGAGAACTTTCTTATTCAAACTACCAATTTTCTATGGCGTGATCAGCTTTTATTATTTTAGTACAGTCTAAAAGGCTCCCAATTAAAATGACTACTGTTGAGCTTAGCCACAGTGGTGGGCCCTCCCACATCAATCATTACCAAAGAAAATATCCTATAGACTTACCTAATAACCAAGTGAATAGAGACAGATCTTCAATTGCTCTCTCTTCTCAGGTATCCGTTGATTGTCAAGATTGGGAAAAAATAAAGTCCCATCACAGGAATATTTTACTGACTCCACAACCTACCCAAACATTACTGAACAGCATTTCCTCCTCTCTGCCCCTTCATAGACCCACTTCCATGCATGGCATAAGTGAAGGATAACTTCTTTCATCAGCATTGATACTCAATAATAGGTGAAATGATGTGAATATGTCCTATAGCCACACAACCCCCCACATTCTACTGTGTGTTACACTTACTGGGGTACAACCCAATCTGTCCAATTTCCTGCCAACTCAGCTATGAGAAAAAAAAAATCTCCTCATGAATAGATCCAATGAATTTTACCTGATTTCTTTATCCTGGGGCATCTCAGTGTTATCCCTTCATGCATATATTGGTGTCTTATTCATCTGTAATAAAACCACTACTATTAATAGATACATCACAGGAGATATGACAAATACCAACTCCCATGAGCAGCTGCACAGTTGGCCAAGCCTTTTCAGTGCTTTTTTGAAGTTTCCTTTGTATACTAAAAAAATCAATTGATTTCGTTAAGTGTATAATTTAATGATTCTAACACATTTTCACCTCCATTCCATTTTCCCCTCATTTTCTGCTTCTTCATGTGATATTGCAATCTATTAAAATACAGTACTGAAGGCAGAGGGAGGATTAGTGTGGGAAGCTGCAAAGTTCTTTATTTCTAAAACAACAGATACACTGTCTGAATTTTCCAGATACAACTTTTTGGTAACTTTGGGTCTACTGTTAGCATGAAATTTCTAGAAAAAAAAAAACTTAAAGAATTAAGCCATGGTTCCTCTGGACCAGAGAGTTCAGTATCATTAATGAGTCATATTCATGTCAATCATTTTCATCACTGTTACAAGATGCCTAGCAACAAGGAAAACAAGTCCATGGTCACAAGAGTATGAAAGGGGCATGAATGAGCACAATTGTCCAACTTATTGGCAGACAGTAAACATCAACACAGGAAGCGACCAAATACAATAAACACCTTCCAAGACATGTTCCCAATGACCATGTTCCTTTACAAGTTTCTCACCCCTTCCATTCACACCCATCAATCAACGCATAGATTAAAGCACTCAGGGTCCAATCACTTTTCAGATTGAGTATATAGTTCTACCTATGAACATTGTACTTCGGACCAAAACCTTCATCAAAGACCCAGGACAGACATTTCAAACCCATTTCACCACAGCATTCTTTATGCTACACAAAGTGATAGGATCTATCTGTCTCTTTAAGGGTATCTCTATCAAGCAGTTCCAAAAGGAAAATGTCCAGGTAAACAGCATCAGCACCTCCAGGAGCTTTTATAAATGTGAGTTCAAGAAGAGCGAAATTGCAATGCAATTTAAGGGTCTTTGTCCCCCATCTCTGCATCTTAAAACCATAGGGTGAACACAGAAATGTAGGTCAAAAGTGTAAATTGCACCTATACTACAACTAATTGGATGATTTCTAGCCATCTCTAGGTTCTGTCTGTTACGGAGTCCACCAAGTCTGCCTCAAGGCATATTGCCTAGTGTGAAATAGTGCGAGCAGTTGATTGCAAACAACACTATGTGTTGACTTGCATGTAAAATGAGACATGTATAATATAGACATATTTGTACATACACACATACTCACAGAAGAGGCAAGCAGTAGAGGAGCTTTGTCTTAGGAACTCTCACGGAAGAGGTGGTAGAAATCTTGTAAGGCAGAGAGGTCACTGAGACACTGTATGTCTCTATCTGCACAAAATCAGGCCAGTCTGCCTTGCATCCCTAAGTGGTATGGTATCACTATCCATCATCCCCATCTGAGAATATATGGACTATTGATGAAGGATGGAGAATCAGTTTTCATCAAAGGTAAGGCTTTTGTATGTGATAGGTTTGCCATGCTCTACTGGTAGCCGCATGTCCAAGAGTTTATGGGCAACACAATTGATTTGAATTGGGTTGTATCAAAGGGGAGAAAAGTAGACTTGAACTTGGGAGGAGGATTAAGGTGGGAATGGGTCTGGTTTTAGTCTGGGAGGTGTTATCAAGAGAATTGGAAAGTGAATTCCATCAAAAAAATTGTATGAAGTTCTCAAGGAATTAATTAATGTAGTACTTAATATACAATGTTTTTACTGAACATATACAGACCACTTATATTTCAATCTCCTAAATAGCAACTCATTTTATAGCACTTACATTACATTAAGTGCAAAAGTAATCCAGAGATTATTTAAAATAAAGAAGGATCAGGGGATATGGCCCAGAGACAATGCCATGTGTGTGTTCAAACATTCACCTACAACACCAGTGCTTATGATTTTGGGAGGGGCAGAGACAGGAAGATGACTGTGGCTTCCTGAAAGCCAGCTCAGCAAGAAACCCAGTCACAAGGGGATAAGTTATGGAGGAAAAGAGTAGATCACACTATACCCTTCCCTAGCCTCTGAACTTACCTGTACAGTTCTCTATGCAGACTCACATAAATATGATTAAAATATGCAAGAGGTTATTTTGCATAGCTTATATTCAAAAGCAATGTTGTTTTAGACTAGAAACCTGAGGACTTTATATCATTATAGTTCCTGGAGCAAACTCCCAAGATATAGATGATGGGTTTATCTTCTTACTGTGCAAAGGAAACCTCAGTTAAGTGTGTGTGTCAGTGACTCCAAACAGCTTTCCTCCTCTATGTTCCTTTATATAGCATAGAATGATCTGTAAATAATGAAAATATGAAAACAAAGCTTTTTTGAGATTTTAGGCTTGTGTTAAAATCATATTTATAACATTGTATTAAATGGAAGTGAAATCTTCAGCTCTCAGGAACAATACAGTCAATGCTGTAGGCTTCTGTTTTGTCCCATTGTGAACAAAATTAATTGCACATCAACAGGTCCCACACTTTTAACTAAATCAGGGAGAAGGGCTATGTTTCCGTACAAATAAGTAATATCAATGTGATTATTCAAGTAGAAATCTGGCAGGGTTAGGATGCGTTTGGCTTATGTGATAGTGATGACTGATTAGTCTCTTGTTATTCAAATAACCCTTACCTCTGAGAAAAGGCAAGTAATGATATAAGATATACTACAAAGTGACATTGACACTTATTACTAGATTTCATTTTCCTTTACATACTTTAGTTGTTTGAAAAATTGTGGCCCACAGAAGCTCAAATATTCAAAGGTGTTAGTTTTCCAGGTGATGAGATGTTAAGAAAGAATTAGGATTTGTATTTTTATTAAAGGAGATTTGTCACTATTCTTTGAAATATCAAAAATCCATCAGGCTCTCTCTCTCTCATTCTTACTCTCTCCTCATTCTCTCTTTGTCTCTGTCTCTTTGTCTCTGTCTCTGTCTCTATCTCTGTCGATCTCTCTCTCCTTCATTCTCTGTCTTTCTCTGTCTCTGTTTGTTGTCTGTAGTATTGCTTGTGAGCTTTCAGCTACTGCTCTACACATGTGTGCCTGCGTGTTGCCATGGTGTTTACCATGATGTCCTGGAGTCGCCATCTGAAACTGTAAGACCACAATTAAATATTTCATCTTAT
This sequence comes from Mus musculus, assembly GCF_000001635.26. NCBI lineage: Eukaryota > Metazoa > Chordata > Mammalia > Rodentia > Muridae > Mus > Mus musculus. The sequence goes on along the minus strand of NC_000087.7, from coordinate 9,406,682 downwards.
AATTTGGTGTGGTCATGATGTCTCACATCATTAGAACAGTAACCAAGACATCCATATTCCAGTTAATTTTTTCAATCGTTCTGTATTTATTTCATTAAAGTTACCTTTTGTCCATTGAAAAGTTTTAAGAATACTTTTAAAGATCCTGAACAAATAGTGCCAGTAGGAGTGGCACTGTTAGGAGGTGTGGCCTTGTTGAAGTATGTGTGACCCTGTTGGAGTAGATGTGGACTTGTTGGAGGAAATGTAATACTGTGCTTGTGGACTTTGAGGTTCGCTATGCTTAAGCTGTCCCCAGTGTGACACACAGTCTCCATCTTCTACCTGTGTATCAAGATGTAAAACTCTCAGCTCCTTCTCTAGCATTGTGTCTGTCTGAATGCTTCCATATTTCCAGTCATGATAATAATGGATTAAATCTCTGAAAATAAGTTACAAAGTGTTCAAGAGTTACTGTGATCCTGGAGACTCTTCATGGCAATAAAACCCAAACTAACACAAACACAAACATTCAAAACCACATTTGATATTTTGGCCTAGGGAGTGGCACTACTGGGAGCTAATAACCTTGTTGAAGTAAGTTTGGCCTTGTTGAAAGAAATTTATCTTTGTGAACATGGACTTTAATGCCCTCTGCCTAGCTGCCTGAAAGCTAATCATTTCCTAGCACCCTTCAGATGAAGATGTAGAACTGTCAGCTCCAAATGCACATGCCTGCCAGGATCCTGCCATATTCCTACCTTGATGATAATGGACTGAATTTCTGAACCTGTAAGCCAGGGTAAATTGAAAAGTGTCTCTGCTGATAGTTGGTTGCTATTCTAGAAAGACCAAAAGTTATGACGTACCATCCAGAGTCTGAGAATACATTGGTTTAGCTTCTAGCATTTGACAGAAAACAGGATTAACAAGACAATGAGAATATAAAACTTCGTATTTCATACTTAGAGACACATGGGTTATAGATCTGCGGAACTCAAGGTTTCATGGGTGGTATGGTAGGGTGATTAGTGTCTGTATATGAGTGCAGTGTCTGTTCCCAAGTCTGATGTCACACATACACATATGTTCAGTAATGAGTAGAATATCTTCAACACTTGCTCTCTTAGAGTGAAATCCTCTCACCATTTTGACTAGTTTGACTGGCCAATACACTATTGGGATATCTACCTGTCTCCACCCCACAGTGTTGCAGATATGAATAGACATGCCTGGAATTTTACAGAGGTGCTGAGAATACATGAACTCCACTGAGCCATCTTCTCAGCCCCCAGCAGGGTATTGTTTATTGAAATCAATGATCATATCAGTAGAGAAATGAAAACCAACATGACCCTGATATTTTACCTTACCTCCACCTTACACCAAGTAAATGAATTTTAAATATAAATTTAATTTATGTCCAAATGAATCCAGATTACATTCTAATGAAAGATAAAATTGGAGTGTATCCAGATGAAAGCTATGTTAGTATATTTTTGGCCTTTTATATGGAGAATAACCTATATTTTCGGTACACTAGGAGAGCAAATGCATATAAATGAGTTCAACCAAAGAAAATCTTTGTTCCAGTGAATTTCTTTGTAAAATAAAGTTAAAAATCATGACATTTCAGTTATATATATTTAATTTTTTTGAGTATGTTATTATGGGAACATGTGAGTTTTCTTGGATTCCGATTGCAGAATTAGAGTATAGGGGACCTGATTATGTGGCACTTTTATTTTTTATTAATTAGTTCATTCATTGTCCACCTTCCTACTGTTCCACATCCCATATCTACTGCCCATCCCCTGTCTCCAAGGGCAAGTCCCCATCCTACCGGATCTCTAAACACCTTGATGTCTCTAGTTTGTTGAGAATTTGGTACATCATTTCTGATTGAATAGAGATCAAGCAGATTTTTTTCTGTGTATGTTTTAGAGACCTTCTGATAGTTCATATATGCTGCCTGTTTGGTTGTCTAGCATTTGGGAGAATTCTAGGTCCATAGTATTTGAGACAACTGGTCCTGTCAGCCTGCTTCAGTCTTTCTCAAATTAAACCAATGGTTCTGCAGATTCTGTCCATTGGTTGTTTGCATACATCTGCATCTGACTGTTTCACCTGCTCATTATTTCTTCATAAGTACAGTCATCCTAGCATTCATATTACAAGTATCTGAATTCAGAAACATAAAGAGGCTGTGTACTGCAAGCAGGTCTTCTGCAAAAGCAATATATAATATAAGTACTAAAATTGATATCAGTGCTCTACAATATTCTATTCTATGTGATGAAATATCTCTCTCTTTCTCTCTCTCTCTCTCAATATATATATTCCTCTAACACTTAGTATGAATAAAGATTCTCTTATATTCTCTCCTACAAAGGGGATGATATTGGCATGTCATCTGCAACATTCATTCACTTTCTTACACAATTTGTGCTTTCTCTTAGCAATCAACTAATATCTAAATCACACATGCACTCAGATTACAAAGTAAGGTATCTGAGCTCATGCAAACTGTTATTCTGAGTCAGAGTAGGGGGAGGACAATTCCAAACTGTAGTTACGTCCAAGATCATGTACTTTAACAACTTGTGAATCAGTAGAAGAAGAGACAATGTATAGACGCGGTTGTTTCTTTTGGTTTGGTTTGGTTTAGCTTTGCTTATTTCAGTTACCCACAATCATTATAAGAAACACAGAGAAACACAGATTAATGCCTGTATCTTGAACTGAATGCAAACAGGGGCCTTAGAACCAACATTATATTTCTGTTACAATATACAATATATATTTTTAGAGATTTTTTTTATTTATTAGCTATTATACCCACTGCAACAAGTTTAAGAAATATTCCTAGTGACCCAAATAGCAGCTTTATGATTCAGATGCAGATATTTTCACCCAATCAATGGATTGAAGCATCTGACCCCTGTTGTTGAATTAATGAGGTCAAAGATATTAAAGAAGAGGGCATCCCTGTGGTAGGATACCTGTCTCAATTAAAGTGTTCCCCCAAGATGTCTGAAATTGTGGCCCAACAAAGAGACAGAATGCACCTGCTGATATGAGGACTCCAACACACATACAGGAGAGGATTGCTGGGAGGAGAACTCTACAATTCCACTCTCCCCACTGGAGGGCATTTCATCTAATGTTTTTTTTTTTTTTTTTAAATTCCTGAGAGTCTCTCACATCCCAGGTCTCTGGTATACTCTAGAGCGTCTTCTCATTTCCTCCTTCACAAAGTTGCCTGTTTCCATTCTTTTCGCTGGTCTTCATCAATTCAGTCCTGTTTCCCACAACCACAGTACCTGATAAAATTCCTCTATTCTCCTTCTTGTCCCATTTCCCACCCAGGTCTCTCCCTTCCCCTATCTGTATTGATTTTTTAACCTTCTTATCATTTCTAATTATGTTTATGACTAATAAAATAATTGAAGTTTATTTTTTTGATTCATTATCTTATTAGTTTCCAAAGGGATGATATACAAATACCAAAGGTACATTGGTTTAATTTTATTTCATTTCATTTGATTTTTGAGATAGGCAGTTAGTATGTTTTGTATTCTCCAGGAAGGTCTAGAGTGTTGAGGTTCAGCATTCCATGCTAGTACCATTACAGGTATGTAAAAACTTACCTGGCTTTAATTGCTTATAATAAAATAGTCCCAAAAAAATCTATAAACACTATAAAATAAACACCTTCCAGTCTGAGAGAGGAAAATATTTCCTGTTCATTTACAAACCTCATTGATAGAAAGTATATTTGTTTCTTGAAACAAACTAAACTGCAAACTGAGTGCCATGATTAGCCCCCTCTCTGGTTTCCAGGCTCAGCCGCTTCTCTCTGTTCCCATTATTATTGATGCTCTCAAACAGGGGAATGCCAGGCCTACGACATGAGAGTGAGTGGGTAAGGGGAAGGGTTGGGGGAACATACAGGGGAATTTTGGGATAGCATTTGAAATCTAAATGAAGAAAACATCTAATTGAAAAAAAAAACTTAAGTGTATTCACATATGTACACAGGGACATGTGGCACATATGTACATAATTTAAAATTATCATTCCTTTTCAATACTGTGTTTTTCATTTATCTTATTATTATTATTAATATATATGGCAATTCTGAAACTTACTTTGTAGACTAGAATGTCCTCAAACTGAGATTTGCCTACCTCTGCCTTCCAAAAATTGAGATAAAAGGTGTGTGCCACCACCACCTGGCTTCCGAAATATTTTTTACTTAGTGGGAGATGTCCATTATTTTTTTCCTGTTAGGATATATCAAAATCATCAAGATGTCATTTTTCCTTAATCAATTTATGAGATTAAATCAATCCCTGTAAAAATATTTCAGGTACTTTTGGAGACAGGCAAGTTTACAAGAAACATCATTTAAAAAATATTTTATTTCAGGAGCCAAAACCTTGAGTAGACCTTGCATGCAAACTCTGTAGCTAGCCTTATAACACCCGGAGGCAACTCCACTGCCAGGCATCTAACATTCATAGGATCTGATGATCAGACAAGAGGAAGACACAACATCATTCCCCAACACCTGGAGTAGAGGGTAACAGAAAGACACAGGCATGCAGGAACTCCACCAGACCAGTGGTATGGATTGCATCCATTCTGTCTGGGACAGGGCCCTGAGCAGTCCTTGGATGCAAACTCAGCAGCCAGCCCCATAACACCCAGAGGAAGCTCCACTACCTGAAGATCTAACATGGCCAGGGTCAGAGGATCCCAGGAACCTAGGAGCTTAGTCACACCAGGATCTCAAGGTTCCAAGGGCAGCTTGACTCCCAGGATGTCAGACACACCCAGCATCTCATAATCACAGTATACTGTAATAACAGGATCACAGAGACAGCTAGACTTTGAAGAGTTATGACAAAACCAATATCACAGGAAGGACAGTCTGATGTAGCCAGGGCATGTAGCACTTGAGATATCTAGGTGGTGAGAGGCAAAGATATGTTAATAAGCAAGAGAAACCAAAGTTATTTGGAATAATCAGAACCCAACACTTGCACCATATCAAGTGGATACCCCAACACACCCTAAAAGTAAGACATGGATCTAAAGACACTTCTCATAGTGATGATGAAGGACTTTAAGAAGGACATTAGTAACTCTCTTTTTTTTTTATTTTTTTTTCCATTTTTATTAGGTATTTAACTCCTTTACATTTCCAATGCTATACCAAAAGTCCCCCATATCCACCCACCCCCACTCCCCTGCCCACCCACTCCCCCTTTTTGGCCCTGGTGTTCCCCTCTACTGGGGCATATAAAGTTTGCAAGTCCAATGGGCCTCTCTTTCCAGTGATGGCCGACTAGGCCATCTTTTGATATATATGCAGCTAGAGTCAAGAGCTCCGGGATACTGGTTAGTTCATAATGTTGTTCCACCTATAGGGTTGCAGATCCCTTTAGCTCCTTGGCTACTTTCTCTAGCTCCTCCATTGGGAGCCCTATGATCCATCCATTAGCTGACTGTGAGCATCCACTTCTGTGTTTGCTAGGCCCCGGCATAGTCTCACAAGAGACAGATACATCTGGGTCCTTTCAATAAAATCTTGCTAGTGTATGCAATGGTGTCAGCGTTTGGATGCTGATTATGGGGTGGATCCCTGGATATGGCAGTCTCTACATGGTCCATCCTTTCATCTCAGCTCCAAACTTTGTCTCTGTAACTCCTTCCATGGGTGTTTTGTTCCCAAATCTAAGGAGGGGCATAGTGTCCACACTTCAGTCTTCATTCTTCTTGAGTTTCATGTGTTTAGCAAATTATATCTTATATCTTGGGTATCCTAGGTTTGGGGCTAATATCCACTTATCAGTGAATACATATTGTGTGAGTTTCTTTGTGAATGTGTTACCTCACTCAGGATGATGCCCTCCAGGTCCATCCATTTGGCTAGGAATTTCATAAATTCATTCTTTTTAATAGCTGAGTAGTACTCCATTGTGTAGATGTACCACATTTTCTGTATTCATTCCTCTGTTGAGGGGCATCTAGGTTCTTTCCAGCTTCTGGCTATTATAAATAAGGCTGCTATGAACATAGTGGAGCATGTGTCCTTCTTACCTGTTGGGGCATCTTCTGGATATATGCCCAGGAGTGGTATTGCTGGATCCTCCGTTAGTACTATGTCCAATTTTCTGAGGAACCGCCAGACTGATTTCCAGAGTGGTTGTACAAGCCTGCACTCCCACCAACAATGGAGGAGTGTTCCTCTTTCTCCACATCCACGCCAGCATCTGCTGTCACCTGAATTTTTGATCTTAGCCATTCTGACTGGTGTGAGGTGGAATCTCAGGGTTGTTTTGATTTGCATTTCCCTGATGATTAAGGATGTTGAACATTTTTTCAAGTGCTTCTCTGCCATTCGGTATTCCTCTTGTGTGAATTCTTTGTTCAGTTCTGAGCCCCATTTTTTAATGGGGTTATTTGATTTTCTGAAGTCCACCTTCTTGAGTTCTTTATATATGTTGGATATTAGTCCCCTATCTGATTTAGGATAGGTAAAGATCCTTTCCCAATCTGTTGGTGGTCTTTTTGTCTTATTGACGGTGTCTTTTGCCTTGCAGAAACTTTGGAGTTTCATTAGGTCCCATTTGTCAATTCTCGATCTTACAGCACAAGCCATTGCTGTTCTGTTCAGGAATTTTTCCCCTGTGCCCATATCTTCAAGGCTTTTCCCCACTTTCTCCTCTATAAGTTTCAGTGTCTCTGGTTTTATGTGAAGATCCTTGATCCACTTAGATTTGACCTTAGTACAAGGAGATAAGTATGGATCGATTCGCATTCTTCTACACGATAACAACCAGTTGTGCCAGCACCAATTGTTGAAAATGCTGTCTTTCTTCCACTGGATGGTTTTAGCTCCCTTGTCGAAGATCAAGTGACCATAGGTGTGTGGGTTCATTTCTGGGTCTTCAATTCTATTCCATTGGTCTACTTGTCTGTCTCTATACCAGTACCATGCAGTTTTTATCACAATTGCTCTGTAGTAATGCTTTAGGTCTGGCATGGTGATTCCGCCAGAAGTTCTTTTATCCTTGAGAAGACTTTTTGCTATCCTAGGTTTTTTGTTATTCCAGACAAATTTGCAAATTGCTCCTTCCAATTCGTTGAAGAATTGAGTTGGAATTTTGATGGGGATTGCATTGAATCTGTAGATTGCTTTTGGCAAGATAGCCATTTTTACAATGTTGATCCTGCCAATCCATGAGCATGGGAGATCTTTCCATCTTCTGAGATCTTCCTTAATTTCTTTCTTCAGAGATTTGAAATAGAAGCAGTTATTAATAGTCTCCCAACCAAAAAAAGCCCAGGACCAGATGGGTTTAGTGCAGAGTTCTATCAGACCTTCAAAGAAGATCTAATTCCAATTCTGCACAAACTATTTCACAAAATAGAAGTAGAAGGTACTCTACCCAACTCATTTTATGAAGCCACTATTACTCTGATACCTAAACCACAGAAAGATCCAACAAAGATAGAGAACTTCAGACCAATTTCTCTTATGAATATCGATGCAAAAATCCTCAATAAAATTCTCGCTAACCGAATCCAAGAACACATTAAAGCAATCATCCATCCTGACCAAGTAGGTTTTATTCCAGGGATGCAGGGATGGTTTAATATACGAAAATCCATCAATGTAATCCATTATATAAACAAACTCAAAGACAAAAATCACATGATCATCTCGTTAGATGCAGAAAAAGCATTTGACAAGATCCAACACCCATTCATGATAAAAGTTTTGGAAAGATCAGGAATTCAAGGCCCATACCTAAACATGATAAAAGCAATCTACAGCAAACCAGTAGCCAACATCAAAGTAAATGGAGAGAAACTGGAAGCAATCCCACTAAAATCAGGGACTAGACAAGGCTGCCCACTTTCTCCCTACCTTTTCAACATAGTACTTGAAGTATTAGCCAGAGCAATTCGACAACAAAAGGAGATCAAGGGGATACAAATTGGAAAAGAGGAAGTCAAAATATCACTTTTTGCAGATGATATGATAGTATATATAAGTGACCCTAAAAATTCTACCAGAGAACTCCTAAACCTGATAAACAGCTTCGGTGAAGTAGCTGGATATAAAATAAACTCAAACAAGTCAATGGCCTTTCTCTATACAAAGAATAAACAGGCTGAGAAAGAAATTAGGGAAACAACACCTTTCTCAATAGTCACAAATAATATAAAATATCTTGGTGTGACTCTAACTAAGGAAGTGAAAGATCTGTATCATTAGTAACTCTCTTAACGAAATGCAGGAGAACACAGATAAACATGTAGAAGTCCTTAAAGAGTAAACACAAAAATCTGTTAAATAGATTCAGGAAAACACAATCAAACAGGTGAAGGAGCAAACAAAACCATCCATGATCTAAAAATGGAAATAGAAACAATTGACAATTCTCACTCAGGCCATGAAGCTATGGAACATTCCCATTTACTGAGATCCAGAGGAGTAGCCATTTGGAAGATTGTGTCCCTAAATGTGAAGGTTGTACTGAAACTCTTATGAAAATTGAGAACAATTTTAAATATGAAAGAAAAAAACACACATTAAAAATTCATGTAGGCAAAATTGACAGCCTTCTATGTGTCACAAAACACACAAGCAGAGATTACAATTACAATAATTATTTTTATACCAAGGAGTCAAAACTCCTGATACAATCAATGTCCAAGAAGAGATATTTAGAGCACACACTCACCGGGGACAAACTGTCATGACTGGGACAGCATGGCAGGAAACAAAATGTTGATCTGTTTCATTGAGGGCCAGCATGGGGCCTTCTTACACTTTTGTGGAATAAGCAGCCAAGAGTTAGGTCAGAAATAGCCAGCTCCCTCAATTATGCCAAAGTAACCTATTTCTGCTAGGGAACAGTCCCAAATGTTCCACAAACTTGCTAGACTGTTCCACTAGTTTGAGACACCTGAGACTGTGGGGAAATTTCACACCCAATCTTAATGAAACTGAACCAGGCATGTGTAAAATACTTTTTTAAAATAGTTTCATTTCAATTCAGGAAAAAGGAAATAGAGCCCTGCTTTGTAATGGATGGAGTTAGTCTTTAGCTTCCATTGTGCACCCTAAATGAAACATAGTGTAAAAGAAGCAGTTTTCTATGTAGCAAGTAAGGAGTGAAAACAACACACTAATGGAGATAAAATGCAAAGAACCGGGATATATAGTAACAATTCCAATTGTAAGTGTGAAAAAACAAATATACATATATGTGAGTTGTGCTTGTTATTTCCCTACTGGTTTGATTGTACAGGATAAAAAAACAATAGTCTGTTCCTATTGGCCACAGTTTCATTCATCATTGTGTTAGTGGATCCAATCTAGGAATTAATCATCAGGGTTTGACAGCAAAATCCATCGGCTCAATACACCAGACATTAGCTGGAAAGTGAGGTACAAGTAGGTAATGTCCTTTGGTTTCTTCTCTCTGAGTCTGTTATATGGGCGTCCTGTCATTGTTTGTTATTGTTGTTGGTTGTTGTTTTAAAATTTGAAATATTGAATGCAAAAGCAAGTGGCAGGAGCCCAACAGGTCTTTGCATTCTTACTTTCTCCTTTCCATCACTCTCCAATTCTTCCAATCCCCAGCATTCATTCAAACATACAGAAACAATGTAAAAATAAGACTCCTTCATCATCTTTACTTTGTGTTTGCATGTTGGCTGTAATCATCTTGAAAACATTAAAAATCAGGCTAAGATTCTGCCTATGTTTGATAGGGTTTCATTGCTGTGAAGAGACACCATGACTCAGGCAACTCTTATAAAGGAAAATTTAATAGAGGTTGTCTTACAGTTTTAGAGGGTCAGGTCAGTACATTATTATCATGGTGGGAAGCATGGCAACATCCAGGTAGAAGGGGTGATGTAGAAGGAAAGAAGTTTTCTATGTCTTAATCTGAAAGCAAACAGGAGGAAGCTTGTGGCCAAAGCAGCAAGGAAAAGCATCTCTCTTCATCACTGGGCAGAGTTTGAGCACTAGATAAAAGCCAGCCTACACAATGATCAAGGCCACATCTGCTAATAGTGCCACTTCCCATGGGCCAAGGATGTTCTAATCATCAAACTGCTACATACCTGCAAACACTCCTGTATGCATGTATGCACACACACACAAAGACACACACACACACACACACACACACACACACACACACACACACACACACACTTTCATGCCTATTGCACGTGAGATTGCATAAAAATATATATATTTATTTTTTACTTACTTGCTTGCTTGCTTATTACTTACTTATTTACTTATTTACTTACTTACTTAGTTTTAAATGTTTTGCTGAAGAACTTTGTACATAAACATAATGAGTTTGAGTAAATCCATCCCCATCTTCTCCTCCTTGAATTGCTCTCCATTTCTCCTGTATCACTTTTAGCCTTAATTCCATGCACATTTTAATAAAGACCACTGAGTGAATTTAGTGCTGACTACATATGTGGGGTTAGGGAAACACATCCACTGGAACATGGGCAGCCTCTGAGGAGCCAAATCTATGAAGAAAACTGGCCCTCACACCTGCAGCCACTAATTGCCAATTTTTGGGGGGTGAAATTTTCTCTGCTCCCCCATCTATTCTTCAAGAACTGTGAGACAGAAAATTTTAAAAAAAGGTGTTGAGATCTGCTTAGAAAGGACTTTAATCTCAGGATATGGGAATCAAAACCAGGTAGAGATTAATTCTCTGCTGATCTGCACAGGAAAGCACAGAAATCTAGGACTATACAGAAATATCCAGTTCCAGAGAAGAAAAACAAAAGAAACAGGGAGGAATTGGGAAGTACCAATAAGAATTTGAATGTACAGATTGTAAATCCTGTCTCTGGGAGTATAATCAAGATACTTTGAAAGGAACAATCAAGCCATGTTTAAAAGACTGGACACACCATTTGGCATATGTTATATTAATCAGTAAAAATAATTAAAAATGTCTCATTAAAATTCACAACAGTCCCCTTAAGTTTTTTCTTCAGGTTTTTATCTTTAAATATCTTATTGAATCTGAAGTGATGGCTCAGCATTTCTGAACACTGGCATCTCATGCACAGCATACACTTGGACTTGCCACATTTCCATAGGCTGTTTACAACTTCTTCTATTTTAGTAACCACAGGGAATCCACACTCCCCCTTCCCATGAGACAATGTATCCATACCTATACAGAGAATTCAAAACAAACAAAATCTCTTCAATCTGTCTCACCAATCATACATTAGGTCCAATGCTTCGGTGCTTTCTGTTTCAGGCTCACGATGATCAATGGAATATACTTTCTAGGTTTTATAACTGCACTTCATTTCTCTACCAGGAACCTTTCCTCAGATTCTGTCCTCATCAAGAATCCCATCTAATACCATCAGACACTTCTATGCATCAGAGGGAACAAGGTCTAGCTGTGTGCCTTGCAGGTTGGGTAGAGCACTGTCAATAACCCTTCTCCTCCAGCAAACCCTCTCAAGGCTCACAACGGTAGTCTTCCAGGATAAAATCTGATTGCCTAAGAGAAGGAGCAAATCATCTCTGCTTGCTCTAATGTCTAAATTACATTGCAGATTAAGAAAAAACCTAGAGCTTCCCTAAGATTCTCAGTCCGGGAGCATTTGGACAATCCATTACTTTCATAGGGTCCAAAATTGTTTGAATTCTACAGACCAATGAATTGTCCCATTAGAAGCCAACTTTCCAGCAGGTAGCAGCAGCTCCAACTGCTGTCTCCAAAGGCAGTTAAACAAAAGCAACCTGAAGAGGTAGGTGAACTGCTCCTGGTCCCACCAAGGTGACTTTGGTTTCTGGTGGGAGGGGGCAATTACATGCTGTGAGAACTCTGTTCTGTTGATGTGCTCACCCACCAAAACACTCCTCTTGGAAAGACCAGGAATGAGTTCCTCTTCCAAAATCCCTCCTCTTGCATGTGGTGTTCATTCCATGGGTGTGGGGAGTAGGCTCTATTCCTTGGGTACTCTGTTTCTAAATGAGGTGACACACAGTGATCACTCTCTCCTACCTTTCACAGATGAGTGAGACTCCTAATCTAGACATTATTTATTTATTTATTTATTTTTTCAATCTGCGAAAGCAGATATGGTTGTTTGCTAACATTACAGTTTGCATGGACACTTCATATATGTAATACATCAGAGGACAGAAGAGGATACAGCAGCATATGCTGCTGGAATTACAGGGAGGATGAGAAAGAAAGGGGGGCAGGGAGTGAGAGGGAAAGAGAGAAACACACACTGAGACTGAGATACAGAGAGATAGCAATACAGAGAGTGGGGAAGTTAGAAGGATAGAGAGAGGGGCAGAGATACAGAGAGACAGAGAGACAGATAGAGAGACAGAGAAACAGTCACAATGTAATTGCTGGAAATTGAAGCCACGACATGTGTGATAGCAGCAAGTCTGTCCAATACATACATTGTCTCTTGAGATTTTGGCTCCAATTTTGAATTGGCCAAGAAAGACCTGATGCTATGTATTCTGGAGCTGACCTTTTGTATATCATCTTATTCCTGGAAACAGTTTCACATCTAGGGAACATGACCTTTAATCAGTCTTGATGCATCTCACATATCCTATGCCCAGACACCAAAGGAGACATATGGAAGGTTTCCTGTTGTGGTCTGGTAAAAGGTCGCCATTCCTGACAAGAATCTCCAGAAGAATAAAGCCAATACAGTCGAAACAACCTTAGCCCTGGTCAGAGTGAGAAACCTGCCTTCTTAATGCTTCTCAGTACAGCTTTATATAGTGTATTAGCTTAGTCTTGGTCAGAATTCACCACAGATCACAAACATCCTATTCAGATTTCTCTCTCTTTATCTATTTTTTTCTTGTTGTAGTGGTGGTGATTTTTTAAGAGAGCCTTATAAGAATTAATTTACTCTTAGATGAATTTGGACCTTTTGAGAAAGATTGTATTCCTACACCATTTTTTGCTCATGAGAAAATGGGGAGGTGGTACATGGCTTAGAGTATAAGATCATTGGCCCCTGTGCACAGGTTCCAGGATTCAATTACCAGGGCCCATCTTGTTTGTCACAGCCACAGGTAAGTGCTGTTTCAGGGGATCTGATACTATCTAACTTCTGATCTCTACACGGTCCAGTTTAGTGCACAGGCAGCAAACACACCCCTTCAGGTAAAACATTCATAAAATAGAAATAATGAAAATTCTACAGTTTACCAATTGCCATATAAAACTTGATTTCCAAATGATCACACATACTATTAGGAGAGGACCTCAAAATGTGGATGTAGGTCAAAAATTTTGATATATTTGATACTTATTTTTTCTTTCTTTTCTGTTTTACACCACCTAGGACCCCACATCCCAATGACCTGGAGGAGAGTAAGCCAGAGTTCTTCCATAGTCTTTGCTTCAGTTCCTGTCTCCACTTACCAGCTCTGAGTAAGGTGTTGTCCAGACTTCCCTAGATAACACAGTTTAAAACCTGAAAGTTGAAAACAGAAAGAATCCATTACATCATTTGGTAGTTTTGTGTCCCAATTTTTACCTCATTGAAATCAAGACAGGACTGTATGCTTGCAATAACGTTATCTGTCTGTGCTTAAACTTCTGACTAAAAAACTCTTTGTTCAAAACAGTGGAGTGACCGATGAGCATCAGACAGTTACATAGGAATTGTTGCCCTATGAATTTGGATACATCTCTGATTATATTGAAGATTCAAAATCAATTAAATGGTTTTAGTAGTAGGTAGACAGGCACCTAGTGTTGATGTAAAACAAATTCCACAGTAGATCAGTTCTAAAACTACATTATTCTGCATGATATCTCAGCACTAATGAATAGGCAGCTGCACAAGCAAAAGAAGAGGAAAAGGAAGAAACACAAGCAGACATAGATGCAGAGGTTGAGAAACAGGCTGAGATAGAGAATGAAGAAGGAGAAAAGGAAGGACAGGCAGAGTCACAGGGACAGTCAAAGGGAGATTCAGAATCAGAGACAGAGTCAGAATGTGTGGTGTGCATGTACCTAGTGTGTGTCTTTCTAATTTTTAGACCTTTTAGGAAGTTACATTAACTCAAGTGTCCTGAGAGATGGAGTGATTGGTTGAAACAAATTTCTCAGATTACAACCAGTATACGAAGACATGGTTTCTGTCTAATTGGCCACCCAGACCCAAGGAATACTTATAATAGGAGAGATCCCAGGCTAATGGTTTTCTTTCTTATAATAAGTCTGTCTCTCCCAGTCACAGAATAAAAGGAAATTATGATTCATTGGAAAAGAACACATAAATGGCTCCAGAAACTCAGCCAAGTCTATTAATATATATATATATATATATATATATATATATATCATAACAAAGCTCTCACACAACTTTTTAAAAATCCTGTACTGGATTCATCTTCTAAGTATACACTGTATGTTATATATAGTATATCATAAAATACTAAATAGGAATATCTAGCTATGTACACTGAATGTATACTGTGAGGAGCTGCCCTTTCAATCTCCATTACAAGATGGCGCTGACATCCGTTGTTCTAACTGGTAAAGAAATAGTCTGTGTTTGTGCTGGGGTATTTTTCCATTCTTTGTGCCCTTCCTGTTCTGTGGCGTCATATGGGCTGATAGTGAGCAGCCCTTAGGGTGAAATATGTCTCTAACACTTCTTGTGGTCTATTTAAGGACCGAGTTTCCTGTGTTCTAAGCCTCCTCGCCCAAAAGCTAATCATCTTTCTCTTGAGATGGATTAAAGCTATGCTGCAGAAGGATCTGAGTGTGTCCTGTGTGTATGTGTTCTCGCTGGTGAGACTCTTTATCATCACAGACACAGTATACTGCATGCACAGAGCATTAGTACTGTAACTCCATGGATAAATCATGTTCATGAAGCAACACTAACAGAGATTTACACACAATATTTGCATTTCATTTGTGTTCCCGAGATGAAAATTATTTTCATCAACACACATGGCACTGCATAGAACAGGTATGACTAATATTAAAATAGTAAACGGCTGACTGCAAGAAGTATAGAAATCAGAGTTAGTAAGTCTTTAGTGGAATACTATATTTACATTCTCACAACATCCATTAGTGAAGAACTCCTGCTGCATTAACTTTGCACAAGATTTATTGTCAAAACTTGTACTTTTAGTCTGGTGGTTGGTGGTTGGTTATACAAGTTGGTTGTGGTTTGTTAGTAGCCATAATTAAAGGAGAAGAACAAGAAAAGAAATTAAATTCAGAGATTTTCTAATTCCTCTCTCTAATATACCCTTATTTCTGTCCTATCTAGCGTTAGGGGTTATAAAAAGAAGATCCTAGAAAATATCAAACACCAACTATAAAAATGAATCCTTAATTACTGTCCACCAGAAACCACCAATTGTGAAGAAATACACTTTATCTTCTTTATCATAAGTTTTAAAGGACTCTCTTCAATAGCTTCCTGACTGGACTGTTCTTTTTTCTTCTGAGTTCTTTTTCCTTGTGTGTGTGTGTGTGTGTGTGTGTGTGTGTGTGTGTGTGTGTGTGCATGAGGGTGAGTGTGTGTGACTTCCTGTGCATAATACCTTCCTGTGTTGTTAACCATTCATATTTGTTGTGGATTTACTCACAACAAACAGATAAACTGAATTGTGAGTATCTTTTTTTTTTGGTGTCTGTTTTGTTTTTCTTTTCTGGTGGTGGGTTTATCATGTATGCAAATCAAACACTACCATCGAGTCACATCTCTAGCTTAGACAGGGTTTTGAATTCTTTAACACTAGTTATCTCTCTCCATATTACTGTAACATTATATTGTTTTTATTGTACTCCTGATCTGTCACTGAAATTTTATTTCCATTTACTCCAAATTTATGTAGGTGCTAAGCAACGTCAACCCATTGCTGATATTTTTTGTTAATAAAGGCAACTTGATCAATAAATGACTTTTTTTTTCTGACTAGTGCCATATTGTGTTTTCTTGAAGACTTGTATCTTATGAGCCGGAGCAGAAACTTGTAATGTACACGTGGGGAGGGTTTTTTTGGGATTTGGAGGGTATTTCAGTGTATTAAATGAATGTCAGGTGCCTGATGTTCTATCAGGGTAATGGTGCTCCTTAAGCTACATGTTCATCTTTATTTTCTCATACACTTTTCAGAACAATATTTTTCAGTACCACAGAGCAAATGTTACAGGTTCTTAGCTTTTAAACTCTCAGTAAACACCAAAGTCTCAATTTTGGACTTCAGTGCAGCATCTTCTCTAAAAGCTAGTCAGAGGATGCTTAGTCCTGTGAGCCCAATCCTTTCTTTTTATTCCAAGCATGGAGGGAAGCTGGCATTCCCTGTAAGGGTTTTGCAATTAGAGATTCTGGTGTCAGCAGATCTTACTTGTCACCCTATTGAGTTTGCTCATCTGTAATAGCAAGTGAAAGAGTGGTAATCAGTACCATGATGGCACAAAAGAAGTCTAGAACACCACTGCATTCTGCCCCCTTGTGGGTGCCATCCCTGTCACATTTTGAAGAGAAACAGTGCTCCTTCCAGGAAGCTGCAGGGAATTGAACTGCACTCCTCTGCATGCTGTCAGACACAGCCTCCAGGTCTGGATTGACTCTCCTTAAGGATAGTCACTTACCCTCCTGGCCCCAGTCCCTAATTCTATCTCAGTTCTCCACAAAACAGGAGACTCTCTTTATTTTTTGTGCCAAATGATGTCAGCTTCATTTCAAATATCCTGATAAACTAAACTGGTTGGGTCTTAAAATAATTTCTTTCTCTCAAACACCTATTTACCAGGAAAACTGTCAGTGAGAATGGCTGAGACATCTAGTCTGGGCGAGTTTCCTTCCAAAGTCTAGTTTTAATTGGCATCTCTAATGCTGTGCAGAAGAAATGTGAGATTGTGAGGTGACTTCACAGATTAATATAAGAGGTGAGTCTAGAAAATCAGGAGCTGTCTATTGAGAACAGCACTGGACCATGGCCCTCCTTTGAGGATTTACACTTTAAAGCTGAGATAAACTGTAAAAAAAATATGTCTTTCTGAAATTTATGCCATGGAACGTCCACATAATATCTTAGTTCATTGGTGTGATGTTTTTATACATGGCTGTAAATGCTTTTATGTTAACCTGTGTGTTCTAGTAAGTGTTTGCCTTCTTAACATGAAGCTAAAGTCACCTGGGAAGAGGGAACCTCAAATTGGATCTGTCTACATTAGATGAGGCTATAGCCATGTTTATTTGTTTTCTTAGAAATTTTTCTTTAAATTTTCCATCTTATGTGACCTGAAAGTATCCATCTCCCTGTTTATCCTCCTACCATCGAACTCAGAGACACAGTGAAACTAACAGAAGTTATGGGCCAAATGAATTTAACACATACCTATAGAACATCACCCAAAAACAAGAACACACATAATATGCACTCATTCTTAAGTGTATATTAGGCAAAAAAAAAAAACATGGAATACCCATGATACAATTCATTGATACTATCCATTATCTCTACCTCTGGTCAGGATTATTTTTCTGACTTTTCTTTGCATAGATTCCTGATTCTTGAAGGAGAGAGCTCGATAAAGGCATCCTCTTTAATCTTTAATTCTCTGAGTCTCTCACTCTCTGTGCATTGTCCAGTTGTGTCTTTCTGTGATTATTACCAGTTTTGTAGGAAATTCACCGCTGATGAAGGCTGAGGCATATATACTAACATATGGGTGGAGCTATTAGGATTCATGAGAAGTCATTTTACTGCTGTGGTTATTTAACAAAATTTATGATGGCAGATTTTCACTTAGTGTTTTATGACCTTTCTAGTCTCAGATGCTTGGCCTGATATTTCCCTCCACATTTAACCCTCCTATTTTAGTGTCTTCTTCATTCCTTTATACCACTATATTCTACTTCCCCTTCCTTGGAAGAGCTCCTCCTTCTTTATGGTTCCTTACTAGATAGCTCATCTCTGTTACCCTAAATGAAAAACAAACATATATAAACCTTACAAGCTAACTCCATACATAGGTGAAAACATTCCATTTGTGTCATTCTGGGTCTGATTTGACTGTTGGATATTTTCCCTTTTTTTGTTTTTTGTTTTTTTAAAGATGCTTCAGTCCTTCTTTTTTAAAAAATATTTTTATTACGGATTTTCCTCAAATACATTTCCAATGCTACACCAAAAGTTCCCCATACCCTCCTCCCCACTTCCCTACCCACCAATTTCCATTTATTTTTTGGCTCTGGCTTTGCCCTGTACTGGGGCATATAAAGTTTGGTTGTCCAATGGGCCTCTCTTTCAGTGATGGCTGACTAGGTCATCTTTTGATACAAATGTAGCTAGAGTCCAGAGCTCCGGGGTACTGGTTAGTTCATAATGTGGTTCCATCTGTAGGGTTGCAGATTCCTTTAGCTTCTTGTGTACTTTCTCTAGCTCCTCCATTGGGAGCCCTGTGATCCATATAATAGCTGACTGTGAGTATCCACGTCTGTGTTTGCTAGGCCCTGGCATAGTCTCACATGAGACAGCTGATTAACAGTTGATGGGAGAGGATCCAGTACTCATTGAGTGGTGCTATCTCTGCAAAGATGGTGATAAAATATATAAGAAAGCAACCTGAGGGTAGTGTTTGAAAAATGAGTCAGTGTTTAAGAGAACTGGCTGCTCTCTTAGAAGGTCAGGGTTTGAATCAGAGAACTCAGGTGGCAGCTCACAGCCACATGAAGCTCCAATATCAAGGGACCAAGCTCCCTCTTATGGACTCTGTGAACCCTGGACAAAAAAGGCCCACAGACATTCACACAAACAAAACATTTTTATATATACATATATGTTATTAAAATAAAAGTTAAAAGGCATTTTTAAATTTTGTAAGTAGAAAAGCTGAGAAAACTGTGTTGAGAAACAAGCCAATAAGCAACTTTGCTCCATGTACCCTGCCTATAATCCTACATGGGTTCCTGCCCTGATTTCACTCAGTGATGGAGTGTGATGTGGAAGAATAACACAAACTAATCTTTTTCAAAAGAGAAGGGAGAAGAGGGGGATTGGAATGGGGATTTTTTGATGGGAAACTGTGAAGGAAGTTATCATTTAAATTGTAAATAGATAACTAAATTAATGATGAAAAAAATAAGTCCTGTCAAGAACTCCAATGTGACAGTGTGAAACTGCTAATCTACAACCTGCTAAACTCACATGTGTGGGGTGTGGGCATGCAGGTGTTCTGTCTGAGCCTGCAGGCCACTTAAATCCTCAAAAACCCTGTGGAGTTCAACCCTGACTTCCTGGCACAGATGATCCCCAAAGTGTATTGGGAAGTGCTTGTGCAGGTAGCAGACACCTCAATCTTGGCCCAGGTACACAAATAGCCAACTAGCTGCTATGAACAGGACAAGATACTTTTGAGGAAGATGTACCAACGTGTGGCTTGAGATTGATGTACTGGATGGTACTCTGCAATGGTCAGAATCCAGTGTTCTTTTCCCCATCATCCACAGGATCACCAATATGCTGTAGAATGATGAGGAGAGAGAGAGGTAACCTTGCTAGCCACCACAATTCGATGTGGGAATGGGTATCCAGATGGAGGAAGACCCTCATGAAAGCAGTGGGGAGGGGATGGGATAGAGGGTTTCTGGAAGGGTGGGAAACTGAAAACGGACATCATTTGAAATGTATATAAAGAAAATATAAAATTAAAAAAAGACCAACCAAAGAGTACATAGGGCGGGGCCCATGGCTGCAGCTTCATATGTAGCAGAGAATGGCCTATTTGGACACCAGTGAGAAGTGAAGCTCCTGTTCAAGAGAAGGCTCTATACCCCAGTGTAAGGGAATGTCAGGACTAGGAAGTAGGAGTGGGTATTTTGTTGATTACTGAGAGGAGGGATGGCATAGTGGGTTTTCAGAGGGGAAACCAGGGAAGGGGATAACATTTGAAATGAAAATAAAGAAAATGCCTCATAAAATAAAATAAAATAAAACAAAATAGATTGAAAACAACCACCTAGACACAATAAGTTAATAGCAGAATAATAAATAAAAGAAGACAGTGTAGTGGTGCATACCTTTTATCCCTGCTCTTGGTAGGCAGAGGCAGGGGCAGGCAAATTTATGAGTTCAAGGCCAGCCTGAGCTCCAGATTGAATTCCATGACAACCAGGGCTAAACAGAGAATCCCTGCCTCGAAAAAGCAAAAAACAATAAACAAATAAAGAGAAAATGAATGACACACAGGCATACAGAAGAGGACTGGTCCCAAAGACAGCTCTGTCCTAAATATACTAGAGCACATTGCTTCACAATATGAATTCTGAACATGCTCTCACATAGGGCATTTGAATATACTTTCTAGGTTAACCCCATATGATCACAAGAATCAAAAGGTAACAAGAAGATCAGAGTCAGAAGTATATCTCAGACTCATGTCAAAGACAGTCTGGGAGGCACACCATGCTTCGGTTTTCAAAGTTCCAGAGAGTGGTTCTCCACCTTTTTAATACTGCGGTTCCTTCATATATATACTTCCTTATGCTGTGTGGTGCCCCAACCGTAAAAATATTTTTTGCTGCTTCATAACTGAAATGTCCTACTGATATGAATTGTAACATACATTTCTGACATACAGATAGTCTTAGACAACTCCTGTGAAATTTGTCACAAGGACTAGCAACCTACAGGTTGCCAA
The DNA here is from genome assembly GCF_000001635.26 of Mus musculus. Taxonomy (NCBI): domain Eukaryota; kingdom Metazoa; phylum Chordata; class Mammalia; order Rodentia; family Muridae; genus Mus; species Mus musculus. The sequence continues at coordinate 9,385,953 of NC_000087.7, read as the reverse complement.
CCACAGTGCCAGCAACTAGGAAAACTAGCCAGCCCCTTGATTTTTACAATATTGCCTTCCGTAAGTGTGGTAGAATAGATGTGCTCTATTTTAGTGGTCTAAGCATGTGAGGATCTGTAACACAACCTGGAAACACACATACCAAATTGGATGAGGGAGTCTATTTTTTCTGTCCTGGACCTTGCAGGTTTGAGTCAGCTCTAACCAAATAGAAGAGAAAGGATACTGGATGAATTCCTACTCAAAGTATTTAGAGACAACAGGGATTTTATTGGGGTCTCATGGAGAATGGGAGAGTGTTTGTGCTCCATTAAAAAGGTACTCACATTCACTATTTTGATGCCTTTCTTTCTATTTGAGTGTGCTTTGTACTTTTGTCTGCTATGTGGTGTGTTCTGTGTTCTTTGTTACTAACTCTAGGGTTCTTACCATACTTGGAAAATGAAAGTCAGTTTGAAAACCTTTCATATTTGTTCTCTGTATAGAACTCTCTCTCTCTCTCTCTCTCTCTCTCTCTCTCTCTCTCTCTCTCTCTCTCTCTCTCTCTATCTTTGAGTTTTCAAGACAGTGTTTCTCTGTGTAGCCATGGTTGTTCTGGAAATCACCCTGTAGACCACGTTGGCCTCGAACTTAGAAATTCACCTGTCTCTGCTTTTCCAGTGCTGGGGTTAAAGGTGTTTGCCACCACCACTTGGAAATATGATTCTTTTAAAAAATTAGATTATGAGTCCTTTCTACCAAAAATAAGATCAAAATTTCAAGGAAGGTACTTTTAATTGAAAATGCATCTTTCTGATAAAAAAAAATGGGGTATTCCATGGAGATACAGAAGGTTGAAAATGACCCAAAAGGTATTGTTCTTCAACTAATTCCTTATCAGCTTGTAATTTTCTGAGGATATTGGCCACTGAGGCTTGAAGTATCAAAAACCCATCAGGCTATCTCTATCTCATTCTTTTTCTCTCTTTCTCATTCTTTTTCTCTCTTTCTCATTCTTTCACTCTCTCTCATTTTTTCTCTCTCCTCATTCTCTGTCTCTTTCTCTGTCTCTTTCTCTCTCTCTCTCTTTCTCTCTCACCCTCTCTCACCCTCTCTCTCATTCTCCTCTCTCTCTCTCTCTCTCTCTCTCTCTCTCTCTCTCTCTCTCTCTCTCTCTCTCTCTCTCTCTCTCGTTTTAAGCCATTCATTCAGTGGTTGACATCTAATGTTAATCCATTTCTTGTCTATTTCACACAGTGAGGCAATCAATATTGATGATATGACTGTGAAATGGTCCTTCTTACTTTTTTTTTCTTTTTCTTTTTTGAGACAGGCATGCCATGGACTTATTCATAACAGTTTTTCTCTCTAGAATAAGTTTGCATGCTTTAGCACTTGATAATAATCTCGATTGTTGATTTATTTTAATATCTGTGAGTTTCTGCAGTAACTGATTCTATTAGTTAGTGATTAGTTGCTGTGGAAAGACACCATGAACAAGGCCACTCATAAGAGACTCATTTCATTAGGGCTTTTCTACATTTCATTACACGTTCAGAGGTTCACTCCATGATCATCAAGGCAGAAAATATGGCACTGTCTAGGCAGACATGGTGGTGGAGAAAAAGTTTCAATTATGCACCTTCATCCAAACGCTTCGAGGAAAAACTATGTATTTTGCAAACAGGGAGAGTCTCTTCCACACTGGTAGAGCTTTAAAGCCCCAGAGTGATATGCTTCCTCCAGCAAGGCCAGACCTACTCCTACAAAGCCACACCTCCTCATAGGCCAAATATATTTAGAATGCTACACTGGTTTCATAGCAACTTGACAAGATCTAGAGTCTTCAAAGAGAAGGAGCCTCAGTTGAGAAGATGCCTCCATAAGATCCAGCTGTTAGGAATTTTCTTAATTGATGGGAGAGCACCCATTCCATTGTGGGTGTTGACATCCTTGTGGTGGTAGTCCTGGGTTCTTTAAGAAAGCAAGCTAAGCAAGATTAGAGGAGTAAGACAATGAGCATCACCACTCCATAGCCTATGAATGAGCCTCTGATTCCAGGATCCTGTGTTGTTTCAGTTTCTGTCCCAACTTCTTTGGTGATAAACAGCAATGTGGAAGTATAAGCTGAATAAAACCTTTGCTATGGAATTTGCTCTTTGGACATGGTGAATCCCTACAACAATAAAAAACAGTAATGTATTCTTAGGGAAAAAATGTCTAACAGTGCCAATGTCACTTGTCTTATAACCACAAATAATAATGTGTAGACATTTTATTTTTACTTAGAGATAAGGTACACTCATGTACCTACCTGAGATGTAATAGTTCTAGTTTTCTTCTTTCTCACCATGTAGAATACTACAATAAAAAATAACTTGGAAATAAAAAGGATACAGATTGTCACTGAGGAAGACAAAACAGGAAGTTGAGTCAGTAACAGCAAACACTGCTTATTGGCTTGCCACTGTCTTAGCTACTGTTCTATTGCTATGAAGAGACACATTTGGTGACGGCAACTCTTAGAAAACAAGGCATTCTTTATGTAGAGAAAGGCCATTGACTTGTTTGAGTTAATTTTATATCCAGCTACTTCACCGAAGCTGTTTATCAGGTTTTGGTGTTCTCTGGTGGAATTTTTAGGGTCACTTATATATACTATCATATCATCTGCAAAAAGTGATATTTTTACTTCCTCTTTTCCAATTTATATCCACTTGATCTCCTTTTGTTGTCGAATTTCTCTGGCTCATTCTTCAAGTACTATGTAATAAACAAGATGAGAAAGAAATTAGGGAAACAACACTCTTCTCAATACTCACAAATAATAAAAAATATCTCGGCGTGACTCTAACTAAAGAAGTGAAAGATCTGTGTGATAAAAACTTCAAGTCTCTGAAGAAAGAAATTAAAGAAGATCTCAGAAGATGGAAAGATCTCCCATGCTCATGGATTGGCAGGATCAACATTGTAAAAATGGCTATCTTGCCAAAAGCAATCTACAGATTCAATGCAATCCCCATCAAAATTCCAACTCAATTCTTCAGCGAATTAGAAGAAGCAATTTACAAATTCATCTGGAATAACAAAAAACCTAGGATAGCAAAAACTCATCTCAAGGATAAAAGAACCTCTGGTGGAATCACCATGCCTGATCTAAAGCTTTACTACAGAGCAATTGTGATAAAAACTGCATGATACTGGTATAGAGACAGACAAGTAGACCAATGGAACAGAATTGAAGACCCAGAAATAAACCCACACACCTATGGTCACTTGATCTTCGACAAGAGAGCTAAAACCATCCAGTGGAAGAAAGACAGCATTTTCAACAATTGGTGCTGGCACAACTGGCTGTTATCATGTAGAAGAATGCGAATCGATCCATACATATCTCCTTGTAGTAAGGTCAAATCTAAGTGGATCAAGGAACTTCACATAAAACCAGAGACACTGAAACTTGTAGAGGAGAAAGTGGGGAAAAGCCTTGAAGATATGGGCACAGGGGAAAAATTCCTGAACGGAACAGCAATGGCTTGTGCTGTAAGATCGAAAATTGACAAACGGGACCTAATGAAACTCCAAAGTTTCTGCAAGGCAAAAGGCACCGTCAATAAGACAAAAAGACCACCAACAAATTGGGAAAGGATCTTTACATATCCTAAATCAGATAGGGTACTAATATCCAACATATATAAAGAACTCAAGAAGGTGGACTTCAGAAAATCAAATAACCCCATTAAAAAATGGGGCTCAGAACTGAACAAAGAATTCTCACCTGAGGAATACCGAATGGCAGAGAAGCACCTGAAAAAATGTTCAACATCCTTAATCATCAGGGAAATGCAAATCAAAACAACCCTGAGATTCCACCTCACACCATTCAGAATGGCTAAGATCAAAAATTCAGGTGACAGCAGATGCTGGCGTGGATGTGGAGAAAGAGGAACACTCCTCCATTGTTGGTGGGATTGCAGGCTTGTACAACCACTCTGGAAATCAGTCTGGCGGTTCCTCAGAAAATTGGTCATAGTACTACCAGAGGATCCAGCAATACCTCTCCAGGGCATATATCCAGAAGATGCCCCAACTGCTAAGATGGACACATGCTCCACTATGTTCATCGCCACCTTATTTATAATAGTCAAAAGCTGGAAAGAACTCAGATACCCCTCAGCAGAGGAATGGATACAGAAAATGTGGTACATCTACACAATGGAGTACTACTCAGGTTATTAAAAAGAATGAATTTATGAAATTCCTAGCCAAATGGATGGACCTGGAGGGCATCATCCTGAGTGAGGTAACACATTCACAAAGGAACTCACACAATATGTACTCACTGATAAGTGGATATTAGCCCAAAACCTAGGATACCCAAGATATAAGATACAATTTCCTAAACACATGAAACTCAAGAAAAATGAAGACTGAAATGTAGACACTATTCCTCTCCTTAAAAGTGGGAACAAAACACCCATGGAAGGAGTTACAGAGACAAAGTTTGGAGCTGAGATGAAAGGATGGACCATGTAGAGACTGCCATATCCAGGGATCCACCCCATAATTAGCATCCAAAAGCTGACACCATTGCATACACTAGCAAGATTTGATCGAAAGGACCCAGATGTAGCTGTCTCTTGTGAGACTATGCGGGGCCTAGCAAACATAGAAGTGGATGCTCACAGTCAGCTAATGGATGGATCACAGAGCTCCCAATGGAGGAGCTAGAGAAAGTACCCAGGGAGCTAAAGGGATCTGCAACCCTATAGGTGGAACAACATTATGAACTAACCAGTACCCCGGAGCTCTTGACTCTAGCTGCATATGTATCAAAAGATGGCCTAGTCGGCCATCACTGGAAAGAGAGGCCCATTGGACATGCAAACTTTATATGCCCCAGTATAGGGGAATGCCAGGGCCATAAAGGGGGAGAGGGTGGTTAGGGGAGTGGGGGTGGGTGGGTATGGGGGACTTTTGGTATAGCATTGGAAATGTAAATAAGCTAAATACCTGATAAAAAAAATGGGAAAAAAAAAGAAAAAGAAGAAAACACGGCATTTAACTGGAGGCTTGCTTACATTTTCAGAAGATTGGACAATCATCACGAGAGGGACCCCATCACTGGAGCAATAGAGAACTATTGATCCTTAGGCAAAGAGATAGATTCTGCCATTGCATTGGCTTCTTGAAAACTCAAACCCATCCTTGTTGATATGCCCACTTTCTCCAATGAAGCCACACCTTCTCTTATTCCTTCTAAATTTAAACTCACTGCCACTTCCTGGTGACTAAATATTCATATATATGTGTCTATAGGTGACTTTATTATTCAAACCACCACTTTTCCCATGGCTCATTCAGCTATTTTTTTAAAATACAGCCTAAAAGGCTCCCATTTACTAAGGACTACTGATGAGCTTAGCCACAGTGATGGGCCCTCCCACATCAATCATTAGCCAAGAGAATATCCCATAGACTTACCTAATGAACAAGTAAGTGAATAGAGACTGATCTTCAATTGTTCTCTCTTCTCAGGTAACTGTGGATTGTCAAAATTGGAAAAAAAATAATATCCCATCACAGTAATGTTTAACTTACACCATAACCTACAAAAACATTACTCAACACCATCTATTGCATTCTGCCCCTGCATAGACACACTTCCATGTATGGCATCAGTGAAGGGTGACTACCTCCATCAGCAAGGATACTCAATAATAGGTGACATGAGCTGAATATTTCCTATAGCCTCACAACCCCGAAATTCTACTGTGTGTTACACTTACTGGGGGACTTGCCAATCTGTCCAATTTTATGCCACCAAAGCTATGACAAAAAAACTCCTCATCAAGAAATCTAATGAATTTTACCTGATTTCTTTCTCCTGAGGCAACTGAGTATTATCCCTTCATGCTTATATTGGTGTCTGATTCATCTGTAATAAACCCACTACTATTTACAGCTACATCACAGGAGGTATGACAAATACCATCTCCCATGAGCTGGCCAAACCTTTTCAGCAGCTTTTTTTGTAGTATCCTTTCTATAATAAAAAATGCATTGGTTCCTTTATTTTTAAGTGTGTAATTTAATGATTCTAACACATTTTCATCTCCCTTCCATTTCCCCCTCATTTTCTGCTACTTCATATGATATAGCAATCTATTAAAATACAGTAGTGAATACAGTGGAAAAAACAGTGTGGGAAGAATCAAAGTTCTTTATTACTAAGACAACTGATACACTGGCAGAATCTTCCAGGTACAACTACTTGGTAACTTTCGGTCTAATGTTAGCATGATTCTTCTAGAAAAAAGCTTAAAGAATTAAGGCATGGTTACAATGGACCAGAAAAGTCAGTATCACTAGTGAGACACACTCATGTAAATAATTTTCATCATTGTTCCGATATGCCTAGCAACAAGGAAAACAGGTCCATAGTCACAAGAGTATGAAAGGGGCATGAAGGAGAAGAGTTGTCCAACTTATTATTACCCAGTAAGCATCAACACAGGAAGCGACCAAAGACAATAAATAACTTCCAAGACATGTTCCCAATATCCAAGTTCCTTTACAAGTGTCTCACCCCTTCAATGCACACCCATCAATCAATTAACTCATTGATTAAAGCACTCAGGGTCCAATCACTTTTCAGATTGTGTATAGTGTTCTATCTTTGAACATTGTACTTGGGGCCAAAATCTTCATCAAAGACCCACGACTGACATTGCAAACCCATTTCACCACACAATTCTTTATGTTACAAAAAGGGGTAGGATCTATCTGTCTCTTTAAGGATATCTCTGTATAGCAGTTACAAAAGCAAAACGTCCAGGCCAACAGAATCATCACCTCCATGAGGTATTTTAAAATATGAGTTTAAGGAGAAGGAAAATGCAATGCAAGTTAAGGTTCTTGATCCCACATCCCTCCATCTTAAAGCCATAGGGTGGACCCAGAAGTTTAGGTCAAAAGTGTGAATTTCACCTATACTACAACCAACTGTGATGATTTCTAGCCATCTCCAGTTTCAGTGTGGTATTTAGTCCCACCATCTGCATCACAGCATATTGCCTAGTGTGAAATAGTGCCAGCAGTTGATTGCAAACCCCACTATGCGTTGACTTGGATGTAAAATGAGACATCTATAATATAGACACACTTGTACACACACACATACTCACAGAAAGAGACAAGAAGTAGAGGAGCTGAGTCTTAGGATCCCTCAATGAAGAGATAGTGGAAATCTTGTAAGGTAGAGAGGTCATTGAGAAACTGTATGTCTCTATCTGCACAAAATCAGGCCAGTATGCCTTCCATCAATAAGTGGTAGGTTCTCACTATCAATCATCCCCATCTGATGATCCTCAGCAGAGGCAAATTAGCTCAGGGCTGAAGACATATTCATCTGAGTATGTTATTCTGAGCTCTCGAGAATTACTTGTTAATTTCCCTTCGATAATTTCCTTGTTTCCCTTATTTATTTGTTTTGTTGTTGTTGTTGTTGTTGTTGTTGTTTTGTTTGTTCGTTTTTTCTTTGGATGGGTGTTTAATTTTACTTTGAGTGTGTTTGTGTGTAGCTTTGGCTGTTAGGAAAATCACTCTGTAGAATAGACTAGCCTTTATCTCACTAAGGTTTGCCTCCCTCTGCCTCTTGAGTACTAGGATTTAAGGCTTTGGTCACTAACACCTCCTATTAACTTCTGATTTGATTGTTTGTTTTGTTTTTTGTTTGTTTTTCATATTTTTTTTTGTTTTGTTTGTTTGTTTGTTTTGTTTTGTTTTGTTTTTTGTTTGTTTTTTTGTTTTACTTGTTAATGTTGTTGCTGATTTGGAGACATGGTTCCTTTGTCTACCACTGGCTGCCATGAAACTCACTTTGTAGACCAGGCTGGTCTCTAAGTCAGAAATCTGCCTTATCCTGCCTTCTGAATGCTGAGTTTAAATGCTTGCGCCACCATAGCTGGATTATGAACTTCTTATTTTGATCAAATTAAGTTTAGAAGCCCAAACATGTTTATCATAGCCTTCTTGACCTACTCAAAAAATCCATTAGAGAAGAGCATTTCTCCAGCATTCTCTCCCATCCTACACTCATTGCCTTTCAGTAACTCATATATATGACATTAGCAACAGCATTGTGTCTGGTGTAAACAGGCAATATCTTCAATCCAAGGCAATGGGCAAGTATGATATTTGAACACAGAATGATACCCACAAGACATCTGCCCAGGGTTGGTGGGGTCTAACACACCAGGGCTACAGCCATGTAGAAGACAATACCTCTGAAGAGTCTTAGCATGACATCCCTCATGAAGAAGAGGAGGAGGATGTCTTCTTCCAACGGCTTGAGGAATATTGTTGGCTGCAGAATTGCTCAAGGTTGGAAGGAAGGTAATGAGCCTGTCACTCAATGGAAGACCATAGTTCTAGGTCAACTGCCAACAAACCCTTCTCTTTATTTGGTGAAGTATGATGGAAATGACAGCGTCTATAGACAGGAGCTCTACAATGATGACAGGATTTTAAACCTTAAGGTTTTGCCTCAGAAGTAAGATTTCCTCAGGTAAGGGATGCCCACCTCGCCAGAGCCCTGGTTGGCAGAGCGGTACAACACAAATTTAAGGGTAAAGATGGCTCTGAGGACAACTGGAGGAGGGTTGTGCTAGCCCAGGTGCCAATCATGAAGGATTTGTTTTACATTACCTACAAGAAGGATCCAGCTCTCTACTTCTATCAGCTCCTGGATGACTACAAGAAAGGGAACCTCCACATCATTCCAGACACTCCTCTGGCAGAGGAGAGATCAGGAGATGACAGTGATGTGTTGATAGGTAACTGGGTGCAGTACACCAGAAAAGGTGGTTCCAAATAGTTCAGAAAGGTTTTTTACCAAATTCTAGCCAAACCTTCACATTCAATTTTACATTTGTAAAGTGTCACAGAAATGCTGCTTATGACCAGAGTGCTTAAACTTCCTTATTCTCATGAAGTTTGTCACATTACCTCTTTGATGAAGGGCACAACCATCCTACTTCTGTGCAAAACTGCCCAAGCTCCTCCCCTGTCTTACTTTAGGAAGATTTAGACATTCACAACAGAGAGTGCTCCAACCTGTGTGGAGCACAGTGTGTTTGAGGAAATCCCCCAGATTCACCATCTTCCCAGTGTATATCCTACCTATAACTTCTAATTTCCATGGTCTGGGAAGCACTCTTCTGACCTAAGAGATTTCTGAACACTCTGGACTGAAATCCCAAACAGAAGAGTATCAAGGTAAGGGTAAATCAGATTACTATCTTTGTTTTGTTACCTTAGACAGAGACATCCTGGCCTCCATGCAGAGGAATGTGTGGATGGACATATATTTAAGGAAGACACTAAACCAGAAAATATCACATTACACCCTCTTAAAAGACTTCTAAGATTGTTGTCATGCCTACCACTGACATTCAGATGATGTGTATTCTTGATTGTGATTTCATGTTTGGAGCTGATGAAGGAGTAAGTACCTGGAATGTCCTATAATTCTCAAGGTATCAATCAGTGTTCAATTTCTGCTCAATAGTGCTGCAGACATAGGAATAACAGGATAAAACTATTCTATACAATCCTATGAAGCTCCTATCACCATCCTCCTACTTTAGAGAATCTTAGATCTATCACTAATCCCTAGACAGGCAGAAACAATTCTTCTCCTGCACATAGGGGTACTGCATATGTCTCCCCTTACCCAAAGTATTCCATTAACTGTCTTTTACTGAATTGGCTTTTAGACTATACCTGAAATATTCCACTTTTCACCAAAGGATCTACCAGCCCTCCCTGTTCTAATAGAGAGCTACAGTACACCAATATCCAAAGGGTTCTCAGACATTCTAAATATGCCCCTGTGGGAGTAAACTTACTAAGTCTATTTAATTGGGCCTCAGATCCTTCTGCTTTGACCAAAAGGATTTCAATCTACTGACTCTGAGTTACCAGGGGCCTCAGATATCATTTTCCCCAAGTGGTCATCAAATGTCCCTTTCTGACCAATAATGACCTTGCAATGTTCTCCTCTGATGCAGACACTTAGACACCCCCCTCCAATTTTAACTCCCAAATGGACCTCCAGACCACCCAAGCTTAAATTACCTGAGCCGAACATTAAGAAGTACAGCCCAGAACAAAAGCTCATTTCCTCAAGGCAGAAACTAAAATGATGTACTCCTCACCATTCATACCTAGACCCAGGAGATGAACATATGCCTGAGAAGAAGAACTACTGTGGAACTGTCAGCCAGGTTTTTGATGAGTGCTCAGACTGCTTCCTGATCCGGCACCACATTTACTATTGTGGACAGATGCTCTAATCTCAGATGAGGAGTTGCTATCTGTTAGGAAGTACCTGGAATGGGCTCCACTGCATGAGGTAGGCTGTGTCTTTGATCTCACGTCAAGGAAAGAACATGCAAATTTGAACTCTACCCAACCAAACATACTAGTTTACCTGTACAAAGGGGATTTAGATTTCCAATTTCTCACAAAGATACCCCTCTTACCATTGAGTTCCTATCTATTTTTCATGGCTCATAGGGTCTCATTTCTTCCCAATGTCCATTACTGGCTCACTTCTGACCACTAGCCATACATCTCTGATTAGTGTTGGGGGTGTTCTCGGTATGACACTAAGGCCAACAATAGTACCTACATGCCATTTCTGAATAATTGGATCTTAAATTCCACCATTGTCCAAGTGTACTTCTGAAAGACTTTTCTCATTACATGGGGTCTCTATAGTAGCATCTTTGTTCATCAGGCCTCTAGTTGTACCTTCTGGCCTAAGCAGGTCTTATACTTCACTTAAAGAGATGCCAAATTTACACAATGTAGACAAAGATGCATTGAGCATTCTCATACTCATTAATATAACATTCCTCCCCTCAGGTTTTAAGTCTCCAGAGCAGCAAAGAGAGTGGGGAGTAGAACTCATCATCTTTAGGTCACTCAGCATCGATGGGTTGTTTGTAACCTTAGTATACAGACATGGATGGTTGAACACAAACCTGTCAGGCTGATAAAGAACTAGACATCTACTAACGTCCTTGGAACCATGTTCAGATTGCTGCACATCCTCCTGAAGATGCCACAGATGACATGGTTCCTTGTGATTGTTGTTCTCTTCTTGTTGTTGCTGTTTTCTTTTAACTTTTGAAGAGGATACTTTATTAGTCTGTTGCTATGTTAGTCATCTCCTGGCATTAGAAACCAACATCCCACTGTTTAAATGTTTTACATTTCCTACTCTTTTTGGAAAACACAATGTATGTGCATCATTTTTTCCTATTGTTTCAAAGACATACCACTATGTAATTCAACTTTACAATTTTAATCATTTTGACCAATATTCACATGAATATAAATTTTATGTGTAAAATTCTTCCTGTGCTGTGTTATTTTTCACCAGATGACAGTTTCATTTGAGGTCATTTGAAAGATCATTCCTTACTATGTGTCTTTAAAAGATATATTTTGGAGCTGAGGGGTATGGCTGAATATCTTCAGCACAATAAACACCTTCTATAACATTACTATCTAGTGGATTATAAGTATCAGGTTGTACACAGTAGTAACTAAAATAATGGACAATTTGAGAAAGATTTTAGGGTGAAATCTCTCATAATATACAGAAAAAAAAGGAAATCCTAGATATTAATCAAATCTATGCACACCAAATGAACATTGTGGGTTTTGTGGGTTTGTTTGTATATGTCTTTGTAGTTCGAATGTCCAACCTTTATTGTTGGGAGCCGCGCCCACATTCGCCGTCACAAGATGGCGCTGACAGCTGTGTTCTAAGTGGTAAACAAATAATCTGCGCATGTGCCAAGGGTATTTCTCCACCCCATGTACTCTGCCTTCCCCGTGGCAACAACTCGGCCATGGGCTGCAGCCAATCAGGGAGTGATACGTCCTAGGCGAAGGATAAGTCTCCTAAATAGGGACGGGGTTTGGCTTTCGTTTTTGGGGCTTGGGGCTTGCACGCTTGCCCCTAAAGATGTAAGCAATAAAGTTTTGCCGCAGAAGATTCTGGTTTGTTGTGTTCTTCCTGGCCGGTCATGAGAAAGCATGTAAGACTTTATGTCTTAATTGATGATTGTAAACAGTGCTCAGAGTGTGTGCATGTGAATTAAAGGGCACCATGTCTTTAGTGTTTAGATTAATTTCACATATAATTATCTGTCTATCTGTCATCTATGTATGTATGTATGTATGTATGTATGTATGTATGTATGTATGTATGTATGTATGAAGTAATGATTGAATGTATTTATATAGATATGTATGCAACTATTTCTCTATCATCTACCTATCACTCTCTCTTTCTATTTCTCTCACCCTCTTTCTCTGTTTATCTCTTATGCATGAATATATGCATGCATGTAGCTAGGTAGGCGTGGTATTTTTAATGTAATTGGTTCCCATCGGCCCATAGGCTGTATTAGGATGATTAACCTTGTTGGACTAGGTGTTTCCTTGTTGGAGGAAGGGTGTCACTGGAGGAGGTGGGTGGTCTCACACATGTTCAAGTTAGTTATGCCCAGTAGAGCTCTGTGTGTTTGCTGTCTCTCTGTCTTTCCAAGAGTAGCTGTGATAGAGTGTTCAGTGATTCAAGGAGGGGATGTTGGTTAGATGGCATATAAAGCAGGCAAGACACATTTACATACATGGTAGAAGAAGCAAGCTTTAAGAAGCACAAACCATCACACACACACATACACACACACACACACACACACACACACACATTTGTTGGACAGTGCAAAGCTTCAACCACTTTAAATATATACTCACATTTGGTGGATGGAACAAAGCACCAACTTTATTTTTCTCACACTGCTTATATATCTCTGCACAATCTTTCAATTAGTATAAAATGTATACTGGTTACTTTCTATTTTCTTCTAGTGAATAATTATGAGTATGTATAAGGAGAAACATCTTCTCACTATACTTTTATGATGAGCTATTTATACATTATGTTTATAAATATCCAATATTATTCCCAAGAACCAACACGCATTTCTAACTAAAAAACTTGTTATAGATTAACAAGTTGTAAGCAAGTAGGGTAATTTTTATTTCAGCCAGTTTCTCTTACTGGTAGACTGAAATTTGCTGTTATACAGAAAGGATTAGTTTTTTATCTATCTCAAAAATTAATCCTTCAAAAATCTTAAAAGAATCACAAAACTAAACTTTTATATAAAAACCTATCATCTCTTTCTACTTTGAATCCTCAGGGTGCACATCTGTTCATTAACCATGTTTTTCTTAAATCATATCAGGAATCAGAATGAGGAAATAGGTACAAGGAAATAATAATCATCTGAACACCAGCCTGACTTTGAAAAAAAAAAAGGCATGTTTTTTTTAGTAATTCTTTCCAAGATTGTGGTTGAAGTATTAATCTGCATCAGCTGCAATCCTTGAGAAAGTTAGATCTAAATAACACTGTGGGTGGCAATGATATTGCCCAGTGAGGGGCTGGAACCCCCCTTAAATTTTCATACAATCCATAGATTATGAGGAATGTGATGTGAGGGCAGCAAGTAGAGAGAAACTCTACAACAGCATGAGTGGTAACAGAGTGGTACCAGCTTTTAAGTGTTTAAGAGTGGTAAGAGCTTTTAAGTGGTTCACCTCACCAAGAATCCATCAAGCCCAGCATTTTGGAGGTAAAACGTACATTCCAGGGAGCCCCTCTGCCATGCTTAATATTCTAATAAAATTAAAAATAATATTAATTTCTCATTTAATACACCCTGCTTACAGTCCCCCCAAATTTTACTCCCCACAGTTCTTTTACGACCTCCTATCCTCTCCAGTTCCTCCCCCTTTCGGTCATCATTCATCAAATACTTCTCTTTCAAATATCTCTTCCTGCATTTCCTTATTCAACCCCATCTCCCTCCAACATGCCACCTGATCTTCTTCTTCTTGTCCACCTTTGTACACTAATAAAATCCATTCTATTTCTCCATACCATGGGCATCCATGTATGCACCCAAGTCCTTCCTCTATACCTAACTTCACTGGATCTACATATTGTAGACAAGCCATCACATATGTAATGTTGAATGTCTTAATGTTTCTATTGCTGTCACCAAAAACTATAACCCAAGCACAAGTTGGGGAGGGTAGGACTTATTTGTAATGTGGGTACTGTAAAGAAAAGGGACACTGAGCAAGAGACTGCCCCAAGAAAGAGACAGATACCAGACCACCTAAGTCCTTTTCTCAGAGGATGATGACTACATGATATGGGGAACAGACACCCTACGTGACACTAGGGTAACCCCAGCTGTGGAAGAGACCCTTATGGCTTCCCTTCATGATGTCAGAGCAGAGTTTTCAGTCCTGACAGAGCCACTGGAGAAATTGAGGGCCCAGAAATCCTTAGTATTCGGCGCTACTGGTCAGAAACCATACTCTTAGACCACTGATAAGAAAGTTAATCTATGAATAAGCCAAGTAACTCATTCCTCCCTCATCATTCCTCAAGCCCCACCCCATTGTTGTGGAGAGACATACTAGCATATTTAAATCCCAAATAAGCTGCTCTTTGGAAGGAACTTCAATCCCTTGGCAAGCCTGTCCCTATAAATTTAACTTTAAAATTAGAAGAAGAATATAGATTACATGAGTCTCAAGCCCCGTCAAGAAAAGTACTAGAATGGACCTATTTAGAGAGATATCCAACAGCCTAGGCAGAGACTGGTAGTATAATTGAGACAAAAATGGTGCCCCCCCCATCATTGAGACATTGAAAACTGGTGAGATTCCTTTCGGGGTACAACAATACACCATGAGGAAAGAGGCCAGAGAGGGCATCAGACCTCACCTTCAAAGGCTCTTAGAACTAGGCGTGTTTGGACCTTTGTCAGTCTTCCTGGAATACTCTGTTGCTACCAGTTAAAAAGCAAGGTTTTGCCACCTGGCACTCCCTAATAATCCCCCCTTACTAAAGAGACTGGGACTTTCTCATGGACCCCATATATGGAGAGGCCTTTAAAAAGATTAAAAAATCGTGCTTAGTGCCTCAGCCCTAGTCCTGACAGATGTGACCGAGCCATTCACTCTCTATTTAGATAAAAGAGCAGAAATAGTGTGATAGGTCCTGAACTAAGCTCTGGGGACACAGAAAAGACTTGTGGCCTACTTGTAAAAAAAAAAATAGACCCAATGCCCAGTGGATGGCCGTCTTTCTTAAAAGATATCACTGCTGTGCCAGTACTTCTCAAAGATGCTGACAAACTGACTCTAGGTCAAGGAACTATAGTAGTAGCCCCCCTCTGCCCCCATGCCTTAGAAAGCATTGTTAGGCAGCTGTCAGATTGCTGGATGACTAATGCTCACAGGACCCATTATCAGAGCCTCTTTCTGACTGATAGAGAGTGTAGAGAGAGTGTAATTTGCACCCCTGCTATCCTGAATCCTTCCACCTTGCTGCCTGAAGCTGACAACTCCCTACCAGTGAAGGAGTATAGACATCCTGGCAGAAGAAACCAAAACTAAGAAAGAAGTCACTGACCAGCCATGGTAAGGTTGCCCCAATTGGTACACAGATGGTATCAGCTTTTTGATTGAAGGTAAAAGAAAAGTGGTGCCAGCAGTGGTCAACGGAAAAGAAACCATCCGTGTAAGCAGCTTTACTGAAGAAATGACAGTCCAGGGAGAAGAGCTAATCACACTTACCCAAGCCTTGCAGCTGGCCATAGAAAAGAACATCAATATCTAAACAGACAGCATGTATGCCTTTGCCACATGCATGGTAGTATCTGTAGAAAAAGGATGCTACTCACATCTACTGGGGAAGATATTAAAAATAAAAAGGAAACCTTGAGACTATTAGAAGCCATACACTTTGCAAAAACTGGACATCATACATTGCCATTGTCACCACAAAGTCTATGAGGCCATAGTGAAAGGAAATCTGATGCCTGAACTGACTGGCCTAAAAAAAATAAATAAATAAAATAAAGAACGTGAAGACCATTATAAACTCAAAGATGCAGGCTTTGACTATACTCCAGAAGATCAGAAATTAACAGGCAAAATACCTGATATATGTGGGTGTACTACCCAGGGAGTCTCTAGGACCCAAGATGGTTGCTCTGTCCTGCCCACAATAGAAAGGTAACAATATGTGTCCAATCTAAACCACCTCATGCACTTGGAAATTGAGAAGGTCAAAGAAAATGTTGAGAGCTCAAACTGCTATGTTATAAGATTGCCAGATGATGCCCAGGGGATTGTTAATGAATGCCAAGCATGTGCCCTCACCATTGCTGGGCACCACAAGAACACCCCCCCCAGAAGGTGGATAAGAGTTGACTGGCCATGAGCATTCTGAAAAGTAGCTTTACTGAAGTTAAACCAGCCAAGTACAGTAATAAATATCTATTTGTTTTTTTGTAAACACCTTTTCAGGATTGGTCGAAGACTTCCCCACTAATAACAAGAACACCCATGCCATGGGAAAGAAGATATTAGAGGAAAATTTCCCAAGATTTGGCATCCCTAAGGTACTTTCATCAGACAATGGCCCCTCCTTCAATGTCCAGGTAAGCCAAGGGTTAGCCAGACAATGGGGGATTCATTGGAAGATAAATTGTTCTTATAGATGCCAGACTTCAGGACAGGTAGAGTGGATGAATAGAGCATTAAAAGAAACCTTGACTAAATTGGTTTTAGAGACCTACAGAAAAGATTATGCAGCTCTTTTTCCCTTTGCCTTGTTCTAAGTATGGAACACCACAGGGAAATTTAAACTTACACCATTCAAACTCCTCAACTTGGGACGCCCCTCCCTTTAACAGAAGCAGGTGCAATGTTTGAACTTGATGTTTCTTTTTCAGAACCCCCACTAGCTCACTTGAAGGCCCTACAATTGATCAGAAAAGATGCCTTGGAAATGCTGAAACACAATAAAAAACAAAAACAAAAACACAAAAACAAAAAAACATACTAACCAGGAACCATCTTCGTGCCACATAAATTTCAAACAGAAGATCCTGTCCGGGTCCGGTGCCACCATTCTGGCAAACTTGAACTCAGATCAAAAGGATGCTCCCTGGTGCTTCTGACAAGCCCTGCTGCCACACCTCCAGCATGTAACCGCTTCTGGCCTGCCATGGCCCACTGGCCTGGCATTGCTCACACACAGTGGGCACTGCACAGGAACCCCCCTTCTTCCCTCCTCCCACTGGCAAGAGTCTCTTTCGTCTCATTCAAGGGGTTTCTGAGGTTCTCAATCTTACAAATCCTAAAGCTGTGACCTCAGGTTGGCCTATTTGGCAGCTGGGCCAGAGGTTTAATTTTCTAACTTATAAAATTAGAACTATGTACTAGAAGGAGTGGGAAATGTGAGACCCCCAACTTAGAGCATTTCTCCCTGGAAGGTGAAGCCCCTGGACATTCTCCAAGCTTGTATTCCCTGATCTCTAAAAATACAGCCAGAAAGAAGCTCTATGTTCTCTACAGCCACCCAAAAGCATTTTGGTTTCTGAGCCTTACAGCTAGAGATTCGAAAATTGGAGTTTTGCCAAGGACATCTGGGCAGAGAAGAACACTCCTCCCGACTCTTCCCAACTCTCCAAACTCTACTCCCAACTCATCTCAATTCCTCAGCTAGCTAATAAAAACCCTCTTCTGTCACATCTTAGAGTCATTCTCCCCTGCCCTGCACAGTGGAAGTAGTTTGTCCTTAGCTAGCTGATAATAAAACCTCTTACAGTTTGCATCAGGTGTGGATTTCTCTCAAGTCATTGGGGTGCTGGCCATCTCATCTGAGGACTTTAATGGACTTGAGAGGAGGTCCATCTTCAGGGTCTTACACATGGATACCTAAGACCAAAACTCTTCAAACTATTATGCAAAATCAAAAGAGAAGGAACACTATTGAATTTGTTCTATGAAGCCAGATTACAATTATATTCAAACCGTACAAAAACTCAATGAAGAAAGGAAACTTCAGACCATTTTCCCTTATGAATATCGAAGCAAAAATACTCAATAAAATCACTGCAAACCAAATAAAAGAATACATAAAAACGATCATCCATCATGGTCAAGTAGGCTTCATCACTGTGATGCAGGCATGGTTTATTATATGGAAATTGGTCAACTTAATCCACTATAGAAACAAACTCAAAGACAAAAACAACATGATCACCTCATTAGATGCTGAGAAAGCATTTGACAAAATACAACACCCATTCATAATAAAAGTCCAGGAAAGGTCAGGAATTCAAGGCCCATACCTAATATAAAAAAAAAAAATCAGCAAACCAGTAGGAAACATTAAACTAAATGAAACAATCCCATTAAAATCAGGGACGAGACAAGACTGCCCACTTTCTTCATACCTATTCAATATAGTAGTTGAAGTCCTAACCAGAGCAATTAGACAACAAAAGGAAAACAAATGAATACAAATTGGAAAGGAAGAAGTCAAAATATCACTATTTCCAGAATATATGATAGCATGTATCAGTGACCCAAAAATGCACCAGAGAAATAATAAAGTTTATATATGACTTCAGTGCAGTAGGTGAATATAAAATTAACTCAAACATATCAGTGGGCTTTCCCTACACAAAGGAAAAGGAGGATGAGAAAGAAATTAGGGAAAAAAACACCCTTCACAATACTCACAAATATTATATAAAAGCTTGGTGTGATTCTAACTTAGAAAGTGAAAGATACATATGATAAAAACTTCAAGTCTCTGAAGAAAGAAATGAAACAAGATCTCAGAACATGGAAAGATCTCCCATGCTCATGGTTTGGAAGGATTAATATAATAAAAATGTGTGTTCTGCCAAAAGTAGTTTAAAGATTCAATGCAATCCCCATCAAAATTCCAACTCAATTCTTTACTGAGTTAGAAAAGGCAATTTACAAATTCACCTGGAATTTAAAAAAAAAAAACAACAACAACAACAACAACAACAAAAATAAAAAACCTAGTATAAGAAAAACTATTCCCAACAATAAAAGAACCTCTTGTGGAATCACCATGCCTGAACTCAAGCTGCACTACAAAGCAATTGTGATAAAAACTACATGGTACAGGTTTAGTGTTAGACAGGTATATAAATGAAATAGAACTGAAGTCAGAAAAATAAACCCACACACCTATAGTCACTTGATCTTTGACAAAGGAGCTAAAACAATCTAGTGGAAAGAAGACAGCATTTTCAACAAATGGTGCTGGCTTAATTGGCAGTTAGCATGTAGTAGAATGTAAATTGATCTATTCTCATCCCCTGTACAATGCTCAAGTCTAAGTCGATCAAGGAACTGCACATAAAACCAGAGACACTGAAACTTATAGAAGAGAAAGTGGGAAATAGCCTGGAATACATGGGCAAAGGGGGAATATTCTTGAAAAAAAATACCAGCAATATCTTGTGCTATAAGATTAAAAATGGACAAATGGGACCTCATAAAATTGATAAGATTATACCCAGAAGTTCAAACTTGTAATAAGGATACATGCTTCACTATGTCCATAGCAGCCTTATGTATAATAACAAGAAGCTGAAATGAACCCAGATGACTCTCTTTAGAGGAATGTATATAGAAAATATGGTACATTTACTTAATGAATTACTACACAGCTATTAAAAACAATGAATTCATGAAATTTTTATACAAATGGATGGATCTGTATGATATCTTTCTAAGTGAGATAACCCAATCACAAAAATCACACATGATATTCACTCATTGGTGAGTGGATATTATCCCTGAAGCTCAGAATAACCAAGGTAAAATATGCAAAACCCATGAAACTGAAGAAGAAAGACCAAAATGTGGATAAGTACCCCACAATTCCCTGGGACTAAACCACCAATCAATGAAAACAAACAATGGGACATATGATTCCAGCTTTATATGTAGCAGAGGATGGACTAGTCAGGCATCAATGAGAGGAGAGACACTTTTTCCTGTAAAGATCCTATGCCCCAGTATGGGGGAATACCTGGGCTGGAATTGTTAGATGGTGTGTTGGGGAGATGGGGGAGAGGGGAGAGGACAGGAGATTTTTGGAGTGTAAACTAGAAACGGGGATAATATTTGAAATGTAAATAAGGAAAATATATAATAGAAAAAGAAAGGAAATAATTTATTTGAAGGTTTTATGAGATAAATTCATGTTTGGCAAACATATTATACGAACAATGTTCAGGTCTTTTGTTGAGGCAAAATCAAGAAAGTTCTTCTTTCTCAAAATATGGTGATATAGTTCCAAGAGTAGGTATATGTGCTGCTAAACCTTGTATATAGGAATAGATAGATATAGGTAAAATTAGAAATGAAGTATATGTAAACTTAACAAGACTTCCTCCATTTCAGGTGACTAGGTAAAATCTAATGAACTGCAGGACACAATTAATACCTGACACTGGAAATGCTATACCTTCCAAAAGAGCCTCCTCTGAAACTTTTATGTCATTGTGCTCATCATCAAAGTCCAAGTGTAATAAGTAACCTTCCTTTGGTAACACCATCAATTTCTTAAGTGCCATTTTTCTCTTAAGAACTCAGTAGTCTTCTTAGTTAAAAAACAAACAATAAAAATAAAAAGGAAAAAAAAAGAACTTAGTTACCTGACTAAAAAGTATCATTTAAATAATTAAAAATAACAAAACAACAAATAATTATTTTAGCTCAATGAAAGATCATTTCTATTGTTACTTAACATGTATATTTTAATCAATTGCCTTTATCAGAGAGTTCTGTATACATATTCAATATGGTGATGTATATATACATACATACATACATATATATATATATATATATATATATATATATATATATATATGTATATATATATATATATACTTACCCGTACCATTTCCTCCATGTATCCCATTTATAATGTCCCTCTCCCTCACAACTTGTTTTAAAAACTTCTTTAACTCACTTCTTTAAAAACCTCCTTTAGAACCAAAGTTATCAATCTGCCATTTCTCAGTTTAAAAAAAAAAAAAAAACAAAAACTGGCCAAACTTCAACATGTGAGTCCTCCCCTTCTCCCAATAAACAATGAGCAACATCCTTTAACCTTTGAGGCATCTGAAATTTGGTCCTATCTCCCACAGATTCTTTTTAAACAAAACATCAGCAATTCCGTTTACCAGTTTATCTCAGTCTAACGTAAACGCACAGTGCTATCCAGAAAGATAAAGAACATGGTAACTGTATATTCATATAAAGAAGATCCACCACTAAGTCTACAAAAAAACATGAACCACCACCACCACCCACACAGAAAGACCTTATATTGGAGAAATTAGGGATTTGGGGAAGCCGAGGATTTCAAACATCTGAAGATTGTAAGTTAAAGGCCAGACCAAGCTGGACCAGCTGAAACTACAAAGATAGATCCCATCCTACAGAACCTAAACTGAGAGAAAAAGCTGAACTTGGTGGTGCAAGTCTTTAATCCCAATACATGGGAGATTGGAACAGAAGGATCTGTGGTCAGAATCCATCCCCAATGACTTATGAATCTCTTACAATATCTCCTCTTCTTCTTTTCATTCATCTTCCTATGCCATTCTACTGTCTGCAATGTTCATACAGTCTATACCAAAGGAACACACCATAGAGAAGACAATGAGGAGGGAGGAATCCTCAGTGTGTTTCTAAGGGATCCTGTACAGCACACAGGACAAGCGCCAAGGCATCTCATCCATGGCTCCCTGTTCCCTGACCCACAGTCCTGCAGCTGGTGCTCTGATCCTATCCCCAGGCCCAAAGCTTTTCTCTTCCAAGGGTTCCCAATTCCCTATGGCCCTGACCTGTTCAATCCTCTTCCATGAATACGGTCCTCCACCTTCCATTCACCCTCAGATTCCACAGGAAATGGCGATCAGGAGGCTTTTCCTCACTTAGTGGCCTCCTGGGCCTGAGATTCCCCACCCTGTCACACCTCGATTAACTGTACAACAACCCTGATCAGGGCAGATTATCACTTACAGGTCATGTATGAGGAGAACACCTTCACAACTGCACCCTTCTGTGCTTAGCTCCTCAATGGCAAAAAAAAAAAAAAAAAAAAAAAAGTTGTCAGGAGCCAGACCCGGACAGAAGCCTCAGAGGATCCTTTGTGATGCCAGCTGGAGCAAACAGGTCTCACCAAAGGACTGTGTGGATTGGCTAAATACACCCTGCACATGCGTTCATGGAATACCAAGTACCAACACTTTGAAGGGAGATTTTAGAAGGTGGGAATAAGCCACTGGCTTTAAGACAAATGATTTCCAGTTTGTTGGTTGATAAGTGCTTACAAACTTGAAAATCTAGGACAAATATGAAACATATGAAATACAGCAAATGGCTCTACTTAATTTCAGCTGTAGAGGCTCTTGTACGCATTTTTGGTTTTTTATTTATTTATGTGCATAAACATTTAATAATGTGGACTTCTGCATGTACACACGCACACCAGAAGAGTCTATGCTGCCCTAAGAGTTCAGAAGGGAGCATGCACATTTCCTTCAACCCCTGGTACTCTCCTGTCTCTACTTTCCTAGTCCTCAGCTTGATTAGAAGAGCGTGCTAGGCAGTGCAGGCCCTCTCTCTCTCACTTATGTGCTTGGCCACTCAGGCCCACTCTCTCACTTAGGCATTAGGCTGGGCAGGCACTCTCTGTCTCTCTCTTTCTCTCTCTTTCTCTCTCTGTCTCTCTCTGTCTCTCTCTCTGTCTCTCTCTTTCTCTCTTCGTCTCTCTGTCTCTGTCTCTGTCTCTGTCTCCCTCTCTCTCTCTCTCTCTCTCTCTCTCTCTCTCTCTCTCTCTCTCTCTCTCTCACTCTCTCTCACTTAAGTGCTAGGCTGCACATGTCCTCTCTCTCTCTCTTATGTGCTAGACTGCCCAGGGCCCCTCTCTCTCTTATATGCTAGGCTTCCCAGGACCTCTCTCTCACTTAGATGTTAGTCCTTGCAGGCCCTCTTTCTCACTTATGTGCTAGGCTGGGCATAGCCTCTCTCTCACTTATGTGCTAGCTGCCCAGGTCACCTCTCTCACCTATGTGCTAGGCTGAGAAGCCCCTCTCTCTCACTTATGCCGCAAGAGAGCACTGATTCTCTGAAACTGTGATTGTGCATATGTTATGAGCCACAATGTGAGTGCTTTGTGCCTGGTCCTCTGCATAGAACAGGTGCTTTTCTTTTCTTTTTTGTTTTTATTATTATTATTATTATTAGTAGTAGTAGTAGTATTAGTATTATTATTATTATTATTATTAAATTTCAAGACAGGGCTTCTCAGTGTAGCACTGTCTTTCCTGGAACTTACACCAGGCTGGCTTTGAACTCAAAAATCCTTGTCCTCTGCTTCCCAAGTGCTGTGATTGAAGGCATGAACCACCACTGCCCAACCAACAGTTGCTCTTAACAGCTAGTTTTTCCATTTTTTCAACTAGTCTAGTGTGTATTTCATGTATCCTAGAGCATTCCGCCCATTTACTTGCAGTGTTTTCCTACTTGTGCATTAGATTTTCAAGGCTGGTTTCGTGAAAAGAAATGAAAGGAAGTAGTTAGGCACTTTAACAACAACAACAATAATAATAATAATAATAATAATAATAATAATAATAATAATAGTATAAACATTTTAATGTTTTTAAGTCTATCATTTTTAAAATGTATGAGTGCTCTGTTTATGGGTTCACCTTCATGAAAGAAGGGGACATCAGATCACTTTATATATGGTAGTAAGCCACCATGTTATTGCTGGGAATTGAAATCAGGAACTGTAAAATAACAGCCCCTTCTCATAACTGCTGAGCAATCCCACCAGTTCTAGAAATATGTTTTGATTTAATTTTTATTGCTTTATGATAAGAAAATATACATAATTTTAATTTATCTGAATTTGTTAACAACTAAAAACATATTTTGAGTAAACAGACTTACATCACATTCTTCTTTTTATTTTGTACCCCAACTCCTCCAGCTGATGCCCACTCAAAACCTATCAAACCTTTCATTTTTATCATGTTCCTTAATATTTATAAAATATTTAACAATAAAAATGAATATTAAAAAAGTTGTTTGATATAAAACAACAATCAATTGAATAGTCTTATTGATATGTTTGTCTGCATCAATCCTGAAAATACATTTTTCTCTTAAATTTTAAATAACTCCAAATATATTAACTGTATGATATATTAAAATAATATATCACTATTAGTTTTTTTGGTGAACATAAATAGTCTTTTGATTTGTTTGTTGTTTGTTTGTTTTGTTTTTAGTAGATCTTAAAAATCTTGACTTACAGAAGATGCTAACAGGACCCTGAAGTTGTCTTGTGTGAGGCTAGTCCAGTGACTGGCAAATACAGAAGTGGATGCACACAATCATCTATTGGATGGAACACAGGACCCCCAATGGGGGAGCTAGAGAAAGTACCCTAGGAACTGAGGTGGTTTGAACCCTAAATAAGAACAACAATATTGACTAACCAGTACCTCCAGAGCTCATGTCTCTAGTTGAATGTGTAGCAGGGGATGGCCTGGTAGGCCATGTGTGGGGGGAGAGGCCTATGGTTTTGTGAAGGTTATATGCCTCAGCTCAAGGTACTACTAGGGCCTGGAGGTGGGAATAGGTATTTTGGGGATCAAGGAGCGGGGGGAGGGAAGGCGGGAGGGGACTTTTGGAATATAAATGAAGAAAGTATCTAATAAATATAAAATTAATATAAAATCTTGGCTTACTGTGATACAAAAAAAAAGAAAAAAAGAAGAACAGTTTATGGACACTGGATTTCATTGTAATAAGGCTGTACTTGAATGTCCCTCACTTCACCAAAGTATTTTACCTCCATAGTAGCTAAGGGAAGAGTTGACATATCTGCTGCAGCAAGGAATGAACTGTAGGCATTATTTTTGGATACTAATTTCCTGCTATGTACAAAGCTATTTGATTTGAGTGATTGTTGTTATTCTCAGGCCACAGGTAACAGGGTACATTCACTTAAGGAATAGGTGTTTATCAAGATGGTCTATCCATGATGTCATTGATCAATAGTTTCAATGAAGAATTGTTCTGCTTCGAGAGTGTCACAGAAGTTAGTTGATGATAGAATTCAGTTTCATTGGATGTGATGTTTTTTGCAAAAGCATTCATCTCAGAATAATAGTAACTTTATTGCAAACTTGAAAAATGGAAAAACTCAGAGTAGAAGTGGAAGCTAAAATACTACCACCTTTTTGCTACTGTGATGACAGATGACTGATAAATCCTCTCTCAGCCTTTGTAGGAATGTGTAAACAGGAACAATCAGCAATGGGTTTGGCTAAGATTGTTTTCCTGCTGTTCAAACCCTGTTACTCAGTATGCTTTGTGGTGGCCAGGAAGCTGAGTTCCTGAGGAAGTAAAGTTCTTGAGGAAGCATGGTAGGCAGAAGTCTCTGTGGAGGGAGTCAGTGAACTGTTGAAAGATGGTTAATCCTGGTTCAGCTGGGGGTCCCAGTGGGATGATGGTGGAGGGATGGAGGTGTTACTAAAGGAGAAAGGAGAGCAGGTGACCCTCATTGGACTCCTGCAGTTAATGCTTCTGGGTTCACAATCCACTTTACCCAAGAAAAAGAGAGAACTTTTTCGCTATGGGCAGGAGATTGAACAAATTATCACCTAGCTGAAACCAGAAAGGCTAGGGAATTGGAGACCCTAAAAGTATTCTTGGGGCCTGGGGATGTGAGTTGTGAGTAAACTGGCGGTCACTTACTGGTGGAAACAGACTAGATCCTTTTCTGTAATGCTGCTGCCCACCAGGAATTCAAAAAACAAACTGAAGACCAGCCTTCATTTTCCTTTACCTGGTTTTGAAAGGCCAGATTTCCAAAATTTGCATATATAGGTGCCAAAGTTCTTCCAAATCCAGAGGCTCCTCTCAACCTCAGAAGAGCTGGTACTTCAGACATGATTCAGGGAAGGCTGTGTTTATGTATGTGTTGTTTTGGTATAGGAAGGTAAGCTCTAACTCTGTATCTCAGCATTATCTTAGCACATGTGCAGTTTAGACTGGCCTTGAAAATGAAGTACTCAGCCTCACATTTACTGGGGCCTAAGGAAACATGTCTTCTATATTTTTTGTACTTAAATTTTATTTTTTATTTATTTATTTTTTCATTGTTGAAGATTGAATGCAGAGCTTCTTTGTGTAGCATTAAAATATAAGTCCAGTCAGGTGAAAAGTATTTCATTAATATTTGCAAAAAAAATAATAATAATTGTTTATATATCTTGTTGTATTACCAACCAAGAACAGAATCTTCAGTAACTAATGATAATTAGAATGCAAATTCTGAAGAAGTAATTGGAGATACACTGTAATATGTTCAAACTTATTATTTCCTTCTTAGTGTAAGTATTTCAATGAAAGTATAATTGATTGTATAGCAAGTAATCTATGTTAACATTTTGTATATGATGTATATTCCAAACAAAAATTCTGTATGATTAATCTTTAATTTTAATGGTTTTCTTGGAGGGTATAGTGTTGAGGGTCAAACTCTCATTGTCATGCCTGTATGTCAAAAGCTGAGCCATCAAACTCTAAGATCTGCATCCGTACTTTTTAAAACATTAATTTCTTTATAGATTTCCAGTTCAAAATCTTCAGGGAAAATTTGAAGGTACATTTTTTGATATATAATTTTTTAAACTATATAGTATTAGCATAATTTCTATATTAGGAAATATTAGTTAATATACTGTATGACATCATAGTGAAATATTCTTTTTATATGCAGTATTTTGTAACTATTTTTATTTTTATTTATTTATCTATTTATTTATTTATTTATTTATTTATTTTTACTAGATATTATCTTTCTTTACATTTCAAATATTAGTCATTTCTTTGTTTCACCCCAGATAATCCCTATTCCATTTACCCTTTCTGTGTTTCTATGAGGGTCTCCTCCATCTTTCCATTTTACCCTCCCCACCCTGGTACATGCCTACACTGGGGAATCAAGCCTTCACAGGACCAAGAACCTCTCCTCCCACTGATGTCTGACAAGGTCATACTCTGCTATATATGCAGCTGGAACCATGGGTTGGTGCTTAGTCCCTAGGTGCTCTGGACAGTCTGGTTGATTCATATTGTTGTTATTCCTATAAGGTTGCAAACCCATTCAGCTCCTTCAGTTCTTCCTGTATCTTGTCTACTGGGAACCCCATGATCAGTCTGATATTTGTCTGTGAGCATCAGCCTCTTTTCTTGCCAGGAAATGGCTGAGCTTCTCAGGAGATAGCCATATTTGGCTCCTGTCAGCAAGCACGTGTTGGTATCCACAATAGTGACTGGGTTTGGTGTCTGTATATGGGATGGATCCACAGGTTGGGCAAACAATGGATAATTATTCCTTCAGTCTCTGCTCTGCCCTTTGTCTCCATATTTTTTTTCCAAAGAGTATTTTGTTCCCCATTCTAAGAGGGATTGAAACACCCACACTCTCATCTTCCTTCTGCTTGAGCTTCATGTGGTCTGTGAATTACATTTTGGATATTCTGAATTTTTAGAATAATATCCCTTTATCAGCGAGTGTGTACCATGTTTGTAATTTTGGGATTGGGTTACCTCACACAGGATGATATATTTTATATCCTTCCATTTGCCTGTGTATTTAATAAAGTCATTGTCTTTGTATCATTTGCATATATTTTTATCTCTATTGCTCTATTCTACAGCTTGAGGTCGAGTATGTTTCCCCCTGTACTTCTTTTATTGTTGAGAATAGTTTTTCAATATCCTGGATTTTTTTTATTTCAGATGATTTTGTAAATTGTTCTTTCTATCTTTATGAATAATTGAGTTTGAATTTTGATTGTGATTTCACTGAATCTATAGATTGCTTTTGGCAAGATCACCATTTTTACTGAATTAATCGTGCCAATCTATGAGCATGGGAGGTCTTTCCATTTTCTGAGATTTTCAATTTCTTTCTTCAGAGACTTGAAGTTCTTGTCACACAGATCTTTCACTTGCTTGGTGCGAGTCACAGAAAAGTATATTCTACTTTAAGTAAATGTTAATGAGACTTTAAATTTTGATTTACATTTGTTGTGGAAATACGGAAGTATTGCACAAAGTTTTAGAAATGTACTTTATGGTTTATTATGTTTAACAGTATAGAAAAAATCAGTTACATAATCAGGCAATTTGTATATTTTAATTGAATTATGTTTTACACTAAGTCTTAACTGAGTCAATATAGGAAAAAAAATTAGACTTTCTATTTGGTAGAACAGAATAAAACCCTACTTTGAAATACAATTAATTTACTAAAAAAGATTACCTATCTATCTATCTATCTATCTATCTATCTATCTATCTATCTATCTATCTATCATCTATCTATCTATCTATCTATCTATCTATCTGTCTGTCTGTAAACTTTAATTTTGAAAATCTAAAACATAAAATAAAACTTCTCTGAGAATCTCTTAGAAAAAAAATCTGTAATTACTTCCCATTAGATGATTTTTTACTGCTATTTTTCTTTTTATAGTATGAAAAGAACAATTTTTTTTTGAGCGTTCTTTTCCTATTTGTATAAATTTGACTGCTTTCATTACTTTGCTTTACAGGGTCATGATCAACAACAAATTATATGAGCAGTATAAAAATATGTTTCAGAAGTTGTATGTGGGTGTACAGAAATTCGATAAAGAACAAGAAAAACAAGTGGTTGGTATAGTAAGTAACTTTATAATTAACCTCGTATACCTATGTATCAATTAGGAATGGAGAAACTAGCCTTGTGTTCGACACTTGAAACTAAATTAAGTCTCATTATCTAACTATCCTTGGTTCTGTTCAAGTCCTACTGAATTGTAAATCAGAGAGGTATGGTCACATACTATACCAATGAAAACCACTAAGAATTTTAATGGAGACGAGATCATAAATTTCCAAGAGACAGACATTTGCTGAGAGATGAAGAGAGGATTATCAGTTTTTACAATATGTCAGCCTCAGGTATAGTTGAAAGATAGAGAAAGATTACTTACTGTTGTAATCTGGA
This sequence comes from Mus musculus, assembly GCF_000001635.26. Classification (NCBI taxonomy): domain Eukaryota; kingdom Metazoa; phylum Chordata; class Mammalia; order Rodentia; family Muridae; genus Mus; species Mus musculus. Next base: position 9,356,870 of record NC_000087.7, on the reverse strand, counting down.
CTCTGTCGTTAATTTTAGAAAACCAAATCAAACTAGCAAATTAGTTTTTACAATCCTAAACTTAGTCCCTATTTAGTAAAAAAAAAAAAAAAAGTGTATGGAAACAACTTTCCTAACAACCATGGCAAAATAATCCTGTGGAATAATATCACCAAACTATTTTAGATCGTCTCCCCGTTAATGTAACAATCATTGTAGTCATCAAATGGTTTCCAAGTAAGATCTGAGGCAATTACCATATTAACCATTTTTTTTTTGGTTGGTTAATTGTTTGGGGGGTATTCAATTTGAAATAAACAGGAGATCATTTCCTGCATGAGAACAATGTGGAGGGAGCTGCCATTTTGAGTCAGTTCAGGAAACAGATAGGGACTAAAGATAAAAAATAAATAAATACTCCAAATGAAGGCAATTTTTAAACCTTTCATAGCATGGCAAAAAACACTGTAGTCATTTACATACCAAAAGCTAGAACCTCTTTGTAGTGTGGGCATTGGGCTTACCATCTTAGTCTCAGTATACTAACTTACTTGAAAATTATCATAAAAACATACACTGAATATTTTGTCTTTAGATCTCTAAAAACCTCAGAAAAACTTATCAAAATAACAGACTACAATAAATTCAAGAGAATCAGTTTCATTTTCTTTCAACAAAAATTTAGGCTTTTTATAATATTAAATATTTGTTATGAGTAATTCTAGCTCATTTGGTCATAAATATATATGTTTTTAGGAAAATAATTCTAAAAACTTAAAATGCATGTTTTGTATTATTATGTATAACATTGGCAAATTAGATAAGACATGCTCATTCATGTTAAACTCATAAATCTACTCCTATTTTCTGAATCTCTTAAAAATCAGAAACCTCGCTAGGCAAGATCTTAAACAACTGTTCTCCTGTAGGCCATGACATTTTTAGCAGATATTTAAATGTATTAACTGATCTGCTAATGAGTAGAAATCTGAAAGACCAGAATCTCTGTTACCTTTCACATAATGACTCTATTCAATGTAAACTATGACTACAATTAGAAAAATACCGAAATCCTAAAGTCAAATCCTCACCTCTTTTATCAGTCATAGAAAATCTTTTAATAGCTATGATACTGTAATCTGTAATCCCAGCACTTGGCAGTTGAACGCAAGAGGATCAAGGCCTTTGACTGTCCATAGCTATATAGCAAGTTTGAGGTCAGCATGAGTAATGTAGGACTGTCTCAAATAAACCTGTCATCTACAAATCAAACAGAAATATAATGTTAGTATAAAGATATAAAAATACTAAATATTTCTGTCACTTCAGTAGGAAAATGTTGACCAGAAATACTAAAATAAATGTACAATTGGAATTTTTTTACTATACTTTTGAAGGGAAAACTATTGAAATCTGGATATCCATAGAGTTCCCTGTTAAGAACATTATCCTGACAGCATATAGCCCAGAACTGGTAAGAAGCAAGGCTTGGAGAATCACAGGAGTTGCCTTGCACAGACTTTAGAGATGGCAGCAAATAACTGTAAGTATCACCTGTTATTTTAGACTGAGGAAGTGCAATTGATGATGACATGTTCCAATATAATAATAGAAAAACAAACAAACAAACAAAAAACTATTATTTCTGCTTTAGATCTTGGCAGGGCCATTCTAGCCCCATCGTTTGACAAAAGCATAGCACACCTCAGAAAATTGTTTTGATGACATCAACAATTGTCAGACTTAAAATCTATTGATGTGCTTCAAACATCTCTCATCTTCTGGGGTTATACATGGTGGTATTTATGAGACCTCTAAATGATCCCTAGAAATAGGAGCATAGTGTGTAGAGTTGGGAGAGGATATATAGACTGGAGAGATAAAATGGGAAGCATGGTGATCCTTGGATTGCCTGTGCCATATACCTTTGCAGTTGTGGTAATAGATTCAGTGCAAATTGACACTATGAGCACTACCCTAGCACACAGTACAGTGCTTTCTTTTCTTTTTCCGGGCTTTTGCCTGTGACAGGGAATGTAGCTTGGATACTACTGGGTATTGTGTGGAAGATAACAATCATTGGATCAGTTCAAAGCTTTGGGAGCTGCCAGTTAATAGGCTAAGCTTCAGACTACATCCTACCAATGGATAAATAGGGTCCAGTCTAGATGAATTTCTGGATCCCCAAGATACATGAATAGCATGCAGTATTCTAGAGTAGTATCCAGCTTAATGATACTTCTGTTGCTCTTGTGTCTTTCCCTCTTCTGTATCCCCCAAGTTAATTCCGCTTTCTTGGCATGACTCACAAATGAGCCTTTGTGTATTATCCTGTGGTATATGAGAGGAGTTGTCTGAATAGAGATGAAATATTGAGTCATGGGAAACACAACTGTGGAAATGGAAACCATCCAGGGGCAAATGTTGTAAAATTAACATAGTCTGTGAAAGAAAAATGCTTTTGCTTTCAGAAGGAGAGTGAATGGAGTTTTTCACTAAGCTGGAAGGGGGCTAATAAAGACCTTTTTTAACTGGAGAATTTAATAAGAATTAACCAAAACCCAGGTGCAATTATTCCTACAGGAGTGAACTGGATAGATGGGTAGAGTTTTGCTAGTATAAGATACTTGATTTATAGACTTTTGAGGTCCTTTTTTGAAATCATGATCAATAAATTCTGCCCTCTGTGACATTTCTACTATATTTGTTTGAAAGATGAATAAACTAGGATACATAGATATAGCTTTATAGTATAGTTCTTGAACTTTCATGATGTGACAATTAAATCTGTATGATCAGGACATATTTAGAGCTCTGCATTAGGCACACATAATCTATAGTTCCTGGGGACATACACGCAAATGAACAAACATGACTTTATAGTGTTTCTTGTTTTCAGAATGGAATACATTTTATAAATAATCTAAAAGCAATAGGTTCAGTTTCTATGTTCTTAGAGACAGAACCTTAAAGACCCTAAAAACTCTAAAAAATAAAAAAGAAAAAAGAAGAGAAAAGAAAATAAACTTGAAGCTTTAAATAAACAATAAAAACCCTAAAACAAACAAACAAACAAAAAAAACATAAAATTTTTGAAAAAACAAAACTAAAAGACCCTAAAACCCTAAAGAAAAACAAACAAAAAAATCAACAAAAAAATTCTAGATCTCTACAAAGACCCAAAAAAACCATAAAATAATTACCACAAACAAACATACAAGGAAAGAACAATAGCCACACTAAGCCTTAAAAAAAAAATCTCGCCAAATACACTGAGAACAACCCTAAAATCATTTAAAAACCGTAAAAAAAAAACCCTAAAACAATAAAGCAAAACCTAAAACCCTAAAAAACCCTAAAATTATTAAACAAACACTAAATGACCCAAAAAAGCTATTTTTAAAATTCTTAATTAACATTTTTAAAACCCTAAAATTCTATAAATAAGAAAACACAAGAACTCTAAAAAGACCCTAAAAAAATTATAAAACCCTAGAAAAAAAAATCCAAAAACTCTACAAGTCTAGATCCCTAATGAGACAAGAAAAAAGCAATTAAAAAAAAAAAAAGAAAATGAAAAGATACAAAACCACCACCCCAACAACTACAAATTCTTCTGCCTTAAAAAATCGCCAAAAACACTGGAAAAGAAAATCATTTTACAAACCATATTAAAAAAATGCTTAAAACAATTTTTAAAAATTCCTTAATTAAATTAAAAAACAAAACAAAACAAAACTAAAAAATAAAGAAATACCCTAAAATTCTTTTTTTTTTCTTATAAAAGAAAACATTTATTTGGGGGCTTGCTCACAGTTTGAAAGGGTTAGTCCATTATCATCATGGTGGGAAGCAGACAGTCATGGTGGCGGAGAGGTAGCTGAGAGCTTCGCATCCTGATCTGAAAGCAGGCAGGAGAGAGAGTGAGGGGGAGAGACAGAGAGACAGAGAGAGAGAGAGAGACAGACAGAGAGAGAGAGAGAGACAGAGAGAGAGAGACAGAGAGAGAGAGACAGAGAGAGACAGAGAGAAACAGAGACAGAGACAGAGACATAGGGACTGGTATGGACTTTGAAACCTTAAAGATCACTCCTTACTAGGAGTGATCACACCTCCTCCAACAAGGCCACACCTCCTAATCCTTCCCAAACACTTCCATTAACCAGGGAATCAAGCAGTAAAGCTTATAAGCCTTCGTGAGGTTGTCTTATTCAGACCAAGACACTCATTAAACCTTTTAACAAAGCCAAATTGAAAAGCAGTACTGTACAAGTGTTATGAGAAAAGTTGCTGGGACAAGGCTTACATTGCAATGCAGTGACCTGGCAACTCACTCAACAACAGTAAAAAGACCCACAAGAACTGTAAAACCCTAAAAAAAAAGTTCCTTTAAAAAGTTCTAGAAACACATCAAAACTCTGAAACTCAAAATAAAATCCTTGAAAACCCCCTTAAAAAAGCAAAACAAAAAATAAACAAACAAACAACAACAACAAAAAACCTACAATACCCTGAAACCCTAACTAAAATCCTGAGACTATAAAAACAATCCTACCCCCCAAATACCTACAAAACCCTGAAACATTAACTAAAATCCTAAGATAAAAAAATAATCCTAAACCTATAAAAAAAAAAAGCAAACACACACACAAGAAAACAAAAAACCCTTACAAAATCCTAAAAACCTATAAAACACTAAAAGTATAAAAAGAAACAAAAACAAAACAAAACAAAACAACAAGAAGAACAAAAACACACAAAAAACTACAATTATCCTAAAATTATTTATAAACACTAAAAAGCCCTAAAACCCTGAAATACCTTAAATAAATAAATAAATAAATGAATAAATAAATAAATAAATAAATAAATAAATAAATAAATAAATAAATAAAATAAAAATAAACCTCAACCCTACCCAAAACAAACAAACAAACAAACAAACAAAAAATTTATAAGGACAAAACAACCTACCAAATTTAAAACCATTAAAACCCTAAAACTCTAAATAACACAAAGGGCTTTACCCTCCCGCACCACCCCCCTCTAAAAAAAAAAAAAAAAAAAAACCTGAAAACTGTAAAATACTAAAAAGCCCGAAAAAAGCCTAAAACATTAGAAAAAGTAAATCAAAAAAAAAACTCTAGAATCTTTAAACAAATACTGAAATAGTCCTAAAATACAAAAAAAAAAAAAAAAGAAAAAGAAAAAGAAAAAGAAAAAGAAGAGAAAAATAAAATTCTGAAAACACACCTATTAGCTAGGCAGTCATTCAACTTACAGAGTTTAGCCTGCTTCTGAGTGCTGGTATTAAAGGGGAATAAAACTATACTTGACTCCTTTTTGTTTGTATAATTGTTTTCTAAAAGATTTTTTTTTCTCTGTGGGTGAGTATATGTGTGTGATGTGTGTGTGTGTGTGTGTGTGTGTGTGTGTGTGTGTGTGTGTGTGTGTGTGTGTGTGTGTGTGTGTGTGTGTGTTGTCCAAAGAGGTCATCAGATCGTCTAGAACTAGAATTGCAGGTGGTTGTGAACAACCATGTGGGTGTTAGAAATTGTACCCTGGTCCTGTGCAAAAGCAATCAGTGGGCCTAAGCAGTGAGCTATCTCCTCAGTCCTTTCTGCTTGCTCTAATCTCTACTTCACTATTCATCTTGCTTAAATATGTCTTTAATTCCTACTTCTTCTGTCTGTTTTTATGTGATGAATTCTTGTTTGCTTTTCTCTTGTTTCTCCAATTACAGCACCAAGATTCTGCATTTCCTTTTGTTTTGGAAGATTCTCAAGGAATCTTAAATCCAGACTTTAGGGCAGTTAATTAAAATTCTTACTGGTGGTTCTGACAATAGTTTCCTCATTTTTTTTAAAATTAGGTATTTCTTCATTTACATTTCCAATAATATCCCAAAAGTCCCCCCATAACCACCTCAACCACACCCCCACCACCACCACCATATCTTGTCCTTGGCATACCCCTGAACTAAGGCATATAAAGTTTGCAAGATTGATGGGGCTCTCTTTCCAATGATGACCAACTACTCCATCTTCTGATACAACTGCAGCTAGAAACATGAGCTCTGATATGCTGCTAGAAAAATGAGCTCTGGGGGGTTTCTTTAGTTCATATTGTTGTTCCACTTATGGGATTGTAGACCCCTTTAGCTCTTTGGGTACCTTCTCTACCTCCTCCATTCCTGTCCCTGAGATTCATCCAATAGCTGACTGTGAGTATCCACTTCTGTGTTTGCTAGGCCATGGCATAGCCTCACAAGAGACAGCTAAATCTGGGTCCTTCCAGCAAAATCTTGCCAGTGTATGCAATGGTGTCAGTGTTTGGAGGCTGATTATGGGATGGATCCCTAGGAATGGCAGTCTCTAGATGGTCCATCCTTTTGTCTCATCTCCAAAGGTTGTCTCTGTAACTACTTCCATGGGTGTTTTGTTCCCAATTCTAAGAAGGGGCACAGTGTCAGCATTTTGGTCTTCAATCTCCTTAAGTTTCATATGTTTGGAAGATTGTAACTTGTATTTTGGGTATTCTAAGTGTCTGGGCTAATACCCACTTATGTCACCACTAGGGTACTGGTAATTCTCCTCTGCTTCTCATTTGGTCACATTGATTTTCATTTTGATCTCATTTGTCTAACATGCCAGCATGCCCTGCTTATAGACTGTGGTACAATAGATGTTTAACTTTCATAACTATTGGGTAGTGTTTTGATTTTTCTGCGTTTGCCTGATTGAATAAAGGGGATTATTCCTCCAGCCCATAGTGACAGGCATGCTTTAGAGAAGTCAGGACTAGTGGTCCTCAATCTTCAAAATGTTGTGAATCTTTAATATACAGCTCCACAACAATAATGTTATTTCATTGCAACTTCAAAAATATAATTTTGCTATAGCCATGAATTGTAAAGTATATATCTTATAAACAAGATATATGATATGTGACACTTGTGAAATGGTTGTTTGAACACTCAGAGGAGTCTCAATCGATGGTTTGAAAACCACTAATTTGGACACAATGGGGCTACTGCTGCCAATGTAGACTGTTTATCCAGTGTTGCTGATCAGAAGTCTCCGTACTTTGAAGGCAATGGGTTTTCCCAGAACAGGCTTCTTCTGAGTCCCCAAACATCTGTCAACACCTGTTCACCTTGGTGATGATCACTGATGTATCAAATGACCATACTTAGTAAATTAGAGTAATACAGTTTTCTTTTCCACCCTAGAAAGTGGGGATTCTAAAAATATGTCTACTAGCTAAAAGCAGTAATGGTGCTCTTCCTAGGGTTCCTTACATAGTGTCCTCCTTGGATGTTCCTCTCTGATCTATACTCACCATCTATGCTGCTTCCTCTCATGAACAGCACATGTGATGATACTCAACCCATATGATCTTCAGTCAGCAGAAATATACTAATTATATTTCCAAAATGGCCCACTTGCTCATGATTCTGAGGCATAATCATACATGTTGTATTGCCAAACAAAATGACACTAATTTTCTAGTATATAATGAAGCATATTTTGTATGACTCTTTTCAGGAGTCTGTATATTCAATGATGAACACACCATCAGCAAATGAGTGAATTCTTGTGAGATGATGTCATCACAGAGGGATCCAATGGGCTAGAAAGAGAAAAGAGGGAACCAAACTCACTTTCATAATTAAACCTTTTCTATAACAGCATTATTAAATTATTTTTATATGTAGGTCATATCCCTCCTGACCCATTCAATTTCTTCCAAATATATTCACACCTGGGGATTAATCTTCAGAAAATTATTTTGGGGAAAAACATGTGATTATTTCAACATCTATAATAGTGTGGGGGCATTATTCTCCCTACATCATGTACACTTAAGATCTTTAGATACCTCTTTCCCTGTGATAGCCTTGCAGCTCATTGAGTGACATGTGCATTTGATGATAAATGATACACAAACTTTGAAGCACCTTACCATATCCTGTCACCCATATCATGTTCAACATAGCAAGAACCACAAGTGAGTTGAAAAATACAAATACATTTTTTAGTGTCTTGAAGCTAAAATCCCCAAATTAATCAAAATATTATTTGGACTCTGTTAATTTATACCAGTGTTTTTTATAGTGTACAAGGCGCAGGCCTTTTCTGTGACCCTTTGCACAGGTTTACAGTGTCCTTTTACCATCTTCATCCTCCCCACTATCCTCCATTGCTATCAGATCTCCCCCCTGCTGCTGCGCTTACTCTTCCAAAATACCTCCTATTTTTTAATGTCCCTTATTAAATTTATATTTTTACAATAGTCATTTTGAGTTTTACTTTTCTAACCTAATATATAGTATTTAACCATCCCATCCATTTTTTTGAAAACAAAGCCCTGCACTAATACACATAGATGAGAAATATATTTCTCTCTCTCTCTCTCTCTCTCTCTCTCTCTCTCTCTCTCTCTCTCTCTCTCTCTCTCTCTCTCTCTCTCTCTCTCTCTCCTTCTGTCTCTCATTTTTAAGGCATTCATCCAGTAATTGACATCTTAAATCACTCCATAGCATGTATGTTTCATACAGTGAGGCAATCAATATTGATGATATGGATATATAGTGGTCCTTCTTAGATTTTTTTTTTTTGGTGAACTTAAATCAGCCTGGGAAGATAGAATCTCAGATAAAGATCCTCCATCACATTGGCCTGTGGCCACACCTTAAGGAATGATTTTTTTTTTGATGACTGTTGTTGAAGGATCTAGCTCTCTATGGATAGTGTCATATCCTATGAAGATGATGTACAGGGTACGGTGGGGACCGTTGAAGGTACTGAAATGGATTTTTTTTGAAGAACTGAATATCTATGTGGCATGAACAATTAAAGTGTCCTCTAATTTGTAAGTAAATTTTATACATACCTGTGTCCAGTATTCTGTCTACACATATTTCAAAAGTAAAATTACCTCATCTATTTCATCCTGTTTTACTGCATTTAATCTATGAAATTCCTTATAATCAAAAGTGCTGGTAAATTTTAAAAACCTTTAAAATATGACTGGGAGATATCAGGTTTTTTTTTTTAATTTTATCACAACTTTGTAAGCATGCCCAAGATCTATGTTGTCCTCTTACTTTCCAAAGAATCCATAATTCATGATAGCCATTGGTTTCAATACATGTCATTTAACCCTGTCAAATTCCAGGTTTGTTTGCATAAAAATAGTCCTCCTCTAACTGTGGGTTTTCATAAAGTGAAAATTGGTGTGCTATCCAGTGCGCAGCCTCAAAGAGTCTGGCAATATTTATGATAAGAAGCACAGCTTAAAGATAACCAAGGGAAAGGGTAGAACATGAAAAATAACCACCATGGATGTTGTCAAGTCAGAACCCGAAGACTTTCTCAGAACGAAAATAAAAACAAAAATGAAACAAAACAAAACACAAACCAACCAAATAAATAAAAATTCAACAACCAAACAATAAAAACCATGCAAGGGTGAAATTCTTTGGCAGAATATTACTCAGATCATCAGGCCTTTCAGTTGGGATTTCATTTATTATTTCTAGGAGGCCATATGAAAAGGTAAATTCGAGATGCTGAACGTTTCTGAGTGTAAGTAGGGAAGGAATCAGCCTGAGAGTGGTTCTATGATGTAAGCTGAACTAGGGTGATGTCACAGAGCACTGGCTGGAGGTTGCGCATCTATTCCACTTGGAGGCGCTAGAATCCATTCAAGGTGAGTTCACTATCTTCACAGTGGTGTGTCAAAGCCAGGTCATTTTTTTCCACAGGCTTTTGGTGCCTGGTCTGTATCAGGAGATAGAATCTTGACGACTAGGATATTTTTCTATGGGTAAGTACATTTATGAAGTAATTGGGACCCTCATAGCTACAGAAAGCTAAAAATTTTCTCTCCTACAGTGAGTTACTGTACATTCTACTTTCCCCATGTTTATTAGCAAGGTAGATGAATGGTCTAGGTTAGTTTATCTCCTGAATTTATTATCCTTGCTAACCATATCTAGATCACAATTCCACTAAAATGCCAAAGCTCCTGTTTGTTCATGTGCATGTTAGAAGTTATTAGTTCTAAAAGGCTGATATTGCCTCGACTTTTTAAGTTGTTCTTGAGTTCAGTGATGCAATGGCTTCATCGAATAATTCTGAAGCTGGGTCAGGAGAAACAATAAAGAAGGACAGTGGTGTGCTGTGTCCCTGGGAAGATATTTGTGAATGCAAGAACTTAGCTCAGAGCTTACACTTACAAGAGAATCATGGTGACCCCACTGGCCCTTTTTTTTTTTCTCTTCTTCTTGATCATTGGGTGTAATAGTCATAGCACAACCTAAATTGACATAGAATTTCAAGGAGACGATCCTCATCAGAGGCAAATTTACTCAGGGCTGAAGAAATAAATGTTGATCTGAGTATGTTATTCTGAGCTCTAGAGAATTACTTGTTAATTACACTATTTTTATTTCTTTGTTTCCCTTGTTTCTTTGTTTCTTTGTTTCTTTGTTTGCTTGCTTGGTTAATTTTATTTGAGTTTCTGAATGTTTAGATTTGGCTGTCAGGAGACTCACTGTGTAGACCAGACTAGCCTTTCTCTCACAAAGGTTTGCCTCACTCTGCCTCTTGAGTACTATGATTAAAGTTATGGGTCACCAGTACTTCCTATTAACTTCTCCATTTGATTGTTTGTTTTGTTATTTTTTTGTTTGTATTTCTGTTTTGTTTGTTTTTCGTTTGATTTTCGTTTGTTTTCTTTTACTTGATGTTGTTGTTGTTGTTGTTGTTGTTGTTGTTGTTGAGACAGGGTTCCTCTCTATAGCACTGACTGCCCTGGAACTCACTTTGTAGACCAGGCTGGTCTCTAATTTAGAAATCTGCCTGTCCTTGCTTTCTGAGTTCTGGGATTAAATGTGTGTACCACCATGGCTGACTTATTAACTTCTTATTTTTATAAAATTAATTTTAGGAGCTCAAAACTGTTTAGCATAATCTTCTTCACCTGCTCAGAAGTTCTCTTAGAGAAGAGTCTTGGTCCAGCATTCACTCCCAACCCATAACTATTGCCCATCAGGAATTCATATATATGACAGAGGCAACAGCATTGTGTCTGGTTTAAACGGGCAAGATCTTCAGTCCCAGGCAATGAGCAAGTATGATATTTGAAGGGAATGGAAGCCACAAGACAGTGTGATCTACCACAACAGGTCTACAGCCAGGTAGAAGACAATACCTCTGAAGAGTCTGAGCATGACATCACTCAAGAAGAAGAGTAGGAGGAAGCCTTCTTCCCAGGCCCTGGGGAATATTGTTGGCTGCAGAATTTCTCACGGGTGGAAGGAAGGTAATGAGCCTGTCACCCATTGGAAGGCCATCATTCTAGGTCAACTGCCAACAAACCCTTCTCTTTATTTGGTGAAGTATGACGGAATTGACAGTGTCTACGGACAGGAGCTCCACAGCGATGAGAGGATTTTAAATCTTAAGGTCTTGCCTAACAAAGTAGTTTTTCCTCAGGTGAGGGATGTCCACCTCACCAGCGCCCTGGTTGGCAGAGAGGTACAACACAAATTTGAGGGGAAAGATGGCTCTGAGGACAACTGGAGTGGGATGGTGCTAGCCCAGGTGCCATTCTTACAGGACTATTTTTACATTTCCTACAAGAAGGATCCGGTCCTCTACGTCTATCAGCTCCTGGATGACTACAAGGAAGGTAACCTCCACATCGTTCCAGAGACCCCTCTGGCTGAGGCGAGATCAGCTGATGACAATGACTTCTTAATAGGTTCCTGGGTGCAGTACACCAGAGATGATGGATCCAAAAAGTTCGGAAAGGTTGTTTACAAAGCTCTAGCCAATCCTACTGTGTACTTTATTAAATTTCTTGGTGACCTCCATATCTATGTCTATACTCTGGTGTCAAATATCACTTAAATTGAAAAAAATCACAAAGTACAGAAATATAAACTTATAGGATTGAAAAAAAATGTTTGTTTTCCTGTGTTGGGTACCTATGGGTCTTTGACAACCTCAGTATCTTTGTCAATAAAATTTGTTTTGTTCTAAAAATTAATACGTGTGACATGACATGCTTTTAGTGAACACTTTGTTGGAAGAGTTGGACTATGGTGGAAAGAACATCCAAGGAAGATGAAAGTTGCAATGCAGGCTGTGAACAGTGCATACATCTAATATCACACAGGCTAAAATGGACAGGGTTAGATTCTGTAGTCTGCATAGTGAGCAAAAATTGGAGATATGACTTAGAGGAGCAGGGATGGCAGCAAAAAATGGATTTTTAGGAAGAAGCGGAGAAAGACAGGACATAGATAGAATCTCTGGTATGAAGTCTGAGGGAGAAACAACAAGTTGGGGAAAGAGTGATAGATAAAAGTAATGTGGCCTTGTTACTCAAAGTGCAACCCAGAAAACTGATCCAAAGAGACTCAGAAATCAGACAAAATCAGGTTTCATTTGAATAATGAAACCAAATGAAACTTGTCTCTCATTTTAAGATTTATTATCTTTATTTATATGGGTGGGAGTAGGGCATGAGCTTGAGAGTATAGGTGACCACAGAGACATGAGTTGTCAGATCCCATGGAGCTGGCATTAAAGCTGATTGTTAACCATTGGATATGAATTCAAGAAAACAAATCCAGGTTTTTTGCGGTACAATAGTGCTCTTGACAACATGGTCATCTCTCTATTCCCATTAAGATATCTTTTTAAGAAATCCAATATTAACATGCAGAAAAGAGACCAGGAAGAAGTTAAGAAATATTAAATTGATGGTGACCTTTAAAAACAATAAAGGACACACAAAGAACTAGAGGACACTGAGGGACAAATGAATTCTAAGATGAAGTTCTCAAAATATGAAGCAGGAGACCCAGGAAGAATAGAAATTTTGTGCAAATAGTTAAAATTGTGCATATCCACATTAGGTTCTTTGGTTTCTTAACAAATAGCCAGCCGATCAGGTCAAAGAGTAATTTAAAAGAGAAAATGAATAAACTGTGAGATAATATATGGTGGGGCATGGATCCTGAGTTCTTTCCCTGTGCACTCTTTGCCTGGAATGAATCCTGTGATCTTTTGGAGGTCTCTGTTGAGTGCCCCAGATGACCATCATAAAGCTCCCACACTGGCCTGTTCCCCTGGCTCTCCTCCAAACATCTGACTCCCAACATACCTATGTACCATTTCAGCCTGTCTATTCCATGGAAATTCCTGTCTCAAATTTATGTGTGACCTCATTCTCATAAAACAGTGAAGGTGTACGCAATGCATATGTGCTGATCTCTTTTCTATGCCAGTTCTCTTGGGTTTCAAACTCTATGAGGTTGCCCAATATGTTGGTCACTACTCCTGAGTAGCCCCTGTGCTTCATGGGGTTCTTAATGGGTCCCATATGCACTCTGAGTGTTTCTTTTGTTTGTTTGTTTGGTTGGTTTTATTGTTGTTGTAGTTTTTTTTTGTTTGTTTTTGTTTTGTTTGTTTGTTTTTTGTTTGTTTGTTTTTTTTTTCCATTTTTTATTAGGTATTTAACTCATTTACATTTCCAATGCTATACCAAAAGTCCCCCATATCCACCCACCCCCACTCCCCTGCCCACCCACTCCCCCTTTTTGGCCCTGGTATTCCCCTGTACTGGGGCATATAAAGTTTGCAAGTCCAATGGGCCTCTCTTTCCAATGATGGCCGACTAGGCCATCTTTTGATATATATGCAGCTAGAGTCAATAGCTCCGGGGTACTGGTTAGCTCATAATGTTGTTCCACCTATAGGGTTGCAGATCCCTTTAGCTCCTTGGCTACTTTCTCTAGCTCCTCCATTGGGAGCCCTATGATCCATCCATTAGCTGACTGTGAGCATCCACTTCTGTGTTTGCTGGGCCCCGGCATAGTCTCACAAGAGACAGCTACATCTGCGTCCTTTCAATAAAATCTTGCTAGTGTATGCAATGGTGTCAGCGTTTGGATGCTGATTATGGGGTGGATCCCTGGCTATGGCAGTCTCTACATGGTCCATCCTTTCATCTCAGCTCCAAACTCCGTCTCTGTAACTCCTTCCATGGGTGTTTTGTTCCCAAATCTAAGGAGGGGCATAGTGTCCACACTTCAGTCTTCATTCTCCTTGAGTTTAATGTGTTTAGCAAATTATATCTTATATCTTGGGTATCCTAGGTTTGGGGCTAATATCCACTTATCAGTGAATACATATTGTGTGAGTTTCTTTGTGAATGTGTTACCTCACTCAGGATGATGCCCTCCAGGTCCATCCATTTGGCTAGGAATTTCATAAATTCATTCTTTTTAATAGCTGAGTAGTACTCCATTGTGTAGATGTACCACATTTTCTGTATCCATTCCTCTGTTGAGGGGCATCTAGGTTCTTTCCAGCTTCTGGCTATTATAAATAACGCTGCTATGAAGATAGTGGAGCATGTGTCCTTCTTACCTGTTGGGGCATCTTCATGGTACTGGTATAGAGACAGACAAGTAGACCAATGGAATAGAATTGAAGATCCAGAAATGAACCCACACACCTATGGTCACTTGATCTTCGACAAGGGAGCTAAAACCATCCAGTGGAAGAAAGACAGCATTTTCAACAATTGGTGCTGGCACAACTGGTTGTTATTGTGTAGAAGAATGCGAATCGATCCATACTTATCTCCTTGTACTAAGGTCAAATCTAAGTGGATCAAGGAACTTCACATAAAACCAGAGACACTGAAACTTATAGAGGAGAAAGTGGGGAAAAGCCTTGAAGATATGGGCACAGGGGAAAAATTCCTGAACAGAACAGCAATGGCTTGTGCTGTAAGATTGAGAATCGACAAATGGGACCTAATGAAACTCCAAAGTTTCTGCAAGGCAAAAGACACCGTCAATAAGACAAAAAGACCACCAACAGATTGGGAAAGGATCTTTACCTATCCTAAATCAGATAGGGGACTAATATCCAACATATATAAAGAACTCAAGAAGGTGGACTTCAGAAAATCAAATAACCCCATTAAAAAATGGGGCTCAGAACTGAACAAAGAATTCTCACCTGAGGAATACCGAATGGCAGAGAAGCACTTGAAAAAATGTTCAACATCCTTAATCATCAGGGAAATGCAAATCAAAACAACCCTGAGATTCCACCTCACACTAGTCAGAATGGCTAAGATCAAAAATTCAGGTGACAGCAGATGCTGGCGAGGATGTGGAGAAAGAGGAACACTCCTCCATTGTTGGTGGGAGTGCAGGCTTGTACAACCACTCTGGAAATCAGTCTGGCGGTTCCTCAGAAAACTGGACATAGTACTACCGGAGGATCCAGCAATACCTCTCCTGTTTGTTTGTTTTTGTATTGTTTTTTTGTTTTTGTTTTTAGTCAGGCTTGTCATGGACTCAATCATTTGTGTTTTTTCTCTAGAATAAGTTGGAATGCCAAATGACTTGAAAATACTCTCTATTGTTGATTAATTTTGATATCTGGGAGAGTTTCTATGCTAGCTGGATGTCTTAATTAGGGTTTCAATGCTGTGAAAAACCACTATGACTAAGACAACTCATTAGAAACATTTCATTAGGGCTTTTCAACATTTCATTGCAGTTTCAGAGGTTCAGTCCACTATCATCAAGTTAGTGAACATGCAAGTGTCTGGGCATATGTAATAGTGGAGAGGAAGCTTAGAGTCTTCTGCATGCAGGGATGTTGTCTTCCACACTGAGCAGAGCTTTAAAGCCTCACAGTGATATGCTTCCTCCAAAAAGGCCACACCCACTCCTATAAGGCCACACCTCCTCATAGGCCAACTACATTCAGAGTGCCATACTGGTTTCATAGCAACTTGACAAGATCTAGAGTCTTGAAAGAGGAGGAGCCTCAGTTGAGAAAATGCCTCATTAAGATCAAGCTGTTAGGAATTTTCTTAATTGGTGGGAGAGGACACAGTTCTTTGTGGGTGGTGACACCCTTGTGGTGGTAGTCTTGTGCTCCTTATGGAAGCAAGACTTTAGGAGCATGTCACTAAGCATCACCACTCCATGGCCTATGCATGAGCTTCTGGCTCCAGGAACCTGTGTTGTTTCAGTTTCTTTCCAACTACTTTGATGATGAACAGCAATGTGGAATATAAGCTGAATAAAACTTTTGCTATGGAATTAGCTCTTTGGACATGGTATGTCCTTACAACAATAGAAACCTTAAGTAAGACAATTTCTTAGAGAAACAAAATATCTAATAGTACCACTGTCACTTATCCTATAAGGACAAATAATGTGTAGATGTTTTATTTTAATTTAAAGGTAAGATATTCTCATGTATATAATGACATGCAATTGTTGTAGTTTGCTTCTTTTTCACACTGAAGAATACTAACATCAAACATAACTTGGGAATATAAGGGTTATTAGCTTACATGTTACAGACTATTACCAAGGAAGGCAAAACAGGAACTTGAAGCATTACCAGGAAAGAGTGCTTATTGCTTGACCCTATCTTAGTCATTGTTCTATTGCTGTGAAGAGACATCATGGATAAAACAAATATTATGAAACAAAGCATTAACTGCGGGCTTGATTACACTTACAGAAGTTTAGTCAAACATCAAGTCAGTGACCGCAGCACTGGAGCAATAGAGAACTATTGATCCTTAGACAGAAACAGATATTCTGCCATTACATTGGTTTCTTGAAAACTCAAAGACCACCCTTATTGACACAACCACTTCCTCCAATGAAGCCACATCTTCTCTCATTCCTTCTAATCCTTAAACACACTGTCAATCCCTGGTGACTAAATATCCATATATATGGATCTATAGGTGATATTCTTATTCAAACCACCAAAAATCATGTGGCTTGATCGAATATTTTATTTTAAGTACAGAGTAAAAGCTTTCCTTTTATAAATGACTACTGATGAGCTTACCCACAGTTGCCTACCCTCACACATTGACCATCAAGGAAGAAAATGTCCCATAGACTTACCCAAAAACCAAGTGAATAGAGACAATTCTTCAATTGTTCTCTCTCCTAAAGTGAAGCTAGATTTTCAAGTTGGAGATAAATAAAATCCCAGCACATTAAGGTTTATCCTGCTACATAACCCACACAAACATTACTCATCACAATCTCCTCCTTCTGCCTAGGTATAGACCCACTTCCCTCCATGGCAGAAGTCAAGGGTAAGTACCTCCAACAGCAAGAATACTCAATACTAGGTGACAAGAAGTGAATATGTCTTATAGCCTCACAACACCGACATTCTAATGTGTGTTACACTTTCTGGGAGACACGCCAGTCTGTCCAACTTCCTGCCAACTCAGCTTTGACCAGAAAAATTCTCATCAAGAAATCCAATAACTTTTAATTGATTTCTTTCTCCTGAGGGAATGGAGTGTTACCCCTTCATGGATGTATTGGTGTCTGATTCATAAGTAATAAAACCCACTACTATTAACAGCTAAATCACAGGTGCTATGACAAATAACAACTCACATGAGAAGCATCACATTTGATTAAGCCTTTTCAAAAGTTTTATTGGAGTTTGATTTATATACTAAATAAATCCATTGATTTATTTATTTTTAAGTGTGTAATTTAATGATTCTAAACACATTTCACCACTGTCATTTTTCACTCATTTTCTGGTACTTCATATGATATTGAAATCTACTAAAATACAATAGTGAATTCAGAAGAAAGACCAGTGGTGTGGGTAGCAGCAAAGTTCTTGAGTCTCAAAGACAACAGATACCGTGGCTGAATATTCCAACTACAACAACTAGGTAACATTGGTTCTACACTTAGCATGCCGTTTCTAGAAAAAAAAATTAAAGAATTAAGCCATGTTTCCTCTGAACCTGACATGTTACTATCACAAATGAAAGAAGGATCCATGATCACATGAATATGAAAGGGGCATGAAGCAGCACAATTGTTCAACTTATTGGCAGCTAGTCAGCATTAACACAAGAAGGGACCAAAGACAATAAACAGCTTTGAAGACATGTCCAAATGACCACTTTCATTTACAAGTTTCTTACCCATTCCATGCACATCCATTGATTGATTAACTCATTAATTAAAGCCCTCAGGTTCCAATCACTTTTCAGAGAGCATATTGTACTACCTATGAACATTGTACTGTGTACCAAAGCCTTCATCAAAGTCCCATGACTGACATTTCAAAACAATTTAAACACATAATTCTTTAATTGAAACAAAATGATAGGATCCATCTATCTCTTCAAGGATATCTCCGTTTTGTTCAAAAAGAACAAAAATGCAATGCAAGTTCAGGATATTGATCACCTATCCATGCATCTTAAACCCATAGGTTCTAGCCAGAATGTAAGGTCAGAAGTCTAAACTTCACCTATACTACAACTAACTCTGAAGATATCTAGCAATCTTCCTTTCTGGTACTTACCCACACCAAGTCTGCATTAAGGAATATAGTCTAGTGTGAGATAGTGCCAGCAGTTAATTGCAAAATCCCACTCTGAGTTGAGTTGTATGTAAACTCAGACATCTGTAATATAGACACACATGCATATTCACAAATACTCACAGAAAGAGGCAAGAAGTAGAGGAGCTGAATCTTAGAAATCCTCAAGGAAGATAATGAAAATATTGTAAGGCACAGAGGTAAGAGAAAAACTGTGTCTTTCTGCACAAAATTAGGCCATTCTGTCTTCCATCACTGAACGGGAAGGCTCACTATCACTTATCGCTATCTGATAAGGTATAGACAGTTGATGAAGGATGAATAGTCAGTTTTCATCAAAGGTATTGACTTTGAAGGTGATAGATTGTTCATTCTCTACTGGAAGCCAGATGTCCAAGAGTTTATGGGAATCACAAATGATTTGAATGGGTTGTAACAAAGGGGAGAAGACGAGATATGAAGTTGGCAGGAGGAGTTAGGTGGGAATGGGCCAGGTTTTGTTCTGGGAGGAGTTACTAAAAGAATTGGAAAGTAAATTCCATCAAAATATAGTCTATGAAATTCTCAAGGAATGAAGGAAAGTAGTTCTTAATATATCATGTCTGTACTGAACACACACAGACCACTTATATTGCCATCTTCTAAATAACAAATTCTTATACAGCAGTTTCAATACATTGAGGGCAAAAGTAATCCAGAGGTTATTTAAAATAAAGAAGAATCTGGGGAGATGTCCCAGGGGTAAAGCCAAGTGTTTGGTCAAACATTCACCTACAACACCAGTGCTTAGGAATTAGAGTGGCAGAGACAGAAGGATGACTGTGGCTTCCTGAATGTCAGCCTCACTCCTAGCTCAGCAAGAAACCCTGTCACAAGGGGAAAATTAGGGAGTGAAGTAGCAGAAAACAGTATACCCTTCCCTATCCTCTGGACTTACCTGTATATTTCTGTATGCATACACACATCAATATGATAACTGTATAAAAGAGGTTACTTTGCATAAATTATAGGCAAAAGCAATGTTGTTTTAACCTAGAGACCTGAAGACTTTTATATATTAATGGTCCTGGAGAAACTCTCCAGATATAGAGGATTGATATATCTTCTTCCTGTGCAAAGGAAACCTAAGTTAAGTGTGTGTGTCAGTGACTTTAAACACCTTTCTTCCTCTAGATTCCTATTTATACCACAGAATGGTCTGAAAATAATGAAAATATGAAAATAAGACTTTTTCAGGGTGTTGCCTTCTTTTAAAATCATATTTATAATATTTTACTAAATCGATGGGAAATCTTCAGGTCCAAGGAACAATGGATTCAATCATGTTGACTTCTGTTTTATCCCATTATGAATAATAATTAATTATACATCAACATTTCCCACGATTTGAACTAAATCAGGAATAAGGGATATGTTTCCATAAAAATAAGTAATGCCAATATCGTTAATCAAGTAGAAATGTGTGTGTGTGGGGGGGGTGGGGTTAGGATGCCTTTGGATTATTTGAGAATGATGGCTGATCAGAAATATGTTATGCAAATAACCCTAACCTGTGAGAAATGAAAAGTAATGATATAAACTATACTACCAAGTGTCATGGCCACTTATTAGTTGATATCATTTTCTTTTTCATTCCTTTATTCGTTTGAATAATTGTGTGCCACAGATGATCACACGTTCAAATGTGTTAGATTTCCGGGTGATGGGCTGTTTAGAATGAATTAGGAGTTGTTTTATTATTAAAGGAGATTTGTCACAGAGCCTTGAAATATCAAAAACCCATCAGACTCTCTCTCTCTCTCTCTCTCTCTCTCTCTCTCTCTCTCTCTCTCTCCCTCTCTCTCTCTCTCTCTCTCTCTCTCTCTCTCTCTCTCCCTCTTTCATTACTCTCTGCCATCTCCATCATAAGTTGTTCGCTCTCAACTACTGCTCTACATGTTTTGCCTCTGTGTTGCCATGGTGTCTACCATGATATCCTGGACTTGCCCTATGGAACTCTAAGACCACAATTAAATGTTTCCTCTCATAAGTTGGTTTGGTCATGATGTCTCTCACAGCAATAGAACAGTAACCAAGACATACATACTCCTGTTTATTTTTTGAAACATTCTTTATTTCTTTCATTAAAGTTACCTTTTGTCCATTGAACAGTTTTAAGAATAATGTTAATGAGCCCAAATAAATAGTGCCAATAAGTGTGGCACTCTCAGGAGGTGTGAAATAGTTTCTTGAGGTGTGACATTGGTGGAGTAGTTGGGACACTGATGGAGATGTGTCTTTGTTGAGTTGGTGTGATCTTGTTGGAAGAAATGTAACAATGTGGTGGTAGGCTTGGAGGTCTGCTGTCCTTAAGCAATCCCCAGTTTGACACAGTCTCCATCTGCTTCCTGTATATCAAGACCTAAAACTCATCTCCTTCTCCAGCACTTTGACTTTCTGAAGGCTACCATGTTTCCAGCCATGACAATAGTGGAGTAAACCTCTGAAAAGAAGTTACAAAGTGTTCAAGATTTACTATGATCCTGGTGACACTTCATGGCAATAAAACCCATACTAATACTCACATAAACACTCAAAAACATATTTGATGTTTTGTGGGAACAGACTTTAAGGCCCTCTGCCTACTGCCTGGAAGCTATTCATTTCCAAGCAGCTATCAGATGAAGATATAGAACTCTCAGCTCCAAATGAACCATGCCTGCCTGGATCCTGACATATTCTTACCTTGATGATAATGGACTGAACTTCTGAACCTGTAAGCCAGCCCCAATTAAATGGTTTTCTAATAAAACATGCATTGATAAGTGTGTCTGTTTACAACAATAAAATCCTAACACACACATGTACATATACACCTAGATATACTGAGTCACAGACACACACACATGGAAACAATCACACACACACACACACATTCATTTACAGGGACTTTAGATTCAGCCAGTACCCATGCAATTTCATTGTGGTGCTGAATACATGTGTTTGTGGAACATGACTATTGCTCTTTCTTTTAGGAGTTATGTGGACAAAATCTGCACAATCACTTCATTCCTCTTCAACATCAGAAATCTCAATTTAAAGAAAGTGAGATAATGAGAAGTAGTTTTAGATACCTCTCTTTTTTTTCCTGTGAGTAGCTTCCACTTCAAGTCACCAAGGAAAAATAAACATAACAGGAAAGAAATTCATATTCAAATGCTCTTGACAAGCTCATAATACATTCTCCATAATGAATATAAACTTTTATTTAGAATTCCCAAGGAAATGAGACTTTTGAAAAATCCTTACTTTCAGATAGGCTTTGGTATTTCATTTCCCTGCAAAAGAACACCAATGTAAAAAGACAAAATCTAGATTGCTTTGTTCACAAGTTGAATCAGAAACATTTGATAATGTGCATACAGGGACTCACCACATTTTTACAAACATATATATATATATATTATATATATTGGGCGGGTGAAAGGAGACATCTGGAGAACAATAAGACCCTCATTAAGTTTTAACATTCCTGAAGTCAAGTAATAACATCTAACATCATCAATAACAACAACAACAAAAACAACAAGAATAGATGTTCATTAGGAAGAATTTTTTTAAATAACCTTCCATTAGCCACATAAAGAGGGGGCATGATCCATCTGCAACACTTTATAGATACTTATTACAATTACCACTATAATTTTTAAAATAATACGGTTTTTTTTGGAAGGAGTTACAGAGACGGAGTTTGGAGCTGAGATGAAAGGATGGACCATGTAGAGACTGCCATATCCAGGGATCCACCCCATAATCAGCATCCAAACGCTGACACCATTGCATACACTAGCAAGATTTTATTGAAAGGACGCAGATGTAGCTGTCTCTTGTGAGACTATGCCGGGGCCCAGCAAACACAGAAGTGGATGCTCACAGTCAGCTAATGGATGGATCATAGGGCTCCCAATGGAGGAGCTAGAGAAAGTAGCCAAGGAGCTAAAGGGATCTGCAACCCTATAGGTGGAACAACATTATGAGCTAACCAGTACCCCGGAGCTCTTGACTCTAGCTGCATATATATCAAAAGATGGCCTAGTCGGCCATCACTGGAAAGAGAGGCCCATTGGACTTGCAAACTTTATATGCCCCAGTACAGGGGAACACCAGGGCCAAAAAGGGGGAGTGGGTGGGCAGGGGAGTGGGGGTGGGTGGATATGGGGGACTTTTGTTATAGCATTGGAAATGTAAATGAGTTAAATACCTAATAAAAAATGGAAAAAAAAAAAGAAATTGAAGTAAAATAGATTTTTCAGCTGTTAAAAGGGGGAAAATGTGTTCTAGAACGAAATAAAGAGTGTAAGAACTAATTGATTTTTTAATAAAAAACATCCTTATAACTCATGTGTCAGTAAGTATCAGGATTATAATGCAGTTGATTTTCACATCGTAGAATAATTTTAATGTGTTTGAATATTTCCAGTTGTAAGAATGGATCTCAGAATTTTCACAAGACATAAAAAAAAGATACCAAGTAGTTCCTCACTTTTGTTTCAAAAGTCTTAATTCCTTTTTTGCAGAGTCACAGACATTCCAGGGAAGGGTTTGAAACATCCAACATCTTCTGAGACCATAACCTCAGAGAGCAGCTACCTTTCTCAGTAAATGGAACTAGGAAAGCTGAAAAGATCCATCCAATCGCTTTAGAACAAAAATGGCAGCTGGTTCACAGAACAAGATATCATTTAGCAACTCAGCCAAGAAATAAGAGGATTTGAAATGATTATGACACAGAGTAATAAAAACCACTATGCAGTTGTAATTTAATCGTATATATATACTTTGGACAGAGAAATAAATCAAATCTTGGGATCTCTCTGCTCAGCCCAATGAAACTCTGGGTCATGCTGCAGATGTCCCAAGTTCATGGCTCATCACAGATAATAGAAGTCTCTGGGAAACTAGAACTACATCACGTAAGTGCTGTGAGTCCAAAGACATGATTTCAGAAATTGTTCAAGTCCTCATCTTGCTTGAAAAAAAAAATCACATAGCACCAGAAGTAATAAGAAGTTCATGGTATCAATGTCAACAGGTAAGCACTACTAACAAATATCTGTTAAGCATTGGATTGTTACCAACTCAAATGAGGAGATGATTTTTAAATTTAAATGCAGTTACATTTTAATAATTTGTAGTAATGTTAAGTGTCCAGTGTGAAACTGTGGGTTTAGGGAAAGTTGGTGAAGTGAGAGAGAACATGGACAGAAGAAGGTTCTGTGCTCTGTGAAGGCTGACATGGGAGGAGTGAAGGATAACTACCATGCATACCTGATTGTACATCTGGCTGTGTAAATCCACTGAAACTACACGGATGGGGGTGAACTAGGGGAAGACAATGGTACCAGATTCTTTGTCTTTGGCATCCCATATTGGGCCTAAAAAACATAGACAGTATAATGTTTTAGAGCTTTATTTTAGACAGCAGGGAGAAAAAAAAGAGTAAAAAGATTATTAGACTTGCCATGGCCAAAAGGAGAGATGGGGAAAGACATAGAAGGAAAGACAGAAAGCAAGTTAGAGAGTAAGAAAGGTGAACGCTTAGAGAAAGAGGTAAAAGTTTACAGAGAGTAAGGATTGTAAAAGTTAGAGAGATAGAGAGAGAGAGAGAGAGAGAGAGAGAGAGAGAGAGAGAGTGAGAGAGAGTGAGAGTGAGAGACTGATGTAGGGCCAAGTAGCCTCTCATATATTGGGCTTGTTATCTTGCTGTTGCTAGGTAACTAGAAGTTATCTAACCTGAAGATCAGAACCTTTGGTCATTTTGTATGTGACTGCTAGCCATTAGCCACTGCAGGGCGGGAGTGCTTGTGGGTATGGTAACTTTACCAGGAGCCAGGGTTCCAGAAATATGGAGGAAATGCCTTCCTTCCCATGTAGGTAAAAATTACGACCCATTAGGTTTCATCAGGTTTAAGGACTTCAGCATGACTGGAGACCAGGCATTTTGTACATAGCACAATGCCCCAAGCTCAATGATCAAATTTAACTCTAGCCTCCAGATTTTGTGGTTTCTCAGGCAGAACACCATCAGAGAGGATGTGAGTTTGAAACTCTGGAGACTCCCACCAGAAGAAATCAAGGCATGGAGGTGGGGTGGGGTAAAATGATCTTAGAAGAAATCTGTAAAACAGTGAAAGGACAATTGAAAAGACTTATGGAAAAGACCAGTAACAGGGGATGCCTCAGGAGACCATCCTTGTTTTCATAGCTTGGAAAGACAAAATTCAAATGACCAGTAGTACTGGAGGAGAGTCTGTGAATGCATCAGGGAGGGTAGGGTAAGGGTAGGAGGGAGTGAGGGAGGGTGAGATAGAGAAAAACGTAGAAGGAGAAAAAAAAAGAGAAGAAGAATATGGAGAGGAAGAGGAGAAGAAGGAATGGAAGAGGAATGGGTGGAGCAGAATGACAAGGAGAAGGAGAAGGAAGAAGAACAAAAGAAGAGGAAGAGGAAGAGTAAAAGGAAGGAGGAGGATTTGGAAAAGTAGAAGGTTAAATAAGGAGGAGAGAAGGAGAGAAGAAGAATGAGAGAAGGAGAAGTCAAAGGCATAGAAGAAGAAGAAGAAGAAGAAGAAGAAGAAGAAGAAGAAGAAGAAGAAGAAGAAGAAGAAGAAGAAGAAGAAAGAAGAAGAAGAAGAAGAAGAAGAAGAAGAAGAAGAAGAAGAAGAAGAAGAAAGAGACGAAGGACAAGATTAAGAAGAACAAGAACAAGATGAAGAAAAACAAGAAGGAAGAAGGAAGAAGAATAAGGAAGAAGAAGAAGAAGAAGAAGAAGAAGAAGAAGAAGAAGAAGAAGAAGAAGAAGAAGAAGAAGAAGAAGAAGAAGAAGAAGAAGAAGAAGAAGAAGAAGAAGAAGAAACAGGAGTAGGAGGAGAAGGCAAAGGAAAAGGAGAAGCAAAGGAGAAAAGAATAAGAAGGAGAAGGATAAGGCAAAGAAGGAAAAACAATAAAAGAAGAAGGTAAACAAGGAGAAGAAATGAGTTGAGATGAGAGGCATAGATAGACAGACAGAGACAGAAAGACAGAGAAACTTAGACATACAGAGTGAGACATGCACATAAACATTCACACAGAGACACACAAGTAGGCACAGAGACAGAGAAAAATATACATAGAAAGAGAGACATGCACAGAGACATTCACAGAGTTACACACATTCACACAACTTAATTAAGAAGTATTTAGAAAAATATATCTATGAAATCACGAGGATATTAAGTACTAAATTATGTGAGCAATGAGGAGGAATGAGATCCAAACAAATTTTGCAAGTCCTCCAAAATTCTCCATGCTTCCACACAGCTTTAGCAGTGGGAGTATCAGTTATAGGGCTGTAACTTTTGTTTTCTTCATTTATAATTTACTGTGAATCTCCTTTATCCACCATTCAATATGGTCAGTAGTTTCCATGTGGAAGGACTTTCCAATGCATGGCATCTAGTGAGAAAGAGAAAACAATTTTAAAAAAGAGTCTCTATGCTAGAGCCAACTGTCCAAACAATTTGTAGTTATTCTCCAAATGCAGGGCTCAAAGAACACAGAGGCTCCTCTAGCTGGTGCACAGATCTTAAGATTGGTCCCACAGCATTACTGGGAACATATTGACAATTCTCACTCAGGTCATAAAGCTATGGAGCATTCCAATTTATTGAGTTCCAGAGAAAAAGCCATTTGGAAGCTTATCTCCCTAAAATTGAAGATTACACTGAAATTTATGAAAAGTGAGAATAATTTTTAATGTGAAAAATCATTCCACACACACACATTAAAAAATACATGAAGGCAAAATTGACAGCAATATATTTGACACAACACCCACCCACACACACCTACACACACACACACACACAGAGAGAGAGAGAGAGAGAGAGAGAGAGAGAGAGAGAGAGAGAGAGGGAGAGAGAGAGAGAGAGAGAGAGAGAGGGAGGGAGGGAGGGAGGGAGGGAGGGAGGGAGGGAGGGAGGGAGGGGGGGGAAGGGGAAGAGGTGGAGAGACAGATGTACACTTACAATACTTATTTTTAAGTCAAGTTGTCAAAACTCCTGACACAATCAATGTTCAGGAAGAGATGTATATGGCAAACACTCACGAGGGACAGACTGTCATGATAAAGACAGCATAGGAGGAAACAACAAGTTCATCTGTGTCATTGAGAGCCTGAATGGGCCCTTCTCACATTTGGTTGGATTTAGAATCCAAGATTTAGTTCAGAACCACCCAGCTCCCTCCTTCTTGCCCCACGGATCTACTTCTGCTAGGGCACAGTCACAAAGGTTCCACAACATTTCTAGACAGTTTTTCCAGTTTTAGACAACTGGGACTGTGGGAGAAATAACCCCCCCCCAATCTTAATTAAACTAAGCCACACAACTGCAAAATATATTTGAAAACAGTTTAAATTCAATTTTGGAAAGAGAACAGAGAGCTCTACTTTGAAATGGACTGAATTAGTCTTTAGGTTCCATTGTGCACCCTAAATGAAATATATTGTAAAAGATTCCGTTTTCTATGTAGCAAGTGAGGGCTGAAAACAACACACTAATGGAGATAAAATGCAAAAAAAAAAAAAAAAAAAAACCCAAACTGGGAAATATAGTAACAATTCAAACTGACTGTGTGAAAAACGATGTATTTATACACGTTAACTGTCCTATTGACCACAGTGTCATTCATCATTGTGTTAGGGAATCCAATCTAGTGATTAATCATCAGGGTTTGACAGTAAAATCTTTAGGCTCAATACACCAGACATTAGCTGAAAAATGATTTACAAGAATGTAATGCCCTTTGGTGTCTTCTCTGTGAATCTGTTGTATGGATGCCCTGTCGTTGGTTGTTTTAATTGTTGGTGTTGTTTTAAAAAAGATATATTGAATGCAAAAGCAAGTGGCAGGAGCCCAAAAGGTCTTTGCATCCTCTCTATCTCCTTCCCAAAACTTTCTAATTTTCCCAATCCCCACATTCATTCAAAAATTCAGAACTCCACAGTTAGCAAGGAAGAGGATCAATTTTTGTCACTGGGCAGAGATTGTGCACTACATAAAAGCAAGCCTACACAATGATACACTGCCTCAAACAAGCCAACACCTTGTAATAGTGCCACATCCCCTGGGCAAAATATATTCTAATCAACACACTGCATCATAGGAAAATGGCAGAGAGACATAAAGAAAGATACTGCATGATTGCATTCCTCTGGTCACAAGTGCTACATACCTACACGCTTATAAGCACACACAAACACACACACACACACACACACACACACACACACACACACACACACATGACTATCTGATGTGCATAATAATAATGTGCAGTCTAGGGTCTGGGCAATTTGATTGGACCAGGCGCTGTGTTCCACTCACCAGAGGTCTTAGGATCCCATGGAGGATCCTGTGTGGGTCCTTGTGGGTGTCCACAGAATCCAACAGTCCAGGGACCATGGTGCTCCCTTGATCTACTTCTGTTGTCCAATTGCTCTGGCTAGGATTTCAAGTGATATATTGAATAGATAGGAAGAAAGTGGGCAGCCTTGTCTAGTCCCTGATTTTAGAGGAATTGGGTTTAGTTTCTCTCCATTTAGTTTGATGTTGACTACTGTTTTGCTATATACTGCTTTTATTATGTTCAAGTATGGGCCTTGAATTCCTGATCTTTCCATGACTTTTATCATGAATGGGTGTTGGATTTCGTTAAATGATTTCTCAGCATGTAAGGAGATGATCATGCGGTTTTTGATTTTCAGTTTGCTTATATAGTGGATTACGTTGATGTGTTTCCTTATATTAATCCATCCCTGCATCCCTGGGATGAAGCGTATTTGATCATTATTGATGATCTTTGTGATATGTTCTTAGATTCAGTTTGCATGGACTTTATTGAATATTTTTTGCATCAATATTCATAAGGGAAATTGGTCTGAAGTCCTCTATTTTGTTGGGACTTTATATGGTTTAGTTATCAGAGTAATTGTGGTATCTATAGAATGAATTGAATAGGGTACGTTCTGTTTCTATTTTGTGAAATAGTTTGAGAACAGTTGGAATTAGTTCTTTTTTGAAGGTCTGATAGAACTCTGCACTAAACCCATGTGGGCTGTCCTGGGCATTATTTGGTTGGGATATTATTAGTGACTGCTTCTTTTTCTTTAGGGGATATGGGGCTGTTTAGATCTTTATTCTTATCTGGATTTAACTTTGGTACCTGATTACTATCTAGAAAATTGTCCATTTTGTCCAAGTTTTCCAGTTTTTTTAGTATAGCCTTTTGTAGTAGGATGTGATGATGCCTAGGATTTCCTCAGGTTCTGGTCTTATGTCTCCCTTTTCATTTATGATTTTGTTAATTAGGATACTATCCCTGTGCCCTCAAGTTCATCTTGCTAATGGTGTATCTATCTTGATACTACTTTCAAAGAACAGGCTCCTGGTTTGGTTGATACTTTGAATAGTTCTTTTTGTGCCCACTTGGTTGATTCCAGCACTGAGTTTGATTATTTTCTGCTATCTACTCCCCCTTGTAAATTTGCCTCCTTTTGTTCTAGAGCTATTAGGTGTGCTGTCAAGCTCTTTGTGTGTGCTCTCTCTTGTTTCTTTTTGGTGGCACTCAGAGCTGTTGGTTTTCTTTGTGGGACTACATTCATTGTGTATCATAATTTAGGGTATATTGTCCCTTCATTTTCATTAAACTCTAAAAAGTGTTTAATTTCTTCTTTATTTCTTCCTTGACCAAGTTATCATTGAGTAGAGTGTTGTTCAGCTTTCACATGAATGTTGGCTTCCTATTATTTATGTTGTTATTGAAGATCAGCCTTCCTCCATGGTGATGTGATAGAGTGTATGGGATACTTTCAATATTTTTGTTGAGTCCTGTTTTGTGACTGATTATATGGTCTATTGTGGAGAAGGTACCATGAGGTGCTGAGAAGAAGTAATATGCTTTTATTTTAGGGTAAAATGTTCTGTAGATATCTATTAAATCCATTTGTTTCATAAATTCTTTTATCTTCAATGTGTCTCTGTTTAGTTTCTATTTCCCCAATCTTTCTATAGATAAGAGTGTGTTGTGAAGTCTCCCTCTATTATGGTGTGCAGTGCAATGAGTGATTTGTGCTTTACTAAAGTTTCTTTAAAGAATGTGGATGCCATTGCATTTGGAGCATAGATATTCAGAATTGAGGGTTCATCTTGGAAGATTTTGCCTTTCATGATCATTAACTGTCCCTTCTTGTCTTTTTTGATAACTTTGGGTTGGAAATTGATTTTATTCTATATTAGAATGGCTACTCCAGCTTATTTCTTCAGACCATTTGCTAGGAAAATTGTTTTCCAGCATTTTACTCTGAGGTAGTGTCTGGTTTTGTCCCTGAGTTGGGTTTCTTTTATGCAGCAAAATGTTGTGTATTGTTTATATAACCAGTCTGTTAGTCTATTTGTTTTTATTGGTGAATTGATTCCAGATTAAGGCAACTTCAGACCAACTTCTTTTATGCATATCAATGCAAAATACTCAATAAAATTCTCCCCAAACTAAAAGGGCTATTAGGTCATTTTCTGATAGTCAAAACTGCAATGAGAACTGCCAGTTTTCCTAGTGTCACTGGCTAATTGCTCTTAGATAGTAACTAGGCTTTCTCCTATTCAGAGCACATTCCAAGAGGTTGTATAACAATTAACCAAAGGTCATCAGAAGGGAATTAATGATTTATTATAGGTTCTAGGGTAAAAGATAAAATATTGATTGGTTTTACCTATACAAAACTTCACTAATATCATAGTTATGGTTTGATACCTTCAGTGAACCTGTTGATCTGAGACAGTTGATGAACTTTGTAACATGAGGTCATGTATTCTGAAATATTTATAAGTGCTGAGGACAAGAGACGAGGAAAATCGAGAGAGAATTTTTTTTTTTTTTTGCCTTTCTCCACTTAGACTATTTTTTTTTCCTTTTACTCACTTAGAAGAATTTTTCCCTTTCCGCACTTAGGATCTTTCTGCTTTTGCCCTTATATAACTTTCATAAAAATATTTTTATAACTTAGTAATAACTTCTATAATCACTTCTCTAAATCCCTTCTCTTCCAGTGACATGTGGCTTGTTGGCTCAAAGATAGAGCCCAGCAATTCCTGCTGAGCTAGAAAAAAGTCTGCATTGCTTAATCCTCCTCTGTTAGGCTACAGGTGTTAATCACCTAAGCCAGCCTACCCTCAGAAAAACCAAGTACTTTTTAGAAGTTATCATCAGCATTTCAGTACAATTTGAGAGCTAGAAAGCCCTGAGACACTTCGATTTTAAAGCCATTGCCAGGGTCCTACTCTGTGACTCCACTGCTATCCTGGCTCAGAGCAATCCTGGACCTCAAACTCTAGTATAGAGCAGTAGTGATTAAAAAAAAAGAAAAAAAAAACCTACATGGTATTGATACAGAGACTGACAGATGGATCAGTGGACTAGAACTGAAGAAGAACCAGAAAGAAAACCACACATTTATAGACACTTGATATTTGGAAAGAAGCAATATATATATATATATATATATATATATGATGTCTAAAATCCCATTAAATTGTTTCCCTTCTATAACTAACTCTAAAGAAGGCCTGGAATCTAAAGGCATTATTAAATAAGCCGAATCATTTCCAGTAGAACCAATCCCTCTGGTAGCTTGAGGGACACCAGAAGAGGGAAAACAGCCATGTAGGCTTGGCTGAATTACTAACTGAGCTATTCTATCTCCTTGTGAAATAGAAACGACACCCTGAGGACAGGAACAGAGAACTTGAAGTCCCCCTTCATAATCTTGATCTACATCTCCAGGGTGAACAATAAGACCTTGTAGTGTAAGGGAAGCCCTGCCCAATATTAGGCCGACACTCCCAGATGGCAGCGGTCCTTTATAGTCAGTAGGAATAGGCAGCTCTCCCATTTGAGGGATCAGCATGAATTGGGTGGTGGTACGGAGGTCCAATCCAACTGAGCCTTCTGTTGCCCTGCGGACTGTGGGGTCCACCTTTCGCCTGTCGAGGTCCCGTATGTTTTGGGCCCTGAGACCTGAGGGCCCTGTACTGGTTTTTTGAAATGGTGTCATTATCTACTGCTTGAGGGAATCCTGGCTGCAGGAGCCTGCCTCGAATGTCCCTGATTGAACGACAAGCGCTAGTCCAATGATATCCTTTTCCACACTTAGTGCACAATCCTGGTGCTCTCCTTTTAACAAGGGCTCTATAGTCCTTTTTTAAGTGTCCCGGTTTGCCACGATTATAGCAGAGTTTGAGCTCAGCCATGTCAGGGCATTTTTGCACTTGTAGAATGGCAGCTGCTAAACCTGCATTAGTGAGTGGCCCACCAAGTTCACGGCAAACCTTCGACCAGTCCTGCAGTCCCTTGCTTTTTCCAGGTGTAATAGCCGCCCTGCATTCCTGGGTAGCCTGTTCATATATCAACTGTTCAATTAAAGGCATAGCTGCTTTTGTATCTCAAAATATTCTCCCTGCTGCCTCTGTCATTCTAGCCACAAAATCTGAGTACGACTCCTGGGATCCCTGAGTGGTCTTGGTCAAATGCCCACTTGCCTCTCCCTTCTTAGAGAGTGCCTTCCATGCCTTAACAGCAGCAGCTGAGATCTGGGCGTATGCTCCCCAATGATAATCTCTTTGGTCAGCAGCATGCTGTCCCTGACCTGTAAGCAATTCAAATGTCCATGTCCTTTGGTTTCCTTCCATGGTGGCATTGGCCTTTGCCTGTGTCTGACAGGAGTCCTGCCACAAAGCTTTTCATTCAAGATACATCCCCATACTGGGGGCTGCAGCTTTTACTACAGTCTGGTAATCACCAGGAGTCATAGTGTGAGTTGCAAGCCTTTCAACTTGTGCTACAGTGAAATTAGCTCTGACTCCATAACACTGACTGTTTCTGCAAGCTCCTTAATCTGTATATATTCTACTGGAGCGTGAACACGCCCTCCCTCAGCTCTTTCAAAAACTGGAAATGCCTGTTGTATCTTCCTCTGTTCCTCTTTTGGTATAAATGAGTCTGAATGATAACCTATGCACATAAGGCTCAGAATGGTGCCTCTGCACATAAGGCGGAGGTGCACTAGAACCCTGAAGTTGCATATCCGAAGACCGTGCAATGATTTGACATTTGTCTCTAGCTGCTTTCATGTTATTCTGTAACTGATTAACTCGTCTTTCATCTGACTGGTATCTTTCTCCCTCACAACCTGTCGCTTTCTTCTCTAAGTCTGTTTCCTCATAGGAGCTAAGTTCCTTATCTGATTCTGAGCTACTGACAGCTAGCTGCTTAAACTCATCTAGTGGTGGGTAGAGGCTTTTTTCCTTATGTGCCTCTCCAGCTCGATCTCCCTTCTTCTCTCCCTTTCCATCCCTTTTTCTAATCTCTCCCCAGGTATTATCCCTGACATTCTCTTTTCCTCGGTCTCAAGGCTCATGGAAAGGCCTAAATTCTTCAGTGCACTTTGTTTCCTCTCTATTTTTAGTCTCTCTCCCCGCTCTACCTCTGATAGACTTTCTTGAATTTCGTCCAGAACTTTCTGCCCCACTTCTACCATTTGCTGACAATCCTCATCTGTTAAACATGATTTCACCAATTTCATAGCGGCATAATCCCTGCTTTAAGTTTGCCTTTCTGCTGTTCCCTAACTAGATCTCCTTTCAGTTTGTCCCAAGAGGCGACAGTTAATGACAATGAGCAAGCATACCATGGTGCGACAGGGTCTATCTCTCTGACAAATCCCTCTTAGGTCTTAGTGGCGATTTTTAGGCCACACTGCTTCAGGACTGAGCGTAAGCCCACTACTATAGAATGGGAGATTCCCATACTGCCGCTGTCCAGGCCTGACCGGGCCTGAAATTGGTTGCTGTCCAGGCGCTGTCCAGGCCTGACCGCGACTAAGAACCAGTCAACAGTTCCAGTGGTGGAAACAAAACGAAACCAAAAGGAAAAGTGTAATCGCCATGCAAACAATCAAAAGGGCTTCTAACTCTGGAGAAAGTTCAAGATTGTACGTACCTTGTAGAGCCTTTTGTCCCACAGTTCTGATTCTGCCCCGTGAATGGGGGATCTTCCTTGCGCCAGTGTGATGACAGTTCCCGGGTTTTGGCACCACTTATTGCGTCCAGCTCAACCAGCAAGAAAGATGCAACAAACCAGAATCTTCCTCAGCAAGAGCTTTATTGCTTGCTTCTCAGGAAGATCCCGATCCGGGAAAATGGCACTGCTTTTATAACCAGCAGCGTGACGTTTCAGCACCTGATATGGCATGACAGCTCCTGATTCATTGCTTGCCCATCACCCCACTATTACACCCCGAGAATGGGAGTGACTAGGAGTGAATTCACTCTCGCACCTGCGTACAAGGCTTGTTTACTAGTTAGGCACAGTGGAGGCCCGCACCATCTTATAATGGTGATTGCTCACGGCACACATGGCTCTTCTCAGAGATTACTGACGGCACGCACGTAATTGCTCGCAGCACGTACCGGCTCTCCACAATTCACCACAATATCTGCATTCCCTTCTATGAATAGTCTGTTGTAACCTGGAGAGTTCTGGTCATCCACTCTGATACCACTACTCTTGTAGCAACTTGAACTTCTCTTAAACCAGTCAGTCCCTTTCTATAGAGATGATTCATCCCTGAAGCATCTACATGGGAGAGAGAATGGGGAGCATAGAAATCAGAGAGAGGCAGAAGTAATCTAGATTTCAAGCTGAGAAAAGAAAAAGTGGTCCTGGGGAAAATACAGTGATTTCTGGGTAGAGAATATGGAGCATCCCAGTAAAGGTAGTTCTGAACTGGCTTGTTTATCTTGAAGGCAGACTTGGGCATTGTATAAAGCTCTCTTGTAAGATTTCATACACAAAATTTTGCTCAATGTCTGACTCAGAAGTAATATTTCAGCAATATCTAGGATTCATGCTGGAAAAAACTGGAGAAAAGAAATGAGGATTTTTGTGGGCCAAGGTCCATGACATAAGGCTTCAGATATCTAAATTGGCAAAGCTCATGCAGCCAAGAGAAACCTTTACACAGACACCTAGAGTCTTGTGGCAATGAGCCAGGATCAAATTCACCATAACTATCCATATTTTAGCATTCCTTGTGCTATGATAATAAAGGACACAGCCTGAGTTCATATAAATCATTAGGTCTGCTTTTATTGGGTTCTAAATTCCTGGGGCCGGGCTCTAAAGCAGGACAAATCTTTCCTCTGATCAGCAGAAGACATAACATGAACTAGTCATGTCGGGCATGCATGCAGAGCTTAGAGAATGAGAACCCTGAAGGGGCATAGAACCTCAAGAGATCAAGAAAGAAATTGACTTCTGTTTGGTATTTGCCTGTCAGAGAGAGAAGCACTTAAGGCAGGGTCATCTCTGCCTTTCATTGTTTCAGGACTCAACACTCTGCAACTTTGTTTCAATACCTTCTTTCTGTTAGCCATTAGCTTGCCTTTAGCCTCCTAGACTCAGTGTTGCTGAGTGTGAAACAGAGTATACTCCTGACAGCCTCAGGAGCATGTAGATGTGTAATTCACACACAAGTACCAATTCAAATGTGTTGTGTCTGGCCAGCAGCTCACATGTCTGGGTTCTAATCTGGAAAGGAATCTTGGAAACCTGGAAGAGAACAGGGAGCTAGGCAGAGAAGAGAAAGATGTAGCTAAGGCAAAATTCTGAACAAAGCTCAATTTTACTATTTCTGAAACTCATTTATGAAGCAGGGGTAGGGACCTGATTCCCGCCAAATCATCTTGGAGTAAAGTTGCAGGTGAACACGTGATGGGTCCAGAAATGCTAGTTGGAAAGCAGCAGCAGTGGGAGTGGCAGGGTTATAGAGCTGCAAGCTCTGCTGAGATGCTCTCTAATACTGAAACCTGAGCAGATCAGCTGAAAATGAAAGGAAGCTTGTTCAGGTATAAGACTAAAAATAACGGTTCTGGGCATGGAGGAACAACACTTGGGAAATATCAATCTGATAAATAAAGACAAACAGAAATAGACTAGCAACAACCAGTCCCAGAGAATAGAGGGAGATAGCTTACGAGGTTAGTCAAGCACAATTTGCTCTTTGGAATGCCTAACTGCTCATCCATCCAATTTTGCTTGTAACCATCTCCTTTCTAATCTACCAGCCAGATAATATGCAAAGCCTGAGGGACCTTCTAACATTCAGTCCTACAAGGGAGGTCACCATCAAATATCCACCTCAGTGTTCAGGAAACACTGTAATAAAAGACAGAAACAGTGTAGGATCATAAAAACTATCTTGATTGTAACTACTAGAATTTAGTCCTAGCTACACACTTTTATTAAAAAACTGACATCAATGAAATTTATATTTTAGAGTTGTTTCTACAACAGAACAAACGATCTACATTTGGGGTTGGTCTTCCTATTTCACATAATCAAATCAGGAAAAAAAATTCCTCACAGGTGCCCCAAATTCCCAGAGTTTTAGTGAATTCCTAATATTATCAGGGTTACAACCAAGACTAGCCATCATAAGTATACCTCTTGTCAATAAGACATACAATCATATCTCCTTTTTTATACTAATTTCCAAAGGAAAGCAATAGTTATGCCTAGCATAGTATCCTATATCCAATATACAACTGCAAATAAAGTATATGAATTTCCAGGGCAGAATCATGCTTAACATGAGATAAAATTCCATATACACCTACAATCATATTTTATCTTTTAGAATAGATTACAATTTCTTAATTGTAACACCATATAAAATCAAATTCAAAGCATTGTTTACTTTCAAAGTACACTGACATGATTATACATTCTCATTCAAAATAAGAGGAAAAGAAACATAAACTGGAAATATTGGGAAAATCAAGATCAAATCTAGCTAGACAAACCACAAATCCTAAATTTATGTACATTGTGGCTTAAAAAGCTCTTCCTATCTAGTTTCATGACTACAATATATTTCTCTGTCTTGGGCTGGTTCCATTCTTTGTGTGTAGCTTTCTTTCAGAGATATCGCTCAGCTGTGGACCTTCTTATATCCTGATTGCTATATCACAATATAGGCTTCCCTTTCATACCTTCACAAAAAGCCTCTCTAGGCATCTATTCAGGGACTTCGCTGCAACCTGGATGCCCTCAGTGGCTTTCCATAACCACGTAGGAAGATTCCATGGCTCTTTTACTTCTGTATCCTTCATTAATCTGATGAAAGAACTACATGGTGGATGTTGCCAAGTCCTTTTGCCTGCTTTAGATAGAACCTGCCTGCTTCCTTGAATATTTTTTCATAAATTTGATATGTTGTTTTTCTGCTATAAACTGATCAATCCTTGGGACATTTCTTTGCACAAGTTGCAGGATTAGCTTGGTGGATACTCACCTCGAGGAAACAATTCCCTTTATTACATTACTCCTTATATATTTCAACACTAGCTATGGCTCCCACAAAAAAATTTTCTGGTGCTCTTTTTTTCTCCAAACTTAAATTCTAGCTCATCCCTTAAAGAATGAATACAATCAGGAAAACAAAAGTCAAGAAGCATTAGCGATGTGGGAATAAAGTACAGCTGTTCTGCTGGTGGGTGCTTAAGTTGGTACATCCAGGATAAAATCAGTGTGGAATTTGCTAAAAATATCTAAAAATAGAACTAACTGGTGACTCACCTATATCACACTTGAGTGTAGAAAAGATAGCATGGTTATCTATTGATACTTGCTCAGTCACTTTTGTTGATTTTGTTTTCAAAAAAGGAGATGCAATCAGCTGTAACTAAATTTGCTAGAGAGTATATGGAATTTGAAAATACTATATAGTAAATGTGTTAAGTCAGGCCTATAAAGAGAAATGCTATGTGTCTGTAATCACATTTGGTCTAGCTTCAACTATTAGATTTTATGTTTAACTTGGAGTATCTGTGGAGATAAGGAACCCCAAAGTGGCACATGGCATGGAAGAAAGGATGAAGCATTTAGGGAAGGAGGGAATGACAGAACACATGCAACATAGTAGGAGGAGGAAACATTAGAGATTACAAGTTTAGGTAAGCATGAGTATAGGATTATGTCTGTTATTCCATACGGAATGCCACATTTTAGGAAGTTTATTTAAAATATTACATTTAAGTGGCATTACTCTTGGTGACACGCCAAAACTTGATACTACAACACTTTCTGAAGAAACCACATACTCGAGTAATAGAACATGAATAAATAAAGTTATAAACAATCTTGAAATTTAATTCTTAGGGCTTGCTGTTATATAGTGGCAGAATGTTCTGTTTATGCTACTAGCAGAGAAAGTAATCAAGCATATTACACATCTGTGATCCCTGACAACAA
Source organism: Mus musculus (assembly GCF_000001635.26). NCBI lineage: Eukaryota > Metazoa > Chordata > Mammalia > Rodentia > Muridae > Mus > Mus musculus. The sequence goes on along the minus strand of NC_000087.7, from coordinate 9,319,068 downwards.
GATTAGTGACTCATTTGAAATATACTGTGTACATATATATCATCTAGGTTTAAAGTAATATATTCCTGTTGTCTATTTTTCTGTGTTTACTTCTAGATCATAGGAACTATTTTACTGTTACCTAGAACTGATTTTAGAACGAGGACAGAATACTTTGTCTTAATAATTTCATGCCTACCTAAACATAAATACACAATATTGTTTAAAAAATAATAATTATGAATATTTTCTACCTGCATTGGGTAGTGCCACAATAAGTTCGTATTTCAAACTACTGATTAATAATATGAAACAAAAAAATGTTAAATTTTAGGTTGATAGTTATAATACTTCAGAAAGTTGTCAACAAATTACACAGGGAAGGAGAAATATAATACATCGTTTTCTCCACGTATGGTTATTGAGATTTTGGCCAGGTATAGTAGCCTGGGTTGGCATTTGAGTTCTCTTAGTGTCTGTATAACATCTGTTCAGGCTCTTCTGGCTTTCCTAGTCTCTGGTGAAAAGTCTGGTGTAATTCTGATAGGCCTGCCTTTATATGTTACTTGACCATTCTCCCTTACTGCTTATAATGCTCTATCTTTTTTTAGTGAATGTGTTTTTCTGATTATTATGTGTTGGGAGGAATTTCTTTTCTGGTCAAGTCTATTTGGAGTTCTGTAGGCTATTTTTATGTTCATGGGCATTTCTTTCTTTAGGTTTGAAAAGTTTTCTTCTATAATTATTTTGAAGATATTTGCTGCCCCTTTTAAGTTGAAAATCTTCATTCTCATCAACTCCTATTATCTGTAGGTTTGGTCTTCTCATTGTGTCCTGTATTTCCTGGATGTTTTGAGTTAGGATCCTTTTGCATTTTGCATTTTCTTTGATTGTTGTGCTGATGTTCTCTATGGAATCTTCTACACCTGACATTCTCTCTTCCATCACTTGTATTCTGTTGCTGATGCTTGCTTCTATGGTTCCAGATATCTTTCCTAGGGTTTCTACCTCCAGCGTTGCCTCACTTTGGGTTTTCTTTATTGTGTCTACTTCCATTTTTAGGTCTAGTATGGTTTTGTTCATTTCCATCACCTGTTCGGATGTGTTTTCCTGTTTTTCTTTAAGGAATTCTACCTGTTTGGTTGTGTTTTCCTGTTTTTCTTTAAGGACTTGTAACACTTTAGCAGTGTTCTCCTGTATTTCTTTAAGTGAATTATTAAAGTCCTTCTTGATTTCTTCTACCATCTTCATGAGATATGCTTTTAAATCCGGGTCTAGCTTTTCGGTTTTGTTGGGGTGCACATGACTAGGTGGAGTGGGAGTGCTGTGTTCTTGATTTCTGTTAGTACAATTCTTACATTTGCTTTGGCCATCTGGTAATCTCTGGAGCTAGTTGTTATAGTTGTCTCTGGTTAGAGCTTGTTCCTCAAGTGATTCTGTTAGCCTCTATCAGCAGACCTGGTAGACTACATCTCTCCTCTGAGTTTCAGTTGTCAGAGCTCTCTCTGCAGGCAAGCTCTCCTCTCACGGGAAAGGTGCACAGATATATGGCCTTAAGACCTCCCTCCTGGCCGAAAAAGAAGGCCCAAAACAGGACCTGTCCTGAAGCTGAGTTGCTTTGGCCTGTCCCAGAAGGTGTTAGCTTCTGTATTCTACACTCTCACACGTCCAAAATACACCTGTGGAGTCCTGGAACCAAGATGTCTGCAGCTGATGCTCAGGCAAAGCACTCCTGCACTGGGCAGACCCCTTTCCTCTGGCTGGGAAAGTGGCCAGATGTCTGAAGCCTGTGCAGAATACTCTCGGCTGGGTCCCGGAACCAAGATATCGGCTGCCGATGCTCAGTCAAAGTGCTCCCGCACTGGACAGACCCCTTTCCTCTGGCCTGGACATTTGCCAGTTGTCTGGGGCCCGAAAAGTGGGCTGCCTTAGAAGCTCTGTGGCTCCCACCTCTCCCAGAAGCTTTTGGCTTCTGTATTCCGTACTCTCACCTGTGCAGAATACACCCGGTGGGGTCCTAGAACCAAGATATCTGTTGCCGATGCTCAGGCAAAGCACTTCTGCACCAGGCGGACCCCCTTTACTCTGATTCGGAAAGTAGCCGGATGTCTGGGGCCTTTGCAGAATACACTTGGCAGGGACCTGGACCAGTCTTGTGCTTCTTCAGAAAATTGACATAGAACTACCAGAAGATCCAGCAACACTTCTCCTGGGCAAATACTCAGAAGATGTTCCGATGTGTAATAAGGATTCATTCTCTATGATGTTCATACCAGCCTTATTTATTTATTTTGTTAATATTTTTTATTATTACGTATTTTCCTCAATTACATTTAGAATGTACATTTATAAAGTACCCCAAACTGTACCCCCCACTTCCCTAACCACGCATTTCCATTTTTTGTCTCTGGCATTCCCCTGTACTGTGGCATATAAAGTTTGCATGTCCAACGGGCCTCTCTTTCCAGTGATGGCCTACTAGGCCATCTTTTGATACATATGCAGTCAAGAGCTCCGGGGTACTGGTTAGTTCATAATGTTATTGGACCTACAGCGTTGCAGATCTCTTTAGCTCCTTGGATACTTTCTCTAGCTCTTCAATTGAGAATCCTGTGCTCCATCCAATAGCTGACTTTGAGCATCTACTTAAGTATTTGCTATGCCCCAGCCTTGTCTCACAAGAGACAGCTATATCCGGGTCTTTTCAGAAAAATCTTGCTAGTTTATGCAACGGTTTCATCGTTTGGAGGCTAATTATAGGATGGATCTCTGGACATGGCAGTCTCTAGATGGTCCATCCTTTTGTCTCAGATCCAAACTTTGTCTCTGTAACAGTCTGGCGGTTCCTCAGAAAATTGGACATGGTACTACTAGAGGATCCCACAATACCTCTCCTGGGCATATATCCAGAAGATGTCCCAACCAGCAAGAAGGAAACCTGCTCCACTATGTTCATAATAGCCTTATGTATAATAGCCAGAGGCTGGAAAGAACTCAGATGCCCCTCAACATTGGAATGGATACAAAAAATGTGGTACATTTACACAGTGGAGTACTACTCAGCTATTAAAAAATGAATTTATGAAATTCCTAGGCAAATGGATGGATGTGGAGGGCATCATCCTGAGTGAGGTAACACAATCACAAAAGAACTCAAATGATATTTACACACTGATAAGTGGATATTAGCCCGGAAACTTAGCATACCTGAGATATAAGATAAAATTTGCAAAACACGTGAAACTGAAGAATGAAGACCAAATTGTGGACACTTTGCCCCTTCTTAGAATTGGAAGCAGTCACCAGCATTATTTATAATAGCCATTTGCTCGAAAGAACTCAGATGTTGCTCAACAGAAGAATATATGATACAGAATGGATACAGAAATTCTGGTACATTTAAACAATGGAGTACTATTCTGCAGTTAAAAACAATGAACTTATGAATTTCTTAGGCAAAAGCATGTATCTGGAGGATATCATCCTGAGTATGGTAATCCAATCACAAAAGAACACATATGATATGTACTAACTTATAAGCCGATATTAGCCCCCAAACAGACTACTCAAGATACAATTTGCAAAACTCATGAAACTCGAGATGAAGGAAGACCAAAGTGTGGATACTTCATTGGTTCTTATAATGGGGAACAAAATACCCATGGAAGGAGTTACAGAGACATTTTGGAGGTGAGAAAAAAGAAAGGACCATCCAGAGACTGCTCCACCTGGTGATGCATCCCATAGACAACCACCAAACCCAGACAATATTGCATATGCCAGCAAAATTTTTTGACAGGACACTGGAATAGCTATCTCTTGTGAGGCTATGCCAGTTCCTGGCAAATACAGAATTGGATACTCACAGTCATCTATTGGATGGTACACAAGGCCCTTAATGTGGAATCTAGAGAAAGTACACAAGGAGCTAAAGGGTCTGCAACCTTAAAGGCGGATCAACAATATGAACTAACCAGTAACCCCCTGAACTATGTATCTAGTTGCATATGTGGCAGAGGATGGCCTAGTCAGCCATCAAAGAGAGGAGAGTCACTTGGTCTAGTGAAGATAATATACCCAAGTACAGGGGAATGCCAGGGCCAGGAAGCAGGAGTGGGTGAGTTGGCAAGCAGGGTAGGGGAAGGTATAGGAAACTTTCAGGATAGCATTTGAAATGTAAATGAAGAAAAATATCTAATAAAAATGAGTTAAAAAATATTAGCAAAACCTTATATTAGCACGTTAACAGCACATCCTAAAGATCTCAAACACAAAGAAGAAATGAAACCCAAAAGATGTGGTGGAAATAGTAAAACTCAGGGTGGAAAAAAAATAAAATAGAAAGAAAAATACAAATAAATTTTTGGAACAAATATTGGTTCTTTGACAAGATCACTAAGATCAACAAACTATTATTCAAGTTAACTAAAATAAAAAAGATAATATCCAAATTAGCAAAATCAGATATTAAATGGGGGGACATAACAACAGACACCTGATAGGTCAGAAAGTTTCGCAAAGTGCTTCTTCCTCCTAGAAGCACACTTGCTCAACCATATTAATTGCTGCTGTATTCATAGTTATCTGCAACTGGAAACAACCTACATGTCCATAAACTGAAGAATGTATAACATATATGTTATATTTATACAATGGAACATTACTCAGCTGTTATGAAATGGATGGAAAAAGAAAAAAAAAACTAAAAACAAAAACATAACCTGAATAACGTATCCCAGTCCCAGGAAGATAAATATGCTATGTGTTGATTTATATGTTGATATTGACTGGGCTGGATAGTTTTTTGTCAACTTGTGACAAAGTAAAGTCCCCTGAGAGTAGGGAATCTCAATTGAGAAAATGTCTCCATAAGATTGGTCTGTGCAGGCAAGACTGCAGGGCAGTTTCTTAATTAATGATTGATGGGTAGGATTTCTGCCAATTGTTGATACTGCCATCCATGTGCTTGTGGTTCTGAGTTCTCTATGAGAAAGCATGAAACCATGGGGAACTAACCACTAAGCAGAATGCTGCAGACACTCTGGGCCCCTTTGTCTGCGTGGAACGGATCTCTAGTCACAGGTGGGCAAAGCTTTGGATGAAGTGATAGACAGATACACAGAGGAGAGGTTGTGTAGAATCTGAATGTAATGTGTCAAATTGAGCATCAAACTTTTTATACAGAAGAAAATAGGAAAGTTGGGTGACACACAAGCAAGGTACAAAGAGGTTACTGGATTCTTACAGAAAATGGAGGAATACAAACTCAGAAGTTCTCACAGGAAACACCTGGAATAAAATTCACTGTTAACAACTGGGATCAAAAAGAGCTCCACCAAATATCCACATAATCTTAGAAGCCAGGGTCAAGGGCTTCGTGCCCTTGCTATAGTTCCTATTTTAGTCTACTGTATAGACCACCTTCCCCCTAGGCCATTGTAAATACATTTATATGGGTGGAACTCAGCTATCTATAGTTCTAAGTATGTACTCTGCTTCCTCCTTAGGTCTCAAACTTCCTTCTTCCTAGATGATGATAAATTCTTGTGTAGGGCAGTGACTTAGCTTTTATTCAAAGTGGTAGTATAATACCAGAGGCAATTCTGAATGCCACTGAATAGGCAACATTCTTACTGAATTCCAAGCCCATGGTCAGCTCAAGGACTTTCTAGGATATTGGAACACTGGCAAAAGCTTAGCTATATCAGAATTCAATCTTAAAAAGAACTTATAATAAGATAACACTAAAAGAGAGCATGTGGATCCATACACCAGACTAACGCGGATATATGGGATGAGTATATGGGTTAATGAGAAGGCCAAAACTCCAGAAGGTGAGCTTTCGTGAAACTCTTTGCCTCATGAGTGCTTCCAGGCCTCTCGGCCTGTCAAGCTGACTCGACTGGTGTGTGTGGCAGCAGTACCCATCCATGGTCTCTGTATTAGCTCCTGCCTCTAGGTACCTGGCCCATTTCAGTTCCTGTTCTGTCTGTCTTCAGATGATGAATAGCAATGAAGAAGTGTAAACCAAATAAGTCCTACCCTCCCCAACTTGTGCTTGGGTTATAGTTTTTGGTGACAGCAATAGAAAGATTAACACATTCTACATTACATATGTGATGGCCTGTCTACAATCTGTAGATCCAGTGAAGTTAGGTATAGAGGAAGGACTTGGGTGCATACATTGATGCCCATGGTATGGGGATATAGAATGGATTTTATTAGTGGACAAAGGTGGACAAGAAAGAGAAGATCAGGTGGCATAGTGGAGGGAGATGGGGTTGAATAAGGAAATGCAGGAAGAGATATTTGAAAGAGAAGTATTTGATGAATGATGACCGAAAGGTGGAGGAACTGGAGAGGATGGGAGGTAGTGAAAGAACCGTGGGGAGTAAAATTTGGGGGGACTGTAAGCAGGGTCTATTAAATGAGAAATTAATATTATTTTTAATTTTACTAGAATATTAAGCATGGCAGAGGGGCTCCCAGGAATGTACATTTTACCTCCAAAATACTGGGCTTTGATGGATTCTTGGTGAGGTGAACCACTTAAAAGCTCTTACCACTCTTAAACACTTAAAAGCTGGTACCACTCTGTTACCACTCATGCTGTTGTAGAGTTTCTCTCTACTTGCTGCCCTCACATCACATCCCTCATAATCTATGGATTGTATGAAAATTTAAGGGGGGCTCCAGCCCCTCACTGGGCAATATCATTGCCACCCACAGTGTTAGTTAGATCTAACTATCTCAAGGATTGCAGCTGATGCAGATTAATACTTCAACCACGATCTTGGAAAGAATTACTACGAAAAGCATGCCTTTTTTTTTTTTTTTCAAAAGTCAGGCTGGTGTTCAGATGATTATTATTTCTTTGTACCTATTTCCTCCCTCTGATTCCTGATATGATTTAAGAAAAACATGGTTAATGAACAGATGTGCACCCTGAGGATTCAAAATAGAAAGGGATGATAGGTTTTTACATAAAAGTTTAGTTTTGTGATTCTTTTAAGATTTTTGAAGGATTAATTTTTGAGATAGATAAAAACTAACCCTTTATGTATAACAGCAAATTTCAGTCTACCAGTAAGAGAAACTGGCTGAAAAAAGTACCTTACTTGCTTACAACTTGTTAATCTATAACAAGTTTTTTTAGTTAAAAATGAGTGTTGGTTCTTGGGGATAATATTGGATATTTAAAAACATAATTTATAAATAGCTCATCATAAAAGTATAGTGAGAAGATGCTTTTCCTTATATATTCTCATAATTATTCACTAGAAGAAAATAGAAAGTAACCAGTATAAATTTTATACTAATTGAAAGATTGTGCAGAGATATATAAGCAGTGTGAGAAAAATAAAGTTGGTGCTTTGTTCCATCCACCAAATGTGAGTATATATGGAAAGTGGTTGAAGCTTTGCACTGTCCAACAAATGTGTGTGTGTGTGTGTGTGTGTGTGTGTGATTGTTTGTGCTTCTTAAAGCTTGCTTCTTCTACCATGTATGTAAATGTGTCTTGCCTGCTTTATATGCCATCTAACCAACATCCCCTTCTTGAATCATTGAACACTCTATCACAGCTACTCTTGGAAAGGCAAACAGACAGCAAACACACAGAACCCTACTGGGCATAACTTGAAAATGTATGAGACCACCCACCTCTTCCAGTGACACCCTTCCTCCAACAAGGAAACACCTAGTCCAACAAGGTTACTCATCCTAATACAGCCTATGGGCCGATGGGAACCAATTACATTAAAACTACCACACCTACCTAGCTACATGCATACATATATTCATGCATAAGAGATAAACAGAGAAAGAGGGTGAGAGAAATAGAAAGAGAAAGAGTGATTGGTAGATGATAGAGTAATTGTTGCATACATATCTATATAAATACATTCAATCATTACTTCATACATACATACATACATACATACATATATAGATGATGGATAGACAGATAATGATATGTGATATTAATCTAAACACTAAAGACATGGTGCCCTTTAACTCACACACACACACCCTGAGCATTGTTTACAATCCTCAATTAAGACATAAAGGTTGGACATTCGAACTAGAAAGACATATAAAAACAAATCCACAAAACTCACAATGTTCATTTGGTGTGCATAGATTTGATTAATATCTAGGATTTTCTTTTTTGTGTATATTATGAGAGATTACACCCTAAAATCTTTCTCAAACTTGTCCATTATTTTAGTTACTACCGTGTACAACCTGATACTTATAATCCACTAGATAGTAACGTTACAGAAGGTATTTATTGTGCTGAAGATATTCAGTCATACCCCTCAGCTCCAAAATATATCTTTTAAAGACACATAGTAAGGAACGATCTTCCAAATGACCTGAAATGAAACTGTCACCTGGTGGAAAATAACACAGCACAGGAAGAAGTTTACACGTAAAATTAATATTCATGTGAATATTGGTCAAAATGATTACAATTGTAAAGTGAATTACATAGTGGTATGTCTTTGAAACAATAGGAAAAAATGATGTGCATACATTGTGTTTTCCAAAAAGAGTAGGAAATGTAAAACATTTAAGCAGTGGGATGTTGGTTTCTAATGCCAGGAGATGACTAACATTGCAACAGACTAATAATGTATCCTCTTCAAAAGTTAAAAGAAAACAGCAACAACAAGAAGAGAACAACAATCACAAGGAACCATGTCATCCGTGGCATCTTCAGGAGGATGTGCAGCACTCTGAACATGGTTCCAAGGACTTTAGTAGGTGTCTATTGCGTTGTCAGCCTGACAGGTTTGTGTTCAACCATCCATGTCTGTATACTAAGTTTGGGAACAATCCATCGGTGATGAGTGACCTAAAGATGATGAGTTCTACTCCCCACTCTCTTTGCTGCTCTGGAGACTTCAAACCTGAGGGGAGGAATGTTATATTGATGAGTATGAGAATGCTCAAATCCTTTTTGTATACATTGTGTAAATGTGGCATCTCTTTAAGTGAAGTGTAAGACCTGCTTGGCCAGAAGGTACAACCAGAGGCCTGTTGAATAAAGATGCTACTATAGAGACCCCATGTAATGAGAAAGGTCTTTCTGAAGTACCCTTGGACAGAGGTGGAATTTAAGATCCAAATATTCAAAAATGGCATGTAGGCACTACTGTTGGCCTTATTGTCATACCGAGAACACCCCCAACACTAATCAGAGATGTATGGCTAGTGGTCAGAGGTGAGTGGGTAATGGACATTGGGAAGAAATGAGACCCTATGAGCCATGATAAATAGATAGGACCCCAATGGTCAGAGGGGAAATACACGAGGGCATCTTTGTGAGAATTTGGAAATATAAAACCCTTTGTACAGGTAAACTAGTATGTTTGGTTGGGTAGAGTTTAAATTTGCGTGTTCTTTCCTTGACGTGAGCTCAAAGACTCAGCCTACCTCATGCAGTGGAGCCCATTCCAGGTACTTCCTTACAGCTAGCAACTCATCATCAGAGACTAGAGCATCTGTCCACTGTAGTAAATGTGGTGCCGAATCAGGAAGCAGTCTGAGCACTCACCAAAAACCTGGCTGACAGTTCCACACTAGTTCTTCTTCTCAGGCATATGTTCTTCTCCTGGGTCTATGTATGAATCGTGAGGAGTACATCATTTTAGTTTCTGCATTGAGGAAATGAGCTTTTGTTCTGGGCTGTACTTCTTAATGTTCGGCTCAGGTAATTTAAGCTTGGGTGGTCTGGAGGTCCATTTGGGAGTTAAAATTAGAGGAGGGGGTGACTAAGTGTCTCCATCAGAGGAGAACATTGCAAGGTCATTATTGGTCAGAAAGGCATATTTGATGACCATTTGGGGAAAATGAGATCTGAGGCCCCTGGTAACTCAGAGACAGTAGATTGAAATCTGTTTGGTCAAAGCAGAAGGATCTGAGGCCCAATTAAATAGACTTAGTAAGTTTACTCCCACAGGGGCATATTTAGAATGTCTGAGAACCCTTTGGATATTGGTGGACGGTAGCTCTCTATTAGAACAGGGAGGGCTGGTAGATCTTTTGGTGAAAAGTGGAATATTTCAGGTATAGTCTAAAAGCAAATTCAGTAAAAAGACAGTAATTGGAATACTTTGGGCAAGGAGAGACATATGCAGTATCCCTATGTGCAGGAGAAGAATTGTTTCTGCCCGTCTCAGGATTGGTGATAGATCTAAGATTCTCTAAAATAGGAGGATGGTGATAGGAGCTTCATAGGATTGTATAGAATAGTTTTATCCTGTTATTCCTATGTCTGCAGCACTATTGATCAGAAATTGAACACTGATTGATACCTTGAGAATTCTAGGACATTCCAGGTACTTACTCCTTCATCAACTCCAAACATGAAATCACAATCAAGAATACACATCATCTGAATGTCAGTGGTAGGCATGACAACAATCTTAGAAGTCTTTTAAGAAGGTGTAATGTAGTATTTTCTGGTTTGGTGTCTTCCTTAAATATATGTCCATCCACACATTCCTCTGCATGGAGGCCAGGATGTCTCTGTCTAAGGTAACAAAACAAAGATAGTAAACTGATTTACCCTTACCTTGATACTCTTCTGTTTGGGATTTCAGTCCAGAGTGTTCAGAAATCTCTTAGGTCAGAACAGTGCTTCCCAGACAACGGAAATTAGAAGTTATACGTAGGACATACACTGGGAAGATGGAGAATCTGGGGGATTTCCTCAAACACACTGTGCTCCACACAGGTTGGAGCACTCTCTGTTGTGAATGTCTAAATCTTCCTAAAGGAATATAGGGGAGGAGCTTGGGCAGTTTTGCACAGAAGTAGGATGGTTGTGCCCTTCAACAAAGAGGTAATGTGGCAAACTTCATGAGAATAAGGAAGTTGAAGCATTCTGGTCAAAAGCAGCATTTCTGTGACACTTTGCAAGTGTGAAATTCTAAACCTACTTGTAAGAAGGGTAAAATCTCTGGCTATTTTCAATAAATAAGAAATACCATTTCACATTGGTGAAAATGCAAATACCTTCTGGAGAAGAGGGAGTCCCAGTATTGCTTGATCTGCTTACAAATCTTTTTTGTAGAATTTAGGATATCCACATATTTTATGTAGTGTGTCGAAAGCAGGCAGCAATTGTTTCAGTATTCCAACAGGTTGGATGGTTATCTTTGGTCTATGAAACCTTTAGTCAGATGACATAAGAGCAAGGCCACTTTTCTTGAATGGAGGAATGTCTCCGAATATTTGTAACAGGAAGAAGTTTGGAAGTAATCTTAGACAGTTGTAATATAGCAGGCACACATAGTCAATAAGACAAGATCTATTTACACTTTACAAGAGAGGGTAGGTATGTGTCCACCACTGAAAAAAAAAGGAAATATTTCAGTCCAATATGGGCATTCGAGAAGGCTTTGTTGCCCAATAGACACAGGGAGAAGAGGAAATATTTATGACTAGATGTGGTGTGTCTGAGGCTCCCATAGGGAGAGGGAGAGGCACTGAAGCCCTGGTATGACTGAATGACATTTATAGACCTCTTCGAAAGAGGATGTGAATTTGAGAACCACTGGAACAAAAAGAGTCATTCTGGTGCCACTTTCAAATGAGGAGTTCGATGTGAGACACAGTTAAATGGAAATTTTTGCCCTCCATCAGATAGAGAATAGTTTGGAATTCTTTCTGATCAGAGAGGGTAATTATTGAAGACCTTTTGGACTGGAAGTGAAGTTTGGGGCCTGGGGCAGGTAGAGATGATCTCAGGCCTGTCAGGCTTACAAGACAGATATTGGACCCTCATGTATACAGAGGGTGCATTTGATATATAATGGACACAAATTAGTGGTCTAAGTATTGATGTTTAGGAGTAAAAGATTAAAGCAGAATTAGCGTCTGCTTAATGTCCCAAACCTCTTTAGGGTTAAGGAAGTGACCTAGCCTACCTTAAGCAGGAGAGGTAGGACTGCTTCACAACGTAGAAGATTCCCATCTTCACATACACCTTGGTAAGCCTGGCAGCAATACAAGTATTATGTACCAGGCATGACTGTATGTCTCTAAGCACTCTTGAAGCTTATCATCAGTTATATGGGTGTTTGCATGAAGGATGGTACGAAGGATAGATGACCTAAGTTTCAGGCTCTGTTAATGCAGGGCAGAATTAAGTGAAGTATAATTTCCTAGAGACCATCGTTGGAGGGAAATGACCTAAAGCTCATGATTGGAGTGTTATATTTGAGGCTCATATGTATGTAAGGATGCTCTTAGGATACCTGGATTTTGGTACCCTTGAGAAAAATGAAAATTCTGAGATTCCAATAGTAAACTCCAGTCATAATTATAACTGACCTTGGGCAGAAATGGAAGGTTTTGGGTATTGTTGGTAACAGCAGTAGGTCATGAAGGCCACCTATCCCAAGTGAAATTCTGATGACCCTTCATCCAAAGGTGATGGTGTGAGATACCTTGAAAACAGGTTGAGTAGCATGTGTTCATACCTACATCTTCTATGACCTTCCAGACCCATTTTGCTTAAAAAGAAAGAACCTGGGGCTGGAGAGATGATGCAGTGGTTAAGAACACTGACGGCTCTCCCAGGGCTCCTGAGTTCACAAACATCTGTAATGGTATCCAGTGCTGTCTTCTAATGTGCAGGCACACATGCATAGAGAACACTGTATATATAACAAATAAATAAATACTTAAAAAAGAAAGGAAAAAAGGAATGAATGAAGGAAGGAAGGAAGAAGGAAAGAAGAGAAAGAAATTTAGGAGGGAAGAAAGAAGGAAGGAAGGAAGAAAGAAAGAATGAAAGAAAGAAAGAGAGAAAGAAAGAAAAAGAAAGAAGGAGAGAAAGAGAATGAAGGAGGGAGAGAGAGAGAGAAAGAGAGAGAGATAGAAAGAATGAGACAGAAAGCAAGAGAGAGAGAAAAAAAGAAAGAAAGAAGGAAGGAAAGAGAAAGAAAGAAAGAAAGAAAGAAAGAAAGAAAGAAAGAAAGAAAGAAAGAAAGAAAGAAAGAAAGAAAGAAAGAAAGAAAGAAAGAAAGAAAAAAAAAGAAAGAAAGAAAGGAAGGAAGGAAGGAGGGAGGGAAGAAAGTAAGAAAGAAAGAAAGTAAGAAAGAGAGAGAGAAAGAAAGAAAAAGAAAGAAAGGAAGGAAGGAAGGGAGAGAGAGAGAGAGAGAGAGAGAGAGAGAGAGAGAGAGAGTAAGTTAGTTAGTTAGTTTCAGGCCATGATTAACCAAGTAGCAGGATCAAGTCACCACATTGTGCAAAAGGGAAAAATCTAGTTTATCTTGGGTAGAGGGAGAACAGAATGGTAGTGCATAGTTTGCTTCCGTCTAGTCTCCCCACCTTCCATTATCCATATATTGTATATACTGTTGGGAAGAATACAAGGAACAATCAGCATACTCATCCAACAGGGAGAGTGGTTGTCTGACCTGAGGTTGTATTTGTCTGTACCTATCTATAACTGAGAGACAGGAACACACCATTTCTGACACCTAACTCTAGGAAGATCACATGCATATTAGTTTTCTTTCTATGTTCTGCCCTCTGCCCTACACTCAGAAACATGTGAGGGCCCACTGTGAAGTTGCAATTGTGTTTGCCTTGCAATCTTTCTAATAGAGAGTGGCACTGAGGTAATATGAGTTTAAGTCAAGTTTAAGGTGCCCTTGGAAAGAATACTCTTGGGCATCCGAAGAGGCTATATCTGAAACTCCTATGACTACAGGTATAATAAATGAGACCCTCTTGGCCATAGGATCCAAACCTGAGGTCTCTGTCATCATTGCTCCATGACACATACACCCTTGGCAAGCAATTAAATGTCTATGTTCCTTGAGGTTGAAGGAGGAAATTATAGCCCCCTTTTGTACTACAATGAACTGCATGTGAGTGGACATCATTCTACCTTTTTCAGTGGGAATGGCATAAAGCTTACTTGGTCTGGGGCATCTTTTTTATATTAGATATTTTCTTTAATTACATTTCAAATATTATCTACTTTCCTAGATTGCCTTCTGAAAATCTCCTATGCCTTCTCCCTCCCCCCGCTCCCCAACCTACCTACTCCTGCTTCCTGGCCCTGGCATTTGCCTATAATGGGGAATAGAGCCTTCACAGGACCAAGGTCCTCTCTTCCCATTGATGACCTCCTAGGCCATCCTATGCTACACTTGTGGTTAGAGCCACAAGTTCCACCATGTGTTTTCTTTGATTGGTGGCATAGTTCCAAGGAGCTCTGGGGGAGGGGTACTAGTTAGTTCATATTGATGTTCCTTCTATGGGGCTTCAGTCCCCTTCATGTCCCTGGGTATTTCTCTGGCTCCTTCATTGAGGACCTTATGCTCTGTCCAATGGATGACTGTGAGCATCCACTTTTGTATTTGGCAGGCAATGGTTTGGGACATCTTTTGTCACAAGAGAAATGACTGAGTCCCACTTTCAACGAAACTGAAAGTTTGAGGATATTTCTACTAAATGAGTACTTTAGACAATCTTGGGCAAATAGAGAAGGTCTGCAGGAGGCTTAGTCATAGGAGGAATGTCTGACATTCTCTTCAGTGAAAAACAAAACAAAACAAAAAACTGAGGTAACTTGGGAAGAGAGGAAGTACTGGGCACTTAGGAGTAAGAGAAAATAATGAGACCTGGTAGGTACAATGGTATGCATTAGAAAAACCTTGGAGAGGGAGTAAGTGCCATGCAACATCCTGTTATGTATGAATGTCCCTTTTACCTTGATCAGTAAAGGAAGTCCCTCCACTGCTCTTCAGCTTCCAAATCTTCCTTAGTTGGTAAAAGTTCCACATCCTGTGTTTAGTCTGGGGGAGTTCAGACAACAGTCCAAGCCTTTTCAAACAGCCTGGGTGTCTGTCCCTGGCTAGGTTGACGCCTTCAGTTTGTCTTAATATGTACATATATAGGCAACAACAATTCAATTGGATTGCAAAGCATAACATAGGATCCAGTCAATAATTATATATATGAATGACCTGGGACCACAAACCAGAGAAAAACAATATATTTCCCCTGTCATCCTTATAAAAGGGAAAGGCTGAATCTTACTTAATTAGAGAATATACATTTGATATAGTTCAAAGTCATAAGTGAATGCTTGAGGATACAAGGCACCATGCACTATTATTCAAAAGAGCATATCTAATGGCATTTTAGGAATAAAGAATAGTGTGACCTTCCTTTGGTCAAACACAGTGGTTAATGCCCCCTTCCCTTGCAGAAATGGACAAGATCCAAGGCCATATTTTGGGGGAAGGAAAAGACTGAACCTCACTCAGCCTCACCCAGGTTAGTTCTCTTGGCTACTTCTAAAAACAAGGAGTGTGAGAGGAATCTGGGGAACATAGGAGTTATGAGAACCTCTTCTCAGAATGGTAAGTTCCAAGACCACCTTCAACAGAGAAGAAATCGTGAATGTCTTCGTTCCTAAAGTAGAGGTCCCCAGTCATATTTTGCAGGTCAGAAATATCCAGTTCACCCATGGTCAACAGGGTAAGTTTCTAGGCTTCACTGCGTACTGGAGGAATGTTCAGACTCTGCCTCACTAGCTTCCAAGTATTTCCCCCATATGCATACCCTGTGTAACATCTTTGAGAGTCCAGTCAGTGGTCACAACAATCTCCCAGCATAAGTAGTTATGCAAGCATTGATGTTTCCTCGAGGCTGTGTTCAGCTGCACACATCTGTGAATAAGAGATAGGAATGGTGCATTTTGATGACCATTTTTGAGGCACAGGATATGAGAGCCAATTTCAGATTTCTATTTTCTGTCCTATGATCTAAAAGGATAGAAAATATGAGGTGTCATTGGTCGTGTATGTATTGTATGGATATGTTTAAAGCAAACTTAGTTAATAGGGGTATTTGCGAGGCACAGCCAGAAGAGAATCTCTGGTGGTTCAATAATTGCACAGATGGACCTGAAGTGTCCTAGTACAGAGAGTAGATGTATGAAATGCCCCTTTGACACAGGAGCTAGTTCTGAGAGCCCTTTCAATAGTCTTTGATTTCCCAGGACCCCCTTTGTAGAAACTGAAGTTCTAAAATCCACTTGGTGAATTGAAGTAGACAATAGGCCCAGATTCCTACTGGGAAGACAGGGAATGTTAGATTCTCTTTTATGTAGAATGAGTGGTATAAGTCTCTTATGGTCTGACATCCCTTTAAGGAAAAATGATTCAAAGCTACTTGGTAGGATTAGGAATATTCCTTATAAGGCATAATACATGTTTTAGGCGACATTTTACCAATAGGGTCTAAGGCAATGTTAGCCCTAGGAGAGTTCTGACATTCTATTCAGTGTAGTGAGAAAAAAATGAGTTACCATGGGGAAATGTGTGCCCCATGTAAAAGAGGAAATCTCGAAGGCCCTACTGAAAGAGGAGGGCAGACTCCCCTTGAGGCAGAATGTGAAATTGCCATATACACCTCTGTCAAAGGTAATGGTCTCTGGCACATTATAGAGTGGAGAATGTTTCCAGGCATGATCATAAGTTTCCAATTCTTATTCAGAGTTTGTATTTTCATAGTTTGTGTTCATTCAGAAGAGACATGGCAGCAACATATTTTTTTTTCTTCCAAAGGCTTTCAATGTCTGTTGCTGGCTAGTATACTTCTTTGAGTTTGTTCATCTATCCAGGTCTAGGCAGAATTAATGAAGTTATTACATTTCTATTGACTTGCCTAAAGGCAGATGGCACAGGTACCTTGAACTGATTTGTAACTTGGACTATGGGACCTCAAACCAGACTGGACTAGGGTACATTGTTTACAGAAGGAGTCACTTTTGGAAATATGGCTGACCAGCTAGGTATAAAACTACTTTGAAGTATACATTCACATATATACTTCATATATTTGAATGACATTTTTGAGAAAGAGAACGTGTTGGGTGGATAAGGAAGAGAAGGAAGGTCACAGAATCCCTCAGACAAAAGTTTACCTTGGGAATTGGAAGATGTCAAAAATAACTTATCAAGTGCAAATGTCCTCATAGTCCAGAATACCCATGTGTTCTGAGACTTTGAGTTTTGCTTGCCAACAATCAGAGCAGTTTTCTTTCAAATTGTTTGGTAAACTCTAGCTCTATGTTCTCCATAAGCTGTACAGCAGCATCCCAGGCATAGGCACCAAAATGGAATTGATCCATTTCAAGTGACAGGCTTAAAATTAAAAATTAGATTAGGGTTCATATAATTACTGTCATGTCCCAGGACATCATTTCAGAGTGTTTGGCATCCCTTCTTTTATTTGAGCATGCCTGGCCATCCAGGTCTGAAGGGAAACTTTAGGACCTCCTAGAGGAATAGACCTCATGGTTCTATGGATAAAAGTGGATTTTCTGAGGTAAGCATAGTCAAGAGAAGTTGATTTAAAGTTTCCTTGAGAAAAAAAAAGAAAAAAAAGAACATTGGCTTGAGTTTTTCATGTCAGTGGCTTTTCTGTAGGCTCCATAAGCAGCAGAATTTGTATTAATCCCCGGTTAAATTTAAGGGTGAGTCTATATTTCCCTAATTCAAAGATAAAATGAAAGATTCTTCCTTGAGAGAGTATCTATGTCAAAGATTCTTCATTGAAACCTTTTTGAACCTAGAGTTTACCTTGAACTGAAGGAAAAATCTCGGAAACATTAGGAAAAACATCTAAGGTTCATTCCATAATATCAGCAAGCTCTGTGGGATTCCTCGACCTAAATGAATGTCCAAGCCTGCTTTGGACAAACTCGTATGATCTGAGGCTCCCTTTGCTTCACTGGGAATATGTGATGCCTCCTTAAGTAAAGGTAGAAGGAGTGAGTAGCCCTGGGGAGAAAGGAGTTGCTGATATCCTTGTAACAGGAGAGATGATCAGAGTATAAAATTCCCCATAATACTTTGAGCAAAAATTCAATTGCTTACCTTAGCTCATGAGGTCCTAGCATTGCCACAACTTCTGACAGTTCTTCACAGCCTGGGGTATCCATATCCTTAGCTGAATTAGCAAGGCAGTAAATATAGATACCATGATTCATGAAAAGCTTTGGATTGTATCCTCAGCATGATTGTTTCCTAAGAATTATGTTCAACCAACCAGAACTGAGTTATAATGATGATTTCACACAATGTCATGTGACTATACTCAAGGAAGTGGCATAAGGTTCCATGATTGGCCTCCTCCTCTTGATTTCTGTGAACTTTGAGCAGAGGGAGCAATTCTTCTTGGTCAGAGGTAAAATATCCCATGGGTTCCTGAACGGAAGGGATTTTTATGATTGCCCATTGCATCAAAGGTGTACATTTTATGACCTTGATCATCACAGGAAGGAAAATACTATAGGTTTGGAAAGTAGAAAGTCCCGCAACCCTGTTGGACAGTAGGGGAGTTGCCCTGTTCACCTTCTGTAGAGGAGTTTCTTCCAGGCACTCCAGGCCTCCACATCTTCAGAGAACTCTAAAAAATTCTTATCTCTTAGGACTCCATGAAGATTTGACAGCAATCTGAGGTTTCTTCTGACAAGTTGGCTCAAAGTCCCTGGATTTGTTGCCTATTAAACTTACAACAAAGCACACAGGTGTGGGTGTAGTGTACAGTTACTTTCTGATGACCAGCTTAAAGAGAGCCTTGGATCCAGGCTGAGGTTTTTATACATTGGCCATGGGACTTGACTCTGGAGTTCTGTGAGGTTTGTTTTGTTTGTTTGTTTGTTTTTGGTGGTCAAAAGTGTATTCCCTAACCAATAAGGTCTGAGGGAGAAGCTCTTAGTTGAGTGGTAGACCTGATTCCACCATGAACAAAGACTGAAGCTCTTGTGTATTCTTGGTACCAAGGATTCAGCCTGAAGCACACTAGAGCTGAGCCTGAATATTTGAGATAAACTTTTCACTCACAAGGTCAGTTCTATACCTTGCTTCATCAGAGAGGCATGTCTCAGACCCTTCCAGTGCAGAAGGAGGAAGAATAAAGCGTTTTACTCAAGGTCAGCTGACCCCTTTGGCATACACATAATGTCAGGGGATACTATGGTTAGAGGAAGCAAGGTTTAGGTGCTCTTCAAAAGATAAACCAACTGGGTGTCAGCCCCCTTGAAGTTATGGGATACTTTACATCTGAGGGGGCCTGACGTGATGGAGTTGATATTTATGCTGGAGGTATTAATTATCCTGGGTCTAGAAGGGTACATCTCAGTCCCCATTGTAACTTCATCAATGCTATTGCATGCTGATAGTAAAAGAGCCAACTTTGTGGCTTTCTTAAAATGTTGTTGGGGTCTGTTGATAAGTCCTTTGCTTATCATGTCATATGTATCAGGGCATCTTCAGTTATTGAGGACCTATGTGACACCTTTGTTCTGAAGTGGTAATTCTGAGGGAAATTAACAAAATTCTGAGTTTTCTGGTTCTCATGTGATAATGCTGCCTTCAATACTGGGGAGTTTCTAATATATTTGATTTCGGGGGTTACATCTGAATCCCCCTTGAGTTATTGGTGTAAGTTGTGAGTCACATAGGTTCTATTTCATGTATGTGGGTATACTGTCATTGTCTTCAGATACACCAAAAGGTGGCATCAGGTCCCATGACAGATGTTTGTGGTACAACAAGTGATTGCTGAGAATTGAACTCAGGACCTGTGGAAGAGAAGTCAGTGCTTTTAACTGCTGAGCCATCTCTCCAGCCTCAGCACATTGGTTCTAGACAGATAAGATGAAGGTCACTTAGGCTATTGGGGATGATCTGAGGATCCCTGGTTCAGAATGGGCATATCAGAAGTTCCCTTGGTCCATACAGTAGTTTAGAAGATCTGTGGTTCTTAAGCTGTAGGTCTGAACCTTACCAGAGAAGAATGCCTGGAGTGTTTTTTGAATTCCTAATTTAGACAAAGTGTACCTGATGACTCCTTGAGCCACTGAGAGTGATTTAAGCTCCACTTCAAGCATGGGGGGACAGTGTGAATCTTCTTGGTACTGAAGGGATAATTCTGAGGTTTGTGTGTCAGAAACAGGACTTGGAGGACCCATTGACAGAGTGATAATGTTGATGTATCCACAAACAATCTATAAAGGATGCCATCCTTTAGAGGCAGAAAGGTTCACACCATGTTGGGGAAAGTAGAAATGCCAAAGACTATTGTATCTGTACAAGATCAAGGGTCGATGTGGAGAGGAGAGAAGGCCTGAATATTTCATGATTGAGACTTCCTGGGAACCTAGAACACGCATATCATGCAGGCCATGCAACAGCTTAATCAATCTCCAGTATGCTAGGAGACATTTCCCAGCTAGTTCTCCTGATAAATCTGCTGCCTACTTCTAAAAATGGCAAGGCTTTCTCATTTTTGCTGGTCAGCTTAATGTCTATGTCCTGGGTTCATTAACGTGCTGGCTACTCTTAAGCTCTGAGACTTCTGGAACCCGGGTCCTGATCCTTGGACAGGGGTAATTAGGTCAGAGGATCAGAATAAGAAGCACTTGGTGCACCTTAGATCAAGGGAGTGGATTTTTCATGGACTAGATCAGATCTAGTAGGTAGGTCTAGGTCCTCAATGTTCAGAAGAATCACATAATACTCTCCATGAGGTGAAAATTATATAGCACATTCTTCTGGATACAATTGTGAGCTAATCTTAATCAAAAAGGGGATTCTTGTCCTGCTTTTAGTCACAGGGGCATAGATGAGGCTTCAATGTGCATCTGAGGCAGCTAGGAGTGGAAATTGTAAGTTTGATATACAGTTGATGAAAAGAAAAAGTTCTAAATTCATGTTGTTCATAAGGGGCATAGAAAGGGAAAATATGAGGGCAGCTTCTGTATCAAAAAAGAACTGAAAATGCCAGAGTAAGAGAGAGTAGGGCCCAGGCCACCCTCTTGAGATGGACTGCCTTACAGGTTCCGTTTGGCAGTCTGGTGTGTCCCTGGGCAGAAGGAGGAAGTCAGAAGCAAGGACTAAGTTGTAAGCCTCCTAGAGCATTTTCGATATCTCTTTTGTCATAAAAAGCACTGGTGAGGCCCAGTTTCTTAGATGGAGCATTTGAGGGGCCACCTATTTCAGCCAGAAGCATTCTGAGCCTTTCTGAAACAGGGATCACAAAGCCAGTGTCCCTTTGGTGGGAACTGGAAAGTCTGAGTCCACATTGGTCTGATTGAGAAGGTCCGACACCTCCTTTATGGAAGAGGAAAGAACTACAACTCCCCTTTTGCAGTGCGATCCTGTTGAGATTGATTTTCAAATGATGTGTATATTTGTGGCCTCCTAGGACAGAATGGTCACAAAGGGGGAACCCAAATTCATATTGTAATGATGGGTCTCTCCAAGGACAGGAGAGAGCAGGTACCACATCCTCTGCTTGAGATATTGTATGTTTGTCATATCTTCGCATAACAGGGAATGTTCCAAAAGGGAATGTGGTACTCCCTTTTGGAGGTATGAATGCCCATAGGATAGGCACAAAAGCGATGGGCTCCCGTTTGGCACTTCTGGAAGTTTTCTCTCCCTCTTGGACATTAGGAATATTTTTTGAGTCCTCCTTAGTAGAAAAAGAATGGCTGATATCCTCTTGGGGTGATGATGAGTGTTTCACACCTCTATGGGGACTGTCTCCATCTGGAGATGACTCAATGCATTCTTGATCTGTAGGGAAAGCTTGCAGGGCTCCTTGGGTAACAGAGGCTTTCCTCTGTTTTCTCTTGGTAGAAGTAGCGTGTCTGGGAATCTCATGAGGAAGGTGGGATGCCTGAGGCTGTCTTCATGAGAAAGAGTGGTTCGCATGCACTCTTCTGTAAGGATGGAGGATGGCTTGTCAACCTCATGCTCTGAATTGGAAGCTTTGGTGTCCCATTGGTCAGAAGGGGCTTTTTCTGATGGGGTTTCAGTAGACTTAGATGGTCTGTGAATGCCTTGGCTTGGTAGGGGACTTCTGAGGCCCACCTCATGAGATGGTGAGCATCTGCAGGCTACTTTAGCAGAATCAGAAGTGGCGAAGTTTATGTTAGTCATAGTTTTAAGCTTTACACCTCTTTCTTAAATTTGCAAACTCTTACCCAAATTTTGGAAGAATGGCAGTGTTTCCAGCCCGCATGTTTTGAGCGCACATATTTCAGGCCCTCTTGATCTACAGAAGAAGGTCTTGGTCTTGTTTTCCTCAAATTAGAAGGTGCGGGGCAATCTCCTGGAGGAGGAGAATGACTGAGACCTTTTTTACAAAGAATACTAGATCTGAAACTCAATTGAGATGATTTTAAGGGGGAGATGCTCCTTTAAGGTGTAGAGGTAGGACTGGATTCCTTTTCTGCATACTTGGAAGATGTGAGGCTACTTACAGCAGAAGAGATACATTTTAAGGCATCAAGTTCTGAAAGGCAGTATCTGATATCCCTTTCAGGAATTGGGACATGTTTCAATATCCTTTGGTTAGATTTCAAACGTCTAGGGTTCTTTTTGAGATAAGAGAAATTTCTCCATCCATCTTCATGAGGAGGGGTAGGCATAATGTCCCCTTCTGCACAAAGGGACAGTCCCTGAAACTCTGTTGAAAATGAAGTATCCACGGTTTCTTGGTGAGATGTCACAGGTTTTAGAGGCCCCTGGGCAGGTTGAGAAAGTTCTAGACTTTCCTGGGGAAATGCTGGTGTTCTCAGGATCCCTTGTTCAGATACTAAAGGGCCCAGAACACCTTCATTGGGTTTCAAAAGACACAGAGACCCTAACACAGATGCCAAAGCTTCTGGAGTCCCTGGCACAGATTCTGAACTCTTAGAAATGGATTGTGTATATGTCAGAGGTTCTTCTGTCTCTGGACTAAGTGGTGAAGGAGCTGGTAATTTGGGAGAATCTTGTGTGGTTGACAAAGATTCTATGACCTCTTGGGTGACAGATTGTATTTCTGTACTATTTTGCATACATGCCCATATTTCTAGTGTGTCCTGGGAAGAATAAGAAAGTCCAAGATCTTCTGGATTGGATGGTAAATATCCTAAGGCCTCCTTTTCCAACCAGTGTCCTGGAGGCTCTTGAGGTAACAAGGAAGTTTCTGTAAGCCCTTGGGAAGATATTGATGTTTCTAGTACACCTTGGGCAGACATGGAAGGTCTCCGAGACATTAAGACAGAATGTTACTTTTTCAAATCCAATTGGACTGATGGAGAAGGTCCTAGACTCACTATGGTAGATGCTGAAATTTCCAAAGCTCGTGATGAAGCATTGGATATTCCTGGATTGCCATGTGTACAGGTACAAACTTCTAGGTTCCCCTATAAAGACAGCCAAGGGCCTCCAGCTTCTTGAACAGATAACAAATGTCCTGGATTCCCTTGAGCAGATAGGGACAATGTCAAAGGCTCTAGGGCAGATGATATAGATCCTAGTGTTCCTCAATCACATAAAGAAATTACCATGGGTCCTTTGGAAGAATGCATAGATCCTGAAGGATCTGAAGCAGATGGATCTGTTTGTTGAACCCCTTGTAGAGAATTCAAAGACTCATTTGGTCCCTGGAATGAAGTTAAAGGTCCCTCTGTAGGTTTAGAGAGGTCTAAAGGCTCTTCTGTGGAAAGGGAAGATCCAAAAGGCTTAGGGAAGAAAGTGAGAAACTAAGTTGGGCAGAAATTGCAAGTTCCAGAGGTGAGTCATTGGATATCACGTGTCCTGGGGTAGCTGTTGAAAATTTTTGTGCTCCTCATGCAAATGATGAATATCCTAGAGACCCCTGGGGAGGCAGCAATGTTTCTACAGAGCCTGTGTATTTGCTGAAATCCTCAGAGATCCCTGGTCAGATCTCAAAATCCTTGCTGTATTTTGAGCAGGGTGGTTATATCCCTGACACACTCGTAAAGATGGTGAGTCTGCTACTGTGTAGTGTGTAGATGTGGAGTGAGTTCCTATACCTTGTGTATGTAAAGAAGGACTTGAAAACCTTTTGGAAGATGTAGAATGTTGGGTAGACCTTTGTGGACATGTGGACAGATGTATGGTCCCCTTGTGCAGAGACCGGGACTCACACCTCCTTGAGCAGAATCAGAAGATCCTGGAGTCCTTTGTTCTGAGGATGAAAGACCCAGAGGATTATGAGAACATTCATAGCATTGTGATGTATTCATCATTGCCTGGGCTGAGATAGAAAGTTTCAGAGGCCCCTGGGCAGATTGCAAAGGTGCTAGATACCCTTGACCAAATGGGAAAGTCTTTGTACCTCCTTGGTCAGAACAGGAATGTCTACCAGGTGTTGGCGATGATGGTGACAATGTTCCTAGATTTGCTGAAGTAGACTGAGAAGATGCTACAGCCTGCCTCACTTGTGGAAAAAAGCCTAAAGCACTGTGTGACTCTTCATATTGTGCAAATATCCCTGTGGCATCTGTTGAATTTTCTCGATTTCTTTGTTTGGGGAAAAAAGAACTTTGCATGAGCAAAGTTCCCTCTTGTGCCCTGGAAAATTTCTTGTGCTTTTGAAAAGATGACAAAGCTTCTAGAACCTCTGGAGTAGATACAAGATGCTCCTGAACACCCAGTACTGATGGTGTAGGATAAAAGGTTTCTTGAGATTTCTGGCTAGGTAGGAAAGTTCGAGTGTCCCTTGGGAAACCTGGGAATCTTTGTGCAAAATGATGGGCAGTTGGAGAAAATCCTACTTCTGTCTGACAAGAAGTTGGAGGATGCAAAGTATCTTGAGCAAATGAAACACTTTGTGTATTCCCCTGTTTAAAATTGGGCTTTTGGATACCCTTGGGAAAAACAGAAATGTCGAAAAGCCTCTTGGAAAGATGAAGAACCTAGGGTTCCTTGTGAAGATAAACAAATTCCCAGAGACATCTGCTCAGATGACACAGATTATGGTCGCACCTGAGTATTTTGGGTAGACCCCAGATGTCCTGGAGTGGGAAGCAAAGCTCCCACAGTCTCCTTTGCAGACAGGGACTTTCCTACTGTGGCTTCTGCAGATAAAAAAATCCCCTCAGTGCACTGAGCAGATGTGTAAGACCCTAGAGTTGTTTCTTTAGATTTAGTCACTTCTAGATGGCAT
This sequence comes from Mus musculus, assembly GCF_000001635.26. Classification (NCBI taxonomy): domain Eukaryota; kingdom Metazoa; phylum Chordata; class Mammalia; order Rodentia; family Muridae; genus Mus; species Mus musculus. The sequence goes on along the minus strand of NC_000087.7, from coordinate 9,294,075 downwards.
TCTTCAGTTAAACAAAGTCCTAGAGTTCCTTGCTCAGATCTCAAAGATGATGGTGACAACTGTAGTGATGTAGTAAGATCCAGGTGCAGTCCAGCACATCTGAAAGTGTCTGAAGTCCCTTGGGTAGATGGAGAACATTCATTTTTTCTGAAACTGTTGGGGAAGGAGTTGAATGCAGTAGAGCCCCTTCAGCATATCCAGAATATGGGTCATTGCCTGGGCTGAGCTTGAAAGTGTCAGAGGCCCCTGGGCTGATTGCAAATGTGCTAGGGTCCCAGGACCAGATGGGAATGTTTCTGCACCTCCTTGAGTAAAAGATGAAAGTTTACCAGGTTCTCGAGGTGATGGTGGCAAAGGTCCTAGAATAGACAAAGCAGATATAGAACATTCTGTATTCTCCCTCAATAGAGGCAAAGGGCCCGAGGTAGTCTCTGTGTGATAACATTGCCCCAAGCCCAATATCCCTGAGGAATCTGCCGAAGGTTCTATTTTCCTTCGGGTGGATGACAAACAACTTAGCACAGGCAAAGTCCCCTCTGCAGCTGTGGAAAAGTCCTTACACTTTTGAGAGGTTAGCACATGTCCTTGAGAGTCTTTACTAGATAGAGGATGCTCCTGAGAACCTAGTACAGATGGTGAATGTGTTACATATGCTGGTGAATATGGAATGGATTTTTGAGATTTCTGGCTAGGTAGTAATGGCCCAAAGTCCCTTGAGGAAAGTTGGGATCTTTGTCTAGAAGGTTCAGAAAGGGGAGAAAATCTCATAACTTTCTGTCAATAAGTTGGATGTTGCACAGTCTTTGGAGAAAATGGCACAGTTTTTACACTCCCTTGCTTAGTTGTGGACAGTTTTAGAGACCCTTGGTCAGAAAGGGAATTTCCAGAAGCCTCTATGGAAGATGAAGAGCTTAGAGTTCCTGGTAAAGAGGAAGAAATTCCCAGAGGCTTCTGATCAGATGGAAAAGACTCTGAGACCACCCGAGTGATTTGGGTGGACCCTAAAGGTCCTGGAGTGAGAGGCAAAGTTCCAACTGTCTACCTTGTAGACATGGACTTTCCTACTTTGGCTTGTGCCAATAAGGAATGACCCCTAGTGCCCTGAGCAGATGCATAAAACCCTATAGTTGTTTCCTTAGATTTAGTCCCTTCAGGTACGCAAGGTCCCAGAGATCCTTGCTCAGATCTCAAAGATGATGGTGACACCTGTAATAATGTAGTATGATCCAGGTGCAGTTCAGCACATCTGGAAGTGTCTGAAGTCCCTCAGGTAGAAGGAGAATATTAATTTGTTTCTGAAACTGCTGGGGAAGGAGCTGAATGCAGTAGAGCCCCTTCAGCAGATCCAGAGATATGAGTCATTGCCTGGGCTGAGATGGAATGTGTCAGAGGCCCCTGGGATGATTGCAAATGTGCTAGGTTCCCGGGACTAGATGGGAATGTTTCTGCACCTCCTTGAGTAAAAGATGAATGTGTACCAGGTTCGCGAGGTGATGGTGGCAAAGGTCCTAGAGTAGGAAAAGCATATGTAGAAGATTCAGTATTCTCCCTCACTAGAGACAAAGGGCCCGAGGTAGTCCCTGTGTGTTTACATTGTCCCATGAACAATATCCCTGTGAAATCTACGGAAGGTTCTAGATTCCTTCGTGTGGATGACAAAGAACTTTGCACAGGCAAAATCCCCTCTGCAGCTGTGGAAAAGTCCTTACACTTTTGAGAGGATAGCACATATCCTTGAGAGTCTTTACTAGATAGAGGATGCTCCTGAGATCCTAGTACAGATGGTGAGTGTTTCCCATCTGCTGGTGAATATGAAATGGATTTTTGAGATTTCTGGCTAGGTAGTAACGGCCCAATATCCCTTGAGGAAGCTGGGGATCTTTGTCCAGAAGGTTCAGAAAGGGGAGAAAACCTCATACATTTCTGGCAATAAGTTGGATGTTGCACAGTCTTTGGAGAAGACGGCACAGTTTGTACACTCCCTTGCCTAGTTGTGGACAGATTTAAAGACGCGTGGTCAGAAAGGCAATGTCCAGAAGGCTCTATGGAAGAAGAAGAGCCTAGAGTTAGTGGTGAAGAGGAAGAAATTCCCAGAGGCTTCTGATCAGATCCGAGTGATTTGGGTGGACCCTAAAGGTTCTGGAGTGGGAGGCAAAGTTCCCACAGACTGCTTTGCAGACATTGGCTTTCCTACTGTGGCTTGTGCAGATAAGGAATGCCCCCTAGTACCCTGAGCAGATGCAGAAAACCCTACAGTTGTTTCCTTAGATTTACTTGCTTTAGATGAGAAAGGTCCCACAGTTCCTTGCTCAGATCTCAAAGATGATGGGGACACCTCTAGTGATGTAGTAAGATTCAGGTGCAGTCCAGCATATCTGGGAGTGTCTGAAGTCCCTTGGGTAGATGGAGAAAAAAAATTACAGCAACTCATTCATCATCTTTACTTTGTGCTTGCAGGCTGGTTGCAATTATCTTGTAAGCATTAAAAATCAGTCTAACATACTGCCTATGTTCCATAGGGTTTCATTGATGTGAGGAGACATCATGACTCAGGTAACTCTTATAAGGAAAATTTAAATGATGTTGTCTTACAGTTTCAGAGGGTCAGTACATTATTATCTTTGTAGGAAGCATGGCAGCACCCCGGTAGAGGAGGTGCTGGGGAAGGAACTAAGTGGTCTATATCTTAGTCTGAAGGCTACCAGAAGGAAGCTTGTGGCCACAGGTAGCAAGGAAGAGGATCGATTTTTGTCTCTGAGCAGAGATTGAGCACTACACAAAAGCAAGCCTACACAATGATACACTTCCTCTAACAAGCCAACACCTTGTAATAATGCCACATACCATGGGCAAAAGATATTCTAATCAACACACTGCGTCATAGGACATAAAGAAAGATACTGCATGATTGCATTCCTCTAGTCACAGGTTCGACATACCTACAAGCTTATATGAACATACACACACACTCACACACACACACACACACACACACACACACACCAATCGGATATGCACGTGCATACATATATATTTGTCTATTTATTTACTTACTTACTTACCTACTTACTTACTTACTTACTTACTTACTTACTTACTTACTCTTTTTTAAATTTGTTGGGTAAGAACTTTCTACATACACATAAATGAGTTTTAGCAAATTCATCCCTATCTTCTCCTCTTTGAATTGTTACCCATTTCTCCTGTATCACTTTTATCCTTAATTACATTTTTATTTTTATATAGACGGCTGTGTAGTGCCATGCCCTGAGCAATCGCGTGCATGCCGCAAGCAATCACTGAGAAGAGCCGTGCGTGCCACGAGCAATCGCCATTATAAGATGGTGCTGGCCTCCCCTGTGCCTAACTAGTAAACAAGCCTTGTACGCAGGTGCAAGAGTGAACTCACTCCTAGTCACTGCCCATTCTCGGGGCATAATAGTGGGGTGATGGGCAAGCAACGAATCAGGAGCTGTCACATCACATCAGGTGCTGAAACGTCATGCTGTTGGCTATATAAGCAGCGCCATTTTCCCGGATCATGGTCTTCCTGATAAGTAAGCAATAAAACTTTTGCCACAGAAGATTCCGGTTTGTTGTATCTTTCTTGCCGGTCGAGTGGGATGCAATAAGTGGCACCGAGGAACCCGGGAACTTTATACCATCACACCAGTGAAAGGAAGATCCCTTGTTCACGGGGCGGAATCAGAACTGCGGGATGAAAGGCTCTGTAAGGTACATACAGTTTTGAAATTTCTCCAGAGTTAGACACCCTTTAGATTGTTTGCACAGCGATTGCACTTTTCCTTTCAGTTTCATTTTTCTTCCACTGCTTCCACTGCTGACTGGTTCTTAGTCGCGGTCAGGCCTGGATAGCGCCTGGACAGCGACCAGTTTCAGTCACGGTCAGGACTGGACAGTGCCTGGACAGCGTCCATTTTCAGTCACAGTCAGGACTGTACAGCGGCAGTATGAGAATCTCGCATTCTATAATAGTGGCCTTACACTCGGTCCTGAAGCAGTGTGGCCTAAAATGTGCCACTAATACCTTATAGGGATTTGTCAGGGAGATAGATCATGTGGCACCATGGTAGGCTTGCTTAGGGTCATTTAGGCCTTTTCATGGGCCTTGATCCCGAGGAAAGATATAAAAAGAAAAGAATGCCTTGGGAGAAATTAGAAAAGGGATGGAAAGGGAGAGAAGAAGGGAGATCCAGCTGGAGAGGCACATAAGGAAAGGAGCCTCTACCTGCCACTAGATGAGTTTAAGCAGCTAGCTCTTAGTAGCTCAGAATCTGATGAAGGGCTTAGCTCCTCTGAAGAAACGGACTTGGAGGAGGAAGCAGTTCATTATAAGGGAGAAAGGTACCTGCAAGATAAAATGCAAGCTACTCAGTACAGAAAAAGTCCAACAACGACTGGTGAAAGCCAGCTTGCTGCTCGGCCTCGGGATTGTTGGCTTCAGTGTCCTAGTGAACCTCTGCCTTATGTGCATAGGTAGTTGTCAATTTTTGCCTACACCTCATGTAGGGGTAAACCCTCGAGGCATCAGGCCATTACAAGTCTGGCAAATGGATGACACTCATATTTCCTCCTTTGGGAGAAATCAGTACTTACATGTTTCCTTTGACACCTGCAATGCTATAATGTTTGCCACACCTTTAACAGGGGAAAAAGCCTCTCATGTTATACAGCACTGCCTAGAAGTGTGGAGTGCTGGGGCAAGGCCACAATTCTTAAAACGGATAATGGGGTAGCATATACTTCTACTAAATTTCAACAATTTTGTCATCAAATGGATGTCACTCACTTGAATGGCCTTCCTTATAATCCTCAAGGACAAGGCATTGTGGAATGTGCCCACCACACACTCAAGCCTTATCTTATAAAACAAAAAAGGGGAGTTGATGAGACTCTGCCCTCAGTGCCAAGAGTAGTGGTATCTATGTCACTCTTTACACTTAATTTTTTGAATCTTGACGAGCAGGGACGTTCTGCAGGTGAGCGACATAGCTCAGACCCTGATAGACCAAAAGAAATGGTCAAACGGAAGGATGTTTAACTAGTCTCTGGAAAGGCCCGGATCCTATCTTAATCAGATCCCGGGGAAGGGTTTGTGTTTTTCCACAGAGTGAAGACAACCCATTTTGGCTGCTGGATTGACTCACCCGCAGGATATTCATCAAGGATGGTGCAAAAATGCTAACTCCTGAGGACACTTCCTGATCCTGACAATGCTGAACTTGTCTCGGGTTCCTAGTATAATGGGTGAACAGATATGTGCTATTCTCTCGACTTTCCCTAAACCAATGTCAGTTCGCCATGATACTATAGTTTTTCCAAAATTCTTTACTACTAATAAAACAGTAGATTTGCCATATTTACCCTATGATCCAACTCGAGCACCATTAGGAGAAAATCACTCCTTACTAGAACAGGGTTTTTTATGTTTTCAAATTAATGGACAAGGACATTGTATCAACCTCCCAGCCTGAGCTTTAGGGAGGTTTAATGAGCACCGAGGAGGTTGGGTGAGCACAACCCAAGATACTTCTAATGTAGATATAATCTTTACAAATCGGACCTTTTGGCAGGAGGCAATTTGGGTTAATGGTACATTTGTACCACCTAACTTTTCAGACAAAGAATGTCCCCACCAACCAAAAATAGCCCCTCATTGTGTCTTGGAAGATGAAGGTCTGATCCTGCCTTGGTCTGATTGTCGATCCTCCATCACTTGTTGGGCAGATCAGAGTAAAACTTTTTCCTTTTCTTCCAACATGACAGATGACCCAAAGAATGAATTTTTTATGAAAAAGAGATTTTTTATTCAGGACTTTAGAATGCATTCCTTTCACAAGTGGGTGCTATGAGGAGTCAATGGCAATTGTACAGATTTCAATCCTTTGATTTTTATCCAGGGAGGAGCAGTTGTAAAGGCTTCTTTTACTGGCATCTCAAGATTTGCTCAGCACTGGGGAATACATGATGCCTCCCAGGACTCTTATGGACATACTAATATCAGAGTAGAGATCACTGGGTTCAATAAAACTTTGGTAAACCAGATTATTTATACATCTCCCCCAGTCTGTGTTTACCCCCCTTTCTTGTTTATATTCTTTCACGTGATTCATTTGAAGTCTGTTCCAATGATTCTTGATGGATTTCTCAATGTTAGCATGTAACAATAAACACCCATGCCATGGTGCCACGGATCCCACTTTGGGTCCCTGTTCTGGTGGAAACACCTTCCACCTTTAAAGTAAATGGGAGAAATGCCCTAAAGATACATGAAGTACACACTAGATTAGTTGAAAAGTGGAAAATTAGCTGATAAGAGCAACTGTTGTTTGGGCAGTGGTGCTTTATGTCTTTAATCCCATCACTTGGTTGGCAGAGGCCAAGAATGTCTGAGTCTGAGACCAGCTTGGTATACAGAGTGAGTTCCAAGACAGCCAGGTCTACACAGAGAAACCCTCTCTCAAAAAACAAACAAACAAACAAACAAACAAACAAGCAAACAAACAAAAAGCACCTGTTCTATGAAGAGGACCGAGCACAATGCACCCACATAGTGGCTTACAATTTATGCACAGCTACAGTTTTAGAGAATCACTGCTCTCTTTTTAGCCTCTGTAGGCTATAGAGGCATAAGTGAGATAGAGGGCATGAGCAGACTAGCACAGAAGTGAGAGAGGGCATAGCACATAGGTGAGAGAGAGGTCCTGAGCACTCTAGCACATAAGGGAAAAAAAGGGGCTGGGCATCCAAGCACATAAGTGAGGGAGAGAGGGCCTGCACATCCTAGCACACTCTTGTAATCAAGCTCAGTACTAGGAAGGTGGAGGTGGGAGTTTACCAGGGATTGTAGGGAATCTGGATGTTCTCTTCTGATCTATTAGGACAGCATGGACTGTTCTGTTGTGGGTATGTACATACAGAAATATTACACACATTTTAATTTTTATGCACATAAATAAATAACAAAAATTATTACAGTTGAAATTAGTAGTACCATTTCCAGTACTTTCATGTTACACATTTCTTCATGTTTTTTTCAATTCTGCAAATGCTTATTAACCTAGAAACTGGAAATCATTTGTCTTAAAGATGGTAGCTCATTTCCACCTCCTGAGAACTCCCTTCTAATCAATGGTGCCTGGTACTCCATGACAGCATACACAGGGTATATTCAGCCAAAGGGTGAAATCCCTGGATGAGACCTGTTTTCTCCATCTGGCATCACAAAGGGTCCTCAGAATACTACATGTGGGTCTCTCCTGATAAAGTTTTATTTATTTGTTTGTTTGTTTGTTTGGTTTTGTTTTGTTTTTTATTTTTGTTATTGTTTTGTTTTTTATTTGTTTTATTTTTGTTTTGTTTTTTTTTTGGTTTTTGTTTTGCTTTGTTTTTGTTTTTGTTTGTTTGTTTGTTTGTTTGTTTGTTTTTCCCATTGAGCAGACAAGCAAGGAAAGGTGCGGTTGTGAAGGAGTTCACTTCTGAATGACCTGGAAGAGATAACCAGCTCTGATCAGGGTTATTGGACTGTTAAAGGATGTGTGACTGGAGGGAAATCTCAGTCCCAAGAGGCCACTATGTGAGGAAAAACCTCCCGATCTGCATTTCCTACGGCTTCTGAGGGTTAAATGAAGGAGGAAGATCATATTTTTTTTCCATTTTTTTTAACTAAGAAGACATTATAGTTTTTAAGAGAAGAATGGCTCTTAAGAAAATAATGGTGATTCCAAAGGAAGATTACTTATTACTTTTGGACTTTGATGATGAAGAAGATGACATAAATATTTCGGAGGAGTCTCTTTCTGAAGGTTACTGCATATTCAGTGTTGGGTATTAATTGTGTGTTGTGCAGTTCACTAGACTTTTACCTAGTCACCTGAAATGGAAGAAGTCTTTTCTCAGAGATTTTATATAGTTCATTTGAAATTTTACCTATCTATCTATATCTATATATTCCTATACCCGAGTTTTAGCAACACATATAACTACTCTTGACATTGTAGTCACAATATGTTGATAAAAAATAACATGTTATGATTTTGCCACCGGAAAATACCTGAACATTGTTCCAATAATATGTTTGCAAAACTTGAATTTATTTCAAGAACATTACAAATAATTTATTTCATTCTTTTTTTATTATTTATTTTCTTTTTTCTTTTTTTTACGTTTCAAATATTATTCCCTTTTCTATTTTCCCCTCCAAAAATCCCAGTCCTCTCCCCTCTATCCCTGCTTTCCAACACACCTACTCCCAATTCCTGGCCCAGGCATTCCCAAAACTTGGTCATAGGAACTTTACAAGAACAAGTGTCTCTCCTCCCATTGATGACATACTAGTCCATCCTCTGCTACATATGCAGCTATAGGCATAAGTCACAACTTATGTTTACTTTGTCTTACCCGCGTTCGCTACCGGCCACGAAAGACGCAGCAAACCAGAATATTCTGCGGCAAAACTTTATTGTTTACATCTTCAGGAGCAAGAGTGCAAGAGAACAAGAGCTCTATTGCTTACATCTTTAGGAGCCAGGGCGCAAGAGCGCAAGAGCTCAAGAGAGCAAGAGCCAGAGCAAGAGAGAGAATGGCGAAACCCCGTCCCTTTTTAAGGAGAATTAATCTCCGCCTAGGACGTATTACTCTCTGATTGGCTGCAGCCCATCCGCCGAGTTGTCGTCACGGGGAAGGCAGAGCACATGTAGTGGAAAACTACCCTTGGCACATGCGCAGATTATTTGTTTACCCCTTAAAACACAGGATGTCAGCGCCATCTTTTAACGGCGAATGTGAGGGCGGCTTCCTACAACTTTGATTGGAGATTTAATCTCAGGGAACTCTGGGAGTACTTGTTAGTTGTTTTTCCTCATAGAATGTTCCTTGTGTACTTTCTCTAGCTCCTGTGCTCAGTCCAATGGATTTCTTTGAGCATCCACTTCTGTATTTGTCAGGAAATGGCAGATCGTCTCAGGAGACAACTATATCAGTCTCCTGTCCCTAAGCTCTTGTTTGGCTCTTCAACAGTATCTGGGTTTGGTGGTTGTTTATGGTATGGATCACAGAATGAAGCAGTGTCTGGATTCCTTCAGTCTTAGTTCCAAACTTTTTCTCTGTAACTCTTTCCATGGATCTTTTGTTCCCAATTCTAAGAAGGAACGACATATCCACACTTTGGTCTTCCTTCTTGTTGAGTTTCATGGGTTTGGCAAATTTTACCTTGTTTTTTCTGAGCTTCAAGGATAATATCCACTTATCAGTGAGTATATATCATGTGCTTTCTTTTGTGATTGAGTTATCTCACTTAGGAACATATCATCCAGATCCATCCATTTGTCTAAGAATTTCATGAATTCATTGATTTTAATAGTGATGTAGTATTTCATTATGTAAATGTACTATATTTTCTGTATTTATTCCTCTGAAGACGGGCATCAGGTTTATTTTCAGCTTCTTGCTATTATAAATAAGGATGCTATGAACATAGTGATGCATGTATCCTTATTACAAGTTGGAATATCTTCTGGATATATGCCAAGGAGGACTATTGCTGGATCTTCAGTAGAAGTATTACCACTTTTCTGAGGAAACCCCACCTGCTTTCCAGAGTGGTAGTACCAACTTGCAATTCCACAAGCAATGGAGGAGTGTTCCTACTTCACCACATACCCACCAGCAACTATTGTCATGTGAGTTTTAGATCTTAGCCATTCTGACTCTGTGATGTGGAATCTTAGGGTTATTTTGACTTTCTGTTCCCTGATGATTAAGGATTTTGAACATTTATGAGGTGCTTCTCAGCCATTCAGTATTTCTTAATTTAGAATTCTTTGTTTAGAACCGTCCCCATTTTTTAAAATAGTGTTATCTGATTTTCAAGAATCCAGCTTCTTGAGTTCTTTGTATATATTGAATATTAGTCCCATATCTGATTTAGCATTGATAAAGACTTTTTCCCCGTTTTGTTCTAATGATAGTGCCCCTTGCCTTACAGAAGTTTTGCAATTTTTGAGGTCCCATTTGTCTATTTTTAATCTTATAACAACAGCCATTGCTGTTTTGTTCAGGAATATTCCCCATTTAACCTTGTCTTCGAGACTCTTCCACACTTTCTCCTCTATAAGTTTCAGTGTCTCTGGTTTTATGTGCAGTGCCTTGATCCAATTAGACTTGAGCATTGTACAAGGAGATGAGAACAGATCAATTTGCTTTCCTCAATATGCTAACTGCCAGTTGAGCCAGCACCATTTTTTGAAAATGCCATTTTCTTTCCACTGGGTGGTTTTATCTCCTTTGTAAAAGATCAAGTGACCACATGAGTTTGGGTTCATTTCTCTGTCTTCAGTTCTGTTCCATTTATCTACCTGTCTAACACTATTCCTGTACCATGAAGTTTTTATCATAATTGCTCTGTAGTACAGCTTGAGGTCAGGCATGGTGATTACAAAAGACATTCTTCTATTGTTGAATATAGTTTTGGATATAGTAGGTTTTTTTTTCAAGATGAATTTACAAATTGCCCTTTCTAACTCAGTGAAGAAATGAGTTGGAGTTTTGATGGTGATTGCAATGCATATCAGATTGCTTTTTGAAAGAGCCATTTTTACTAAATTAATCCTGCCAAATCATTAGCATGGGAGATTTTTACCATCTTCAGAGATCTTCTTTGATTTCTTTCTTGAAGAAACTTGAAGTGTTTATCATACATATATTTCACTTTCTCAGAGTCACACCAAGGAATTTTATATTATTTGTGACTACTATGAAGCATGTTTTTCCCTAATTTCTTTCTCATACTATTTGTCTTTTCTGCAGAGAAATTCCACTGTTATGTTTAAATTAATTCTAAATTCAGCTCCTAAGCTGAAAATGTGTATCAGGATTAGGTTTTCTCTGTTGTAATTTTTGGAGTCATAGATACATAGATATCTTCTGGAAATAGAGAAATTTTGACTTCTTCCTTTCCAATTTGTATTCATCTGTTTTTTTTTTTTTTTTTTTTTTTTTTTTTTTTTTTTTGTAATTGCTTTGGCTAGTATTTCAAGTACTCTATTGAATAGGTAGGGAGTAAGTGGGCAGCCTTGTCCAGTCCCAGATTTTAGTGGGATTCCTTCTGGTTTCTGACCATTTAGATTAAAGTTAAATCCTGGGCTTTCTTTTCTTTTCTTTTCTTTTCTTTTCTTTTCTTTTCTTTTCTTTTCTTTTCTTTTCTTCTTATTCTTTTTTTTTTAGGTGTATGCCTTGAATTCCTGGTCTTTCCTGGACTTATTATGAATGGGCATTGTATTTATCCAACTATTTGCTCAGCATCTAATCGAATAATCATGTGGTTTTTGTAGTTGAGTTTTTTGTTTTTGTTTTTGTTTTTGTTTTTGTTTTTGTTTTTATTTTTGTTTTTGTTTTTGTTTTTGTTTTTCTATAATGGATTTAATTGATGTATTTTCGATATTAAACTCTCCCTGAATCATAAGAAGGAGGCCAACTAGGTCATGATGGATTATCCTTTTGATGTATTCTCGGACTCGTTTTGAAAGGATTTTATTTAGTATTTTTGCATCGATATTCATAATGGAAATTGGAATAAAGTTTCCTTTCTTCATTAGGTTTTGTATATTTGTAATCTTGCTTCATAGAACATATTAAATAGTGTTCCTTCTCTTTTAATTTTGCATAATAGTTTGAAGTAGGAGAATGCTGTGGAAATCCAGGTAGAAAATCCTTCCATCAATGACAGGTCAAGACATGTCGAATCGACTTATAAGATGGTGATCCTCAGCTCCCGGAATGTCTGTTCAAATTCTATGGTCCAATTCTGTAACAAATAACGAGACAAAGCCTTTTATAGGTTAGATGCTCTTGTAAAATTCTCAAAATGTCCTAAGGTGATACAGATGCTAGGCAGCTTATGTTTGCAACCCAGCTGAGCCATTTGCCACAGAATATACACTTGCTCATGGACCAGATCTTTCGTTGGTTTACCAACATGAGGCCTCTCTGTATCTCGGAGTTGGCCATGTCCTGGCTGTTCAGGGCCAATGTCACTCTTGCCGAAAGGTCATTTTATAGTTTGCGTTGTCTGAACCGTACCAGACAAGGCAAGGGCCGAAACAGTGACAGAGGCAGCTACTGCTGCTATTGCTACCAAGCCAACTATAATAGCAGAGATTCCAAAATCTCTCTTTTCTCTAAATAAGCTTAAATTCTAGAGGCTTCCACAGGAACTGGAACAAATCTAGGCAAATGAGTAACCAAAGCAAAGGGATACTTAGTAGCATCCAAACACAGGGTATAGAAACTTTCATTAAGCAAGCAATCTAACTCTAATTGATTATTATTTAAACTTTTATTACTTACCACCCACAGAAAGGGGGCCAAACACAAACCGGGGTGACAGTATAATTCACCCTTTTAAATGCTTTATATTTAGTATTAGAGGAGGAGCGATCGAATGACCCCAAACCAGCACTCAAAGTGCCCTACCACTCAAAACCCATTGGGCCCTTTTCACTATATCCACCTTCAATCATGGCCATAGGTGAAAGATCGGTACAGCTCTCATTAACCCCACAAAGTAACCGTTGATCAAAAGGGTTAGCATCTGCCCGATCAGGATCCATGAAGTTAAAATCATGTCCAGCAAGGATTTCATTAATCTCTACACTTACATGCGGGGAAAAGGAAAAAATATCCTTCAACCACCCAAAAGGTCTGGCCTGGCACCCCTTCCAAGGAAGCATGGAGTCCTCCGAGGATCTTCCTTTACAAAAGGGTGCCATTCTGGGTTGCTGGGGCAGTGCTTTCCTGGATTTATGACTAGGCCTCCAGCCTTGGATTATCAAGGCATTGGCTATTATTTCAGAGTGGGTTCCCCAAGCAGCTGCTTTCAACCAGGCCACTGATTGATTTTATAAGGATATACACTGGCGTTGGTCTTTCAAGTCAGAGATCATTACAAAGCACAGGCTTCCTTTGAGGGAGAAGTTCTGTTTTCCATCAGAACCTGAATTTGTCCATCTAATGGTAAAAAGGCAAGTCCCAGCTCCCTATCAGTAGTAAAGAAATGTGGAAAAACTTGTGCACTGTGCATGACAGGCATGAACAGAATGTTAGACATAATACCCCAACACAATTCCCCCGATATACTAGGAACCATGATCTCCAGTAGAAGGGTCATTATCCATCGTTGTTTCCAGAATTCCCTCTTTTGTCCACATCTTCTGAAGGGGAGATCCTTCAGATGAGGCATTCTGGAACCCAAAGGGGATTGTCTTCTTCCTGTGGAAAGACACAAATAACTCCTTTGGATCTTATTAAAATAGGATGCAGGCCTCTACATTTTCCATTTAAGACAACTTTCCATTTGATAATTTCTCTAGATCTGTTTGGTTCTGAACAGTGACGATCAGCTGCAGTGTGGCCTTGTTCATCAATATTAAAAAAATTAAGAGTAAAGAGTACCATGGAGATGTCCACTCTCAGTGTTAAGGGTAAGAGCCTCATCGACTCACCCTTTCTTTTTGATAAGGTAGGTTATAAGAGTGTGGTGGGCACGTTCCACAATGTCTTGTCCCTGTATGGCAAACCAGTTAAATAAGTTACATTCCTCTGTAGACAGAATTGTTGAAAATTTTGAGAGGTGTAGGCCAGTCCATTATCTGTTCTAAGAAATTTGGTTTGTCCCCAAGCACTCCAAGCTTCAAGGCAATGTTGAATTACATGTGTGGCTTTTTCTTAGTAGAGGGATCAGTTTTACTGCCCTCTTTTCTCTCTCCCCTTCCTTCTGAATCCCTGGGAGGGCCCTTTTTCTTAGACATGTCTTTCTTTTTTCGAGCTCCCATCCTCTCATTCTGTTAGGTTTCTGACATACTGTCCTGAACCTCTTCTAGTATTCCCTGTTCCTCCACATTGGCTGTTTGGCAGGTTTCATCCTCTAGACAGTTTTATATCAGCTTGCAAATGCCTTGGTGCCCAGGCGTAAGTCTCCCTCTTCATGCTTAAATTCAAGGTCACTTCCTAGCTTACTACATAAGGCTACAGTTAGAGACCCCGAACAAGAATACCAGGGAGAAATGCGATCCACTTCCTTAACAAAGTTCTGCAGTGTACTGGAGGCAACCTGCCTGTAATGCAGTGATCACTGACTGTGAGGAGGCCATGATAGAGTGAGTCCCTGCTCCTGATCTACACCCCATTTATAGTACTCCTTAAGCAAAGCGAAAGTAAACACAGTGCTCTGTTCCCTTATCTACGGAAGGCTTAGAAGATACCTCAGTGCTGCCACTTATCTACGTCGGACTGAGAACACGTCATTTTTCAGCACCAGCCTCGATGGACCTCAAATTTCAGCACCAGCCTCGATGGACAGAATAAGAAACAGAATGAGGGCCAGGGCAACCAAGACTAGAGCTTCTACTGCCCCTTTCTAGGGTGCATCTAGATTAAGACCGAAATCAATAGGGATAAGAGGGTCACGATGAGACATACCTCTCCAAACTTACCTTTTCCCTGCAGTTCTGAATTCACCCCATCTCCAGGGGTTCTCCTCAATGCCAGCGATGTTGATCCTGGGTTTATAGCACCGGATGACCTGCGCTACCATCTCGCCAGCAAGAACACATGCAGGACACTCAGATCTTTCTGCAGTAAAGCTTTAATACATCTCCATAGATAGATGAACAGCTTCAAGGCAGGAGACCCAGAGAGCAGAAAACCACTCCCTTATATAGGTTGCAAAGTATGGTTAGAAATACGGTTGGAGATGTGAATCACCGGAATTGTCTGCCCACCATCAGCTTGATGACGCCATTGGAGAGGCAGGGCTCAGGTAATGGAAAGATACCCTGACGCCTGAGCGTACTCACCATGAGCAATGTTGACAGTGGTGTTGTCAGCGCCATCTTGTATTGGTGACCGTGAGGGCGGCTCCTCACAGTGGTAGAAGTAATTGCAGGGTTTCTCTGATCCTGATTTGAATTTGGTACCTGATATCTGTCTAGATAAGTGTCCATTTTATCCAGATTTTCAAGTTTTGTTGAGTACAGTCTTGAATAGTAGGATCTGATGATATTTAAAATTTACTAAATTTCTGGTGTTATTTCTCCCTTTTCATTTCTGATTTTGCTAAATTGGATGCTGTTATTGTGTTCTGTATTTAGTCTGTCTAATGGTTTATCTATCTTGTTGATTTTCTCAAAGAGCAAGCTCCCAGTTTGTTTGGTTATTTTTGTATTGTTCCTTTGTTTCCACTTGGTTGATTTTAGCACTGAGTTTGATTATTTCCTGACTTCAACTCCTTTTGGGTGAATTTTCTTCCTTTTGTTCTATAGTGTTAAGGTGTGATGTCAACCTACTCCTATATCCTCTCTCCGGTTTCTTTTAGAGGCATTCAGAGAGAGCTATGAGTGTCCCTCTTAGGGCTATTTTCATTGTGTTCCATAACTTGCAGTATGTTGTAGCTACATTTTCATTAAACTCTGAAAAGTCTTTAATTTAGTTCTATATTTCTTCCTTGACTGTTTTGTCACTGACTAGATTGTTGTACACATTCCACGTGTATGTGGGTTTTCATTATTTATATTATTGTTGAAGTTAGTCTGTGGTGATCTGATAGGAAGCAGGAAATTATTTCAATAATTTTATATCTGTTGAGGCATGTTATGTGACTGAGTGTATGGTCAATTTTGGAGAAGGCATCGTGAAGTCCTGAGAAGAAGGGACATTCGTTTGTTTTAGGATAAAATGTTCTATAGATATCACCTAAACGTATTTGCTTCATAAATTCTGCAAGTTTCACCGTGTATCTTTTTAGTTTTAGTTTCCAGGATCTGTCCATTAATGAGGGAGGGGTGTTGAAGTCTTCCAATATTATTGTGTGTGGTACAATGTGAGTTTTGAGCTTTACTAAAGTTTATT
Organism: Mus musculus; assembly: GCF_000001635.26. Classification (NCBI taxonomy): domain Eukaryota; kingdom Metazoa; phylum Chordata; class Mammalia; order Rodentia; family Muridae; genus Mus; species Mus musculus. Next base: position 9,278,151 of record NC_000087.7, on the reverse strand, counting down.
TTATGAATGTGGATGTCATTGCATTTGGAGTATAAATGTTTAGATTTGGGAGTCCATCTTGGTAAATATTAACTTTAATGAATATGACGTTTCCCGCCTGGCCTATTTTCATAACTTTTGGTTGAAAGTCAATTTTATTTGATATTAGAATGGCTGCTCCACCTTATTTCTTTGGATCATTTGCTTGAAAAGTTCTTTTCCAGCCTTTTAGTCTGAGGTAATGTCTGACTTTGTCCTTGGTGTTTGTTTTTGGTATGCTGAATATTGCTTACACATCCATTTTTTTATTCTATGCCTTTTTACTGGTGAACTGAGTCCACTGATATTAAGAGATACTAAGAAAAGTCCTTGTTGCTTCCTGTTATTTTTGTTATTAGAGTTGGAATTTTGTTCATGTAGCTATCTTCTTTTAGGTTTCCTTCAACTTTAATTTCTTCTTTTTTCTCGAGTGTAATTTCCCTCTTTATATTGAAATTGTCCCTTTATTATCGTTTGATGTGCTGGATGCATTGGAAGATATTGTGTAAATATTGTTTTGTCACAGAATACCTTGTTTTCCCAAGCTATGTTAAAAGAGTTTTGCTTCATATAGTAGTCTTGGCTGGCATTTCTGCTCTCTTACATTCTGTATGACTTCTGCCCTAGATTTTCTCCTTTCATAGTCTCAGGGAAGAAGTTATGTGTAATCCTGATAGATCTTGCTTTATATATTACTTGACCATTTTCCCTTACTGCTTTTAATATTTTTTCTTTGTTTTGTGCATTTGGCGTTTTGACTATTATATGATGGCAGAAATTATTTTTTTTTTCGGTCCAAATAATTTGGCGTTCTGTAGTCTCCTTGTTTATTCATGAGCATATCTTTCTTTAAGTTAGGGATTTTTTTTCTATAATATTGGTAAAAATATTCACTAGCCCTATAATTTGGAAACCTTACTTCTCATCTATACCTATACTGGATTTCATGTACGTAATTATGTCATTTCTAAAAGCTGTTTCAAAAATTCACCTGGGCAGTATTTCCTGAGAAATTCAAATCATTAATACTTTATTCCCTTTTACTAATATAGCATATTATGTTTCCATTTTCTGTTGTCCATATAGTACAGAGCCCAGCATTTGACAAAGATGAGAATATATCACCTCAGGTAGAAACAGATGAAGATACGGTGTAATACTTTTCATTTTTTTCCCATTTCAATAGAGTACTTCAAAAGTGGTGTTTGTGATCCCTTGACTGGAGAAGTGGATTCAGGAAAAAAAGTAATTCAGGGTCAGATGCTCTTATATGTGTAGTTCAAGACCAGATTGTGGTCCTTTAGACCTTGTGATCACAAAAACATAGCAACTAGTACAATACAACCACCTGCATGAGATGTTCCCAGATATACACACAAAGAAAAGGAGAACCATTATAAAAATAAGAGAAGGACCATTTGGGAAGAAGAAGGATCTCAGCAATGGTAGTACAGTTATGAAGAAGTGCTGTGAGGTGTAAATGTATGAATTGTTTAAAGTAAATATTATAAGTTTTTTTTTTTTGGAATTCTACCATGTATTTTATATGGATATGACATTTGGTTCAAATCAAATATTATATATTTATTAACAATAATTAAAATAATTTTCTGTGTAAAGTTTTTTGTGTGGTAGAAAAAATGTCCTATGGTGAGACTTCAACTTAAAGTGTATCTCGCAGGAAGGTAAATCCCCTAGACGTTTCCCAAGCTTGTTTTCGCTGATCTCTGAAAATACAGCTAGGAAGAAGCTCTTTGTTCTCTATAGCCAGCAAAAAGGCTTTTTGTTTCTATACTTTTCAACCAGAGATGCCTGCCTTCCTGTGCCAAGGACAAGGAGATAAAAATTTAGAAAAGACTCAGGCCCCACTCCTGCCTTGTAAATTTCACCAAGAACACCAGGAAGAGAAGAACTCCCCTGCCCACATTTCCCAACTCCTCCCAACTCTCCTCCCAACTCCTCCCAATTCCTCAGCTAGCTGTTAAAAGCCCCTTACTGTCACAGCTCGGTGTCAAACTCCCCTGCCCTGCTAGGCAGAGTGACTTTGTCCTCAGCCAGCTAATAGTAAAACCTCTTGCAGTTTGCGTCAGTTGTGGTTTTCTCTTGGGTCATTGGGGTGCTGGCCAGCTCATTCCAGGACTTGAGAGGAGGCCCAGCTTCTGAGGTCTTACATTTGGGGGCTTCTCCACCATGATTTGTGGCCTACCCCAATTCTCAGAAACCCTGCTTGGAGGTAGGATTCTATCTTTGTCTGTATCTTTGTCTCTATCTTTTTCTATAACTTTCCTCTATCTTTGTCTCTATCTTTTTGTGCCAGCTCTGTTTGAATTCACTATTCTCCGTTTGCAGTTGTAAATGCTCGTGAGAGCAACAAACTCCCTTTTTCAGATGGAAAAGGGTTACTGACAGACATGTCAGGAGAAACCGGCTGCCACCCTTTGGGACATCCCAGGAGTTCTGAGGGAGTTCCAGGGATACCTGGAGATCTCCTATCAGTGTGCCAAGTGAGAGTGTGCTCACTCGGCTGTCTGTTTCTGTTACTGGGTGCCAAGTGAGTGTGTGATCTCTCGGCCATCTTATTGGGGCCTGGTCTTGGTTATTGTAATCTTTTTTGTGTATATATTTTTTTCCCTGTATGTGACTCTGATGATGGGACTGACTATTATCATGCCCCTTGGACTGACCCTTGATCACTCGACTGAAATTAAGACTAACACTCACATTCTCTCTGTGGATGTCTGAAATCGATTTTAGAGAACTTTCTGATCTACAGAATGGCCAGCTTTGATGATAGTTGGCCACTAGAGGGCACTCTTTTTTTGGTTCTGTTTTCAGCTCTTAAAGTTGTTTTACAGAGGGGACCAGGGTCTTAGCCAGATTACGTGCCCTACATTCTCATCTAGAAAAATTTAGCACAGGATCCCCCCTCTCCCATCCTGTTTAAAGCCTTGGGTTAAAAAGAATAATCCAGGCTCCCCAGTCCTGGCCCTCTGCCACCCAGAGGTGAAAAAAAAAGTTAAAACTGGCACAGGTTGAACTGCAGCCCTCGGTTTCTCCCAAGATCTTTCCAGAGTTAGAAGAACCTCCAAAATGGCATAGCACCCCACCCCCATATTCCCAACTGGTCCCACCCAAGAACTCTCAACAGGGTGCCACTAGATATTTGGGGAGGGACCAGTTGCTAAATCCCAAGGCCAGCGAGCTCGAAGCCCAGATTCAACCATTGCACTGCCTTTATGTACTTATGACCCTCCTCCAGCAGGCCCCAGACAACTGCTGACCCTTCAGTAATGGCCCTTTTCCTCCTCTGAACTCTATAACTGGAAGGCAAATCACACCTCCCTTCTTTGAAAACCCCTCTAGCCTGCTAATCTAATGGAATCTCTCATATTCTCTCTTCAGACTACTTGGGATGACTGTCAGCAGCTACAGATTCTTTCACCACAGAGGAGAAGGAGAGGATTCTGAGAGGAAAGAAAGAGCATGCTGGGGGCCAATTGACTACCAATAAAACTTCTGAATGAAATGGATGCAGCCTTCCCTCTGACATGTCCTGACAACACTGACCATATGGAGCAATTGACAATTTTCTCCTGGGCTCTGATAATAGGACTGAAAGGAGCTGGCAGGTGCCCCACCAATTTGGCCAAGGTAAGAGAGATCCTACAAGAGAAAAAGGAGCCCCCAGCAGTGTTTTTAGAATACCTCTGAAAGGTATAGAGGTGTTACACTACTATTCTTTATGTTACAAAATGTGATAGGATCTATCTGTCTCTTTAAGGGTATCTCTGACTAGCAGTTACAAAAGCAGAACGTCCAGGCCAACAGAATCATCACCACCATGAGCTTTTTTTTTTTTTTAATATGAGTTCAAGAAGAAGGAAAATGCAATGCAAGTTAAGGGTCTTGATCCCCTATCCATCCAGCTTAAAGCCATAGGGTGGACCCAGAAGTTTAGGTCAAAAGTGTAAATTTCACCTATACTACAACCAACTGTGACGATTTCTAGCCATCTCCAGTTTCAGTGTGGTATTTAGTCCCACCATCTACATCAAGGCATATTGCCTAATGTGAAATAATGCCAGCCGTTTATTGCAAAAACCACTATGTGTTGACTTGGATGTAAAATGAGACATCTATAATATAGATACACGTGAACACATACACATACTCACAGAAAGAGGCAAGAAGTAGAGGAGCTGAGTCTTAGGATCCCTCAATGAAGAGATAGTGGAAATCTTGTAAGGCAGAGATTTCATTGAGAAACTGTATGTCTCTATCTGCACAAAATCAGGCCAGTCTGCCTTCCATCAATGAGTTGTAGGTTCTCACTATCCATCATCCCCATTTGAGAAGGTATGGACAGTTAATGAAAGATGGAGAGTCAGTTTTCATCAAAGGTATGCCCTTTGAAGGTTATAGGTTGGCCAGGCACTACTGGTAGCCCCATATCCAAGATTTTATGGGCAACACAATTGATTTGAATGGGTTTTATTAAAAGGGAGAAAAGGAGACATGAAGTTGGAAGGAGGATTTAGGTGGAAATGGATCTGGTTTTGGTTCGGGAGGAGTTATTAAGAGAACTGGAAAGTAAATTCCATCAAAATATATTGTATGAATTTCTCAAGTTATTAATGAATGTAGTTCTTAATATAAAATATCTGTACTGAACCTATACAGACGTCTTATATTTCTATCTCCTAAATAACAAACCCTTGTATAGCAGTTTCATTACATTAAGGGCAAAAGTAATCTAGAAATTATTTAAAATAAAGAAGGATCAGAGGTGATGGCCCAGGGGCAAATTCATGCCTGTGTTTATTTACTTACAACACCAGTGCTTAGGATTTTGGGAGGGGCAGAGACAGGAAGATGAATATGACTTCCCGAAAGCCAGCCTCACTATTAGCTCAGCAGGAAACCCTATCAAAAGCAGATAAATTAGGGAGTGAAGGAGCAAATCATACTATGCCCTTCCCTAGCCTCTGAACTTACCTGTACAGATCTGTGTGCAGAAACACATGAATATAATTAAAATATACAAGAGCTTATCTTGCATAGCTTATATGCAGTGTTTTGTTATCTTAGCCTAGAGTCCTGAGGACTTTATATCATTAGAGTTCCTGAAGCAAACTCCCCAGATATAGCAGATGGGTATATCTTGTTACTATGCAAAGAGACCTCAGTTAAATGTGTGTGTCAGTGACTCCAAAACACCTTTCCTTCTCTACCTTCCTTTATATGGCACAGAACGACCTGTAAATAATTAAAATATGAAAACAAAGCATTTTCACGAATTTAGGCTTGTGTTAAAATAATATTTATAACATTTTACTAAATGGAAGGGAATCTTCAGCTCCCAGGAACAATCCTGTAGGCTTCTGTTTTGTCCCATTATGAAAAAAATTAATTGCAAATCGACAGTTCCCACACTTTTAACTAAATCAGGATGAAGGGATATGTTTCCATACAAATAAGTAATGCCAATGTGATTAATCAAGTAGAAATGTGGCAGGGTTAGGATGCCTTTGGCTGATGTGACAATGATGACTGATTAGTCTCTTGTTATGCAAGTAACCCTAACCTCTAAGAAAAGAAAAGTAATGATATAGAATATTCCAAGAAGTGGCATGGACAATTATTACTTGATTTCATTTTCTATTACATACTTTATTTGTTTGAATAATTGTGGCTCACAGAAGATCAAATATTCAAAGGAGTTAGTTTTCCAGGTCGTGGGAAGTTTAGAAAGAATTAGGATTTGCGTTTTCATTAAAAGTGATTTGGCACTGGGCTTGAAATATCAAACAACCATTGAAATATCAAAAACTCTCTCTCATTCTTTCTTTCTCTCTCTCTTTCTCTCTCTCTGTCACTCTCTCTCTCTCTCATTCTTTAGCTCATTATCATCCATTCTTTCTCCTGTCTCTCTCTCTGTCTCTCTCTCTCTTTCTCTCTCTATTTCTCTCTCTCTCTCTCTGTCACTCTCTCTCAGTCTCTCTCATGTTTTAAGCCATTCATCAAGTGGTTGACATCTAGTATTAGTCCATTGCGTGTTAATTATACACAGTAAGGCAATCAACATTTATGATATGGATGTGAAATGGTCCTTCTTGCATTTTTTTTTTTTTTAGTTAACTCAACCTGGGAATATAGAACCGCAGATAAAGAACTGCCTCCATCACATTGGTCAGTTGCCACACCTGTAAGGAATGATCTTTTTTGGATGGCTGATGTTGAAGGGAGAAATACAGTGAATCCTGTAGGCTTCTGTTTTGTCCCAGTATGAAAAAAATTAATTGCAAATCGACAGTTCCCACACTTTTAACTAAATCAGGATGAAGGGATATGTTTCCATACAAATAAGTAATGCCAAAGTGATTAATCAAGTAGAAATGTGGCAGGGTTAGGATGCCTTTGGCTGATGTGACAATGATGACTGATTAGTCTCTTGTTATGCAAATAACCCTAACCTCTAAGAAAAGAAAAGTAATGATATAAAATATTCCAAGAAGTGGCATGGAAAATTATTACTTGATTTCAATTTCTTTTACATACTTTATTAGTTTGAATAATTGTGGCTCACAGAAGATCAAATATTCAAAGGAGTTAGTTTTCCAGGTGGTGGGACGTTTAGAAAGAATTAGGATTTGTGTTTTCATTAAAAGTGATTTGGCACTGGGCTTGAAATATCAAACAACCATTGAAATATCAAAAACTCTTTCTCATTCTTACTCTCTCTCTCTCTCTCTCTCTCTCTCTCTCCCTCTTTCTCTCTCTCTGTCACTCTCTCTCTCTCATTCTTTAGCTCATTATCATCCATTCTTTCTCCTCTCTCTCTCTCTCTTTCTCTCTCTATTCCTCTCTCTCTTTCTCTCTCTCTGTCACTCTCTCTCAGTCTCTCTCATGTTTTAAGCCATTCATCAAGTTGTTGACATCTAGTATTAATCCATTGCGTGTTAATTATACACAGTAAGGCAATCAACATTTATGATATGGATGTGAAATTGTCCTTTTTTTTCTTTTTTTTTTTTTTAACTCAACCTGGGAATATAGAACCTCAGATAAAGAACTGCCTCCATCACATTTGCCAGTTGCCACACCTGTAAGGAAGGATCTTTCTTGGATGGCTGTTGTTGAAGGGTCTAGCCCACTATGGGTATTGTCATCATCTATGAAAAGGATGTACAAAGTGTGGTGGTGACCGTGGAAGGGCCAGAAATTGATGTTTCTGGAAGAACTGAAGATCTATATGGCATGAAAAATTAAAGTGCCCGCTAATTTGTAAGTAAATTCCATACTTACCAGCGTTCAATATTTTGTCTACCCATATTTCAAAGTAAAATTATCAAATATATTTCACCCTGTTTTACTGCATTTAATCTATGAAATTACTTGTAACCAGAAATACTGAAAAATTTTAAAGGCCTTTAAAACATGACTGGTTGATATTGGGTTTGTTTAACTTTATCACAACTTTGAAGGCAGGACCAAGAGCTAGATTGTCTTCTCATTTTACAAAGAATCCATGATTCAAGGTTGCAACTGGCTTCAATACAAGGTACTTAACACTGTAAACTTTCTGCTTAGTTTGAATAAAATAGTAATTGCTCTAACTTTGGGTTTTCATCAACAGAATTTTGATGTGCTATCCAGTGTGCTGCCTCAAAGAGTCTGGCACCATTTCTGACACTAAGAACAGTTGAAAGATAACCAGGGAAAGTTTGGAACAGGGAAAATAACCACCAAGGATGTTGGTGAATCAGAAACTGAAGGCTTTCACAGGAGGAAAATAATAACAAAAGCAAAACAAAGCAATCAACAAACAAATAAACAGAAACCCAACCACCAAAAAAATAAAAACAATACAAGAGTGATTTACTTGGGCAGAATGTGACTCAGGTCATCAGGACATTTCTGTAGGGATTTCATTTTGGATTTCAAGGAGGCCATATGAAATGTTAAAGCCTAGATGGTTAATGTTTCTGAGTGTAATTAGGGAAGCAACCAGCATGAGTGGGGTTCTATGATGCAAGCTGAACTAGGTGATGTCACAGAGCACTGGTCATAGATTGAACATCTATTCCACTTAGAGACATTAGAATCCCTAGAAGGTGTGTCCACTATTTTCCCAGTGGTGTGTGAAAGGCAGGCCAGCTCCTGAACCCCAACTTGTTCCTCAAGCTTTTGTGGCCTGGTCTGTATCAAAAGACAGAATCTTGACGACTAAGACATTTTCTTTGGGTAAGTACATTTATGAAGTAACTGGGACCATCATAGCTATAGAAAGCTGAAAGTTTTCCCTCCCACACTGAGTAACTGTACATTCTAAATTCTCCCATGTTTGGGGCCAGGGGCATGGCTGATCCAGTTTAGTTGATCTCCTGAATTTATTATCCTTGCTAACGATATCTCCTTCAAAATTCCATTAAAATGCCAAAGCTCTTCTTTGTCCGTATGTATTTTAGAAAATGTTACTTCTAAATGGCTGATATTGGGCCTGGAGAGATGGCTCAGCAGTTAGGAGCACTGACTGCTCTTCCAGAGGTCATGAGTTCAAATCCCAGCAACCACATGGTGGCTCACAACCATACTAATGAGATCTGACACCCTCTTCTGGAATGTCTGAGGACAGCTACAGTGTATTTAGATACAATAATAAAAGAAATCTTAAAAAAAAATGGCTGATATTACCTGGACTTGTTGAGGCCGGAGTTGCAGTGGCAAATAATCACCAAATAATCCTGAGGCTGGGTCAGGTAACACAATACAGAAGTCCAGTGTTGTGCTGTGTCCCTGGGATATTTGTGAATATTGCCACCTATTTGACAGCTTGCAGGTACAAGAGAGGGTAGGTGACAACTCTGGCTCATTTTCTTTATTCTGTTCTCTCCTTGATCATTTTGGGTAAAAGGCATACCAACTTCCACATTGACATAGACATGCAAGGAGATGTTCCTCAGAAGAGGCAAATTAGCTCAGGGCTGAAGACATATTCATTTGAGTATGTTATTCTGAGCTCTGGAGAATTACTTGTTAATTTCCCTTTGATAATTTCCTTGTTTCCCTTATTTATTTGTTTGTTGTTGTTGTTGTTGTTGTTTTGTTTGTTTGTTTTTTCTTTGGATGGGTGTTTAATTTTACTTTGAGTGTGTTTGTGTGTAGCTTTGACTGTTAGGAAAATCACTTTGTAGAATAGACTAGCCTTTATCTCACTAAGGTTTGCCTCCCTCTGCCTCTTGAGTACTAGGATTAAAGACTTGGGTTACTACCATCTCCTATTAACTTCTGATTTGATTGTTTGTTTTGTTTTGTTTTGTTTGTTTTTCTTTTTTGTTTTTTGTTTGTTTGTTTTGTTTTGTTTTTGTTGGTTTTTTGTTTTAGTTGTTAATGTTGTAGCTGATTTGGAGACATTTTTCCTTTGTCTACCACTGGCTGCCCTGGAACTCACTTTGTAGACCAGGCTGGTCTCTAAGTCAGAAATCTGCCTGACCCTGCCTTCTAAAAGCTGGGATTAAATGCGTGTGCCACCATAGCTGGATTATGATCTTCTTATTTTTATCAAATTAAGTTTAGAAGCCCAAACATGTTTAGCATAGCCTTCTTGACCTGCTCAAAATTTCCATTAGAGAAGAGCCTTGGTCCAGCATTCTCTCCAACCCTACACCCATTGCTTTTCAGTAACTCATATATATGACAGTAGCAACAGCATTGTGTCTGGTTTAAACAGGCAATATCTTCAATCCAAGGCAATGGGCAAGTATATTTGAACACAGAATGATAGCCACAAGACATCTGCCTGGGTTTGGTGTGGTATACCACAGCAAGGCTACAGCCATGTAGAAGAAAATACCTTTGAAGAGGCTTAGCATGTCATCCCTCATGAAGAAGAGGAGGAGGAAGTCTTCTTCCAACACCCTGAGGAATATTGTCGGCTGCAGAATTTCTCATTGTTGGAACGAAGGTAATGAGCCTGTCACCCAATGGAAGGCCATAGTTCTAGGTCAACTGCCAAGAAACACTTCTCTTTACTTGGTGAAGTATGATGGAATTGACAGCATCTATGGACAGGAGCTCTACAGTGATGACAGGATTTTAAACCTTAAGGTTTTGCCTCCCATAGTAGTATTTCTTCAGGTGAGGGATGTCTACCTCGCCAGAGCCCTGGTTGGCAGAGCGGTACATCACAAATTTGAGGGGAAAGATGGCTCTGAGGTCAACTGGAGAAGGGTGGTGCTAGCCCAGGTGCCAATCATGAAGGATTTGTTTTACATTACCTACAAGAAGGATCCAGCTCTCTATGCTTATCAGCTCCTGGATGACTACAAGGAAGGTAACCTCCACATGATTCCAGACACTCCTCCGCCTGAGGAGAGATCAGGAGATGACAGTGATGTGTTGATAGGTAACTGGGTGCAGTACACCAGATAAGATGGTTCCAAAAAGTTCGGAAAGGTTGTTTACCAATTTCTAGCCAATCCTTCCGTGTACTTTATCAAGTTTCATGGTGACATCCATATCTATGTCTATACTATGGTGCCAAAGATTCTTTAAGTTGAAAAATCATAAAGTACAGAAACGTAAACATATAGGACTGGAAGAAAAAAAATAAGTTTTTTTTTCCTGTGTTAGCTACATAAGGGTCTTTGACAATCCCAGTATCTTTGCCAATAAAATGTGTTTTGTTCTAAAAATGTAAATGTGTGACATGACATGCTGTGAGTGAACAATTTCCTGGAAGAGATGGCCTACAGTGGAAGGAACATCAAATGAAGATGAAAGTTTCATTTCAGGCGGTGAACAGTACATACACCTAAAATCATACATGCTAAAATGAACAGCTTCTCTGGTCTGCATGCAGAATAAGGAATTGGAGATGGAACTTGGAGGAGCAGGGATGGCAGAAAAAGATGGATGTTTAGGAAGTAGGGGAGAAGGACAGGACATAGGTAGAACCTCTGATGTGAAGACTGAAGGAGAAACAAAAATTTGGGGAAAGTGGGACATTTAAAAGAAATGTGGCCTTGTTGCACAAGGTGAAACCCAGAAAACTGATTGAAATAGACTCAGAAATCAGAGAAAATCAGGTTTTCTTTGAATAATGGTACTTAAGGAAACCTGTCTCACATTTTAAGATTTATTATCTTTACTTATGTGGGTGGGGATATGGCATGTGCTTTTGAGTACAGGTGAACACAGAGACATGCGTTGTCAGGTCCTCTGAAGCTGCCATTAAAGGTGATTATTTGCCATTGGATATGAAATCAAGAAACCAAATCCATTTTTCTTGTGGTGCAAAAATGCTTGTTACCATTGATTCATCTCTCTAATCCCACAAAAATATCTTTTTTAAGAAATCCAAAATTCACATGCATAAAACAGACCAGATTGAAGGTAAGAAAGTTCTAATTGATGGTGACCATTAAAGTAATAAGGGACACACAAAGAGTAGAGGACACTGAGAGACAAATGAATTCTAAGTTGGAGTTCTCAAAAAGTTAAGCTGGAGATACAGGAAGAAGAGAAATTTTAAGGAAATAGTCAAACTTGGGCCATATCCACATTGGCTTCTTTGTTTTCTTAACAAATAGCCAGCCTGTCATTACAGATGGGTGTATTTGTGTGTGTGTGTATGTGTGTGTGTGTGTGTGTGTGTGTGTGTGTGTGTGTGTGTGAGTGTGTGTGTCTGTCCATTTTTACACAGGCAATCTAGACTAGTGAATGTTTATATTTACGAGACTCCCTAAATCATCACAGAAACCTTGATTTTGTGTAATCAGTTCCAAAAGTAAAGTATAACAGAAAATGAATATGCTGTGAGATAATTTTGGGTTGGAATGGATCCTGAGTTCCTTCCGTGAGCAGTCTTTCCCTGTGATGAATCCTGTGATCTTTTGCAGGTCTCCAATGAGATCCCCAGATAACCATAAAAAGCCCCACAGTGGCCTGTTCCACCTAGCTCTCCTCTAAACACATGACCCCCTACATATCTATGTATAACTTCAGCCTGTCTATAGCCTGGAAATTCTAGTATTTTACTTATATGTGACCTCATTCTTAGAAAACACTGAAGGTGTAACCAATGCATATATGCTTACCTCTTTTCTACGCCAGTTGACATGGGTTTCAAATGTTATGAGTTTGCCCACTTTGTGGGTCACTTCCTGAGGAGCCCGTGTACTTCATGGAGGTCTGCCTGGGTTCCATCTATACTCTGAGAGGTTTTTTTTTTTTTTCCTTTTTGATGCAGGAATGCCATGGACTCAGTCATTACAATTTTCCTCTCTAGAATAAGTTTGTATGCTTCAGCATTTGATAATAATCTCTATTGTTGATTAATTTTAATATCTGAGAGAGTTTCTTCAGTAACTGATTTTCTTAGGGATTAGTTGCTGTGAAAAGACACCATGTCAAAGGCCACTCATGAGAGACAACATTTCATTAGGGCTTTTCTACATTTCATTACACGTTCAGAGATTTACTCCACGATCATCAAGGCAGAAAATATGGCACTGTCTAGGCAGACATGGTGGTGGAGAGGAAGTTTAGAATCATGCATCTTCATACAAATGCTTCCAAGAAAACCTATGTATTCTGTATGCAGGGAGGGTCTCTTCCACACTGGTAGAGCTTTAAAGCCCCAAAATGATATGCTTCCTCCAGCAAGGCCAGACCTATTCCTACAAGGCCACACCTCCTCATAGACAAAATATATTTAGAATGCCACACTGGTTTCATAGCAATTGACAAGATCTAGCTTCTTCAAAGAGGAGGAGCCTCAGTTGATAAGATGCCTCCACAAGATCCAGCTGTTAGGAAATTTCATAATTGGTGGGAGAGCACCCACTCCATTGTGGGTTTTGACATCTTTGATTAGTAGTCCTGGGTTCTTTAAGAAAGCAAGCTAAGCAAGACTAGAGGAGCAAGACAATAAGCATCACCACACCATAGCCTCTGAATAAGCTCCTGGCTCCAGGATCCTTTGTTGTTTCAGTTTCTGTCCCAACTTCTTTGATAATTAACAACAATGTGGAAGTATAAGCTGAATAAAACCTTTGCTATGGAATTTGCTCTTTGGACATGGTGGATCCTTACAACAATAAACATAGGAAGACATTCATCGGAAAAATGTCTAACAGTGCCAATGCCACTTATCTTAAAACCACAAATAATAATGTGTAGACATTTTATTTTTATTTAAAGTTAAGACATACTCGTGTACCTACCTGAGATGTAAATGTTCTAGTTTGCTTCTTTCTCACTATGTAGAATACTACAATCAAAAATAACTTGGAAATAGAAGGGTTATAGTCTATCACCGAGGAAGACAAAACAGGAAGTTGTATCAGTAACAGCAAAAAACTGCTTATTGGCTTGCCACTGTCTTAGTCACTCTTTTATTGATGTGAAGAGATACCATGGATAAGGCAACTATTAGAAAACAAAACATTTACTAGAGGCTTGCTTACATATTCAGAAGTTTGGTCATTCACCAAGGATGGGATCCCATCACTGGAGCAATAGAGAACTATTGATCCTTAAGCAAAGAGAGAGATTCTGCCATTGCTTTGGCTTCTTGAAAACTCAAACTCATCCTTGTTGACACACCCACTTCCTCCAATAAAGCCACACCTTCTCTTATTCCTTCTAATCTTTAAACTCACTGCCACTTCCCAATGACTAAGTATTCATATATATGTGTCTATAGAGAACTTTCTTATTCAAACTACCAATTTTCTATGGCTTGATCAGCTTTTATTATTTTAGTACAGTCTAAAAGGCTCCCAATTAAAATGACTACTGTTGAGCTTAGCCACAGTGGTGGGCCCTCCCACATCAATCATTACCCAAGAAAATATCCTATAGACTTAACTAATAACCAAGTGAATAGAGACAGATCTTCAATTGCTCTCTCTTCTCAGGTATCCGTTAATTGTCAAGATTGGGAAAAAATAAAGTCCCATCACAGGAATATTTTACTGACTCCACAACCTACCCAAACATTACTGAACAGCATTTCCTCCTCTCTGCCCCTTCATAGACCCACTTCCATGCATGGCATAAGTGAAGGATAACTTCTTTCATCAGCATTGATACTCAATAATAGGTGAAATGATGTGAATATGTCCTATAGCCACACAACCCCCCACATTCTACTGTGTGTTACACTTACTGGGGTACAACCCAATCTGTCCAATTTCCTGCCAACTCAGCTATGAGAAAAAAATCTCCTCATGAATAGATCCAATGAATTTTACCTGATTTCTTTCTCCTGGGGCAACTCAGTGTTATCCCTTCATGCATATATTGGTGTCTTATTCATCTGTAATAAAACCACTACTATTAATAGATACATCACAGGAGATATGACAAATACCAACTCCCATGAGCAGCTGCACAGTTGGCCAAGCCTTTTCAGTGTTTTTTTGAAGTTTCCTTTGTATACTAAAAAATCAATTGATTTCTTTAAGTGTATAATTTAATGATTCTAACACATTTTCACCTCCATTCCATTTTCCCCTCATTTTCTGCTTCTTCATGTGATATTGCAATCTATTAAAATACAGTACTGAAGGCAGAGGGAGGATCAGTGTGGGAAGCTGCAAAGTTCTTTATTTCTAAAACAACAGATACACTGTCTGAATTTTCCAGATACAACTTTTTGGTAACTTTGGGTCTACTGTTAGCATGAAATTTCTAGAAAAAAAAAAAAACTTAAAGAATTAAGCCATAGTTCCTCTGAACCAGAGAGTTCAGTATCACTAATGAGTCATATTCATGTCAATCATTTTCATCACTGTTACAAGATGCCTAGCAACAAGGAAAACAGGTCCATCGTCACAAGAGTATGAAAGGGGCATGAATGTGCACAATTGTCGAACTTATTGGCAGACAGTAAACATCAACACAGGAAGTGACCAAATACAATAAACACCTTCCAAGACATGTTCCCAATGACCATGTTCCTTTACAAGTTTCTCACCCCTTCCATTCACACCCATCAATCAACGCATAGAATAAAGCCCTCAGGGTCCAATCACTTTTCAGATTTAGTATATAGTTCTACCTATGAACATTGTACTTCGGACCAAAACCTTCATCAAGGACCCAGGACAGACATTTCAAACCCATTTCACCACAGCATTCTTTATGCTACACAAAGTGATAGGATCTATCTGTCTCTTTAAGGGTATCTCTATCAAGCAGTTCCAAAAGGAAAATGTCCAGGTAAACAGCATCAGCACCTCCAGGAGCTTTTATAAATGTGAGTTCAAGAAAAGCGAAATTGCAATGCAATTTAAGGGTCTTTGTCCCCCATCTCTGCATCTTAAAACCATAGGGTGAACACAGAAATGTAGGTCAAAAGTGTATATTGCACCTATACTACAACTAATTGGGATGATTTCTAGCCATGTCTAGGTTCTGTCTGTTACGGAGTCCACCAAGTCTGCCTCAAGGCATATTGCCTAGTGTGAAATAGTGGGAGCAGTTGATTGCAAACAACACTATGTGTTGACTTGCATGTAAAATGAGACATGTATAATATAGACATATTTGTACATACACACATACTCACAGAAGAGGCAAGCAGTAGAGGAGCTTTGTCTTAGGAACTCTCACGGAAGAGATGGTAGAAATCTTGTAAGGCAGAGAGGTCACTGAGACACTGTATGTCTCTATCTGCACAAAATCAGGCCAGTCTGCCTTGCATCCCTAAGTGGTATGGTATCACTATCCATCATCCCCATCTGAGAATATATGGACTATTGATGAAGGATGGAGAATCAGTTTTCATCAAAGGTAAGGCTTTTGTATGTGATAGGTTTGCCATGTTCTACTGGTAGCCGCATGCCCAAGAGTTTATGGGCAACACAATTGATTTGAATTGCGTTGTATCAAAGGGGAGAAAGTAGACTTGAACTTGGGAGGAGGATTAAGGTGGGAATGGGTCTGGTTTTAGTCTGAGAGGAGTTATCAAGAGAATTGGAAAGTGAATTCCATCAAAAAAATTGTAAGAAGTTCTCAAGGAATTAATTAATGTAGTTCTTAATATACAATGTCTTTACTGAACATATACAGACTACTTATATTTCAATCTCCTAAATAGCAACTCATTTTATAGCACTTACATTACATTAAGTGCAAAAGTAATCCAGAGATTATTTAAAATAAAGAAGGATCAGGGGATATGGCCCAGAGACAATGCCATGTGTGTGTTCAAACATTCACCTACAACACCAGTGCTTATGATTTTGGGAGGGGCAGAGACAGGAAGATGACTGTGGCTTCCTGAAAGCCAGCTCAGCAAGAAACCCAGTCACAAGGGGATAAGTTATGGAGGAAAAGAGTAGATCACACTATACCCTTCCCTAGCCTCTGAACTTACCTGTACAGTTCTCTATGCAGACTCACATAAATATGATTAAAATATGCAAGAGGTTATTTTGCATAGCTTATATTCAAAAGCAATGTTGTTTTAGACTAGAAACCTGAGGACTTTATATCATTATAGTTCCTGGAGCAAACTCCCAAGATATAGATGATGGGTATATCTTCTTACTGTGCAAAGGAAACCTCAGTTAAGTGTGTGTGTCAGTGACTCCATACAGCTTTCCTCCTCTATGTTCCTTTATATAGCATAGAATGATCTGTAAATAATAAAAATATGAAAACAAAGCTTTTTTGAGATTTTAGGCTTGTGTTAAAATCATATTTATAACATTGTATTAAATGGAAGTGAAATCTTCAGCTCTCAGGAACAATACAGTCAATGCTGTAGGCTTCTGTTTTGTCCCATTGTGAACAAAATTAATTGCACATCAACAGGTCCCACACTTTTAACTAAATCAGGGAGAAGGGCTATGTTTCCGTACAAATAAGTAATGTCAATGTGATTATTCAAGTAGAAATCTGGCAGGGTTAGGATGCGTTTGGCTTATGTGATAGTGATGACTGATTAGTCTCTTGTTATTCAAATAACCCTTACCTCTGAGAAAAGACAAGTAATGATATAAGATATACTACAAAGTGACATGGACACTTATTACTAGATTTCATTTTCCTTTACATACTTTAGTTGTTTGAAAAATTGTGGCCCACAGAAGCTCAAATATTCAAAGGTGTTAGTTTTCCAGGTGGTGAGATGTTAAGAAAGAATTAGGATTTGTATTTTTATTAAAGGAGATTTGTCACTATTCTTTGAAATATCAAAAATCCATCAGGTTCTCTCTCTCTCATTCTTACTCTCTCCTCATTCTCTCTTTGTCTCTGTCTCTTTGTCTCTGTCTCTGTCTCTATCTCTGTCGCTCTCTCTCTCTTTCATTCTCTGTCTTTCTCTGTCTCTGTTTGTTGTCTGTAGTATTGCTTGTGAGCTCTCAGCTACTGCTCTACACATGTGTGCCTGCGTGTTGCCATGGTGTTTACCATGATGTCCTGGAGTCGCCTTCTGAAACTGTAAGACCACAATTAAATATTTCATCTTATAATTTGGTGTGGTCATGATGTCTCACATCATTAGAACAGTAACCAAGACATCCATATTCCAGTTAATTTTTTCAATCGTTCTGTATTTATTTCATTAAAGTTACCTTTTGTCCATTGAAAAGTTTTAAGAATACTTTTAAAGATCCTGAACACATAGTGCCAGTAGGAGTGGCAGTGTTAGGAGGTGTGGCCTTGTTGAAGTATGTGTGACCCTGTTGGAGTAGATGTGGCCTTGTTGGAGGAAATGTAATACTGTGCTTGTGGACTTTGAGGTCCGCTATGCTTAAGCTGTCCCCAGTGTGACACACAGTCTCCATCTTCTACCTGTGTATCAAGATGTAAAACTCTCAGCTCCTTCTCTAGCATTGTGTCTGTCTGAATGCTTCCATATTTCCAGTCATGATAATAATGGAGTAAACCTCTGAAAACAAGTTACAAAGTGTTCAAGAGTTACTGTGATCCTGGAGACTCTTCATGGCAATAAAACCAAAAGTAACACAAACAAAAACATTCAAAAACACATTTGATATTTTGACTATTCTTGGCCTAGGGAGTGGCACTACTGGGAGCTAATAACCTTGTTGAAGTAAGTTTGGCCTTGTTGAAAGAAATTTATCTTTGTGAACATGGACTTTAATGCCCTCTGCCTAGCTACCTGAAAGCTAATCATTTCCTAGCACCCTTCAGATGAAGATGTAGAACTGTAAGCTCCAAATGCACATGCCTGCCAGGATCCTGCCATATTCCTACCTTGATGATAATGAACTGAATTTCTGAACCTGTAAGCCAGGGTAAATTGAAAAGTGTCTCTGCTGATAGTTGGTTGCTATTCCAGAAAGACCAAAAGTTATGACGTACCATCCAGAGTCTGAGAATACATTGGTTTAGCTTCTAGCATTTGACAGAAAACAGGATTAAAAAGACAATGAGAATATAAAACTTCGTATTTCATACTTAGAGACACATGGGTTATAGATCTGCGGAACTCAAGGTTTCATGGGTGGTATGGTAGGGTGATTAGTGTCTGTATATGAGTGCAGTGTCTGTTCCCAAGTCTGATGTCACACATACACATATGTTCCGTAATGAGTAGAATATCTTCAACACTTGCTCTCTTAGAGTGAAACCCTCTCACCATTTTGACTAGTTTGACTGGCCAATACACTATTGGGATATCTACCTGTCTCCACCCCACAGTGTTGCAGATATGAATAGACATGCCTGGAATTTTACAGAGGTGCTGAGAATACATGAACTCCACTGAGCCATCTTCTCAGCCCCCAGCAGGGTATTGTTTATTGAAATCAATGATCATATCAGTAGAGAAATGAAAACCAACATGACCCTGATATTTTACCTTACCTCCACCTTACACCAACTAAATGAATTTTAAATATAAATTTAATTTATGTCCAAATGAATCCAGATTACATTCTAATGAAAGATAAAATTGGAGTGTATCCAGATGAAAGCTATGTTAGTATATTTTTGGCCTTTTATATGGAGAATAACCTATATTTTCGGTACACTAGGAGAGCAAATGCATGTAAATGAGTTCAACCAAAGAAAATCTTTGTTCCAGTGAATTTCTTTGTAAAATAAAGTTGAAAATCATGACATTTCAGTTATATATATTTAATTTTTTTGAGTATGTTATTATGGGAACATATGAGTTTTCTTGGATTCCGATTGCAGAATTAGAGTATAGGGGACCTGATTATGTGGCACTATTATTTTTTATTAATTAGTTCATTCATTGTCCACCTTCCTACTGTTCCACATCCCATATCTACTGCCCATCCCCTGTCTCCAAGGGCAAGTCCCCATCCTACCGGATCTCTAAACACCTTGATGTCTCTAGTTTGTTGAGAATTTGGTACATCATTTCTGATTGAATAGAGATCAAGCAGATTTTTTTCTGTGTATGTTTTAGAGACCTTCTGATAGTTCATATATGCTGCCTGTTTGGTTGCCTAGCATTTGGGAGAATTCTAGGTCCATAGTATTTGAGACAACTGGTCCTGTCAGCCTCCTTCAGTCTTTCTCAAATTAAACCAATGGTTCTGCAGATTCTGTCCATTGGTTGTTTGCATACATCTGCATCTGACTGTTTCACCTGCTCATTATTTCTTCATAAGTACAGTCATCCTAGCATTCATATTACAAGTATCTGAATTCAGAAACATACAGAGGCTGTGTACTGCAAGCAGGTCTTCTGCAAAAGCAATATATAATATAAGTACTAAAATTGATATCAGTGCTCTACAATATTCTATTCTATGTGATGAAATATCTCTCTCTCTCTTCCTCTCTCTCTCTCTCAATATATATATATATATTCCTCTAACGCTTAGTATGAATAAAGATTCTCTTATATTCTCTCCTAAAAAGGGGATGATATTGGCATGTCATCTGCAACATTCATTCACTTTCCTACACAGTTTGTGCTTTCTCTTAGCAATCAACTAATATCTAAATCACATATGCACTCAGATTACAAAGTAAGGTATCTGAGCTCATGCAAACTGTTATTCTGAGTCAGAGTAGGGGGAGGACAATTCCAAACTCTAGTTACGTCCAAGAGCATGTACTTTAACAACTTGTGAATCAGTAGAAGAAGAGACAATGTATAGACGCGGTTGTTTCTTTTGGTTTGGTTTGGTTTAGCTTTGCTTATTTCAGTTACCCACAATCATAAGAAACACAGAGAAACACAGATTAATGCCTGTATCTTGAACTGAATGCAAACAGGGGCCTTAGAACCAACATTATATTTCTGTTACAATATACAATATATATTTTTAGAGATTTTTTTTTATTTATTATCTATTATACCCACTGCAACAAGTTTAAGAAATATTCCTAGTGACCCAAATAGCAGCTTTATGATTCAGATGCAGATATTTTCACCCAATCAATGGATTGAAGCATCTGACCCCTGTTGTTGAATTAATGAGGTCAAAGATATTAAAGAAGAGGGCATCCCTGCGGTAGGATACCTGTCTCAATTAAAGTGTTCCCCCAAGATGTCTGAAATTGTGGCCCAACAAAGAGACAGAATGCACCTGCTGATATGAGGCCTCCAACACACATACAGGAGAGGATTGCTGGGAGGAGAACTCTACAATTCCACTCTCCCCACTGGAGGGCATTTCATCTAATGTTTTTTTTTTTTTTTTTTTTTTTTTTAATTCCTGAGAGTCTCTCACACCCCAGGTCTCTGGTATACTCTAGAGCGTCTTCTCATTTCCTCCTTCACAAAGTTGCCTGTTTCCATTCTTTTCGCTGGTCTTCATCAATTCAGTCCTGTTTCCCACAACCACAGTACCTGATAAAATTCCTCTATTCTCCTTCTTGTCCCATTTCCCACCCAGGTCTCTCCCTTCCCCTATCTGTATTGATTTTTTAACCTTCTTATCATTTCTAAATTATGTTTATGACTAATAAAATAATTGAAGTTTATTTTTTTGATTCATTATCTTATTAGTTTCCAAAGGGATGATATACAAATACCAAAGGTACATTGGTTTAATTTTATTTCATTTCATTTGATTTTTGAGATAGGCAGTTAGTATGTTTTGTATTCTCCCGGAAGGTCTAGAGTGTTGAGGTTCAGCATTCCATGCTAGTACCATTACAGGTATGTAAAAACTTACCTGGCTTTAATTGCTTATAATAAAATAGTCCCAAAAAATCTATAAACACTATAAAATAAACACCTTCCAGTCTGAGAGATGAAAATATTTCCTGTTCATTTACAAACCTCATTGATAGAAAGTATATTTGTTTCTTGAAACAAACTAAACTGCAAACTGAGTGCCATGATTAGCCCCCTCTCTGGTTTCCAGGCTCAGCCGCTTCTCTCTGTTCCCATTATTATTGATGCTCTCGAACAGGGGAATGCCAGGCCAACGACATGAGAGTGAGTGGGTAAGGGGAAAGGTTTGTTGAACATACAGGGGAATTTTGGGATAGCATTTGAAATCTAAATGAAGAAAACATCTAATTGAAAAAAAAAACTTAAGTGTATTCACATATGTACACAGGGACATGTGGCACATATGTACATAATTTAAAATTATCATTCCTTTTCAATACTGTTTTTCATTTATTTTATTATTATTATTAATAATTATCGCAATTCTGAAACTTACTTTGTAGACTAGAATGTCCTCAAACTGAGATTTGCCTACCTCTGCCTTCCAAAAACTGAGATAAAAGGTGTGTGCCACCACCACCTGGCTTCCGAAATATTTTTTTCTTAGTGGGAGATGTCCATTATTTTTTTCCTGTTAGGATATATCAAAATCATCAAGATGTCATTTTTCCTTAATCAATTTATGAGATTAAATCAATCCCTGTAAAAATATTTCAGGTACTTTTGGAGACAGGTAAGTTTACAAGAAACATCATTTAAAAAATATTTTATTTCTGGAGCCAAAACCTTGAGTAGACCTTGCATGCAAACTCTGTAGCTAACCTTATAACACCCGGAGGCAACTCCACTGCCAGGCTTCTAACATTCATAGGATCCGATGATCAGACAAGAGGAAGACACAACATCATTCCCCAACACCTGGAGTAGAGAGTAACAGAAAGACACAGGCATGCAGGAACTCCACCAGACCAGTGGTATGGATTGCATCCTTTCTGTCTGGGACAGGGCCCGGAGCAGTCCTTGGATGCAAACTCAGCAGCCAGCCCCATAACACCCAGAGGAAGCTCCACTACCTGAAGATCTAACATGGCCAGGGTCAGAGGATCCAAGGAACCTAGGAGCTTAGTCACACCAGGATCTCAAGGTTCCAAGGGCAGCTTGACTCTCAGGATGTCAGACACACCCAGCATCTCATAATCACAGTATACCGTAATAACAGGATCACAGAGACAGCTAGACTTTGAAGAGTTATGACACAACCAATATCACAGGAAGGACAGTCTGATGTAGCCAGGGCATGTAGCACTTGAGATATCCAGGTGGTGAGAGGCAAGGATAAGTTAATAAGCAAGAGAAACCAAAGTTATTTGGAATAATCAGAACCCAACACTTGCACCATATCAAGTGGATACCCCAACACACCCTAAAAGTAAGACATGGATCTAAAGTCACTTCTCATAGTGATGATGAAGGACTTTAAGAAGGACATTAGTAACTCTCTTAACGAAATGCAGGAGAACACAGATAAACATGTAGAAGTCCTTAAAGAGGAAACACAAAAATCTGTTAAATAGATTCAGGAAAACACAATCAAACAGGTGAAGGAGCAGAACAAAAACATCCATGATCTAAAAATGGAAATAGAAACAATTGACAATTCTTACTCAGGCCATGAAGCTATGGAACATTCCCATTTACTGAGATCCAGAGAAGTAGCCATTTGGAAGATTGTGTCCCTAAATGTGAAGGTTGTGCTGAAACTCTTATGAAAATTGAGAACAATTTTAAATATGAAAGAAAAAAACACACATTAAAAATTCATGTAGGCAAAATTGACAGCCTTCTATGTGTCACAAAACACACAAGCAGAGATTACAATTACAATAATTATTTTTATATCAAGGGGTCAAAACTCCTAATACAATCAATGTCCAAGAAGAGATATTTAGAGCACACACTCACCGGGGACAAACTGTCATGACTGGGACAGCATGGCAGGAAACAAAATGTTGATCTGTTTCATTGAGGGCCAGCATGGGGCCTTCTTACACTTTTGTGGAATAAGCAGCCAAGAGTTAGATCAGAAATAGCCAGCTCCCTCAATTATGCCAAAGTAACCTATTTCTGCTAGGGAACAGTCCCAAATGTTCCACAAACTTGCTAGACTGTTCCACTAGTTTGAGACACCTGAGACTGTGGGGAAATTTCACACCCAATCTTAATGAAACTGAACCAGGCATGTGTAAAATACTTTTTGAAAATAGTTTCATTTCAATTCAGGAAAAAGGACAGAGAGCCCTGCTTTGTAATGGATGGAGTTAGTCTTTAGCTTCCATTGTGCACCCTAAATGAAACATAGTGTAAAAGAAGCAGTTTTCTATGTAGCAAGTAAGGAGTGAAAACAACACACTAATGGAGATAAAATGCAAAGAACCGGGATATATAGTAACAATTCCAATTATAAGTGTGAAAAAACAAATATACATATATGTGAGTTGTGCTTGTTATTTCCCTACTGGTTTGATTGTACAGGATAAAAAAACAATAGTCTGTCCCTATTGGCCACAGTTTCATTCATCATTGTGTTAGTGGATCCAATCTAGGAATTAATCATCAGGGTTTGACAGCAAAATCCATCGGCTCAATACACCAGACATTAGCTGGAAAGTGAGGTACAAGTAGGTAATGTCCTTTGGTTTCTTCTCTCTGAGTCTGTTATATGGGCGTCCTGTCATTGTTTGTTATTGTTGTTGGTTGTTGTTTTAAAATTTGAAATATTGAATGCAAAAGCAAGTGGCAGGAGCCCAACAGGTCTTTGCATTCTTACTTTCTCCTTTCCATCACTCTCCAATTCTTCCAATCCCCAGCATTCATTCAAACATACAGAAACAATGTGAAAATAAGACTCCTTCATCATCTTTACTTTGTGCTTGCATGTTGGCTGTAATCATTTTGAAAACATTAAAAATCAGGCTAAGATTCTGCCTATGTTTGATAGGGCTTCATTGCTGTGAAGAGACACCATGACTCAGGCAACTCTTATAAAGGAAAATTTAATAGAGGTTGTCTTACAGTTTTAGAGGGTCAGGTCAGTACATTATTATCATGGTGGGAAGCATGGCAACATCCAGGTAGAAGGGGTGATGTAGAAGGAAAGAAGTTTTCTATATCTTAATCTGAAAGCAAACAGGAGGAAGCTTGTGGCCAAAGCAGCAAGGAAAAGCATCTCTCTTCATCACTGGGCAGAGTTTGAGCACTAGATAAAAGCCAGCCTACACAATGATCAAGGCCACATCTGCTAATAGTGCCACTTCCCATGGGCCAAGGATATTCTAATCATCAAACTGCTACATACCTGCAAACACTCCTGTATGCATGTATGCACACACACACAAAGACACACACACACACACACACACACACACACACACTTTCATGCCTATTGCACGTGAGATTGCATAAAAATATATTTGTCTATTTACTCATATATTTATTTTTTACTTACTTGCTTGCTTGCTTATTACTTACTTATTTACTTACTTACTTAGTTTTAAATGTTTTGCTGAAGAACTTTGTACATAAACATAATGAGTTTGAGTAAATCCATCCCCATCTTCTCCTCCTTGAATTGCTCTCCATTTCTCCTGTATCACTTTTAGCCTTAATTCCATGCACATTTTAATAAAGACCACTGAGTGAATTTAGTGCTGACTACATATGTGGGGTTAGGGAAACACATCCACTGGAACATGGGCAGCCTCTGAGGAGCCAAATCTATGAAGAAAACTGGCCCTCACACCTGCAGACACTAATTGCCAATTTTAGGGGGGTGAAATTTTCTCTGCTCCCCCATCTATTCTTCAAGAACTGTGAGACAGAAAATTTTAAAAAAAGGTGTTGAGATCTGCTTAGAAAGGACTTTAATCTCAGGATATGGGAATCAAAACTAGGTAGAGATGAATTCTCTGCTGATCTGCACAGGAAAGCACAGAAATCTAGGACTATACAGAAATATCCAGTTCCAGAGAAGAAAAACAAAAGAAACAGGGAGGAATTGGGAAGTACAAATAAGAATTTGAATGTACAGATTGTAAATCCTGTCTCTGGCAGTAATAATCAAGATACTTTGAAAGGAACAATCAAGCCATGTTTAAAAGACTGGACACACCATTTGGCATTTGTTATATAAATCAGTAAAAATAATTAAAAATGTCTCATTAAAATTCACAACAGTCCCCTTAAGTTTTTTCTTCTGGTTTTCTTCTTTAAATATCTTATTGAATCTGAAGTGATGGCTCAGCATTTCTGAACACTGGCAGCTCATGCACAGCATACACTTGGACTTGCCACATTTCCATAGGCTGTTTACAACTTCTTCTATTTTAGTAACCACAGGGAATCCACACTCCCTCTTCCCATGAGACAATGTATCCATACCTATACAAAGAATTCAAAACAAACAAAATCTCTTCAATCTGTCTCACCAATCATACATTAGGTCCAATGCTTGGGTGCTTTCTGTTTCAGGCTCACGATGATCAATGGTATATACTTTCTAGGTTGTATAACTGCACTTCATTTCTCTACCAGGATCCTTTCCTCAGATTCTGTCCTCATCAAGAATCCCATTTAATACCATCAGACACTTCTATGCATCAGAGGGAACAAGGACTAGCTGTGTGCCATGCAGGTTGGGTAGAGCACTGTCAATATCCCTTCTCCTCCAGCAAACCCTCTCAAGGCTCACAACGGTTGTCTTCCAGGATAAAATCTGATTGCCTAAGAGAAGGAGCAAATCATCTCTGCTTGCTCTAATGTCTAAATGACATTGCAGATTAAGAAAAAACCTAGAGCTTCCCTAAGATTCTCAGTCCGGGAGCATTTGGACAATCCATTACTTTCATAGGGTCCAAAATTGTTTGAATTCTACAGACCAATGAATTGTCCCATTAGAAGCCAACTTTCCAGCAGGTAGCAGCAGCTCCAACTGCTGTCTCCAAAGGCAGTTAAACAAAAGCAACCTGAAGAGGTAGGTGAACTGCTCCTGGTTCCACCAAGGTGACTTTGGTTTCTGGTGGGAGGGGGCAATTACATGCTGTGAGAACTCTGTTCTGTTGATGTGCTCACCCACCAAAACACTCCTCTTGGAAAGACCAGGAATGAGTTCCTCTTCCAAAATCCCTCCTCTTGCATGTGGTGTTCATTCCATAGGTGTGGGGAGTAGGCTCTATTCCTTGGGTACTCTGTTTCTAAATGAGGTGACACACAGTGATCACTCTCTCCTACCTTTCACAGATGATTGAGACTCCTAATCTAGACATTATTTATTTATTTATTTTTTCAATCTGCGAAGGCAGATATGGTTGTTTGCTAACATTACAGTTTGCATGGACACTTCATATATGTAATACATAAGAGGACTGAAGAGGATACAGCAGCACATGCTGCTGGAATTGCAGGGAGGATGAGAAAGAAAGGGGGGCAGGGAGTGAGCGGGAAAGAGAGAAACACACACTGAGACTGAGATACAGAGAGATAGCAATACAGAGAGTGGGGAAGTTAGAAGGAAAGAGAGAGAGGCAGAGATACAGAGAGACAGAGAGACAGATAGAGAGACAGAGAAACAGTCACAATGTAATTGCTGGAAATTGAAGCCACGACATGTGTGATAGCAGCAAGTCTGTCCAATACATACATTGTCTCTTGAGATTTTGGCTCCAATTTTGAATTGGCCAAGAAAGACCTGATGCTATGTATTCTGGAGCTGACCTTTTGTATATCATCGTATTCCTGGAAACAGTTTCACATCTAGGGAACATGACCTTTAATCAGTCTTGATGCATCTCACATATCCTATGCCCAGACACCAAAGGAGACATATGGAAGGTTTCCTGTTGTGGTCTGGTAAAAGGTCGCCATTCCTGACAAGAATCTCCAGAAGAATAAAGCCAATACAGTCGAAACAACCTTAGCCCTGGTCAGAGTGAGATACCTGCCTTCTTAATGCTTCTCAGTACAGCTTTATATAGTGTATTAGCTTACTCTTGGTCAGAATTCACCACAGATCACAAACATCCTATTCAGATTTCTCTCTCTTTATCTATTTTTTCTTGTTGTAGTGGTGGTGATTTTTTAAGAGAGCCTTATAAGAATTAATTTACTCTTAGATGAATTTGGACCTTTTGAGAAAGATTGTATTCCTACACCATTTTTTGCTCATGAGAAAATGGGGAGGTGGTACATGGCTTAGAGTATAAGATCATTGGCCCCTGTGCATAGGTTCCAGGATTCAATTACCAGGGCCCATCTTGTTTGTCACAACCACAGGTAAGTGCTGTTTCAGGGGATCTGATACTATCTAACTTCTGATCTCTACACGGTCCAGTTTAGTGCACAGGCAGCAGACACACCCCTTCAGGTAAAACATTCATAAAATAGAAATAATGAAAATTCTACAGTTTACCAATTGCCATATAAAACTTGATTTCCAAATGATCACACATACTATTAGGAGAGGACCTCAAAAGTGGATGTAGGTCAAAAATTTTGATATATTTGATACTTATTTTTTCCTTTCTTTTCTGTTTTACACCACCTAGGACCCCACATCCCAATGACCTGGAGGAGAGTAAGCCAGAGTTCTTCCATAGTCTTTGCTTCAGTTCCTGTCTCCACTTACCAGCTCTGATTAAGGTGTTGTCCAGACTTCCCTAGATAACACAGTTTAAAACCTGAAAGTTGAAAATAGAAAGAATCCATTACATCATTTGGTAGTTTTGTGTTCCAATTTTTACCTCATTGAAATCAAGACAGGACTGTATGCTTGTAATAATGTTATCTGCCTGTGCTTAAACTTCTGACTAAAAATCTCTTTGTTCAAAACAGTGGAGTGACCGATGAGCATCAGACAGTTACATAGCAATTGTTGCCCTATGAATTTGGATACATCTCTGATTATATTGAAGATTCAAAATCAATTAAATGATTTTAGTAGTAGGTAGACAGGCACCTAGTGTTGATGTACAACAAATTCCACAGTAGATCAGTTCTAAAACTACATTATTCTGCATGATATCTCAGCACTAATGAATAGGCAGCTGCACAAGCAAAAGAAGAGGAAAAGGAAGAAACACAGGCAGACACAGATGCAGAGGTTGAGAAACAGGCTGAGATAGAGAATGAAGAAGGAGAAAAGGAAGGACAGGCAGAGTCACAGGGACAGTCAAAGGGAGATTCAGAATCAGAGACAGAGTCAGAATGTGTGGTGTGCATGTACCTAGTGTGTGTCTTTCTAATTTTTAGACCTTTTAGGAAGTTACATTAACTCAAGTGTCCTGAGAGATGGAGTGATTGGTTGCAACAAATTTCTCAGATTACAACCAGTATACCAAGACATGGTTTCTGTCTAATTGGCCACCCAGACCCAAGGAATACTTATAATAGGAGAGATCCCAGGCTAATGGTTTTCTTTCTTATAATAAGTCTGTCTCTCCCAGTCACAGAATAAAAGGAAATTATGATTCATTGGAAAAGAACACATAAATGGCTCCAGAAACTCAGCCAAGTCTATTAATATATATATATATATATGTATATATATATATATATATATATATATATATATATCATCACAAAGCTCTCACACAACTTTTTAAAAATCCTGTACTGGATTCATCTTCTAAGTATACACTGTATGTTATGTATAGTATATCATAAAATACTAAATAGGAATATCTAGCTATGTACACTGAATGTATACTGTGAGGAGCTGCCCTTTCAATCTCCATTACAAGATGGCGCTGACATCCGTTGTTCTAACTGGTAAAGAAATAGTCTGTTTTTGTGCTGGGGTATTTTTCCATTCTTTGTGCCCTTCCTGTTCTGTGGCGTCATATGGGCTGATAGTGAGCAGCCCTTAGGGTGAAATATGTCTCTAACACTTCTTGTGGTCTATTTAAGGACCGAGTTTCCTGTGTTCTAAGCCTCCTCGCCCAAAAGCTAATCATCTTTCTCTTGAGATGGATTAAAGCTATGCTGCAGAAGGATCTGAGTGTGTCCTGTTTGTGTGTGTTCTCGCCGGTGAGACTCTTTATCATCACAGACACAGTATACTGCATGCACAGAGCATTAGTACTGTAACTCCATGGATAAATCATGTTCATGAAGCAACACTAACAGAGATTTACACACAATATTTGCATTTCATTTGTGTTCCCGAGATGAAAATTATTTTCATCAACACACATGGCACTGCATAGAACAGGTATGACTAATATTAAAATAGTAAACAGCTGACTGCAAGAAGTATAGAAATCAGAGTTAGTAAGTCTTTGGTGGAATACTATATTTACATACTCACAACATCCATTAGTGAAGAACTCCTGCTGCATTAACTTTGCACAAGATTTATTGTCAAAACTTGTACTTTTAGTCTGGTGGTTGGTGGTTGGTTACACAAGTTGGTTGTGGTTTGTTAGTAGCCATAATTAAAGGAGAAGAACAAGGAAAGAAATTAAATTCAGAGATTTTCTAATACCTCTCTCTAATATACCCTTATTTCTGTCCTATCTAGCGTTAGGGGTTATAAAAAGAAGATCCTAGAAAATATCAAACACCAACTATAAAAATGAATCCTTAATTACTGTCCACCAGAAACCACCAATTGTGAAGAAATACACTTTATCTTCTTTATCATAAGTTTTAAAGGACTCTCTTCAATAGCTTCCTGACTGGACTGTTCTTTTTTCTTCTGTGTTCTTTTTCCTTGTGTGTGTGTGTGTGTGTGTGTGTGTGTGTGTGTGTGTGTGTGTGTGTGTGTGTGTGTGTGTGTGTGTGTGCATGAGGGTGAGTGTATGTGACTTCCTGTGCATAAAACCTTCCTGTGTTGTTAACCATTCATATTTGCTGTGGATTTACTCACAAGAAAGAGATAAACTGAATTGTGAGTATCTTTTTTTTTTTGGTGTCTGTTTTGTTTTTCTTTTCTGGTGGTGGGTTTAGCATGTATGCAAATCAAACACTACCATCGAGTCACATCTCTAGCTTAGACAGGGTTTTGAATTCTTTAACACTAGTTATTTCTCTCCATATTACTGTAACATTATAATGTTTTTATTGTACTCCTGATCTGTTACTGAAATTTTATTTCCATTTACTCCAAATTTATGTAGGTGCTAAGCAACGTCAACCCATTGCTGATATTTTTTGTTAATAAAGGCAACTTGATCAATAAATGACTTTTTTTTTTTCTGACTAGTGCCATATTGTGTTTTCTTGAAGACTTGTATTTTATGAGCCGGAGCAGAAACTTGTAATGTACACTTGGGGAGGGTTTTTTTGGGATTTGGAGGGTATTTCTGTGTATTAAATGAATGTCAGGTGCCTGATGTTCTATCAGGGTAATGGTGCTCCTTAAGCTACTTGTTCATCTTTATATTCTCATACACTTTTCAGAACAATATTTTTCAGTACCACAGAACAAATGTTACAGGTTCTTAGCTTTTAAAATCTCAGTAAACACCAAAGTCTCAATTTTGGACTTCAGTGCAGCCTCTTCTCTAAAAGCTAGTCAGAGGATGCTTAGTCCTGTGAGCCCAATCCTTTCTTTTTATTCCAAGCATGGAGGGAAGCTGGCATTCCCTGTAAGGGTTTTGCAATTAGAGATTCTGGTGTCAGCAGATCTTACTTGTCACCCTATTGAGTTTGCTCATCTGTAATAGCAAGTGAAAGAGTGGTAATCAGTACCATGATGGCTCAAAAGAAGTCTAGAACACCACTGCAATCTGCCCCCTGTGGGTGCCATCCCTGTCACATTTTGAAGAGAAACAGTACTCCTTCCAGGAAGCTGCAGGGAATTGAACTGCACTCCTCTGCATGCTGTCAGACCCAGCCTCCAGGTCTGGATTGACTCTCCTTAAGGATAGTCACTTACCCTCCTGGCCCCAGTCCCTAATTCTCTCTCAGTTCTCCACAAAACAGGAGACTCTCTTTATTTTTTGTGCCAAATGATGTCAGCTTCATTTCAAATATCCTGATAAACTAAACTGGTTGGGTCTTAAAATAATTTCTTTCTCTCAAACACCTATTTACCAGGAAAACTGTCAGTGAGAATGGCTGAAACATCTAGTCTGGGCGAGTTTCCCATGATTAAGGGCAGGGAATATGAAGATAATGCCAACTTATTAATATACTTCTAAAGTCTAGTTTTAATTGGCATCTCTAATGCTGTGCAGAAGTAATGTGAGATTGTGAGGTGACTTCACAGATTAATATAAGAGGTGAGTCTAGAAAATCAGGAGCTGTCTATTGAGAACAGCACTGGACCATGGCCCTCCTTTGAGGATTTACACTTTAAAGCTGAGATAAACTGTAAAAAAAATATGTCTTTCTGAAATTTATGCCATGGAACGTCCACATAATATCTTAGTTCATTGGTGTGATGTTTTTATACATGGCTGTAAATGCTTTTATGTTAACCTGTGTGTTCTAGTAAGTGTTTGCCTTCTTAACATGAAGCTAAAGTCATCTGGGAAGAGGGTCCTCAAATTGGATCTGTCTACATTAGATGAGGCTATAGCCATGTTTATTTGTTTTCTTAGAAATTTTTCTTTAAATTTTCCATCTTATGTGACCTGAAAGTATCCATCTCCCTGTTTATCCTCCTACCATCGAACTCAGAGACACAGTGAAACTAACAGAAGTTATGGGCCAAATGAATTTAACAGATACCTATAGAACATCACCCAAAAACAAGAACACACATAATATGCACGCATTCTTAAGTGTATATTAGGCAAAAAAAACATGGAATACCCATGATACAATTCATTGATACTATCCATTATCTCTAACTCTGGTCAGGATTATTTTTCTGACTTTTCTTTGCATAGATTCCTGATTCTTGAAGGAGAGAGCTCGATAAAGGCATCCTCTTTAATCTTTAATTCTCTGAGTCTCTCACTCTCTGTGCATTGTCCAGTTGTGTCTTTCTGTGATTATTACCAGTTTTGTAGGAAATTCACCTCTGATGAAGGCTGAGGCATATATACTAACATATGTGTGGAGCCATTAGGATTCATGAGAAGTCATTTTACTGCTGTGGTTATTTAACAAAATTTATGATGGCAGATTTTCACTTAGTGTTTTATGACCTTTCTAGTCTCAGATGCTTGGCCTGATATTTCCCTCCACATTTAACCCTCCTATTTTAGTGTCTTCTTCATTCCTTTATACCACTATATTCTAATTACCCTTCCTTGGAAGAGCTCCTCCTTCTTTATGGTTCCTTACTAGATAGCTCATCTCTGTTACCCTAAATGAAAAACAAACATATATAAACCTTACAAGCTAACTCCATACATAGGTGAAAACATTCCATTTGTGTCGTTCTGGGTCTGATTTGACTGTTGGATATTTTCCCTTTTTTTGTTTTTTTTTTTTTTAAAGATGCTTCAGTCCTTCTTTTTTAAAAAATATTTTTATTACGTATTTTCCTCAATTACATTTCCAATGCTACACCAAAAGTTCCCCATACCCTCCTCCCCACTTCCCTACCCACCAATTTCCATTTATTTTTTGGCTCTGGCTTTGCCCTGTACTGGGGCATATAAAGTTTGGTTGTCCAATGGGCCTCTCTTTCAGTGATGGCTGACTAGGTCATCTTTTGATACAAATGTAGCTAGAGTCCAGAGCTCCGGGGTACTGGTTAGTTCATAATGTGGTTCCATCTGTAGGGTTGCAGATTCCTTCAGCTTCTTGTGTACTTTCTCTAGCTCCTCCATTGGGAGCCCTGTGATCCATATAATAGCTGACTGTGAGTATCCACGTCTG
This sequence comes from Mus musculus, assembly GCF_000001635.26. Classification (NCBI taxonomy): domain Eukaryota; kingdom Metazoa; phylum Chordata; class Mammalia; order Rodentia; family Muridae; genus Mus; species Mus musculus. The sequence continues at coordinate 9,245,162 of NC_000087.7, read as the reverse complement.
TGTTTGCTAGGCCCTGGCATAGTCTCACATGAGACAGCTGATTAACAGTTGATGGGAGAGGATCCAGTACTCAGTGAGTGGTGCTATCTCTGCAAAGATGGTGATAAAATATATAAGAAAGCAACCTGAGGGTAGTGTTTGAAAAATGAGTCAGTGTTTAAGAGAACTTACTGCTCTCTTAGAAGGTCAGGATTTGAATCACAGAACTCAGGTGGCAGCTCACAGCCACATGAAGCTCCAATATCAAGGGACCAAGCTCCCTCTTATGGACTCTGTGAACCCTGGACAAAAAAGGCCCACAGACATTCACGCAAACAAAACATTTTTATATATACATATATGTTATTAAAATAAAAGTTAAAAGGCATTTTTAAATTTTGTAAGTAGAAAAGCTGAGAAAACTGTGTTGAGAAACAAGCCAATAAGCAACCTTGCTCCATGTACCCTGCCTATAATCCTACATGGGTTCCTGCCCTGATTTCACTCAGTGATGGAGTGTGATGTGGAAGAATAACACAAACTAATCTTTTTCAAAAGAGAAGGGAGGAGAGGGGGATTGGAATGGGGATTTTTTGATGGGAAACTGTGAAGGAAGTTATCATTTAAATTGTAAATAGATAACTAAATTAATGATGAAAAAAATAAGTCCTGTCAAGAACTCCAATGTGACAGTGTGAAACTGCTAATCTACAACCTGCTAAACTCACATGTGTGGGGTGTGGGCATGCAGGTGTTCTGTCTGAGCCTGCAGGCCACTTAAATCCTCAAAAACCCTGTGGAGTTCAACCCTGACTTCCTGGCACAGATGATCCCCAAAGTGTATTGGGAAGTGCTTGTGCAGGTAGCAGACACCTCAATCTTGGCCCAGGTACACAAATAGCCAACTAGCTGCTATCAACAGACAAGATACTTTTGAGGAAGATGTACCCACGTGTGGCTTGAGATTGATGTACTGGATGGTACTCTGCAATGGTCAGAATCCACTGTTCTTTTCCCCATCATCCACAGGATCACCAATATGCTGTAGAATGATGAGGAGACAGAGAGGTAACCTTGCTAGCCACCACAATGCGATGTGGGAATGGGTATCCAGATGGAGGAAGACCCTCATGAAAGCAGTGGGGAGGGGATGGGATAGAGGGTTTCTGGAAGGGTGGGAAACTGAAAACGGACATCATTTGAAATGTATATAAAGAAAATATACAATTAAAAAAAGACCAACCAAAGAGTACATAGGGCGGGGCCCATGGCTGCAGCTTCATATGTAGCAGAGAATGGCCTATTTGGACACCAGTGAGAGGTGAAGCTCCTGTTCAAGAGAAGGCTCTATACCCCAGTGTAAGGGAATGTCAGGACTAGGAAGTAGGAGTGGATATTTTGTTGATTACTGAGAGGAGGGATGGCATAGTGGGTTTTCAGAGGGGAAACCAGGGAAGGGGATAACATTTGAAATGAAAATAAAGAAAATGCCTCATAAAATAAAATAAAATAAAACAAAATAGATTAAAAACAACCACCTAGACACAATAAGTTAATAGCAGAATAATAAATAAAAGAAGACAGTGTAGTGGTGCATACCTTTTATCCCTGCTCTTGGTAGGCAGAGGCAGGGGCAGGCAAATTTAGGAGTTCAAGGCCAGCCTGATCTCCAGATTGAATTCCATGACAACCAGGGCTAAACAGAGAATCCCTGCCTCGAAAAAACAAAAAACAATAAACAAATAAAGAGAAAATGAATGACACACAGGCATACAGAAGAGGACTGGTCCCAAAGACAGCTCTGTCCTAAATGTACTAGAGCACATTGCTTCACAAAATGAATTCTGAACATGCTCTCACATAGGGCATTTGAATATACTTTCTAGGTTAACCCCATATGATCACAAGAAACAAAAGGTAACAAGAAGATCAGAGTCAGAAGTATATCTCAGACTCATGTCAAAGACAGTCTGGGAGGCACACCATGCTTCGGTTTTCAAAGTTCCAGAGAGTGGTTCTCCACCTTTTTAATACTGCGGTTCCTTCATATATATACTTCCTTATGCTGTGTGGTGCCCCAACCGTAAAAATATTTTTTGCTGCTTCATAACTGAAATGTCCTACTGATATGAATTGTAACATACATTTCTGACATACAGATAGTCTTAGACAACTCCTGTGAAATTTGTCACAAGGACTAGCAACCTACAGGTTGCCAACCACAGTGCCAGCAACTAGGAAAACTAGACAGCCCCTTGATTTTTACAATATTGCCTTCCGTAACTGTGGTAGAATAGATGTGCTCTATTTTAGTGGTCTAAGCATGTGAGGATCTGTAACACTACCTGGAAACACACATACCAAATTGGATGAGGGAGTCTATTTTTTCTGTCTTGGACCTTGCAGGTTTGAGTCAGCTCTAACCAAATAGAGGAGAAAGGATACTGGATGAATTCCTACTCAAAGTCTTTGGAGACAACAGGGATTTTATTGGGTTCTCATGGAGAATGGGAGAGTGTTTGTGCTCCATTAAAAAGGTACTCACATTCACTATTTTGATGCCTTTCTTTCTATTTGAGTGTGCTTTGTACTTTTGTCTGCTATGTGTTGTGTTCTGTGTTCTTTGTTACTAACTCTAGGGTTCTTACCATACTTGGAAAATGAAAGTCAGTTTGAAAACCTTTCATATTTGTCCTCTGTATAGAAACCCTCTCTCTCTCTCTCTCTCTCTCTCTCTCTCTCTCTCTCTCTCTCTCTCTCTCTCTCTCTCTGAGTTTTCAAGACAGTGTTTCTCTGTGTAGCCATGGTTGTTCTGGAAATCACCCTGTAGACCAGGTTGGCCTCGAACTTAGAAATTCACCTGTCTCTGCTTTTCAAGTGCTGGGGTTAAAGGTGTTTGCCACCACCACTTGGAAATATGATTCTTTTAAAAAATTAGATTATGAGTCCTTTGTACCAAAAATAAGATCAAAATTTCAAGGAAGGTACTTTTAATTGAAAATCCATCTTTCTGATAAAAAAAAATGAGGTATTCCATGGAGATACAGAAGGTTGAAAATGACCCAAAAGGTATTGTTCTTCAACTAATTCCTTATCAGCTTGTAATTTTCTGAGGATATTGGCCACTGAGGCTTGAAGTATCAAAAACCCATCAGGCTATCTCTCTCTCATTCTTTCTCTCTCTTTCTCATTCTTTCACTCTCTCTCATTTTTTCTCTCTCCTCATTCTCTCTCTTTCTCTCTCTTTCTCTCTCACCCTCTCTCTCTCTCTCACTCTCTCTCTCTCTCTCTCGTTTTAAGCCATTCATCCAGTGGTTGACATCTAATATTAATCCATTTCTTGTCTATTTCACACAGTGAGGCAATCAATATTGATTGCATGACTGTGAAATGGTCCTTCTTACTTTTTCTTTCTTTTTTCTTTTTTGAGACAGGCATGCCGTGGACTCATTCATAACAGTTTTTCTCTCTAGAATAAGATTGCATGCTTTAGCACTTGATAATAATCTCGATTGTTGATTTATTTTAATATCTGTGAGTTTCTGCAGTAACTGATTCTATTAGTTAGTGATTAGTTGCTGTGAAAAGACACCATGACCAAGGCCACTCATAAGAGACTCATTTCATTAGGGCTTTTCTACATTTCATTACACGATCAGAGGTTCACTCCATGATCATCAAGGCAGAAAATATGGCACTGTCTAGGCAGACATGGTGGTGGAGAGGAAGTTTCGATTATGCACCTTCATCCAAATGCTTCGAGGAAAAACTATGTATTTTGCAAACAGGGAGAGTCTCTTCCACAGTGGTAGAGCTTTAAAGCCCCAGAGTGATATGCTTCCTCCAGCAAGGCCAGACCTACTCCTACAAAGCCACACCTCCTCATAGGCCAACTATATTTAGAATGCCACACTGGTTTCATAGCAACTTGACAAGATCTAGAGTCTTCAAAGAGAAGGAACCTCAGTTGAGAAGATGCCTCCATAAGATCCAGCTGTTAGGAATTTTCTTAATTGATGGGAGATCACCCACTCCATTGTGGGTGTTGACATCCTTGTGGTGGTAGTCCTGGGTTCTTTAAGAAAGCAAGCTAAGCAAGATTAGAGGAGCAAGACAATAAGCATCACCACTCCATAGCCTATGAATGAGCCTCTGATTCCAGGATCCTGTGTTGTTTCAGTTTCTGTCCCAACTTCTTTGGTGATAAACAGCAATGTGGAAGTATAAGCTGAGTAAAACCTTTGCTATGGAATTTGCTCTTTGGACATGGTGAATCCTTACAACAATAAAAAACAGTAAGGTATTCTTAGGGAAAAAATGTCTAACAGTGCCAATGTCACTTGTCTTATAACCACAAATAATAATGTGTAGACATTTTATTTTTACTTAGAGATAAGGTATACTCATGTACCTACCTGAGATGTAATTGTTCTAGTTTTCTTCTTTCTCACCATGTAGAATACTACAATAAAAAATAACTTGGAAATAAAAAGGATACAGATTGTCACTGAGGAAGACAAAACAGGAAGTTTAGTCAGTAACAGCAAACACTGCTTATTGGCTTGCCACTGTCTTAGCCACTGTTCTATTGCTATGAAGAGACACATTTGGTGATGGCAACTATTAGAAAACAAGGCATTTTTTGTGTAGAGAAAGGCCATTGACTTGTTTGAGTTAATTTTATATCCAGCTACTTCACCGAAGCTGTTTATCAGGTTTTGGTGTTCTCTGGTGGAATTTTTAGGGTCACTTATATATACTATCATATCATCTGCAAAAAGTGATATTTTTACTTCCTCTTTTCCAATTTATATCCACTTGATCTCCTTTTGTTGTCGAATTGCTCAGGCTCATTCTTCAAGTACTATGTAATAAACAAGATGAGAAAGAAATTAGGGAAACAACACCCTTCTCAATACTCACAAATAATAAAAAATATCTCGGCGTGACTCTAACTAAAGAAGTGAAAGATCTGTATGATAAAAACTTCAAGTCTCTGAAGAAAGAAATTAAAGAAGATCTCAGAAGATGGAAAGATCTCCCATGCTCATGGATTGGCAGGATCAACATTGTAAACATGGCTATCTTGCCAAAAGCAATCTACAGATTCAATGCAATCCCCATCAAAATTCCAACTCAATTCTTCAGCGAATTAGAAGAAGCAATTTGCAAATTCATCTGGAATAACAAAAAACCTAGGATAGCAAAAACTCATCTCAAGGATAAAAGAACCTCTGGTGGAATCACCATGCCTGATCTAAAGCTTTACTACAGAGCAATTGTGATAAAAACTGCATGATACTGGTATAGAGACAGACAAGTAGACCAATGGAACAGAATTGAAGACCCAGAAATGAACCCACACACTTATGGTCACTTGATCTTCGACAAGAGAGCTAAAACCATCCAGTGGAAGAAAGACAGAATTTTCAACAATTGGTGCTGGCACAACTGGCTGTTATCATGTAGAAGAATGTGAATTGATCCATACATATCTCCTTGTAGTAAGGTCAAATCTAAGTGGATCAAGGAACTTCACATAAAACCAGAGACACTGAAACTTATAGAGGAGAAAGTGAGGAAAAGCCTTGAAGATATGGGCACAGGGGAAAAATTCCTGAACGGAACAGCAATGGCTTGTGCTGTAAGATCGAAAATTGACAAACGGGACCTAATGAAACTCCAATGTTTCTGCAAGGCAAAAGGCACCGTCAATAAGACAAAAAGACCACCAACAGATTGGGAAAGGATCTTTACCTATCCTAAATCAGATAGGGGACTAATATCCAACATATATAAAGAACTCAAGAAGGTGGACTTCAGAAAATCAAATAACCCCATTAAAAAATGGGACTCAGAACTGAACAAAGAATTCTCACCTGAGGAATACCGAATGGCAGAAAAGCACCTGAAAAAATGTTCAACATCCTTAATCATCAGGGAAATGCAAATCAAAACAACCCTGAGATTCCACCTCACACCAGTCACAATGGCTAAGATCAAAAATTCAGGTGACAGCAGATGGTGGCGTGGATGTGGAGAAAGAGGAACACTCCTCCATTGTTGGTGGGATTGCAGGCTTGTACAACCACTCTGGAAATCAGTCTGGCGGTTCCTCAGAAAATTGGTCATAGTACTACCAGAGGATCCAGCAATACCTCTCCAGGGCATATATCCAGAAGATGCCCCAACTGCTAAGAAGGACACATGCTCCACTATGTTCATCGCCACCTTATTTATAATAGTCAGAAGCTGGAAAGGACTCAGATACCCCTCAATAGAGGAATGGATACAGAAAATGTGGTACATCTACACAATGGAGTACTACTCAGCTATTAAAAAGAATGAATTTATGAAATTCCTAGCCAAATGGATGGTCCTGGAGGGCATCATCCTAAGTGAGGTAACACATTCACAAAGGAACTCACACAATATGTACTCACTGATAAGTGGATATTAGCCCAAAACCTAGGATACCCAAGATATAAGATACAATTTCCTAAACACATGAAACTCAAGAAAAATGAAGACTGAAGTGTAGGCATTATTCCTCTCCTTAGAAGTGGGAACAAAACACCCATGGAAGGAGTTACAGAGACAAAGTTTGGAGCTGAGATGAAAGATGGACCATGTAGAGACTGCCATATCCAGGGATCCACCCCATAATCAGCATCCAAAAGCTGACCCCATTGCATACACTAGCAAGATTTTATCGAAAGGACCCAGATGTAGCTGTCTCTTGTGAGACTATGCGGGGCCTAGCAAACACAGAAGTGGATGCTCACAGTCAGCTAATGGATGGATCACAGAGCTCCCAATGGAGGAGCTAGAGAAAGTACCCAGGGAGCTAAAGGGATCTGCAACCCTATAGGTGGAACAACATTATGAACTAACCAGTACCCCAGAGCTCTTGACTCTAGCTGCATATGTATCAAAAGATGGCCTAGTAGGCCATCACTGGAAAGAGAGGCCCATTGGACACGTAAACTTTATATGCCCCAGTACAGGGGAATGCCAGGGCCAAAAAGGGGGAGTGGGTGGTTAGGGGAGTGGGGGTGGGTGGGTATGGGGGACTTTTGGTATAGCATTGGAAATGTAAATGAGCTAAATACCTATTAAAAATGGGGAAAAAAAGAAAAAGAAGAAAACACGGCATTTAACTGGAGGCTTGCTTACATTTTCAGAAGATTGCACAATCATCACGAGAGGGACCCCATCACTGGAGCAATAGAGTACTATTGATCCTTAGGCAAAGAGATAGATTCTGCCATTGCATTGGCTTCTTGAAAACTCAAACCCATCCTTGTTGATATGCCCACTTTCTCCAATGAAGCCACACCTTCTCTTATTCCTTCTAAATTTAAACTCACTGCCACTTCCTGGTGACTAAATATTCATATATATGTGTCTATAGGTGACTTTATTATTCAAACCACCACTTTTCCCATGGCTCATTCAGCTATATTTTTTTTAAAATACAGCCTAAAAGGCTCCCATTTACTAAAGACTACTGATGAGCTTAGCCACAGTGATGGGCCCTCCCACATCAATCATTAGCCAAGAGAATATCCCATAGAATTACCTAATGAACAAGTAAGTGAATAGAGACTGATCTTCAATTGTTTTCTCTTCTCAGGTAACTGTGGATTGTCAAAATTGGAAAAAAAAATAATATCCCATCACAGTAATGTTTAACTTACACCATAACCTACAAAAACATTACTCAACACCATCTATTGCATTCTGCCCCTGCATAGACACACTTCCATGTATGGCATAAGTGAAGGGTGACTACCTCCTTCAGCAAGGATACTCAATAATAGGTGACATGAGCTGAATATTTCCTATAGCCTCACAACCCCGAAATTCTACTGTGTGTTACACTTACTGGGGGACTTGCCAATCTGTCCAATTTTATGCCACCAAAGCTATGACAAAAAAACTCCTCATCAAGAAATCTAATGAATTTTACCTGATTTCTTTCTCCTGAGGCAACTGAGTATTATCCCTTCATGCTTATATTAGTGTCTGATTCATCTGTAATAAACCCACTACTATTTACAGCTACATCACAGGATGTATGACAAATACCATCTCCCATGAGTTGGCCAAACCTTTTCAGCAGCTTTTTTTTGTAGTATCCTTTCTATAATAAAAAATACATTGATATCTTTATTTTTAAGTGTGTAATTTAATGATTCTAACACATTTTCATCTCCCTTCCATTTTCCCCTCATTTTCTGCTACTTCATATGATATTGCAATCTATTAAAATACAGTAGTGAATACAGTGGAAAAAAACAGTGTGGGAAGAATCAAAGTTCTTTATTACTAAGACAACTGATACACTGGCAGAATCTTCCAGTTACAACTGCTTGGTAACTTTCGGTCTAATTTTAGCATGATTCTTCTAGAAAAAAGCTTAAAGAATTAAGGCATGGTTACAATGGACCAGAAAAGTCAGTATCACTAGTGAGACACACTCATGTAAATAATTTTCATCACTGTTCCGATATGCCTAGCAACAAGGAAAACAGGTCCATAGTCACAAGAGTATGAAAGGGGCATGAAGGAGAACAGTTGTCCAACTTATTATTACCCAGTAAGCATCAACACAGGAAGCGACCAAAGACAATAAATAACTTCCAAGACGTGTTCCCAATATCCAAGTTCCTTTACAAGTGTCTCACCCCTTCAATGCACACCCATCAATCAATTAACTCATTGATTAAAGCCCTCAGGGTCCAATCACTTTTCAGATTGTGTATAGTGTTCTATCTTTGAACAATGTACTTGGGGCCAAAACCTTCATCAAAGACCCACGACTGACATTGCAAACCCATTTCACCACACAATTCTTTATGTTACAAAAAGTGGTAGGATCTATCTGTCTCTTTAAGGATATCTCTGTATAGCAGTTACAAAAGCAAAACGTCCAGGCCAACAGAATCATCACCTCCATGAGGTATTTTAAAATATGAGTTCAAGAAGAAGGAAAATGCAATGCAAGTTAAGGTTCTTGATCCCACATCCCTCCATCTTAAAGCCATAGGGTGGACCCAGAAGTTTAGGTCAAAAGTGTAAATTTCACCTATACTACAACCAACTGTGACGATTTCTAGCCATCTCCAGTTTCAGTGTGGTATTTAGTCCCACCATCTGCATCACAGCATATTGCCTAGTGTGAAATAGTGCCAGCAGTTGATTGCAAACCCCACTATGCGTTGACTTGGATGTAAAATGAGACATCTATAATATAGACACACTTGTACACACACACATACTCACAGAAAGAGGCAAGAAGTAGAGGAGCTGAGTCTTAGGATCCCTCAATGAAGAGATAGTGGAAATCTTGTAAGGTAGAGAGGTCATTGAGAAACTGTATGTCTCTATCTGCACAAAATCAGGCCAGTCTGCCTTCCATCAATAAGTGGTAGGTTCTCACTATCAATCATCCCCATCTGAGAATGTATGGACAGTTAATGAAAGATGGAGAGTCAGTTTTCATCAAAGGTATGCCCTTTGAAGGTTATAGGTTGGCCAGGCACTACTGGTAGCTCCATGTCCAAGAGTTTATGGGCAACACAATTGATTTGAATGGGTTGTATCAAAGGGGAGAAAAGGAGACATGAAGTTGGAAGGAGGATTAAGGTGGGAATGGATCTGGTTTTGGTCCGGGAAGAATTATTAAGAGAACTGGAAAATAAATTCCATCAAAATACATTGTATGAATTTCTCAAGGAATTAATGAATGTAGTTCTTAATATATAATGTCTGTACTGAACATATACAGACGACTTATATTTCCATCTCCTAAATAACAAACCCTTGTATAGCAGTTTCATTACATTAAGGGCAAAAGTAATCCAGAGATTATTTAAAATAAAGAAGGATCAGAGGTGATGGCCCAGGGGCAAATTCATGCCTGTGTTTATTTACTTACAACACCAGTGCTTAGGATTTTGATGGGGCAGAGACAGGAAGATGACTGTGGCTTCCTGAAAGCCAGCCTCAATATTAGCTCAGCAAGAAACCCTGTAGAAAGGGGATAAATTAGGGAGTGAAGGAGCAAATCACACTATACCCTTCGCTACCTTTGAACTTACCTGTACAGATCTGTGTGCAGACACACATGAATATAAATAAAATATACAAGAGCTTATCTTGCATAGCTTATAAGCAGTGTTCGGTTATCTTAGCCTAGAGTCCTGAGGACTTTATATCATTAGAGTTCCTGAAGCAAACTCCCCAGATATAGCAAATGGGTATATGTTGTTACTATGCAAAGAGACCTCAGTTAAGTGTGTGTGTCAGTGATTCCAAAACAGCTTTCCTTCTCTACCTTCCTTTATATGGCACAGACGACCTGTAAATAATTAAAATAGGAAAACAAAGCTTTTTCACGAATTTAGGCTTGTGTTAAAATAATATTTATAACATTTTACTAAATGGAAGGGAAATCTTCAGCTCCCAGGAACAATCCTGTAGGCTTCTGTTTTGTCCCATTATGAACAAAATTAATTGTACATCGACAGTTCCCACGCTTTTAACTAAATCAGGATGAAGGGATATGTTTCCATACAAATAAGTAATGCCAATGTGATTAATCAAGTAGAAATATGGCAGGGTTAGGATGCCTTTGGCTGATGTGACAATGATGACTGATTAGTCTCTTGTTATGCAAATAACCCTAACCTCTAAGAAAAGAAAAGTAATGATATAGAATATTCCAAGAAGTGGCATGGACAATTATTACTTGATTTCAATTTCTTTTACATACTTTATTAGTTTGAATAATTGTGGCTCACAGAAGATCAAATATTCAAAGGAGTTAGTTTTCTAGGTGGTGGGATGTTTAGAAAGAATTAGGATTTGTGTTTTCATTAAAAGTGATTTGGCACTGGGCTTGAAATATCAAACACCCTTTGACATATCAAAAACTCTCTCTCATTCTCTCTCTCTCTCTCTCTCTCTCTCTCTCTCTCTTTCTCTCTCTCTCTCTCTCTCTCCTCTTTCTCTCTCTCTGTCACTCTCTCTCTCTCTCTCATGTTTTAAGCCATCCATCCAGTGGTTGACATCTAGAATTAATCCATCGCATGTTTATTGCACACGGTAAGGCAATCAACATTTATGATATGGATGTGAAATGGTCCATCTTGCATTTTTTTTTTTTTTTAGTTAACTCAACCTGGGAATATAGAACTGCAGATAAAGAACTGCCTCCATCACATTGGTCAGTTGCCACACCTGTAAGGAATGATCTTTTTTGGATGGCTGATGTTGAAGGGTCTAGCCCACTATGGGTAGTGTCAACATCTATGAAAAAAATATACAAAGTGTGGTGGTTACCGTGTAAGGGCCTGAAATTAATTTTTCTGGAAGAACTAAAGATCTATATAGCATGAAAAATTAAAGTGCCTGATAATTTGTAAGTAAATTCCATACTTACCAGCATTCAATATTTTGTCTACCCATATTTCGAAAGTAAAATTATCAAATCTATTTCACCCTGTTTTACTACATTTAATCTATTAAATTACTTGTAACCAGAAATACTAATAAATTTTAAAGGCCTTTAAAACATGACTGGTTGATATTGGGTTTAACTTCATCACAACTTTGTAAGCAGGAACAAGAGCTAGATTGCCTTCTCATTTTCCAAAGAATCTATGATTCACGGTTGCAAATAGCTTCAATACAAGGTACTTAACCCTGTAAAATTCCTGCTTTGTTTGAATAAAATATTTATTGCTCTAACTTTGGGTTTTCATAAACAGAATTTTGATGTGCTATCCAATGTGCTGCCTCAAAGGGTCTGGCATAATTTCTGACACTAAGAACAGTTTAAAGATAACCAGGGAAAGGTTGGAACAGGGAAAATAACCACCAAGGATGTTGGTGAGTCAGAAACTGAAGGCTTTCACAGGAGGAAAATAAAAACAAAAACAAAACAAACAATCAACAAATGAATAAACAGAGACCCAACCACCAAAATGATAAAAACAATACAGGAGTGAATTACTTGGGCAGAATGTGACTCAAGTCATCAGGACATTTCAGTAGGGATTATATTTTGTATTTCGAGAAGGCCATATGAAAACTTAAAGCCTAGATGTTTAATGTCTCTGGTGTAATTAGGGAAGGAACCAGCATGAGTGGGGTTCTATCATGCAAGCTGAACTAGGTGATGTCACAGAGCACTGGCCATAGATTGCACATCTATTCCACTTGGAGGCACTAGAATTTCTAGAAGGTGTGTCCACTATTTTCCCAGTGGTGTATGAAAGGCAGGCCAGCTCCTGAACCCCAACGTTGTTCCTCAAGTTTTTTTTTGCCTGGTCTGTATCAAAAGACAGAATCTTGATGACTAAGACATTTTCTTTGGGTAAGTACATTTATGAAGTGAATGGGACCCTCATAGCTATAGAAAGCTGAAAGTTTTCCCTCCCACACTGAGTAACTGTACATTCTAAATTCTCCCATGTTTGGGGCCAGGGGCATGGTTGATCCAGTTTAGTTGATCTCCTGAATTTATTATCCTTGCTAACAATATCTCCTTCACAATTCCATTAAAATGTCAAAGCTCTTCTTTGTCCTTATGTATTTTAGAAAATGTTAGTTCTAAATGGCTGATATTGCCTGGACTTGTTGAGGCCAGAGTTTCAGTGACAAATAATCACCTGAGGCTGGGTCAGGTGACATAATACAGAAGGCCAGTGGTGTGCTGTGTCCCTGGGATATTTGTGAATATTGCCACCTAATTCAGAGCCTGCAGGTACAAGAGAGGGTAGGTGACAACTCTGACTCATTTTCTTTATTCTTTAATCCTTGATAATTTTGTAAAAGGCATACCAAATTCCACATTGACATAGACATGCAAGGAGATGTTCCTCAGCAGAGGCAAACTAGCTCAGGGCTGAAGACATATTCATCTGAGTATGTTATTCTGAGCTCTCGAGAATTACTTGTTAATTTCCCTTCGATAATTTCCTTTTTTCCCTTATTTATTTGTTTTTTTTTTGTTGTTGTTGTTGTTCTTTTGTTTGTTCGTTTTTTCTTTGGATGGGTGTTTAATTTTACGTTGAGTGTGTTTGTGTGTAGCTTTGGCTGTTAGGAAAATCACTCTGTAGAATAGACTAGCCTTTATCTCACTAAGGTTTGCCTCCCTCTGCCTCTTGAGTACTAGGATTTAAGACTTGGGTCATTAACACCTCCTATTAACTTCTGATTTGATTGTTTGTTTTGTTTTTTGTTTGTTTTTCATTTTTGTTTTTTTTGTTTTGTTTGTTTGTTTGTTTTGTTTTTTGTTTTTTTTGTTTGTTTTTTTGTTTTAGTTGTTAATGTTGTTGCTGATTTGGAGACATGGTTCCTTTGTCTACCACTGGCTGCCCTGGAACTCACATTGTAGACCAGGCTGGTCTCTAAGTCAGAAATCTGCCTTATCCTGCCTTCTGAATGCTGAGTTTAAATGCTTGCACCACCATAGCTGGATTATGAACTTCTTATTTTGATCAAATTAAGTTTAGAAGCCCAAACATGTTTAGCATAGCCTTCTTGACCTACTCAAAAATTCCATTAGAGAAGAGCATTTCTCCAGCATTCTCTCCCATCCTACACTCATTGCCTTTCAGTAACTCATATATATGACAGTAGCAACAGCATTGTGTCTGGTGTAAACAGGCAATATCTTCAATCCAAGGCAATGGGCAAGTATGATATTTGAACACAGAATGATACCCACAAGACATCTGCCCAGGGTTGGTGTGGTCTACCACACCAGGGCTACAGCCATGTAGAAGACAATACCTCTGAAGAGTCTTAGCATGACATCCCTCATGAAGAAAAGGAGGAGGATGTCTTCTTCCAACGTCTTGAGGAATATTGTTGGCTGCAGAATTTCTCAAGGTTGGGAGGAAGGTAATGAGCCTGTCACTCAATGGAAGACCATAGTTCTAGGTCAACTGCCAACAAACCCTTCTCTTTATTTGGTGAAGTATGATGGAAATGACAGCGTCTATGGACAGGAGCTCTACAATGATGACAGGATTTTAAACCTTAAGGTTTTGCCTCCCAAAGTAAGATTTCCTCAGGTAAGGGATGCCCACCTCGCCAGAGCCCTGGTTGGCAGAGCGGTACAACACAAATTTAAGGGTAAAGATGGCTCTGAGGACAACTGGAGAAGGGTTGTGGTAGCCCAGGTGCCAATCATGAAGGATTTGTTTTACATTACCTACAAGAAGGATCCAGCTCTCTACTTCTATCAGCTCCTGGATGACTACAAGAAAGGGAACCTCCACATCATTCCAGACACTCCTCTGGCTGAGGAGAGATCAGGAGATGACAGTGATGTGTTGATAGGTAACTGGGTGCAGTACACCAGAAAAGGTGGTTCCAAATAGTTTAGAAAGGTTGTTTACCAAATTCTAGTCAATCCTTCACATTCAATTTTACATTTGCAAAGTGTCACAGAAATGCTGCTTATGACCAGAGTGCTTAAACTTCCTTATTCTCATGACGTTTGTCACATTACCTCTTTGATGAAGGGCACAACCATCCTATTTCCGTGCAAAACTGCCCAAGCTCCTCCCCTATCTTACTTTAGGAAGATTTAGACATTCACAACAGAGAGTGCTCCAACCTGTGTGGAGCACAGTGTGTTTGAGGAAATCCCCCAGATTCTCCATCTTCCCAGTGTATGTCCTACGTATAACTTCTAATTTCCGTTGTCTGGGAAGCACTGTTCTGACCTAAGTGGTCATCAAATGTCCCTTTCTGACCAATAATGACCTTGCAATGTTCTCCTCTGATGCAGACACTTAGACACCCCCCTCCAATTTTAACTCCCAAATGGACCTCCAGACCACCCAAGCTTAAAGTACCTGAGCCGAACATTAAGAAGTACAGCCCAGAACAAAAGCTCATTTCCTCAAGGCAGAAACTAAAATGATGTACTCCTCACCATTCATACCTAGACCCAGGAGATGAACATATGCCTGAGAAGAAGAACTAGTGTGGAACTGTCAGCCAGGTTTTTGATGAGTGCTCAGACTGCTTCCTGATCCGGCACCACATTTACTATAGTGGACAGATGCTCTAGTCTCTGAGGAGGAGTTGCTAGCTGTTAGGAAAAACCTGGAATGGGCTCCACTGCATGAGGTAGGCTGTGTATTTGATCTCACGTCAAGGAAAGAACATGCAAATTTGAACTCTACCCAACCAAACATACTAGTTTACCTGTACAAAGGGGATTTAGATTTCCAATTTCTCACAAAGATACCCCTCTTACCATTGAGTTCCTATTTATTTTTCATGGCTCATAGGGTCTCATTTCTTCCCAATGTCCATTACTGGCTCACTTCTGAGCACTAGCCATACATCTCTGATTAGTGTTGGGGGTGTTCTCGTTATGACACTAAGGCCAACAATAGTGTCTACATGCCATTTCTGAATAATTGGATCTTAAATTCCACCATTGTCCAAGTGTACTTCTGAAAGACTTTTCTCATTACATGGGGTCTCTATAGTAGCATCTTTGTTCATCAGGCCTCTAGTTGTACCTTCTGGCCTAAGCAGGTCTTATACTTCACTTAAAGAGATGCCAAATTTACACAATGTAGACAAAGATGCATTGAGCATTCTCATACTCATTAGTATAGCATTCCTCCCGTCAGATTTTAGGTCTCCAGAGCAGCAAAGAGAGTGGGGAGTAGAACTCATCATCTTTAGGTCACTCAGCATCGATGGGTTGTTTGCAACCTTAGTATACAGACATGGATGGTTGAACACAAACCTGTCAGGCTGATAAAGAACTAGACATCTACTAACGTCCTTGGAACCATGTTCAGATTGCTGCACATCCTCCTGAAGATGCCACAGATGACATGGTTCCTTGTGATTGTTGTTCTCTTCTTGTTGTTGCTGTTTTCTTTTAACTTTTGAAGAGGATACTTTATTAGTCTTTTGCTATGTTAGTCATCTCCTGGCATTAGAAACCAACATCCCACTGTTTAAATGTTTTACATTTCCTACTCTTTTTGGAAAACACAATGTATGCGCATCATTTTTCCTATTGTTTCAAAGACATAACACTATGTAATTCAACTTTACAATTTTAATCATTTTGACCAATATTCACATGAATATAAATTTTATGTGTAATATTTTTCCTGTGCTCTGTTATTTTTCACCAGATGACTGTTTCATTTGAGGTCATTTGAAAGATTGTTCCTTACTATGTGTCTTTAAAAGATATATTTTGGAGCTGAGGGGTATGGCTGAATATCTTCAGCACAATAAACACCTTCTATAACATTACTATCTAGTGGATTATAAGTATCAGGTTGTACACAGTAGTAACTAAAATAATGGACAATTTGAGAAAGATTTTAGGGTGAAATCTCTCATAATATACAGAAAAAAAGGAAATCCTAGATATTAATCAAATCTATGCACACCAAATGAACATTGTGGGTTTTGTGGGTTTGTTTGTATATGTCTTTGTAGTTCGAATGTCCAACCTTTATGTCTTAATTGAGGATTGTAAACAGTGCTCAGAGTGTGTGCGTGTGAATTAAAGGGCACCATGTCTTTAGTGTTTAGATTAATTTCACATATAATTATCAGTCTATCTGTCATCAATGTATGTATGTATGTATGTATGTATGTATGTATGAAGTAATGATTGAATGTATTTATATAGATATGTATGCAACTATTTCTCTATCATCTACCTATCACTCTCTCTTTTTCTATTTCTCTCACCCTCTTTCTCTGTTTATCTCTTATGCATGAATATATGCATGCATGTAGCTAGGTAGGTGTGGTATTTTTAATGTAATTGGTTCCCATCGGCCCATAGGCTGTATTAGGATGATTAACCTTGTTGGACTAGGTGTTTCCTTGTTGGAGGAAGGGTGTCACTGGAGGAGGTGGGTGGTCTCACACATGTTCAAGTTAGTTATGCCCAGTAGGGCTCTGTGTGTTTGCTGTCTCTCTGTCTTTCCAAGAGTAGCTGTGATAGAGTGTTCAGTGATTCAAGGAGGGGATGTTGGTTAGATGGCATATAAAGCAGGCAAGACACATTTACATACATGGTAGAAGAAGCAAGCTTTAAGAAGCACAAACCATCACACACACACACACACACACACACACACATTTGTTGGACAGTGCAAAGCTTCAACCTCTTTAAATATATACTCACATTTGGTGGATGGAACAAAGCACCAACTTTATTTTTCTCACACTGCTTATATATCTCTGCACAATCTTTCAATTAGTATAAAATTTATACTGGTTACTTTCTATTTTCTTCTAGTGAATAATTATGAGTATGTATAAGGAGAAGCATCTTCTCACTATACTTTTATGATGAGCTATTTATAAATTATGTTTATAAATATCCAATATTATTCCCAAGAACCAACACGCATTTCTAACTAAAAAACTTGTTATAGATTAACAAGTTGTAAGCAAGTAGGGTAATTTTTATTTCAGCCAGTTTCTCTTACTGGTAGACTGAAATTTGCTGTTATACAGAAAGGATTAGTTTTTATCTATCTCAAAAATTAATCCTTCAAAAATCTTAAAAGAATCACAAAACTAAACTTTTATATAAAAACCTATCATCCCTTTCTACTTTGAATCCTCAGGGTGCACATCTGTTCATTAACCATGTTTTTCTTAAATCATATCAGGAATCAGAATGAGGAAATAGGTACAAGGAAATAATAATCATCTGAACACCAGCCTGACTTTGAAAAAAAAAGGCATGTTTTTTGTAGTAATTCTTTCCAAGATTGTGGTTGAAGTATTAATCTGCATCAGCTGCAATCCTTGAGAAAGTTAGATCTAAATAACACTGTGGGTGGCAATGATATTGCCCAGTGAGGGGCTGGAACCCCCCTTATATTTTCATACAATCCATAGATTATGAGGAATGTGATGTGAGGGCAGCAAGTAGAGAGAAACTCTACAACAGCATGAGTGGTAACAGAGTAGTACCAGCTTTTAAGTGTTTAAGAGTGGTAAGAGCTTTAAGTGGTTCACCTCGCCAAGAATCCATCAAAGCCCAGTATTTTGGAGGTAAAATGTACATTCCGGGGAGCCCCTCTGCCATGCTTAATATTCTAATAAAATTAAAAATAATATTAATTTCTCATTTAATAGACCCTGCTTACATTCCCCCCAAATTTTACTCCCCACGGTTCTTTTACTACCTCCCATCCTCTCCAGTTCCTCCCCCTTTCGGTCATCATTCATCAAATACTTCTCTTTCAAATATCTCTTCCTGCATTTCCTTATTCAACCCCATCTCCCTCCACCATGCCACCTGATCTTCTCCTTCTTGTCCACCTTTGTACACTAATAAAATCCATTCTATTTCTCCATACCATGGGCATCCATGTATGCACCCAAGTCCTTCCTCTATACCTAACTTCACTGGATCTACAGATTGTAGACAGGCCATCACATATGTAATGTTGAATGTCTTAATGTTTCTATTGCTGTCACCAAAAACTATAACCCAAGCACAAGTTGGGGAGGGTAGGACTTATTTGCAATGTGGGTACTGTAAAGAAAAGGGACACTGAGCAAGAGACTGCCCCAAGAAAGAGACAGATACCAGACCACCTAAGTCCTTTTCTCAGAGGATGATGACTACATGATATGGGGAACAGACACCCTACGTGACACTAGGGTAACCCCTGCTTTGGAAGAGACCCTTATGGCTTCCCTTCATGATATCAGAGCAGAGTTTTCAGTCCTGACAGAGCCACTGGAGAAATTGAGGACCCAGAAATCCTTAGTATTCGGGGCTACTGGTCAGAAACCATACTCTTAGACCACTGATAAGAAAGTTAATCTATGAATAAGCCAAGTAACTCATTCCATCCTCATCATTCCTCAAGCCCCACCCCATTGTTGTGGAGAGACATACTAGCATATTTAAAATCCCAAATAAGCTGCTCTTTGGAAGGAACTTCAATCCCTTGGCAAGCCTGTCCCTATAAATTTAACTTTAAAATTAGAAGAAGAATATAGATTACATGAGTCTCAAGCCCCGTCAAGAAAAGTACTAGAATGGTCCTATTTAGAGAGATATCCAACAGCCTGGACAGAGACTGGTGGTATAATTGAGACAAAAATGGTGCCCCCCCATCATTGTGACATTGAAAACTGGTGAGATTCCTTTCGGGGTACAACAATACACCATGAGCAAAGAGGCCAGAGAGGGCATCAGACCTCACCTTCAAAGGCTCTTAGAACTAGGCGTGTTTGGTCCTTTGTCATTCTTCCTGGAATACTCTGTTGCTACCAGTTAAAAAGCAAGGCTTTGCCACCTGGCACTCCCTAATAACCCCCCCTTACTAAAGATACTGGGACTTTCTCATGGACCCCATATATGGAGAGGCCTTTAAAAAGATTAAAAAATCGTGCTTAGTGCCTCAGCCCTAGTCCTGACAGATGTGACCGAGCCATTCACTCTCTATTTAGATAAAAGAGCAGAAATAGTGAGAATGGTCCTGAACTAAGCTCTGGGGACATAGAAAAGACTTGTGGCCTACTTGTAAAAAAAAAATAGACCCAATGCCCAGTGGATGGCTGTCTTTCTTAAAAGATATCACTGCTGTGCCAGTACTTCTAAAAGATGCTGACAAACTGACTCTAGGTCAAGGAACTATAGTAGTAGCCCCCCTCTGCCCCCATGCCTTAGAAAGCATTGTTAGGCAGCTGCCAGATTGCTGGATGACTAATGCTCACAGGACCCATTATCAGAGCCTCTTTCTGACTGAGAGAGTGTAGAGAGAGTGTAATTTACACCCCTGCTATCCTGAATCCTTCCACCTTGCTGCCTGAAGCTGACAACTCCCTACCAGTGAAGGTGTATAGACATCCTGGCAGAAGAAACCAAAACTAAGAAAGAAGTCACTGACCAGCCATGGTCAGGTTGCCCCAATTGGTACACAGATGGTATCAGCTTTTTGATTGAAGGTAAAAGAAAAGTGGTGCCAGCAGTGGTCAACGGAAAAGAAACCATCCGTGTAAGCAGCTTTACTGAAGAAATGACAGTCCAGGGAGAAGAGCTAATCACACTTACCCAAGCCTTGCAGCTGGCCATAGAAAAGAACATCAATATCTAAACAGACAGCATGTATGCCTTTGCCACATGCATGGTAGTATCTGTAGAAAAAGGGTGCTACTCACATCTACTGGGGAAGATATTAAAAATAAAAAGGAAACCTTGAGACTATTAGAAGCCATACACTTTGCAAAAAACTGGACATCATACATTGCCATTGTCACCACAAAGTCCATGAGGCCATAGTGAAGGAAAATCTGATGCCTGAACTGACTGGCCTAAAAAAAATAAATAAATAAAATAAAGAACGTGAAGACCATTATAAACTCAAAAATGCAGGCTTAGACTATACTCCAGAAGATCAGAAATTAACAGGCAAAATACTTGATATATGTGGGTGTACTACCCAGGGAGTCTCTAGGACCCAAGATGGTTGCTCTGTCCTGCCCACAATAGAAAGGTAACAATATGTCTCCAATCTAAACCACCTCATGCACTTGGAAATTGAGAAGGTCAAAGAAAATGTTGAGAGCTCAAACTGCTATGTTATAAGATTGCCAGATGTTGCCCAGGGGATTGTTAATGAATGCCAAGCATGTGCCCTCACCATTGCTGGGCACCACAAGAACACCCCCCCCAGAAGGTGGATAAGAGTTGACTGGCCATGAGCTTACTGAAAAGTAGCTTTACTTAAGTTAAAACAGCCAAGTACAGTAATAAATATCTATTTGTTTTTTTGTAAACACCTTTTCAGGCTTGGTCGAAGCCTTCCCCACTAATAACAAGAACAACCATGCCATGGGAAAGAAGATATTAGAGGAAAATTTCCCAAGATTTGGCATCCCTAAGGTACTTTCATCAGACAATGGCCCCTCCTTCATTGTCCAGGTAAGCCAAGGGTTAGCCAGACAATGGGGGATTCATTGGAAGATACATTGTTCTTATAGATGCCAGACTTCAGGACAGGTAGAGTGGATGAATAGAGCATTAAAAGAAACCTTGACTAAATTGGTTTAAGAGACCTACAGAGAAGATTATGCAGCTCTTTTTCCCTTTGTCTTGCTCTGAGTATGGAACACCACAGGGAAATTTAAACTTACACCATTCAAACTCCTCAACTTGGGACGCCCCTCTTTTAACAGAAGCAGGTGCAATGTTTGAACTTGATGTTTCTTTTTCAGAACCCCCACTAGCTCACTTGAAGGCCCTACAATTGATCAGAAAAGATGCCTTGGAAATGCTGAAACACAATAAAAAACAAAAACAAAAAAACAAAAAAACATACTAACCAGGAACCATCTTCGTGCCACATAAATTTCAAACAGAAGATCCTGTCCGGGTCCGGTGCCACCATTCTGGCAAACTTGAACTCAGATCAAAAGGATGCTCCCTGGTGCTTCTGACAAGCCCTGCTGCCGCAGCTCCAGCATGTAACCGCTTCTGGCCTGCCATGGCCCACTGGCCTGGCACTGCTCACACACAGTGGGCACTGCACAGGAACCCCCCTTCTTCCCTCCTCCCACTGGCAAGAGTCTCTTTCGTCTCATTCAAGGGGTTTCTGAGGTTCTCAACCTTACAAATCCTAAAGCTGTGACCTCAGGTTGGCTTTATTTGGCAGCTGGGCCAGAGGTTTAATTTTCTAACTTATAAAATTAGAACTATGTACTAGAAGGAGTGGGAAATGTGAGACCACAACTTAGAGCATTTATCCCTGGAAGGAGAAGCCCCTGGACATTCTCCAAGCTTGTATTCCCTGATCTCTAAAAATACAGCCAGAAAGAAGCTCTATGTTCTCTACAGCCACCAAAAAGCATTTTGGTTTCTGAGCCTTACAGCTAGAGATTCGAAAATTGGAGTTCTGCCAAGGACATCTGGGCAGAGAAGAACACTCCTCCCGACTCTTCCCAACTCTCCAAACTCTCCTCCCAACTCATCTCAATTCCTCAGCTAGCTAATAAAAACCCTCTTCTGTCACATCTTAGAGTCATACGCCCCTGCCCTGCACAGTGGAAGGAGTTTGTCCTTAGCTAGCTGATAATAAAACCTCTTACAGTTTGCATCAGGTGTGGATTTCTCTCAAGTCATTGGGGTGCTGGCCATCTCATCTGAGGACTTTAATGGACTTGAGAGGAGGTCCATCTTCAGGGTCTTACACATGGAGACCTAAGACCAAAACTCTTCAAACTATTATGCAAAATCAAAAGAGAAGGAACACTATTGAATTTGTTCTATGAAGCCAGATTACAATTATATTCAAACCATACAAAAACTCAATGAAGAAAGGAAACTTCAGACCATTTTCCCTTATGAATATCGAAGCAAAAATACTCAATAAAATCCCTTCAAACCAAATAAAAGAATACATCAAAACGATCATCCATCATGGTCAAGTAGGCTTCATCCCTGTGATGCAGGGATCGTTTAATATATGGAAATTTTTCAACTTAATCCACTATAGAAACAAACTCAAAGACGAAAACAACATGATCACCTCATTAGATGCTGAGAAAGCATTTGACAAAATACAAGACCCATTCATAATAAAAGTCCAGGAAAGGTCAGGAATTCAAGGACCATACCTAATATAAAAAAAAAAAATAGTCAGCAAACCAGTAGGAAACATTAAACTAAATGAAACAATCCCATTAAAATCAGGGACGAGACAAGACTGCCCACTTTCTTCATACCTATTCAATATAGTAGTTGAAGTCCTAACCAGAGCAATTAGACAACAAAAGGAAATCAAATGAATACAAATTGGAAAGGAAGAAGTCAAAATATCACTATTTCCAGAATATATGATAGCATGTATCAGTGACCCAAAAATGCACCAGAGAAATCATAAACCTTATATACGACTTCAGTGCAGTAGGTGAATATAAAATTAACTCAAACATATCAGTGGGCTTTCCCTACACAAAGGAAAAGGAGGATGAGAAAGAAATTAGGGAAAAAACACCCTTCACAATACTCACAAATAATATAAAAAAGCTTGGTGTGATTCTAACTTGGAAAGTGAAAGATACATATGATAAAAACTTCAAGTCTCTGAAGAAAGAAATGAAACAAGATCTCAGAACATGGAAAGATCTCCCATGCTCATGGATTGGAAGGATTAATATAGTAAAAATGTGTGTTCTGCCAAAAGTAGTTTAAAGATTCAATGCAATCCCCATCAAAATTCCAACTCAATTCTTTACTGAGTTAGAAAAGGCAATTTACAAATTCACCTGGAATTAAAAAAACAACAACAACAACAAAAAAAAAACCTAGTATAAGAAAAACTATTCCCAACAATAAAAGAACCTCTTGTGGAATCACCATGCCTGAACTCAAGCTGCACTACAAAGCAATTGTGATAAAAACTACATGGTACAGGTTTAGTGGTAGACAGGTATATAAATGAAATAGAACTGAAGTCAGAAAAATAAACCCACACACCTATAGTCACTTGATCTTTGACAAAGGAGCTAAAACCATCTAGTGGAAAGAAGACAGCATTTTCAACAAATGGTGCTGGCTTAATTGGCAGTTAGCATGTAGTAGAATGTAAATTGATCTATTCTCATCCCCTGTACAATGCTCAAGTCTAAGTCGATCAAGGAACTGCACATAAAACCAGAGACACTGAAACTTATAGAAGAGAAAGTGGGGAATAGCCTGGAATACATGGGCAAAGGGGGAATATTCTTGAAAAAAAATACCAGCAATATCTTGTGCTATAAGATTAAAAATGGACAAATGGGACCTCATAAAATTGATAAGATTATACCCAGAAGTTCAAACTTGTAATAAGGATACATGCTTCACTATGTCCATAGCAGCCTTATGTATAATAACAAGAAGCTGAAATGAACTCAGATGACTCTCTTTAGAGGAATGTATATAGAAAATATGGTACATTTACTTAATGAATTACTACACAGCTTTTAAAAACAATGAATTCATGAAATTTTTATACAAATGGATGGATCTGTATGATATCTTTCTAAGTGAGATAACCCAATCACAAAAATCACACATGATATTCACTCATTGGTGAGTGGATATTATCCCTGAAGCTCAGAATAAGCAAGGTAAAATATGCAAAACCCATGAAACTGAAGAAGAAAGACCAAAGTGTGGATAAGTACCCCACAATTCCCTGGGACTAAACCACCAATCAATGAAAACAAACAATGGGACATATGATTCCAGCTTTATATGTAGCAGAGGATGGACTAGTCAGGCATCAATGAGAGGAGAGACACTTTTTCCTGTAAAGATCCTATGCCCCAGTATGGGGGAATACCTGGGCTGGAATTGTAAGATGGTGTGTTGGGGAGATGGGGGAGAGGGGAGAGGACAGGAGATTTTTGGAGTGTAAACTAGAAACGGGGATAATATTTGAAATGTAAATAAGGAAAATATATAATAGAAAAAGAAAGGAAATAATTTATTTGAAGGTTTTATGAGATAAATTCATGTTTGGCAAACATATTATACGAACAATGTTCAGGTCTTTTGTTGAGGCAAAATCAAGAAAGTTCTTCTTTCTCAAAATATGGTGATATAGTTCCAAGAGTAGGTATATGTGCTGCTAAACCTTGTATATAGGAATAGATAGATATAGGTAAAATTAGAAATGAAGTATATGTAAACTTAACAAGACTTCCTCCATTTCAGGTGACTAGGTAAAATCTAATGAACTGCAGGACACAATTAATACCTGACACTGGAAGTGCTATACCTTCCAAAAGAGCCTCCTCTGAAACTTTTATGTCATCGTGCTCATCATCAAAGTCCAAGTGTAATAAGTAACCTTCCTTTGGTATCACCATCAATTTCTTAAGTGCCATTCTTCTCTTAAGAACTCAGTAGTCTTCTTAGTTAAAAAACAAACAATAAAAATAAAAAGGAAAAAAAAAGAACTTAGTTACCTGACTAAAAAGTATCATTTAAATAATTAAAAATAACAAAACATCAAATAATTATTTTAGCTCAATGAAAGATCATTTCTTTTGTTACTTAACATGTATATTTTTAATCAATTGCCTTTTTCAGAGAGTTCTGTATACATATTCAATATGGTGATGCATATATATATACTTACCCGTACCATTTCCTCCATGTATCCCATTTATCATGTCCCTCTCCCTCACAACTTGTTTTAAAAACTTCTTTAACTCACTTCTTTAAAAACCTCCTTTAGAACCAAAGTTATCAATCTGCCATTTCTCAGTTTAAAAAAAAAAACAAAAAACAAAAACTGGCCAACCTTCAACATGTGAGTCCTCCCCTCCTCCCAATAAACAATGAGCAACATCCTTTAACCTTTGAGGCATCTGAATTTTGGTCCTATCTCCCACAGATTCTTTTTAAACAAAACACCAGCAATTCCGTTTACCAGTTTATCTCAGTCTTACGTAAACGCACAGTGCTATCCAGAAAGATAAAGAACATGGTAACTGTATATTCATATCAAGAAGATCCACCACTAAGTCTACAAAAAAACATGAACCACCACCACAACCCACACAGAAAGACCTTATATTGGAGAAATTAGGGATTTGGGGAAGCCGAGGATTTCAAACATCTGAAGGTTGTAAGTTAAAGTCCAGACCAAGCTGGGCCAGCTGAAACTACAAAGATAGATCCCATCCTACAGAACCTAAACTGAGAGAAAAAGCTGAACTTGGTGGTGCAAGTCTTTAATCCCAATACATGGGAGATTGGGACAGAAGGATCTGTGGTCAGAATCCATTCCCAATGACTTATGAATCTCTTACAATATCTCCTCTTCTTCTTTTCATTCATCTTCCTATGCCATTCTACTGTCTGCAATGTTCATACAGTCTATACCAAAGGAACACACCATAGAGAAGACAGTGAGGAAGGAGGAATCCTCAGTGTGTTTCTAAGGGATCCTGTACAGCACACAGGACAAGCGCCAAGGCATCTCATCCATGGCTCCCTGTTTCCTGACCCACAGTCCTGCAGCTGGTTCTCTGATCCTATCCCCAGGCCCAAAGCTTTTCTCTTCCAAGGGTTCCCAATTCTCTATGGCCCTGACCTGTTCAATCCTCTTCCATGAATACGGTCCTCCACCTTCCATTCACCCTCAGATTCCACAGGAAATGGCGATCAGGAGGCTTTTCCTCACTTAGTGGCCTCCTGGGCCTGAGATTCCCCACCCTGTCACACCTCGATTAACTGTACAACAACCCTGATCAGGGCAGATTATCACTTATAGGTCATGTATGAGGAGAACACTGTCACAACTGCCCCCTTCTGTGCTTAGCTCCTCAATGGCAAAAAAAAAAAAAAAAAGTTGTCAGGAGCCAGACCCGGACAGAAGCCTCAGAGGATCCTTTGTGATGCCAGCTGGAGCAAACAGGTCTCACCAAAGGACTGTGTGGATTGGCTAAATACACCCTGCACATGCGTTCATGGAATACCAAGTACCAACACTTTGAAGGGAGATTTTAGAAGGTGGGAATAAGCCACTGGCTTTAAGACAAATGATTTCCAGTTTGTTGGTTGATAAGTGCTTACAAACTTGAAAATCTAGGACAAATATGAAACATATGAAATACAGCAAATGGCTCAACTTAATTTCAGCTGTAGAGGCTCTTGTACGCATTTTTGGTTTTTTTATTTATTTATGTGCATAAACATTTAATAATGTGGACTTCTGCATGTACACACGCACACCAGAATAGTCTATGCTGCCCTAAGAGTTCAGAAGGGAGCATGCACATTTCCTTCAACCCCTGGTACTCTCCTGTCTCTACTTTCCTAGTCCTCAGCTTGATTAGAAGAGTGTGCTAGGCAGTGCAGGCCCTCTCTCTCTCACTTATGTGCTTGGCCACTCAGGCCCACTCTCTCACTTAGGCATTAGGCTGGGCAGGCACTCTCTGTCTCTCTCTTTCTCTCTCTGTCTCTCTCTGTCTCTCTCTCTGTCTCTCTCTTTCTCTCTTTGTCTCTCTGTCTGTGTCTCTATCTCTGCCTCTCTCTCACTCTCTCTCACTTAAGTGCTAGGCTGCACATGTCCTCTCTCTCTCTCTTATGTGCTAGACTGCCCAGAGCCCCTCTCTCTCTTATATGCTAGGCTTCCCAGGACCTCTCTCTCACTTAGATGTTAGTCCTTGCAGGCCCTCTTTCTCACTTATGTGCTAGGCTGGGCAGGGCCTCTCTCTCACTTATGTGCTAGCTGCCCAGGTCACCTCTCTCACTTATGTGCTAGGCTGAGAAGCCCCTCTCTCTCACTTATGCCGCAAGAGAGCACTAATTCTCTGAAACTGTGATTGTGCATATGTTATGAGCCACAATGTGAGTGCTTTGTGCCTGGTCCTCTGCATAGAACAGGTGCTTTTCTTTTCTTTTTTGTTTTATTATTATTATTATTATTATTATTATTATTATTATTATTATTAAATTTCAAGACAGGGCTTCTCATTGTAGCACTGTCTTTCCTGGAACTTACACCAGGCTGGCTTTGAACTCAAAAATCCTTGTCCTCTGCTTCCCAAGTGCTGTGATTGAAGGCATGAACCACCACTGCCCAACCAACAGTTGCTCTTAACAGCTAGTTTTTCCATTTTTTCAACTAGTCTAGTGTGTATTTCATGTATCCTAGAGCATTCCGCCCATTTACTTGCAGTGTTTTCCTACTTGTGCATTAGATTTTCAAGGCTGGTTTG
This sequence comes from Mus musculus, assembly GCF_000001635.26. Lineage (NCBI taxonomy): Eukaryota > Metazoa > Chordata > Mammalia > Rodentia > Muridae > Mus > Mus musculus. Next base: position 9,217,418 of record NC_000087.7, on the reverse strand, counting down.
GTGAAAAGAAATGAAAGGAAGTAGTTAGGCACTTTAGTAATAATAATAATAATAATAATAATAATAATAATAATAATAATAATAATAATAATAATATAAACATTTTAATGTCTTTAAGTCTATCATTTTTAAAATGTATGAGTGCTCTGTTTATGGGTTCATCTTCATGAAAGAAGGGGACATCAGATCACTTTATATATGGTAGTAAGCCACCATGTTATTGCTGGGAATTGAAATCAGGAACTGTAAAATAACAGCCCCTTCTCATAACTGCTGAGCAATCCCACCAGTTCTAGAAATATGTTTTGATTTAATTTTTATTGCATTATGATAAGAAAATATACATAATTTTAATTTATCTGAATTTGTTAACAACTAAAAACATATTTTGAGTAAACAGACTTACATCACATTCTTCTTTTTATTTTGTACCCCAACTCCTCCAGCTGATGCCCACTCAAAACCTATCAAACCTTTCATTTTTATCATGTTACTTAATATTTATAAAATATTTAACAATAAAAATGAATATTAAAAAAGTTGTTTGATATAAAACAACAATCAATTGAATAGTCTTATTGATATGTTTGTCTGCAGCAATCCTGAAAATACATTTTTCTCATAAATTTTAAATAACTCCAAATATATTAACTGTATGATATATTAAAATAATATATCACTATTAGTTTTTTTGGTGAACATAAATAGTCTTTTGGTTTGTTTGTTGTTTGTTTGTTTTGTTTTTAGTAGATCTTAAAAATCTTGACTTACAGAAGATGCTAACAGGACCCTGAAGTTGTCTTGTGTGAGGCTAGTCCAGTGACTGGCAAATACAGAAGTGGATGCTCACAATCATCTATTGGATGGAACACAGGACCCCCAATGGAGAAGCTAGAGAAAGTACCCTAGGAACTGAGGTGGTTTGAAACCCTAAATAAGAACAACAATATTAACTAACCAGTACCTCCAGAGCTCATGTCTCTAGTTGAATGTGTAGCAGGGGATGGCCTGGTAGGCCATGTGTGGGGGGAGAGGCCTATGGTTTTGTGAAGGTTATATGCCTCAGCTCAGGTACTACTAGGGCCTGGAGGTGGGAATAGGTATTTTGGGGATCAAGGAGGGGGGAGAGGGGAGGCGGGAGGGGACTTTTGGAATGTAAATGAAGAAAGTATCTAATAAATATAAAATTAATATAAAATCTTGGCTTACTGTGATACAAAAAAAAAAGAAAAAAAGAAGAATAGTTTATGGACACTGGATTTCATTGTAATAAGGCTGTACTTGAATGTCCCTCACATCACCAAAGTATTTTACCTCCATAGTAGCTAAGGGAAGAGTTGACATATCTGCTGCAGCACAGAATGAACTGTAGGCATTATTTTTGGATACTAATTTCCTGCTATGTACAAAGCTATTTGATTTGAGTGATTGTTGTCATTCTCAGGCCACAGGTAACAGGGTACATTCACTTAAGGAATGGGTGTTTATTAAGATGGCCTATCCATGATGTCATTGATCAACAGTTTCAATGAAGAATTGTTCTGCTTCGAGAGTGTCACAGAAGTTAGTTGATGATAGAATTCAGTTTCATTGGATGTGATGTTTTTTGCAAAAGCATTCATCTCAGAATAATAGTAACTTTATTGCAAACTTGAAAAATGGAAAAACACAGAGTAGAAGTGGAAGCTAAAATACTACCACCTTTTTGCTACTGTGATGACAGATGACTGATAAATCCTCTCTCACCCTTTGTAGGAATGTGTAAACAGGAACAATCAGCAATGGGTTTGGCTAAGATTGTTTTCCTGCTGTCCAAACAATGTTACTCAGTATGCTTTGTGGTGGCCAGGAAGCTGAGTTCCTGAGGAAGTAAAGTTCTTGAGGAAGCATGGTAGGCAGAAGTCTCGGTGGAGGGAGTCAGTGAACTGTTGAAAGATGGTTAATCCTGGTTCAGCTGGGGGTCCCAGTGGGATGATGGTGGAGGGATGGAGGTGTTACTAAAGGAGAAAGGAGAGCAGGTGACCCTCATTGGACTCCTGTGGTTAATGCTTCTGGGTTCACAATCCACTTTACCCAAGAAAAACAGAGAACTTTTTCGCTATGGGCAGGAGATTGAACAAATTATCACCTAGCTGAAACCAGGAAGGCTAGGGAATTGGAGACCCTAAAAGTATTCTTGGGGCCTGGGGATGTGAGTTGTGAGTAAACTGGCGGTCAGTTACTGGTGGAAACAGACTAGATCCCTTTCTGTACTGCTGCTGCCCACCAGGAATTCAAAAAAACAAACTGAAGACCAGTCTTCATTTTCCTTTTTCCTGGTTTTGAAAGGCCAGATTTCCAAAATTTGCATATATAGGCGCCAAAGTGCTTCCAAATCCAGAGGCTCCTCTCAACCTCAGAAGAGCTGGTACTTCAGACATGATTCAGGGAAGGCTGTGTTTATGTATGTGTTGTTTTGGTATAGGAAGGTAAGCTCTAACTCTGTATCTCAGTATTATCTTAGCACATGTGCAGTTTGGACTGGCCTTGAAAATGAAGTACTCAGCCTAACAAATTTACTAGGGCCTAAGGAAACATGTCTTCTATATTTTTTATACTTAAATTTTATTTTTTATTTATTTATTTTTTCATTGTTGAAGATTGAATGCAGAGCTTCTTTGTGTAGCATTAAAATATAAGTCCAGTCAGGCGAAAAGTATTTCATTAATATTTGCAAAAAAAAAATAATAATAATTGTTTATATATCTTGTTGTATTACCAAACAAAAACAGAATCTTCAGTAACTAATGATAATTAGAATGCAAATTCTGAAGAAGTAATTGGAGATACACTGTAATATGTTCAAACTTATTATTTCCTTCTTAGTGTAAGTATTTCAATGAAAGTATAATTGATTGTATAGCAAGTAATCTATGTTAACATTTTGTATATGATGTATATTCCAAACAATAATTCTGTATGATTAATCTTTAATTTTATTGGTTTTCTTGGAGGGTATAGTGTTGAGGGTCAAACTCTCATTGTCATGCCTGTATGTCAAAAGCTGAGCCATCAAACTCTAAGATCTGCATCCGTACTTTTTAAAACATTAATTTCTTTATAGATTTCCAGTACAAAATCTTCAGGGAAAATTGGAAGGTACATTTTTGGATATATAATTTTTTAAACTATATAGTATTAGCATAATTTCTATATTAGGAAATATTAGTTAATATACTGTATGACATCATAGTGAATTATTCTTTTTATATGTAGTATTTTGTAAATATTTTTATTTTTATTTATTTATCTATCTGTTTATTTATTTATTTATTTATTTATTTCTACTAGATATTATCTTTCTTTACATTTCAAATATTAGTCATTTCTTTGTTTCACCGCAGATAATCCCTATTCCATTTACCCTCTCTGTGTTTCTATGAGGGTCTCCTCCATCTTTCCATTTTACCCTCCCCACCCTGGTACATGCCTACACTGGGGAATCAAGCCTTCACAGGACCAAGAACCTCTCCTCCCACTGATGTCTGACAAGGTCATACTCTGCTATATATGCAGCTGGAACCATGGGTTGGTGCTTAGTCCCTGGGTGCTCTGGACAGTCTGGTTGGTTCATATTGTTGTTATTCCTATAATGTTGCAAACCCATTCAGCTCCTTCAGTTCTTCCTGTATCTTATCTACTGGGAACCCCATGATCAGTCTGAAATTTGTCTGTGAGCATCAGCCTCTTTTCTTGCCAAGAAATGGCTGAGCTTCTCAGGAGATAGCCATATTTGGCTCCTGTCAGCAAGCACGTGTTGGTACTCACAATAGTGACTGGGTTTGGTGTCTGTATATGGGATGGATCCACAGGTTGGGCAAACAATGGATAGTTATTCCTTCAGTCTCTGCTCTGCACTTTGTCTCCATATTTTTTTTCCAAGGAGTATTTTGTTCCCCATTCTAAGAGGGATTGAAACACCCACACTCTCATCTTCCTTCTGCTTGAGCTTCATGTGGTCTGTGAATTACATTTTGGATATTCTGAATTTTTAGAATAATATCCCTTTATCAGTGAGTGTGTACCATGTTTGTAATTTTGGGATTGGGTTACCTCACACAGGATGATATATTTTATATCCTTCCATTTGCCTGTGTATTTAATAAAGTCATTGTCTTTGTATCATTTGCATATATTTTTATCTCTATTGCTCTATTCTACAGCTTGAGGTCGAGGATGTTTCCCCCTGTACTTCTTTTATTGTTGAGAATAGTTTTTCAATATCCTGGATTTTTTTTTTTATTTCAGATGATTTTGTAAATTGTTCTTTCTATCTTTATGAATAATTGAGTTTGAATTTTGATTGTGATTTCATTGAATCTATAGATTGCTTTTGGCAAGGTCACCATTTTTACTGAATTAATCGTGCCAATCTATGAGCATGGGAGGTCTTTCCATTTTCTGAGATTTTCAATTTCTTTCTTCAGAGACTTGAAGTTCTTGTCACACAGATCTTTCAATTGCTTTGTGCGAGTAACAGAAAAGTATTTTCTACTTTAAGTAAATGTTAATGAGACTTTAAATTTTGATTTACATTTGTTGTGGAAATACGGAAGTATTGCACAAAGTTTTAGAAATGTACTTTATGGTTTATTATGTTTAACAGTATAGAAAAAATCAGTTACATAATCAGGCAATTTGTATATTTTAATTGAATTATGTTTTACACTAAGTCTTAACTGAGTCAATATAGGAAAAAAATTAGACTTTCTATTTGGTAGAACAGAATAAAACCCTACTTTGAAATACAATTAATTTACTAAAAAAGATTACCTATCTATCTATCTATCTATCTATCTATCTATCTATCTATCTATCATCTATCTATCTATCTATCTATCTATCTATCTATCTATCTATCTATCTATCTACCTCTCTATTTTCTATCTATCTATCATCTATCTATCTATATATCTGTCTGTCTGTAAACATTAATTTTGAAAATCTAAAACATAAAATAAAACTTCTCTGATAATCTCTTAGAAAAAAATCTGTAATTACTTCCCATTAGATGATTTTTTTACTGCTATTTTTCTTTTTATAGTATGAAAAGAACAATTTAATTTTTTTGAGCGTTCTTTTCCTATTTGTATAAATTTGACTGCTTTCATTACTTTGCTTTACAGGGTCATGATCAACAACAAATTATATGAGCAGTATAAAAATATGTTTCAGAAGTTGTATGTGGGTGTACAGAAATTCGATAAAGAACAAGAAAAACAAGTGGTTGGTATAGTAAGTAACTTTATAATTAACTTCGTATACCTATGTATCAATTAGGAATGGAGAAACTAGCCTTGTGTTCAACACTTGAAACTAAATTAAGTCTCATTATCTAACTATCCTTGGTTCTTTTCAAGTCCTACTGAATTGTAAATCAGAGAGGTATGGTCACATACTATACCAATGAAAACCACTAAGAATTTTAATGGAGACGAGATCATAAATTTCCAAGAGACAGACATTTGCTGAGAGATGAAGAGAGGATTATCAGTTTTTACAATATGTCAGCTTCAGGTATAGTTGAAAGATAGAGAAAGATTACTTACTGTTGTCATCTGGACTCTGTCGTTTATTTTAGAAAACCAACTCAAACTAGCAAATTAGTTTTTACAATCCTAAACTTAGTCCCTATTTACTAAAAAAAAAAAAAAAAAAAAAAAAAAAAAAAAAGTGTATGGAAACAACTTTCCTAACAACCATGGCAAAATACTCCTGTGGAATAATATCACCGAACTATTTTAGATCGTCTCCCCGTTAATGTAACAATCATTGTAGTCATCAAATGCTTTCCAAGTAAGATCTGAGGCAATTACCATATTAACCATTTTTTTTTTGGTTGGTTAATTGTTTGGGGGGTATTCAATTTGAAATAAACAGGAGATCATTTCCTGCATGAGAACAACGTGGAGGGAGCTGCCATTTTGAGTCAGTTCAGGAAACAGATAGGGACTAAAGATAAAAAATAAATAAATACTCCAAATGAAGGCAATTTTTAAACCTTTCATAGCATGGCAAAAAACACTGTAGTCATTTACATACCAAAAGCTAGAACCTCTTTGTAGTGTGGGCTTTGGGCTTACCATCCTAGTCTCAGTATACTAACTTACTTGAAAATGATCATAAAAACATACACTGAATATTTTGTCTTTAGATCTCTAAAAACCTCAGAAAAACTTATCAAAATAAATACATTCAAGAGAATCAGTTTCATTTTCTTTCAACAAAAATTTAGGCTTTTTATAATATTAAATATTTGTTATGAGTAATTCTAGCACATTTGGTCATAAATATATATGTTTTAGGAAAATAATTCTAAAAACTTAAAATGCATGTTTTGTATTATTATGTATAACATTGGCAAATGAGATAAGACACGCTCATTCATGTTAAACTCATAAATCAACTCCTATTTTCTGAATCTCTTAAAAATCAGAAACCTCGCTAGGCAAGATCTTAAACTATTGTTCTCCTGTAGGCCATGGCATTTTTAGCAGATAAATAAATGTATTAACTAATCTACTAATGAGTATAAATCTGAAAGACCAGAATCTCTGTTACCTTTCACATAATGACTCTATTCAATGTAAACTATGACTACAATTAGAAAAATACCGAAATCCTAAAGTCAAATCCTCACCTCTTTTATCAGTCATAGAAAATCTTTTAATAGCTATGATACTGTAATCTGTAATCCCAGCACTTGGCAGTTGAATGCAAGAGGATCAAGGCCTTTGACTGTCCATAGCTATATAGCAAGTTTGAGGTCAGCATGAGTAATGTAGGACTGTCTCAAATAAACCTGTCCCCTACAAATCAAACAGAAATATAATGTTAGTATAAAGATATAAAAATAGTAAATATTTCTGTCACTTCAGTAGGAAAATGTTGAGCAGAAATACTAAAATAAATGTACAATTGGAATTTTTTACTATACTTTTGAAGGGAAAACTATTGAAATCTGGATATCCATAGAGTTCCCATTTTAGAACAGTATCCTGACAGCATATAGCCCAGAACTGGTAAGAAGCAAGGCTTGGAGAATCACAGGAGTTGCCTTGCCCAGACTTTAGAGATGGCAACAAATAACTGTAAGTATCACCTGTTATTTTAGACTGAGGAAGTGCAATTGATGATGACATGTTCCAATATAATAATAGAAAAACAAACAAACAAACAAAAAATTATTATTTCTGCTTTAGATATTGGCAGGGCCATTCCAGCCCCATCGTTTGACAAAAGCACAGCACACCTCAGAAAATTGTTTTGATGACATCAACAATTGTCAGACTTAAAATCTATTGATGTGCTTGAAACATCTCTCATCTTCTGGGGTTATACATGGTGGTATTTATGAGACCTCTAAATGATCCCTAGGAATAGGAGCATAGTGTGTAGAGTTGGGAGAGGATATATAGACTGGAGAGATAAAATGGGAAGCATGGTGATCCTTGGATTGCCTGTGCCACATACCTTTGCAGTTGTGGTAATAGATTCAGTGCAGATTGCCAATACCTTCTATGAGCACTACCCTAGCACACAGTACAGTGCTTTCTTTTCTTTTTCCGGGCTTTTGCCTGTGAGAGGGAATGTAGCTTGGATACTACTGGGTGGTGTGTGGAAGATAAAAATCATTGGATCGGTTCAAAGCTATGGGAGCTGCCAGTTAATAGGCTAAGCTTCAGACTACATCCTTCCAATGGATAAATAGGGTCCAGTCTAGATGAATTTCTGGATCCCCAGGATACATGAATAGCATGCAGTATTCTAGAGTAGTATCCAGCTTAATGATACTTCTGTTGCTCTTGTGTCTTTCCCTCTTCTGTATCCCCCAAGTTCATTCTGCTTTCTTGGCATGACACACAAATGAGCCTTTGTGTATTATCCTGTAATATATGAGAGGAGTTGTCTGAATAGAGATGAAATATTGAGTCATGGCAAACACAACTGTGGAAATGGAAACCATCCAGGGGCAAATGTTGTAAAATTAACATAGTCTGTGAAAGAAAAATGCTTTTGCTTTCAGAAGGAGAGTGAATGGAGTTTTTCACTAAGCTGGAAGGGGGCTAATAAAGACCCTTTTTAACTGGAGAATTTAATAAGAATTAACCAAAACCCAGGTGCAATTATTCTTACAGGAGTGACTGGATAGATGGGTGGAGTTTGGCTAGTATAAGATACTTGATTTAATGACTTTTGAGGTCCTTTTTCGAAATCATGATCAATAAATTCTGCCCTCTGTGACATTTCTACTATATTTGTTTGAAAGATGAATAAACTAGGATATATAGATATAACTTTATATTATAGTTCTTGAACTTTCATGATGTGACAATTAAATCTGTATGATCAGCACATATTTAGAGCTCTGCATTAGGCACACATAATCTATAGCTCCTGGGGACATACACGCAAATGAACAAACATGACTTTATAATGTTTCTTGTTTTCAGAATGGAATACATTTTATAAATAATCTAAAAGCAATAGGTTCAGTTTCTATGTTCTTAGAGACAGAACCTTTAAGACCCTAAAAACTCTAAAAAATAAAAAAGAAAAAAGAAGAGAAAAGAATATAAACTTGAAGCTTTAAATAAACAATAAAAACCCTAAAACAAACAAACAAACAAACAAAAAAAACCATAAAATTTTTGAAAAAATAAAACTAAAAGAACCTAAAACCCTAAAGAAAACAAACAAAAAAATCAACAAAAAAATTCTAGATCTGTACAAAGACCCAAAAAACCATAAAATAATTACGACAAACAAACAAACAAGGAAAGAGCAATAGCCACACTAAGCCTTAAAAAAAAATCTCGCCAAATACACTGAGAACAACCCTAAAATCATTTAAAAACCGTAAAAAAAAACCCTAAAACAATAAAGCAAAACCTAAAACCCTAAAAAACCCTAAAATTATTAAACAAACACTAAATGACACAAAAAAGCTATTTTTAAATTCTTAATTAACATTTTTAAAACCCTAAAATTCTATAAATAAGAAAACACAAGAACTCTAAAAAGACCCTAAAAAAATTATAAAACCCTAAAAAAAAATCCAAAAACTCTACAAGTCTAGATCCCTAATGAGACAATAAAAAAGCAATTAAAAAAAAAAGAAAATGAAAAGATACAAAACCACCACCCCAACAACTACAAATTCTTCTGCCTTAAAAAATCGCCAAAAACACTGGAAAAGAAAATCATTTTCCAAACCTTATTAAAAAAATGCTTAAAACAATTTTTAAAAATGCCTTAATTAAATTAAAAAACAAAACAAAACAAAACTAAAAAATAAAGAAATACCCTAAAATTCTTTTTTTTTTTCTTATAAAAGAAAACATTTATTTGGGGGCTTGCTCACAGTTTGAAAGGGTTAGTCCATTATCATCATGGTGGGAAGCAGACAGGCATGGTGGCAGAGAGGTAGCTGACAGCTTCGCATCCTGATCTGAAAGCAGGCAGGAGAGAGAGTGAGGGGGAGAGACAGAGAGAGACAGAGAGAGAGAGAGACAGAGAGAGAGAGACAGAGAGAGAGAGAGACAGAGAGAGAGACAGAGAAAAACAGAGACAGAGACAGAGACATAGGGCCTGGTATGGACTTTGAAACCTTAAAGATCACTCCTTACTAGGAGTGATCACACCTCCTCCAACAAGGCCACACCTCCTAATCCTTCCCAAACACTTCCATTAACCAGGGAATCAAGCAGTCAAGCATATAAGCCTACGTGAGGTTGTCTTATTCAGACCAAGACACTCATTAAACCTTGTAACAAAGCCAAGTTGAAAAGCAGTACTGTACAAGTGTTATGAGAAAAGTTGCTGGGACCAGGCTTACATTGCAATGCAGTGACCTGGCAACTCACTCAACAACAGTAAAAAGACCCACAAGAACTGTAAAACCCTAAAAAAAGTTCCTTTAAAAAGTTCTAAAAACACATCAAAACTCTGAAACTCAAAATAAAATCCTTGAAAACCCGCTTAAAAAAGCAAAACAAAGAAACAAACAAACAACAAAAAAAAACCTACAATACCCTGAAACCCTAACTAAAATCCTGAGACTATAAAAACAATCCTACCCCCCCAAATACCTACAAAACCCTGAAACATTAACTAAAATCCTAAGATAAAAAAATAATCCTAAACCTATAAAAAAAAGCAAACACACACACAAGAAAACAAAAAACCCTTACAAAATCCTAAAACCCTATAAAACACTAAAAGTATAAAAAGAAACAAAAACAAAACAAAACAAAACAACAAGAAGAACAAAAACACACAAAAAACTACAATTATCCTAAAATTATTTATAAACACTAAAAAGCCCTAAAACCCTGAAATACCTTAAATAAATAAATAAATAAATAAATAAATAAATAAATAAATAAATAAATAAAATAAAAATAAACCTCAACCCTACCCAATACAAAGAAACAAACAAACAAACAAAAAACTTATAAGGACAAAACAACATACCAAATTTAAAACCATTAAAACCCTAAAACTCTAAATAACACAAAGGGCTTTACCCTCCCGCACCCCTCCCTCTAAAAAAAAAAAAAAAACCTGAAAACTGTAAAATACTAAAAAGCCCGAAAAAAGCCTAAAACATTAGAAAAAGTAAATCAAAAAAAAAATCTAGAATTTTTAAACAAATACTGAAATAGTCCTAAAATACAAAAAAAAAAAAAAAAAAAAAAAAGAAAAAGAAGAGAAAAAGAAAATTCTGAAAACACACCTATTAGCTAGGCAGTCATTCAACTTACAGAGTTTAGCCTGCTTCTGAGTGCTGGTATTAAAGGGGAATAAAACTATACTTGACTCCTTTTTGTTTGTATAATTGTTTTCTAAAAGATTTTTTTTTCTCTGTGGGTGAGTATATGTGTGTGATGTGTGTGTGTGTTTGTGTGTGTGTGTGTGTGTGTGTGTGTGTGTGTGTGTGTGTGTGTGTGTGTGTGTGTGTGTGTGTTGTCCAAAGAGGTCATCAGATCGTCTAGAACTAGAATTGCAGGTGGTTGTGAACAACCATGTGGGTGTTAGAAATTGTACCCTGGTCCTGTGCAAAAGCAATCAGTGGGCCTAAGCAGTGAGCTATCTCCTCAGTCCTTTCTGCTTGCTCTAATCTCTACTTCACTATTCATCTTGCCTAAATATGTCTTTAATTCCTACTTCTTCTGTCTGTTTTTATGTGATGAATTATTGTTTGCTTTTCTCTTGTTTCTCCAATTACAGCACCAAGATTCTGCATTTCCTTTTGTTTTGGAAGATTCTCAAGGAATCTTAAATCCAGACTTTAGGGCAGTTATTTAAAATTCTTACTGGTGGTTCTGACAATAGTTTCCTCATTTTTTTTAAATTAGGTATTTTTTCATTTACATTTCCAATACTATCCCAAAAGTCCCCCCATACCCACCTCAACCACACCCCCACCACCACCACCATATCTTGTCCCTGGCATACCCCGAACTAAGGCATATAAAGCTTACAAGATTGATGGGGCTCTCTTTCCAATGATGACCAACTACTCCATCTTCTGATACAACTGCAGCTAGAAACATGAGCTCTGATATGCTGCTAGAAAAATGAGCTCTGGGAGGTTTCTTTAGTTCATATTGTTGTTCCACTTATGGGATTGTAGACCCCTTTAGCTCTTTGGGTACCTTCTCTACCTCCTCCATTCCTGTCCCTGTGATTCATCCAATAGCTGACTGTGAGCATCCACTTCTGTGTTTGCTAGGCCATGGCATAGCCTCACAAGAGACAGCTAAATCTGGGTCCTTCCAGCAAAATCTTGCCACTGTATGCAATGGTGTCAGTGTTTGGAGGCTGATTATGTGATGGATCCCTAGGAATGGCAGTCTCTAAATGGTCCATTCTTTTGACTCATCTCCAAAGGTTGTCTCTGTAAATCCTTCCATGGGTGTTTTGTTCCCAATTCTAAGAAGGGGCACAGTGTCAGCATTTTGGTCTTCAATCTCCTTAAGTTTCATATGTTTGGAAGATTGTAACTTGTATTTTGGGTATTCTAAGTGTCTGGGCTAATACCCACTTATGTCACCACTAGGGTACTGGTAATTCTCCTCTGCTTCTCATTTGGTCACATTGATTTTCATTTTGATCTCATTTGTCTAACATGCCAGCATGCCCTGCTTATAGACTGTGGTACAATAGATGTTTAACTTTCATAACTATTGGGTAGTGTTTTGATTTTTCTGCGTTTGCCTGATTGAATAAAGGGGATTATTCCTCCAGCCCATAGTGACAGGCATGCTTTATAGAAGTCAGGACTAGTGATCCTCAATCTTCAAAATGTTGTGAATCTTTAATATACAGCTCCACAACAATAATGTTATTTCATTACAACTTCAAAAATATAATTTTGCTATAGTCATGAATTGTAAAGTATATATCTTATAAACAAGATATATGATATGTGACACTTGTGAAAGGGTTGTTTGAACACTCAGAGGAGTCTCAATCGATGGTTTGAAAACCACTAATTTGGACACAATGGGGCTACTGCTGCCAATGTAGACTGTTTATCCAGTGATGCTGGTCAGAAGTCTCCGTACTTTGAAGGCAATGGGTTTTCCCAGAACAGGCTTCTTCTAAGTCCCCAAACATCTGTCAACACCTGTTCACCTTGGTGATGATCACTGATTTATCAAATGACCATACTTAGTAAATTAGAGTAATACAGTTTTCTTTTCCAACCTAGAAAGTGGGGATTCTAAAAATATGTCTACTAGCTAAAAGCAGTAATGGTGCTCTTCCTAGGGTTCCTTACATAGTGTCCTTATTGGATGTTCCTCTCTGATCTATACTCACCATCTATGCTGCTTCCTCTCATGAACAGCACATGTGATGATACTCAACCCATATGATCTTCAGTCAGCAGAAATATACTAATTATATTTCCCATATGGCCCAGTTGCTCATGATTCTGAGGCATAATCATACATGTTGTATTGCCAAACAAAATGATACTAATTGTCTAGTATATACTGAAGCATATTTTGTATGACTGTTTTCAGGAGTCTGTATATTCAATGATGAACACACCATCAGCAAATGAGTGAATTCTTGTGAGATGATGTCATCACAGAGGGATCCAATGGGCTAGAAAGAGAAAAGAGGGAACCAAACTCCCTTTCATAATTAAACCTTTTCTATAACAGCATTATTAAATTATTTTTATATGTAGGTCATATCCCTCCTGACCCATTCAATTTCTTCCAAATATATTCACACCTGGGGATTAATCTTTAGAAAATTATTTTGGAAAAAAACATGTGATTATTTCAACATCTATAGTAGTGTAGGGGCATTATTCTCCCTACGTCATGTACACTTAAGATCTTTAGATACCTCCTTCCCTGTGATAGCCTTGCAGCTCACTGAGTGACATGTGCATTTGATGATAAATGATACACAAACTTTGAAGCACCTTACCATATTCTGTCACCCATATCATGTTCAACATAGCAAGAACCACAAGTGAGTTGAAAAATACAAATACATTTTTTAGTGTCTTGAAGCTAAAATCCCCAAATTAATCAAAATATTATTTGGACTCTGTTACTTTATACCAGTGTTTTTTTAAGTGTACAAGTCGCAGGCCTTTTTTGTGACCCTTTGCACAGGTTTATAGTATCCTTTTACCATCTTCATTCTCCCCACTATCCTCCATTGCTATCAGATCTCCCCCCTGCTGCTGCGCTTACTCTTCCAAAATACCTCCTATTTTTAAATGTCCCTTATTAAATTTATATTTTTACAATAATCATTTTGAGTTTTACTTGTCTAACCTATTATATAGTATTTAACCATTCCATCCATTTTTTGAAAACAAAGCCCTGCACTAATACACATAGATGAGAAATATATTTCTCTCTCTCTCTCCCTCTCTCTCTCTCTCTCTCTCTCTCTCTCTCTCTCTCTCTCTCTCTCTCTCTCTCTCTCTCTCTCTCTCCTTCTGTCTCTCATTTTTAAGGCATTCATCCAGTAGTTGACATCTTAAATCACTCCATAGCATGTATGTTTCATACAGTGAGGCAAACAATATTGATGATATGGATATGTAGTGGTCCTTCTTAGATTTTTTTTTGTGAACTTAAATCAACCTGGGAAGATAGAATCTCAGATAAAGATCCTCCATCACATTCGCCTGTGGCCACACCTTAAAGAATGATTTTTTTTTGATGACTGTTGTTGAAGGATCTAGCTCTCTATGGATAGTGTCATATCCTATGAAGATGATGTACAGGGTACGGTGGGGACCTTGGAAGGTACTGAAAAGGATTTTTTTGAAGAACTGAAGATCTATGTGGCATGAACAATTAAAGTGTCCTCTAATTTGTAAGTAAATTTTATACATACCTGTGTCCAGTATTCTGTCTACACATATTTCAAAAGTAAAATTACCTCATCTATTTCATCCTGTTTTACTGCATTTAATCTATGAAATTACTTATAATCAGAAGTGCTGGTAAATTTTAAAAACCTTTAAAATATGACTGGGAGATATCAGGTTTTTTTTTTAATTTTATCACAACTTTGTAAGCATGCCCAAGATCTATGTTGTCCTCTTACTTTCCAAAGAATCCATAATTCATGATTGCCATTGGTTTCAATACATGTCATTTAACCCTGTCAAATTCCAGGTTTGTTTGCATAAAAATAGTCCTCCTCTAACTGTGGGTTTTCATAAAGTAAAAATTGGTGTGCTATCCAGTGTGCTGCCTCAAAGAGTCTGGCAATATTTATGATAAGAAGCACAGCTTAAAGATAACCAAGGGAAAGGTTGGAACATGAAAAATAAACACCATGAATGTTGTCAAGTCAGAAACCGAAGACTTTCTCAGAATGAAAATAAAAACAAAATGAAACAAAACAAAACACAAACCAAACAAATAAATAAAAATTCAACAACCAAACAATAAAAACAATGCAAGGGTGAAATTCTTTGGCAGAATATTACTCAGATCATCAGGCCTTTCAGTTGGGATTTCATTTATTATTTCTAGGAGGCTATATGAAAAGGTAAATTCGAGATGCTGAATGTTTCTGAGTGTAACTAGGGAAGGAACCAGCCTGAGAGGGGTTCTATGATGTAAGCTGAACTAGGGTGATGTCACAGAGCACTGGCTGGAGGTTGTGCATCTATTCCACTTGGAGGCGCTAGAATCCATTCAAGGTGAGTTCACTATCTTCACAGTGGTGTGTCAAAGCCAGGTCATTTTTTCCCACAGGCTTTTGGTGCCTGGTCTGTATCAGGAGATAGAATCTTGACGACTAGGATATTTTTCTATGGGTAAGTACTTTTATGAAGTAATTGGGACCCTCATAGCTACAGAAAGCTAAAAATTTTCTCTCCTACAGTGAGTTACTGTACATTCTACTTTCCCCATGTTTATTAGCAAGGGAGATGAATGGTCTAGGTTAGTTTATCTCCTGAATTTATTATCCTTGCTAACAATATCTAGATCACAATTCCACTAAAATGCCAAAGCTCCTGTTTCTCCATGTGCATGTTAGAAGTTATTAGTTCTAAAAGGCTGATAGTGCCTTGACTTTTTGAGTTGTTCTTGAGTTCAGTGATGCAATGGCTTCATCGAATAATTTTGAAGCTGGCTCAGGAGAAACAATAAAGAAGGACAGTGGTGTGCTGTGTCCCTGGGAAGATATTTGTGAATGCAAGAACTTAGCTCAGAGCTTACACGTACAAGAGAATCATGGTGACCCCTCTGGCCCTTTTTTTTTTTTCTCTTCTTCTTGATCATTGGCGGTAATAGTCATAGCACCACCTAAATTGACATAGAATTTCAAGGAGAGGGTCCTCATCAGCGGCAAATTAACTCAGGGCTGAAGAAATAAATGTTGATCTGAGTATGTTATTCTGAGCTCTAGAGAATTACTTGTTAATTACACTATTTTTATATCCTTGTTTCCTTTGTTTCTTTGTTTCTTTGATTGCTTGCTTGGTTAATTTTATTTGAGTTTCTGTATGTTTAGATTTGGCTGTCAGGAAACTCACTGTGTAGACCAGACTAGCCTTTCTCTCACTAAGGTCTGCCTCACTCTGCCTCTTGAGTACTATGATTAAAGTTATGGGTCACCACCACTTCCTATTAACTTCTCCATTTGATTGTTTGTTTTGTTATTTTTTTGTTTGTATTTCTGTTTTGTTTGTTTTTCGTTTGATTTTCGTTTGTTTTCTTTTACTTGATATTGTTGTTGTTGTTGTTGTTGTTGTTGTTGTTGTTGTTGTTGTTGTTGTTGTTGTTGAGACAGTGTTCCTCTCTATAGCACTGACTGCCCTGGAACTCACTTTGTAGACCAGGCTGGTCTCTAATTTAGAAATCTGCCTGTCCTTGCCTTCTGAGTTCTGGGATTAAATGTGTGTACCACCATGTCTGACTTATTAACTTCTTATTTTTATAAAATTAATTTTAGGAGCCCAAAACTGTTTAGCATAATCTTCTTCACCTGCTCAGAAGTTCTCTTAGAGAAGAGTCTTTGTCCAGCATTCACTCCCAACCCATAACCATTGCCCATCAGGAATTCATATATATGACAGAGGCAACAGCATTGTGTCTGGTTTAAACGGGCAAGATCTTCAGTCCCAGGCAATGAGCAAGTATGATATTTGAAGGGAATGGAAGCCACAAGACAGTGTGATCTACCACAACAGGTCTACAGCCAGGTAGAAGACAATACCTCTGAAGAGTCTGAGCATGACATCACTCAAGAAGAAGAGTAGGAGGAAGCCTTCTTCCCAGGCCCTGGGGAATATTGTTGGCTGCAGAATTTCTCACGGGTGGAAGGAAGGTAATGAGCCTGTCACCCATTTGAAGGCCATCATTCTAGGTCAACTGCCAGCAAACACTTCTCTTTATTTGGTGAAGTATGACGGAATTGACAGTGTTTACGTACAGGAGCTCCACAGCGATGAGAGGATTTTAAATCTTAAGGTCTTGCCTCACAAAGTAGTTTTTCCTCAGGTGAGGGATGTCCACCTCGCCAGCGCCCTGGTTGGCAGAGAGGTACAACACAAATTTGAGGGGAAAGATGGCTCTGAGGACAACTGGAGTGGGATGGTGCTAGCCCAGGTGCCATTCTTACAGGACTATTTTTACATTTCCTACAAGAAGGATCCGGTCCTCTACGTCTATCAGCTCCTGGATGACTACAAGGAAGGTAACCTCCACATCGTACCAGAGACCCCTCTGGCTGAGGCGAGATCAGCTGATGACAATGACTTCTTAATAGGTTCCTGGGTGCAGTACATCAGAGATGATGGATCCAAAAAGTTCGGAAAGGTTGTTTACAAAGCTCTAGCCAATCCTACTGATTACTTTATCAAATTTCTTGGTGACCTCCATATCTATGTCTATACTCTGGTGTCAAATATCACTTAAATTAAAAAAAAATCACAAAGTACAGAAATGTACTTATAGGATTGAAAAAAAAAATGTTTGTTTTCCTGTGTTGGGTACCTATGGGTCTTTGACAACCTCAGTATCTTTGTCAATAAAATTTGTTTTGTTCTAAAAATTAATACGTGTGACATGACATGCTTTTAGTGAACACTTTGTTGGAAGAGATGGACTATGGTGGAAAGAACATCAAAGGAAGATGAAAGTTGCAACGCAGGCTGTGAACAGTGCATACATCTAATATCACACAGGCTAAAATGGACAGGACTTAGATTCTGTGGTCTGCATAGTGAGCAAAGAATTGGAGATATGACTTAGAGGAGCAGGGATGGCAGCAAAAAAATGGATTTTTAGGAAGAAGCGGAGAAAGACAGGACATAGATAGAATCTCTGGTGTGAAGTCTGAGGGAGAAACAACAAGTTGGGGAAAGAGTGATAGATAAAAGGAATGTGGCCTTGTTACACAAAGTGCAACCCAGAAAACTGATCCAAAGAGACTCAGAAATCAGACAAAATAAGGTTTCATTTGAATAATGAAACCAAATGAAACTTGTCTCTCATTTTAAGATTTATTATCTTTATTTATATGGGTGGGAGTAGGGCATGGGCTTGAGAGTATAGGTGACCACAGAGACATGAGTTGTCAGATCCCATGGAGCTGGCATTAAAGCTGATTGTTAACCATTGGATATGAATTCAAGAAAACAAATCCAGTTTTTTTGCGGTACAATAGTGCTCTTGACAACATGGTCATCTCTCTATTCCCATTAAGATATCTTTTTAAGAAATCCAATATTAACATGCAGAAAAGAGACCAGGTAGAAGTTAAGAAAGATTAAATTTATGGTAACCTTTAAAAACAATAAAGGACACACAAAGGACTAGAGGACACTGAGGGACAAATGAATTCTAAGATGAAGTTCTCAAAATGTGAAGCAGGAGACCCGGGAAGAATAGAAATTTTGTGCAAATAGTTAAAATTGGGCATATCCATATTAGGTTCTTTGGTTTCTTAACAAATAGCCAGCCGATCAGGTCAAAGAGTAATTTAAAAGAGAAAATGAATAAACTGTGAGATAATATATGGTGGGGCGTGGATCCTGAGTTCTTTCCCTGTGCACTCTTTGCCTGGGATGAATCCTGTGATCTTTTGGAGGTCTCTGTTGAGTGCCCCAGATGACCATCAAAAAGCTCCCACACTGGCCTGTTCCCCTGGCTCTCCTCCAAACATCTGACTCCCAGCATACCTATGTACCATTTCAGCCTGTCTATTCCCTGGAAATTCCTGTCTCAAATTTATGTGTGACCTCATTCTCATAAAACAGTGAAGGTGTACAAAATGCATATGTGCTGATCTCTTTTCTATGCCAATTCTCATGGGTTTCAAAC
This sequence comes from Mus musculus, assembly GCF_000001635.26. Taxonomy (NCBI): domain Eukaryota; kingdom Metazoa; phylum Chordata; class Mammalia; order Rodentia; family Muridae; genus Mus; species Mus musculus. The sequence goes on along the minus strand of NC_000087.7, from coordinate 9,198,552 downwards.
TCTATGAGGTTGCCCAATATGTTGGTCACTACTCCTGAGTAGCCCCTGTGCTTCATGGGGGTCTTAATGGGTCCCATATGCACTCTGAATGTTTCTTTTGTTTGTTTGGTTGGTTGGTTTTATTGTTGTTGTAGTTTTTTGTTTGTTTTTGTTTTGTTTGTTTGTTTGTTTTTGTTTGTTTGTTTTTGTATTGTTTTTTGTTTTGTTTTTAGTCAGGCTTGTCATGGACTCAATCATTTGTGTTTTTTTTCTAGAATAAGTTTGAATGCCAAATGACTTGAAAATACTGTCTATTGTTGATTAATTTTGATATCTGGGAGAGTTTCTATGCTAGCTGGATGTCTTAATTAGGGTTTCAATGCTGTGAAAAACCACTATGACTAAGACAACTCATTAGAAACATTTCATTAGGGCTTTTCAACATTTCATTGCAGTTTCAGAGGTTCAGTCCACTATCTTCAAGGTAGTGAACATTCAAGTGTCTGGGCATATGTAGTGGTGGAGAGGAAGCTTAGAGTCTTCTGCATGCAGGGATGTTGTCTTCCACACTGAGCAGAGCTTTAAAGCCTCACAGTGATATGCTTCCTCCAAAAAGGCCACACCCACTCCTATAAGGCCACACCTCCTCATAGGCCAACTACATTCAGAGTGCCATACTGGTTTCATAGCAACTTGACAAGATCTAGAGTCTTGAAAGAGGAGGAGCCTCAGTTGAGAAAATGCCTCATTAAGATCAAGCTGTTAGGAATTTTCTTAATTGGTGGGAGAGGACCCAGTTCATTGTGGGTGGTGACACCCTTGTGGTGGTAGTCTTGTGCTCCTTATGGAAGCAAGACTTAAGGAGCATGTCACTAAGCATCACCACTCCATGGCCTATGCATGAGCTTCTGGTTCCAGGAACCTGTGTTGTTTCAGTTTCTTTCCCAACTACTTTGATGATGAACAGCAATGTGGAATATAAGCTGAATAAAACGTTTGCTATGGAATTAGCTCTTTGGACATGGTATGTCCTTACAACAATAGAAACCTTAAGTAAGACAATTTCTTAGAGAAACAAAATATCTAATAGTACCACTGTCACTTATCCTATAAGGACAAATAATGTGTAGATGTTTTATTTTAATTTAAAGGTAAGATATTCTCATGTATATAATGACATGCAATTGTTGTAGTTTGCTTCTTTCTCACACTGAAGAATACTAACATCAAACATAACTTGGGAATATAAGGGTTATTAGCTTACATGTTACAGACTATTACCAAGGAAGGCAAAACAGGAACTTGAAGCATTACCAGGAAAGAGTGCTTATTGCTTGACCCTATCTTAGTCATTGTTCTATTGCTGTGAAGAGACATCATGGATAAAACAAATATTATGAAACAAAGCATTAACTGCGGGCTTGATTACACTTACAGAAGTTTAGTCAAACATCAAGTCAGTGACCGCAGCACTGGAGCAATAGAGAACTATTGATCCTTAGACAGAAACAGATATTCTGCCATTACATTGGTTTCTTGAAAACTCAAAGACCACCCGTATTGACACAACCACTTCCTCCAATGAAGCCACATCTTCTCTCATTCCTTCTAATCCTTAAACACACTGCCAATCCCTGGTGACTAAATATCCATATATATGAATCTATAGGGGATATTCTTATTCAAACCACCAAAAATCATGTGGCTTGATCGAATATTTTATTTTAAATACAGAGTAAAAGCTTTCCTTTTATAAATGACTACTGATGAGCTTAAGCACAGTTGCCTACCCTCACACATCGACCATCAAAGAAGAAAATGTCCCATAGACTTACCCAAAAACCAAGTGAATGGAGACAATTCTTCACTTGTTCTCTCTCCTAAACTGACGCTAGATTGTCAAGTTGGAGATAAATAAAATCCCAGCACATTAAGGTTTATCCTGCTCCATAACTCACACAAACATTACTCATCACAATCTCCTCCTTCTGCCTAGGTATAGACCCACTTTCCTCCATGGCGGAAGTGAAGGGTAAGTACCTCCAACAGCAAGAATACTCAATAATAGGTGACAAGTAGTGAATATGTCTTATAGCCTCACAACACCGACATTCTAATGTGTGTTACACTTTCTGGGAGACACCCCAGTCTGTCCAACTTCCTGCCAACTCAGCTTTGACCACAAAAATTCTCATCAAGAAATCCAATGACTTTTAATTGATTTCTTTCTCGTGAGGGAATGGAGTGTTACCCCTTCATGGATATATTGGTGTCTGATTCATAAGTAATAAAACCCACTACTATTAACAGCTAAATCACAGGTGCTATGACAAATAACAACTCACATGAGAAGCATCACATTTGGTTAAGCCTTTTCAGAAGTTTTATTGGAGTTTTATTTATGTACTATATAAATCCATTGATTTATTTATTTTTAAGTGTGTAATTTAATGATTCTAAACACATCTCACCACTGTCATTTTTCACTCATTTTCTGGTACTTCATATGATATTAAAATCTACTAAAATACAATAGTGAATTCAGAAGAAAGACCAGTGGTGTGGGTAGCAGCAAAGTTCTTGAGTCTCAAAGACAACAGATAACATGGCTGAATATTCCAACTACAACAACTAGGTAACATTGGTTCTACACTTAGCATGCCGTTTCTAGGAAAAAAAATTAAAGAATTAAGCCATGTTTCCCTTGAACCTGACATGTTACTATCACAAATGAAAGAAGGATCCATGATCACATGAATATGAAAGGGGCATGAAGCAGCACAGTTGTTCAACTTATTGGCTGCTAGTCAGCATTAACACAAGAAGGGACAAAGACAATAAACAGCTTTGAAGACATGTCCAAATGACCACGTTCATTTACAAGTTTTTTACCCATTCCATGCACATCCATTGATTGATTAACTCATTGATTAAAGCCCTCAGGTTCCAATCACTTTTCAGAGTGCATATTGTACTACCTATGAACATTGTACTGTGGACCAAAGCCTTCATCAAAGACCCATGACTGATATTTCAAAACAATTTAACCACAGAATTCTTTTTTTGAAACAAAGTGATAGGATCCATCTATCTCTTGAAGGATATCTCTGTTTTGTTCAAAAAGGAGAAAAATGCAATCCAAGTTCAGGATCTTGATCCCTTATCCATGCATCTTAAACCCATAGGGGCTAGCCATAATGTAAGGTCAGAAGTCTAAACTTCACCTATACTACAACTAACTCTGAAGATATCTAGCAATCTCCAGTTCCTTTCTGGTACTTACCCACACCAAGTCTGCATTAAGGAATATGGTCTAGTGTGAGATAGTGCCAGCAGTTAATTGCAAAATCCCACTATGAGTTGAGTTGTATATATACTGAGACATCTGTAATATAGACACACATGCATATTCACAAATACTCAAAGAAAGAGGCAAGAAGTAGAGGAGCTGAAACTTAGAAATCCTCAAGGAAGAGAATGAAAATCTTGTAAGGCACATAGGTAAGAGAAAAACTGTGTCTTTCTGCACAAAATCAGGCCATTCTGTCTTCCATCACTGAACGGGAAGGCTCACTATCCCTTATCGCTATCTGATAAGGTATAGACAGTTGATGAAGGATGAATAGTAAATTTTCATCAAAGGTATTGACTTTGAAGGTTATAGATTGTTCATCCTCTACTGGAAGCCAGATGTCCAAGAGTTTATGGGAAACACAAATGATTTGAATGGGTTGTAACAAAGGGGAGAAGATGAGATATGAAGTTGGCAGGAGGAGTTAGGTGGGAATGGGCCAGGTTTTGTTCTGGGAGGAGTTACTAAAATAATTGGAAAGTAAATTCCATCAAAATATTTGTATGCAATTCTCAAGGTATTAAGGAAAGTAGTTCTTAATATACTATGTACTGAACACACACAGACCACTTATATTGCCATCTTCTAAATAACAAATTCTTATAGAGCAGTTTCATTACATTGAGGGCAAAAGTCATCCAGAGGTTATTTAAAATAAAGAAGAATCTAGGGAGATGGCCCAGGGGTAAAGCCAAGTGTTTGGTCAAACATTCACCTACAACACCAGTGCTTAGGAATTGGAGTGGCAGAGACAGAAGAATGACTGTGGCTTCCTGAATGTCAGCCTCACTCCTAGCTCAGCAAGAAACCCTGTCACAAGGGGAAAATTAGGGAGTGAAGTAGCAGAAAACCGTATACCCTTCCCTATCCTCTGGACTTACCTGTATAATTCTGTATGCATACACACATCAATATGATAACTGTATAAAAGAGGTTACTTTGCATAAAATATAGGCAAAAGTAATGTTGTTTTAACCTAGAGACCTGAAGACTTTTATATATTAATGGTCCTGGAGAAACTTTCCAGATATAGAGGATTGATATATCTTCTTCCTGTGCAAAGGAAACCTAAGTTAAGTGTGTGTGTCAGTGACTTTAAACACCTTTCTTCCTCTAGATTCCTATATATACCACAGAATGGTCTGTAAATAATGAAAATATGAAAATAAGACTTTTTCAGGGTGTTGCCTTCTTTTAAAATCATATTTATAATATTTTACTAAATCGATGGGAAATCTTCAGCTCCAAGGAACAATGGATTCAATACTGTTGACTTCTGTATTATCCCATTATGAATAGGAATTAATTATACATCAACATTTCCCACGATTTGAACTAAATCAGGAATAAGGGATATGTTTCCATAAAAATAAGTAATGCCAATATCGTTAATCAAGTAGAAATGTGCGTGTGTGTGGGGGGGGGTGGGGTTAGGATGCCTTTGGATTATTTGAGAATGATGGCTGATCAGAAATATGTTATGCAAATAACCCTAACCTGAGAGAAATGAAAAGTAATGATATAAACTATACTACCAAGTGTCATGGCCACTTATTAGTTGATATCATTTTCTTTTTCATTCCTTTATTCGTTTGAATAATTGTGTGCCACAGATGATCACACGTTCAAATGTGTTAGTTTTCCGGGTGATGGGCTGTTTAGAATGAATTAGGAGTTGTTTTATTATTAAAGGAGATTTGTCACAGAGCCTTGAAATATCAAAAACCCATCAGACTCTCTCTATCTCTCTCTCTTTCTTTTTTTCTCTCTCTCTCCCTCTCTCCCTCTCTCTCTCTTTCCCTCTTTCATTACTCTCTGCCATCTCCATCATAAGTTGTTCGCTCTCAACTACTGCTCTACATGTTTTGCCTCTGTGTTGCCATGGTGTCTACCATGATATCCTGGACTTGCCCTCTGGAACTCTAAGACCACAATTAAATGTTTTCTCTTATAAGTTGGTTTGGTCATGATGTCTCTCACAGCAATAGAACAGTAACCAAGACATACATACTCCTGTTTATTTTTTGAAACATTCTTTATTTCTTTCATTAAAGTTACCTTTTGTCCATTGAACAGTTTTAAGAATAATGTTAATGGGCCCAAATAAATAGTGCTAATAGGTGTGGCACTCTCAGGAGGTGTGAAATAGTTTCTTGAGGTGTGACATTGGTGGAGTAGTTGGGACATTGATGGAGATGTGTCTTTGTTGAGTTGGTGTGATCTTGTTGGAAGAAATGTCACAATTTGGTGGTAGGCTTGGAGGTCTGCTGTCCTTAAGCAATCCCCAGTTTGACACAGTCTCCATCTGCTTCCTGTATATCAAGACCTAAAACTCATCTCCTTCTCCAGCACTTTGTCTGTTTGAAGGCTACCATGTTTCCAGCCATGACAATAATGGAGTAAACCTCTGAAAAGAAGTTACAAAGTGTTCAAGATTTACTATGATCCTGGTGACACCTCATGGCAATAAAACCCATACTAATACTCACATAAACACTCAAAAACACATTTGATGTTTTGTGGGAACAGACTTTAAGGCCCTCTGCCTACTGCCAGGAAGCTATTCATTTCCAAGCAGCTATCAGATGAAGATATAGAACTCTCAGCTCCAAATGAACCATGCCTGCCTGGATCCTGACATATTCTTACCTTGATGATAATGGACTGAACTTCTGAACCTGTAAGCCAGCCCCAATTAAATGGTTTTCTAATAAAACATGCATTGATAAGTGTGTCTGTTTACAGCAATTAAATCCTAACACACACATGTTATACACCTAGATATACTGAGTCACAGACACACACACATGGAAACATTCACACACACACACACACACACACACACACACACACACACACACACACACACACACACACACACACACACACACACACACACACATTCATTTACAGGGACTTTAGATTCAGCCAGTACCCATGCAATTTCATTGTGGTGTTGAATACATGTGTTTGTGGAACATGACTATTGCTCTTTCTTTTAGGAGTTATGTGGACAAAATCTGCACACTCACTTCATTCCTCTTCAACATCAGAAATCTCAATTTAAAGAAAGTGAGATAATGAGAAGTAGTTTTAGATACCTCTCTATTTTTTCCTGTGAGTAGCTTCCACTTCAAGTCACCAAGGAAAAATAAACATAACAGGAAAGAAATTCATATTCAAATGCTCTTGACAAGCTCATAATACATTCTCCATAATGAATATAAACTTTTATTTAGAATTCCCAAGGAAATGAGACTTTTGAAAAATCCTTACTTTCAGATAGGCTTTGGTATTTCATTTCCCTGCAAAAGAACACCAATGTAAAAAGACAAAATCTAGATTGCTTTGTGCACAAGTTGAATCAGAAACTTTTGATAATGTGCATACAGGGACTCACCACATTTTTACAAACATATATATATATATATATATATATTATATGTTGGGGGGGTTGAAAGGAGACATCTGGAGAACAATAAGACCCTCATTAGCATTTAACATTCCTGAAGTCAAGTAATAACCTCTAACAACATCAATAACAACAACAACAAAAACAACAAGAATAGATGTTCATTAGGAAGAATTTTTTTAAATAACCTTCCATTAGCCACATAAAGAGGGGGCATGATCCATCTGCAACACTTTATAGATACTTATTACAATTACCACTAAAATTTTTAAAATAATACGGATTTTTAAAAATGAAATTGAAGTAAAATAGATTTTTCAGCTGTTAAAAGGGGGAAAATGTGTTCTAGAACGAAATAAAGAGTATAAGAACTAATTGATTTTTTAATAAAGAACATCCTTATAACTCATGTGTCAGTAAGTATCAGGATTATAATGCAATTGATTTTCTCATTGTAGAATAATTTTAATGTGTTTGAATATTTCCAGTTGTAAGAATGGATCTCAGAATTTTCACAAGACAAGAAGAAGACACCAAGTAGTTCCTCACTTTTGTTTCAAAAGTCTTAATTCCTTTTTTGCAGAGTCCCAGACATTCCAGGGAAGGGTTTGAAACATCCAACATCTTCTGAGACCATAACCTCAGAGAGAAGCTACCTTTCTCAGTAAATGGAAATAGGAAACCTGAAAAGATCCATCAAATCGCTTTAGAACAAAAATGGCAGCTGGTTCACAGAACAAGGTATCATTTAGCAACTCAGCCAAGAAATAAGAGGATTTGAAATGATAATAACACAGAGTAATAAAAACCACTATGCAGTTGTAATTTAATCGTATATATATACTTTGGACAGAGAAAGCAATCAAATCTTGGGATCTCTCTGCTCAGCCCAATGAAACTCTGTGTCATGCTGCAGATGTCCCAAGTTCATGGCTCATCACAGATACTGGAAGTCTCTGGGAAACTAGAACTTCATCACGTAAGTGCTGTGAGTCCAAAGACATGATTTCAGAAATTGTTCAAGTCCTCATCTTGCTTGAAAAAAAAAATCACATAGCACCAGAAGTAATAAGAAGTTCATGGTATCAATGTCAACAGGTAAGCACTACTAAGAAATACCTGTTAAGCATTGTATTGTTACCAACTCAAATGAGGAGATGATTTTTAAATTTAAATGAAGTTACATTTTAATAATTTGTAGTAATGTTAAGTGTCCAGTGTGAAACTGTGGGTTTAGGGAAAGTTGGTGAAGTGAGAGAGAACATGGACAGAAGAAGGTTCTGTGCTCTGTGAAGGCTGACATGGGAGGAGTGAAGGATAACTACCATGCATACCTGATTGTACATCTGGCTGTGTAAATCCACTGAAACTACACGGATGGGGGTGAACTAGGGGAAGACAATGGTACCAGATTCTTTGTCTTTGGCATCCCATATTGGGCCTAAAAAACATAGACAGTATAATGTTTTAGAGCTTTATTTTAGACAGCAGGGAGAAAAAAAAGAGTAAAAAGATTATTAGACTTGCCATGGACAAAAGGAGAGATGGGGAAAGACATAGAAGGAAAGACAGAAAGCAAGTTAGAGAGTAAGAAAGGTGAACGCTTAGAGAAAAAGGTAAAAGTTTACAGAGAGTAAGGATTGTAAAAGTTAGAGAGAGAGAGAGAGAGAGAGAGAGAGAGAGAGAGAGAGAGAGAGAGAGAGAGAGAGAGAGTGAGAGAATGATGTAGGGCCAAGTAGCCTCTCATATATTGGGCTTGTTATCTTGCTGTTGCTAGGTAACTAGAAGTTATCTAACCTGAAGATCAGAACCTTTGGTCATTTTGTATGTGACTGCTAGCCATTAGCCACTGCAGGGCGGGAGTGCTTGTGGGTATGGTAACTTTACCAGGAGCCAGGGTTCCAGAAATATGGAGGAAATGCCTTCCTTCCCATGTAGGTGAAAATTACGACCCATTAGGTTTCATCAGGTTTAAGGACTTCAGCATGACTGGAGACCAGGCATTTTGTACATAGCACAATGCCCCAAGCTCAATGATCAAATTTAACTCTAGCCTCCAGATTTTGTGGCTTCTCAGGCTGAACATCATCAGAGAGGATGTGAGTTTGAAACTCTGGAGACTCCCACCAGAAGAAATCGAGGCATGGAGGTGGGGTGGGGTGAAATGATCTTAGAAGAAATCTGTAAAACAGTGAAAGGACAATTGAAAAGACATATGGAAAAGACCAACAACAGGGGATGCCTCAGGAGACCATCCTTGTTTCCATAGCTTGGCAAGACAAAATTCATATGCCCAGTAGTACTGGAGGACAGTCTGTGAATGCATCAGGGAGGGTAGGGTAAGGGTAGGAGGGAGTGAGGGAGGGTGAGATAGAGAAAAAAGTAGAAGGAGAAAAAGAAAGAGAAGGAGAAGAATATGGAGAGGAAGAGGAGAAGAAGGAATGGAAGAGGAATGGGTGGAGCAGAACGACAAGGAGAAGGAGAAGGAAGAAGAACAAAAGAAGAGGAAGAGGAAGAGCAAAAGGAAGGAGGAGGACTTGGAGAAGTAGAAAAGAAGGTTAAATAAGGAGGAGAGAAGGAGAGAAGAAGAATGAGAGAAGGAGAAGTAAAAGGCATAGAAGAAGAAGAAGAAGAAGAAGAAGAAGAAGAAGAAGAAGAAGAAGAAGAAGAAGAAGAAGAAGAAGAAGAAGAAGAAGAAGAAGAAGAAAGAGACGAAGGACAAGATTAAGAAGAACAAGAACAAGATGAAGAAAAACAAGAAGGAAGAAGGAAGAAGAATAAGGAAGAAGAAGAAGAAGAAGAAGAAGAAGAAGAAGAAGAAGAAGAAGAAGAAGAAGAAGAAGAAGAAGAAGAAGAAGAAGAAGAAGAAGAAGAAACAGGAGTAGGAGGAGAAGGCAAAGGAAAAGGAGAAGCAAAGGAGAAAAGAATAAGAAGGAGAAGGATAAGGCAAAGAAGGAAAAACAATAAAAGAAGAAGGTAAACAAGGAGAAGAAATGAGTTGAGATGAGAGGCATAGATAGACAGACAGAGACAGAAAGACAGAGAAACTTAGACATACAGAGTGAGACATGCACATAAACATTCACACAGAGACACACAAGTAGGCACAGAGACAGAGAAAAATATACATAGAAAGAGAGACATGCACAGAGACATTCACAGAGTTACACACATTCACACAACTTAATTAAGAAGTATTTAGAAAAATATATCTATGAAATCACGAGGATATTAAGTACTAAATTATGTGAGCAATGAGGAGGAATGAGATCCAAACAAATTTTGCAAGTCCTCCAAAATTCTCCATGCTTCCACACAGCTTTAGCAGTGGGAGTATCAGTTATAGGGCTGTAACTTTTGTTTTCTTCATTTATAATTTACTGTGAATCTCCTTTATCCACCATTCAATATGGTCAGTAGTTTCCATGTGGAAGGACTTTCCAATGCATGGCATCTAGTGAGAAAGAGAAAACAATTTTAAAAAAGAGTCTCTATGCTAGAGCCAACTGTCCAAACAATTTGTAGTTATTCTCCAAATGCAGGGCTCAAAGAACACAGAGGCTCCTCTAGCTGGTGCACAGATCTTAAGATTGGTCCCACAGCATTACTGGGAACATATTGACAATTCTCACTCAGGTCATAAAGCTATGGAGCATTCCAATTTATTGAGTTCCAGAGAAAAAGCCATTTGGAAGCTTATCTCCCTAAAATTGAAGATTACACTGAAATTTATGAAAAGTGAGAATAATTTTTAATGTGAAAAATCATTCCACACACACACATTAAAAAAATACATGAAGGCAAAATTGACAGCAATATATTTGACACAACACCCACCCACACACACCTACACACACACACACAGAGAGAGAGAGAGAGAGAGAGAGAGAGAGAGAGAGGGAGAGAGAGAGAGAGAGAGAGGGAGGGAGGGAGGGAGGGAGGGAGGGAGGGAGGGAGGGAGGGAGGGAGGGGGGGGAAGGGGAAGAGGTGGAGAGACAGATGTACACTTACAATACTTATTTTTAAGTCAAGTTGTCAAAACTCCTGACACAATCAATGTTCAGGAAGAGATGTATATGGCAAACACTCACGAGGGACAGACTGTCATGATAAAGACAGCATAGGAGGAAACAACAAGTTCATCTGTGTCATTGAGAGCCTGAATGGGCCCTTCTCACATTTGGTTGGATTTAGAATCCAAGATTTAGTTCAGAACCACCCAGCTCCCTCCTTCTTGCCCCACGGATCTACTTCTGCTAGGGCACAGTCACAAAGGTTCCACAACATTTCTAGACAGTTTTTCCACTTTTAGACAACTGGGACTGTGGGAGAAATAACCCCCCCCAATCTTAATTAAACTAAGCCACACAACTGCAAAATATATTTGAAAACAGTTTAAATTCAATTTTGGAAAGAGAACAGAGAGCTCTACTTTGAAATGGACTGAATTAGTCTTTAGGTTCCATTGTGCACCCTAAATGAAATATATTGTAAAAGATTCCGTTTTCTATGTAGCAAGTGAGGGCTGAAAACAACACACTAATGGAGATAAAATGCAAAAAAAAAAAAAAAAAAAAAAAAAAAAAAAAAAAAAAAAAAACCCAAACTGGGAAATATAGTAACAATTCAAACTGACTGTGTGAAAAACGATGTATTTATACACGTTAACTGTCCTATTGACCACAGTGTCATTCATCATTGTGTTAGGGAATCCAATCTAGTGATTAATCATCAGGGTTTGACAGTAAAATCTTTAGGCTCAATACACCAGACATTAGCTGAAAAATGATTTACAAGAATGTAATCCCCTTTGGTGTCTTCTCTGTGAATCTGTTGTATGGATGCCCTGTCGTTGGTTGTTTTAATTGTTGGTGTTGTTTTAAAAAAGATATATTGAATGCAAAAGCAAGTGGCAGGAGCCCAAAAGGTCTTTGCATCCTCTCTATCTCCTTCCCAAAACTTTCTAATTTTCCCAATCCCCACATTCATTCAAAAATTCAGAACTCCACAGTTAGCAAGGAAGAGGATCAATTTTTGTCACTGGGCAGAGATTGTGCACTACATAAAAGCAAGCCTACACAATGATACACTGCCTCAAACAAGCCAACACCTTGTAATAGTGCCACATCCCCTGGGCAAAATATATTCTAATCAACACACTGCATCATAGGAAAATGGCAGAGAGACATAAAGAAAGATACTGCATGATTGCATTCCTCTGGTCACAAGTGCTACATACCTACACGCTTATAAGCACACACAAACACACACACACACACACACACACACACACACACACACACACACACACACACACACACACACACACATGACTATCTGATGTGCATAATAATAATGTGCAGTCTAGGGTCTGGGCAATTTGATTGGACCAGGCGCTGTGTTCCACTCACCAGAGGTCTTAGGATCCCATGGAGGATCCTGTGTGGGTCCTTGTGGGTGTCCACAGAATCCAACAGTCCAGGGACCATGGTGCTCCCTTGATCTACTTCTGTTGTCCAATTGCTCTGGCTAGGATTTCAAGTGATATATTGAATAGATAGGAAGAAAGTGGGCAGCCTTGTCTAGTCCCTGATTTTAGAGGAATTGGGTTTAGTTTCTCTCCATTTAGTTTGATGTTGACTACTGTTTTGCTATATACTGCTTTTATTATGTTCAAGTATGGGCCTTGAATTCCTGATCTTTCCATGACTTTTATCATGAATGGGTGTTGGATTTCGTTAAATGATTTCTCAGCATGTAAGGAGATGATCATGCGGTTTTTGATTTTCAGTTTGCTTATATAGTGGATTACGTTGATGTGTTTCCTTATATTAATCCATCCCTGCATCCCTGGGATGAAGCGTATTTGATCATTATTGATGATCTTTGTGATATGTTCTTAGATTCAGTTTGCATGGACTTTATTGAATATTTTTTGCATCAATATTCATAAGGGAAATTGGTCTGAAGTCCTCTATTTTGTTGGGACTTTATATGGTTTAGTTATCAGAGTAATTGTGGTATCTATAGAATGAATTGAATAGGGTACGTTCTGTTTCTATTTTGTGAAATAGTTTGAGAACAGTTGGAATTAGTTCTTTTTTGAAGGTCTGATAGAACTCTGCACTAAACCCATGTGGGCTGTCCTGGGCATTATTTGGTTGGGATATTATTAGTGACTGCTTCTTTTTCTTTAGGGGATATGGGGCTGTTTAGATCTTTATTCTTATCTGGATTTAACTTTGGTACCTGATTACTATCTAGAAAATTGTCCATTTTGTCCAAGTTTTCCAGTTTTTTTAGTATAGCCTTTTGTAGTAGGATGTGATGATGCCTAGGATTTCCTCAGGTTCTGGTCTTATGTCTCCCTTTTCATTTATGATTTTGTTAATTAGGATACTATCCCTGTGCCCTCAAGTTCATCTTGCTAATGGTGTATCTATCTTGATACTACTTTCAAAGAACAGGCTCCTGGTTTGGTTGATACTTTGAATAGTTCTTTTTGTGCCCACTTGGTTGATTCCAGCACTGAGTTTGATTATTTTCTGCTATCTACTCCCCCTTGTAAATTTGCCTCCTTTTGTTCTAGAGCTATTAGGTGTGCTGTCAAGCTCTTTGTGTGTGCTCTCTCTTGTTTCTTTTTGGTGGCACTCAGAGCTGTTGGTTTTCTTTGTGGGACTACATTCATTGTGTATCATAATTTTGGGTATATTGTCCCTTCATTTTCATTAAACTCTAAAAAGTGTTTAATTTCTTCTTTATTTCTTCCTTGACCAAGTTATCATTGAGTAGAGTGTTGTTCAGCTTTCACATGAATGTTGGCTTCCTATTATTTATGTTGTTATTGAAGATCAGCCTTCCTCCATGGTGATGTGATAGAGTGTATGGGATACTTTCAATATTTTTGTTGAGTCCTGTTTTGTGACTGATTATATGGTCTATTGTGGAGAAGGTACCATGAGGTGCTGAGAAGAAGTAATATGCTTTTATTTTAGGGTAAAATGTTCTGTAGATATCTATTAAATCCATTTGTTTCATAAATTCTTTTATCTTCAATGTGTCTCTGTTTAGTTTCTATTTCCCCAATCTTTCTATAGATAAGAGTGTGTTGTGAAGTCTCCCTCTATTATGGTGTGCAGTGCAATGAGTGATTTGTGCTTTACTAAAGTTTCTTTAAAGAATGTGGATGCCATTGCATTTGGAGCATAGATATTCAGAATTGAGGGTTCATCTTGGAAGATTTTGCCTTTCATGATCATTAACTGTCCCTTCTTGTCTTTTTTGATAACTTTGGGTTGGAAATTGATTTTATTCTATATTAGAATGGCTACTCCAGCTTATTTCTTCAGACCATTTGCTAGGAAAATTGTTTTCCAGCATTTTACTCTGAGGTAGTGTCTGGTTTTGTCCCTGAGTTGGGTTTCTTTTATGCAGCAAAATGTTGTGTATTGTTTATATAACCAGTCTGTTAGTCTATTTGTTTTTATTGGTGAATTGATTCCAGATTAAGGCAACTTCAGACCAACTTCTTTTATGCATATCAATGCAAAATACTCAATAAAATTCTCCCCAAACTAAAAGGGCTATTAGGTCATTTTCTGATAGTCAAAACTGCAATGAGAACTGCCAGTTTTCCTAGTGTCACTGGCTAATTGCTCTTAGATAGTAACTAGGCTTTCTCCTATTCAGAGCACATTCCAAGAGGTTGTATAACAATTAACCAAAGGTCATCAGAAGGGAATTAATGATTTATTATAGGTTCTAGGGTAAAAGATAAAATATTGATTGGTTTTACCTATACAAAACTTCACTAATATCATAGTTATGGTTTGATACCTTCAGTGAACCTGTTGATCTGAGACAGTTGATGAACTTTGTAACATGAGGTCATGTATTCTGAAATATTTATAAGTGCTGAGGACAAGAGACGAGGAAAATCGAGAGAGAATTTTTTTTTTTTGCCTTTCTCCACTTAGACTATTTTTTTTTCCTTTTACTCACTTAGAAGAATTTTTCCCTTTCCGCACTTAGGATCTTTCTGCTTTTGCCCTTATATAACTTTCATAAAAATATTTTTATAACTTAGTAATAACTTCTATAATCACTTCTCTAAATCCCTTCTCTTCCAGTGACATCTGGCTTGTTGGCTCAAAGATAGAGCCCAGCAATTCCTGCTGAGCTAGAAAAAAGTCTGCATTGCTTAATCCTCCTCTGTTAGGCTACAGGTGTTAATCACCTAAGCCAGCCTACCCTCAGAAAAACCAAGTACTTTTTAGAAGTTATCATCAGCATTTCAGTACAATTTGAGAGCTAGAAAGCCCTGAGACACTTCGATTTTAAAGCCATTGCCAGGGTCCTACTCTGTGACTCCACTGCTATCCTGGCTCAGAGCAATCCTGGACCTCAAACTCTAGTATAGAGCAGTAGTGATTAAAAAAAAAGAAAAAAAAACCTACATGGTATTGATACAGAGACTGACAGATGGATCAGTGGACTAGAACTGAAGAAGAACCAGAAAGAAAACCACACATTTATAGACACTTGATATTTGGAAAGAAGCAATATATATATATATATATATGATGGAAAAAAGAAAGGATTTTCAATAAATGGTGCTGTTCTAATTTGCAGTCTGTATGTTGAAAAATAAAAATAAATCCATACTTATCACCTTGCACAAAGCTCAGTTTCAAATTGATCAAGATTATCAACATAAAATAAGATCCACTGAATCTAATAGAAGATAAACTCATTGACACAGAGAGGGAAATGTCCTAAAAACTACTTCCATGGCTCATGCTCTAAGATCATCAATTCATAAATGTGACCTCATGAAACTGGAAAGCTTCTGTAAGCAAACCATATAGGCAATGGGACTAATCATCAACCTACAGACTGGAGAAAAAAATCTTAACTAACCTCACATCTGATAAAGGGCTAATATCCAAAATATATAAAGAACTCAAGAAACGAAATAAACCAATCAAATATGGGGTATATATCTAAATAGAGATGTCAAGACAGAAGAGTCTAAAATGGCTAAGGAACACTTAAAGATATGTTTAAAGTCCTTAGTGCTCAGGTTAATTCAAATCAAAACAACCCTGAGATTGTACTTTACACCAATCAAATTGGCTAAGATCAAAACCTCAGATGACAGCACATGTTCGTGAAAATGTGGAGAAAAAGGAACACTCCTCCACTGCTGGTGGGACGGAAGCAGGTACAACTTCTCTAGAATTCAGTGTGGAGATTCCTCAGAACATTGGAAATAGGTCTACTTGAAGACCCAGATGTACCACTCTTGGGCATATACCAAAAAGATGTCCCACCATGCCCCAAGGCACATGTTTTTCTATGTTCATAACAGCCTTGTTTATTATAGCTAGAAGCTGCAAATAACCCAGATGTCCCAAAACAGAAGAATGGATACAGAAAATGTGGCTCATTTACACAATGAAATACTACTCAGCTATTAAGAAACAAAGACATCCTGAGTTTTTCAGGCAAATGGATGTAACTCAGAAATATCATTCTGAGTAAGGCAACTCAGAACCAAAAGGACATGCATGGTATATCCTCATTAATAAGTGGATATTAACCAAAAAATTGCAGAACACCCTGTATTCATTCCGCAGAACTTAAAAAAGTTATCAAGCCACAAGTCCCAAGTGAGGACACCTCAATCCCACTTGGAAGGGAGAAAAAGAAATCACAGAGTGGGTGGGGGTGGTGGGAGGGTCTCAAGTGGGGATGGGGACCAGGTGTACTAGAGAAGAATATGATCAGGTATTGGTTAGAAAAAAAAAACCTGAAGCCCTGAGGTACAGCAGAAAGAATGAAAACAGGCAACCTATGGAGGTATGGCGTTGGGGACCTCCCAGAATGTACCAGAGCCCTGGGAGGTGAGAGACTCTCAGGACTCAAATGGAGGTATCTTAGATGAAATGCCCTACAGTGGGGAGTAGGAAATTGTAGATGGGAAGCAGGAACTTGTAGAATCCACATCCAGTAGAAAGATAAGGAAGGCATGAAGTGAGTGATGGGGTTGCCATCCCACGTCAAAAGCTCTGACCCAGAACTATTCCTGTCAAAAAGAACTTCAAGAAAAAAAAACAGAGAAGAGCCTGATGGAAATGATGTCCAGTGAATGGATCAAGGTGGGGCCCAGCTTGGGGAAAGGCCCCAAGGCCTTACACTACTACTGAGGCTATGAAGTGCTCACAAAAGGGGGCCTATTATGACTGTACCCGAATGACCCAAAAAGCAACTGGAAGAGTCAGGTGCAGATATTTACACCCAACCAATGGATAGAAGCTGCTGATCCCTCTGGTTCAATGAGGGAAAAGCTGGAAGAAGCTGAGGAGGAGGGCAACCCTGTATGAGGACAAGCAGTCTCATTTAACCTGGATCTCCAAGACCTCTCTGACACTGAGCCACCAATCAGGCAAAATATACAAGCTGACATGATGCCCCAAACACACATACAGCAGAGGACTGCCAGGTCTGGGTTTAGTCAGAGAAGATGCACCAAACCCTCAAGAGACTGGAGGCCACAGACAGTCTCTTGGGTAGTTCTGGTGAGGTGGGGGTTGAAGACAATTTTGTGGAATTGGTGGGTGGTGGTATGGAATGTGGAACAATCAGAGGGGGGACCTAGAGGGGTATAACACCTGGAGTATGAAGAAAAGATTAAATAAATCAAAAAAGATAAATAAATAAATAAATAAATAAATAAATAAATAAATAAATAAATAAATTCTTAATGAACACTGGCTTTTAAAGGTTTCTTTCTTTTGAGTACTCTCTCTCTCTCTCTCTCTCTCTCTCTCTCTCTCTCTCTCTCTCTCTCTCTCTCTCTCCTTTCTCCTCTTCCTTCTCTTCCTATTTCTCACTTGCTGCTTTGCTCCAGAATATTTATCAACAGTCACCTATTATTCTACCTATGTTTAGAAGGGGTGAGTCTCTGCCTCTTTAAGGTATCTAAGGGAGTTTTTTTTTTCCTACAAAATTAAAATGAGAGTATTGTCCTGGAAATTTCCCAATGCTTGTTTTGTAGTGTGTAGCACTTTCCTGATACTTACAGAGGAGTTCCTGTTAATTGAAAATTTTGCGTCTGTGTATCAGAGGGAGAACAATAAATGGAGAAAGAGAGGATAAGGTGGGAGTACTCATTGTTTTTTAATTGCTGAGAAATAATCTATGCACTAGACACACCAGTGCTTTGGTCATTTCCCAGATAAAACACCCGCTTTTAGCTATCAACGATTACAAACAAATATAGTAAAAATATGTAAGTATATTTTTGTGAGAATATGTTTTCCATTGATTTAATTATCAGAAATAATATTTTTCAGTCCTGTACTTAATTTGTTTAGCCCCTAGATATGAATCCCTGAAATATGTGTACTTGGGCTTTTGAAATATATTGAGATAGCTATCCAGGCTCTATTCTAATCTATCAGAACAATGTATGTCAGTTATAATAAGTATATAATATCCCTAACATAATTACTGAATAATATATAGATAAAGCAAGACATCAAACTTTATCCCTTAGAGATGCCCAAAGATAGCTGATAATAAATAACTCTGAAAAGATAGTTAATAAAATTTATATTTGTCCACTTTGGTGAAGTAAAACCCCTCTGCACAGATATTTCTTTCATGATATAGAATAGAGGTCCTAACTGTCACAGGAACAGATTTATATAGTTTGTCAAAGAATTCTTTACAAGATTACAAAAGAGGTCGAATATAAATGACATAGTCTTTAGTTGAATTGACCTTTTATAAATAGAAATTTGACAAAAAATAATATTTACTCTATGGGTGCTTTCAAAAATAGAATGGTTTGCATGGAACAAGTTAGTATTGGAAGGATTAGAAGTTCGAAGCTATCCTTGGTTACATACTAAGTTGGGGCCAGCCTAGGCTATATGACATCCTGTCTGAAAATATGAAATTACTGGAACCAGTAGTTTATCTTTATGAATCCTATACTTTGGAGACTGAATCATGAGCAATATCAGAAGTACAAGGTCTATCAGTACCAGAAAGTATAAAAAGAATTTCCCCAAACAAAAATAATTTAAGAGTTATACTTAGGGGCATGATTATATTGCCAGGGAATAAAAGCACTTTGAGTTTAGAGTGGTCAGTAATGAGGAGTGAGTATTGCTCTTACACAGGACTCACATTGGTTAGCTCACAGTCACCTTTACCTTGAGCTTCAGGAGGCCTCTGGCACCTGTGGGCATGTGCATTTCCTTACATACATATGTACGTACGAACACATACACACACACACACACACACACACACACACACACACACACACACACATTTAAATAATAGGGGAAAGTACTTTGCTTTATCTATCAGTTTAAAGGAAGTTTGAGTTGAATGTACTTAAAAGAGGTGCCTCATAACCAAAGTATGAAATCTGCTAGTCTTCCACAAATTAGGTGACTCAG
This sequence comes from Mus musculus, assembly GCF_000001635.26. Classification (NCBI taxonomy): domain Eukaryota; kingdom Metazoa; phylum Chordata; class Mammalia; order Rodentia; family Muridae; genus Mus; species Mus musculus. The sequence continues at coordinate 9,179,333 of NC_000087.7, read as the reverse complement.
AGCCACTACTCAAATAAATTACACCCTATAAAATCAAATAACCCCATTTAAAAATGGGGCTCAGAACTGAACAATGATTTCTCGCCCGAGGAATACCGAATGGCAGAGAAGCACCTGAAAAAATGTTTAACATCTTAATCATCAGGGAAATGCAAATCAAAACATCCCTGAGCTTCCACCTCACACAAGTCAGAATAGCTAAGATCAAAAATTCAGGTGACAGCAGATGCTGGCGCAGATGTTGAGAAAGAGGAACACTCCTCTGTTGTTGGTGGGATTGTAAGCTTGTACAACCACTCTGGAAATCAGTCTGGCTGTTCCTTAGAAAATTGGACATAGTACTACCAGAAGATTCAGCAATACCTCTTCTGGGAATACATCCAGAAGATGCCCCAACCGGTAAGAAGGACACATGCTCCACTATGTTCATAGCAGCCTTATTTATAATAGCCAGGGCTGGAAAGAACCCAGGTGCCCCTCAACAGAGGAATGGATACAGGAAATGTGGTACATTTACACAATGGAGTACTACTCAGCTATTAAAAAGCATGAATTTATGAAATTCCTAACCAAATGGATGGACCTTGAGGGCATCATCCTGAGTGAGGTAACCCAAACACAAAGAATCTCTCACTATATGTACTCAGTGATAATTGGATATTAGCCCAGAACCTTAGGATACCCGATACAAGATATAATTTGCTAAAAACATTAAACTCAAGAGAACGAAGACCAAAGTGTGGATACTTTGCCCCTTCTCAGAATAGGAAATGAAACACCCATGGAAGGAGTTACAGAGACCAAATTTGGAAGTGTGACGAAAGGATGGACCATCTAGTGTATGCCATATCCAGAGAACCATCCCCTGATCAGCTTCCAAATGCTGACGCTATGGCATACACTAGCAAGATTTTGCTGAAAGGACCCAGATATAGCTGTGTCTTGTGAGACTATGTCAGCACCTAGCAAACACAGAACTGGATGCTCACAGTCAGCTATTGAATGGATCACAGGGCCCCCAATGAAGGAACTAAAGAAAGCATCCCATGAACTAAGGGAACTGCAACCCTATAGGTGTAACAACAATATGAACTAAGCAGTACCCCGGAGCTCCTGTCTCAAGCTGCATATGTATCAAAAGATGGTCTAGTCGGCCATCACTGCAAAGAGAGGCCTATTGGACTAGTACACTTTATATGCCCCAGTACAGGGGAACTCCAGGGGCAAAAAGGGGGAGTAGGTGGGTAGGGGAGTGGGGGTGGGTGGGTATGGTGTACTTTGGTATAACATTGGAAATGTAAATGAGCTAAATACCTAATAAAAAATGGAAAAAATAAATTACACCCTAGACATGTGCAGCCATGAGGTCCACTGGTAAACTGTGGATAGAGATCAATGGTAGAGCTATTGGATTATGTAAGGGGAGGCTTAAATAAAACTGAGAGAGTCACAGTCTCATGTGATATAAGCTGGCTTTTGTTTGTGTGTTGGTATTATATAGTATTATAATCCTTACTTGCTTTGGAGATATATTCCATATAGTTCAGACTGTCCTTTATCTCACTTAATAGCTCAATATGACTATGAACCACTGATCCTCCTGCTTTCATTTTCCAGAACAGCTAGTATTAAAGAGAGGTACCAGCATGCCCTACTTGATACAGTTTTAGAGATAAAACCCAAGGCTTCATGCATGAGAATAAAGTACTCTACCAAATCTACTTCGGCAGCTGCAAGCCTTCCTGTTAAGGATAAGTCCAAGACAACATTTCTTACCCTTAACACATCATGCCTAAGGCTATAATCATTAATGTCCTCTTCTGTCTAAATCAATATAAACTTCACACAAGCCAGAACCATTTGAGAATATTGAATTTCAATTGAGAAAATAACCCCACCAAACTTTTGCCTGGAAAAGGCTTTGTTGAATTTTATTAATTAATGATTTCTATAGAAGGATATCCCAGTTGGCAGTATCAGCTCTGGACTGATGGTACTGGATGCTATAAAAAAAAAATAGTAGGATGATCAAAACATGGGGAATATGCCAGTATGCAATTTTTCTACATGTCCTCTAATTCAGGTCTTACCTGCTCCAAATTCCAGTCTAGGGTTTCTGGTGTGACTTTCATGTATGATGAATTACAAACTGAACTATGAACCAAAACATTTTCTCTCCCAGTTGATGTTGTTCATGATGTCTTATCACCTAAATACAATCCCTAACTAAGGCAAGTTAGTATGCCAATGTAGCTCATATGGAATACCAAGTACTAAATGTTCACGGTGGGCCAGATAGAGCATAGAAATAATGAACTTCACTGGTCATGATAATGCATACCTAATATCTATGTACGTGAAAGACAGGAGGATGAGTGTAAGTTCAATGCAATGCTGAGCTACATAGGGAGGTTCTGAGTCCAAAACAAAACAAAACAAAAACAAAAACAATATCAAAAACAAAAAAAACACAAAATGGGAGGTTAATGAGATGCTAAACAAATAAAGCACTTGCTAAGCAATTGTGATGGCCTTCATTCCATTCTCAGAACATACATGAATGTAAAGAGGGAACTGCATTCAGCAAAGTGATGCTCTGACTTCCACATGTGCTATAGATCACATATGCTACCACATAATAATAATAGTAGTAGTAGTAGTAGTAGTAGTAGTAGTAGTAGTAATAATAATAATAATAAATGTGTTTAAAAATGAAAAGAAAATTTATTCAGTCATATTATATTAGGCTTATAAAAAAACTAGCACTGAGGAAGAGAAAATGGAGTAGTATTGAAAGTTTGAGGCAAGCATTAACTACATTAAGAAAGTTAGCACCTTATAACTTTCTGTAGGTATCCTGGCCAAAACAAGATACATGAAAGTTTATTTTACACACAAATTCAGACTATAGTCCATCACTGTTGGGGCATCAGTGCAACAGGAAGTAGCAGAAACTTGACACAAGTCAAGAGTATAGATCAAGGAATTGATGTGTGTATGGTTACTAGAACTTAATTTGCTTTCTTTATTCTCATACACTCCAGAATCCCCATCGTAAATAATGGTGCCACAACAAGGGAAGTTCTTCCCATATAAATTAAAAGTAATCAAGATGCAGGCACACAACCATGCTCACAGACTAAGTAGTATAGACAATCCTTCATTTTGATTTCCTTCCCAGGCAATTCTATATTGTTTTATGTATATAACATTAACCATCACAGCTTCATTCATTGTTAACCGGTCACATAGACACATCACATTATGTTTTAGACATGAACTACCAACCCTTATTTCCAAAGTTCTCTGTGTGTTTAATAATGCAAAATACAGTTCAACTTTAAAAGTCCTTATAGTCTTTAAAATTTTTACCACATCAAAAAATGTATTGTGATATCTTGTAAAAACTTATGTTATTGCTATGCGTAATAGAATAATGTAAAAATTATTATCACAAAATAAAAATAAGTATTAGGAATAGAAAGTGATGATTATACAAAAAGCCAAAATCAAGCAGAGAAAGGAAATCCTCCATTTCTGGGGCTTTCCATGGAGAAATCAGCTTTGGTGTCCCAATTCCTCTACATATGCTATCTTCAGCACACACAGAATTTCTCAGCATTTAAACTGATTCCATTTCTCACCTTCAGATGTCCTTGTCCAGATATTAGATCATGTCCCATCATCCTGGCCTTTCTAATACTCTGGAATCTCTACAGTAGCTTAAACTTTACCTTCATAACATCTTCATGCAACAGCCTCTTGGGGCTTCTTTGCCAGGATTCAAACTCTGTCACACAGTTCTGGCCTCAGCTGTTCTTAAAGACTGTCTTAGTATTGCATCTTTCATATATTAAATTTAGAAAAATGTAGACATTGCCACGAATTTCATGACTGGCCCAAGAGGTAACCTAGTTTCACTGGACCATAGCTGTAACATCATATCTACAGTTAATGTATCTGAAACGTTTGACCATGTTTCATCAACACTAGTATCATTGCCGATTGTAAAACATACAGAGTTCCCAAAGCTTTTTAATCATTCCCAATTCTAAGGTATGTTAATTTATTTTTAAACAAATTCAACATATATATTTTTGGTATGAACTTCATTGTACAAATTCCATTTCAAGGACTTGTGACTTTGTGATTAAAAATATGAACATAAGATGTTAAAAAAAAACATAAAATGTATGCACAATGAAATGTTTTGTCCACAGACATCCAAATTCTCTCAATATGTCTTACATTTTCTAGCCTCCATTCTCCATTTAATGTTGCCTTAACTCAAGGGGATTAATGATAAACACCTTCTTTCTGAAAATATTTTTTTTCCAAATTCAATAAAATAAAATAAAATAAAAGCCAATTCAGTTTAAAAGAATGCATTTCTGTTTGATGGAAAACTCAAGTGGATCGTGCTGTGCTTTAAACTATTTCGAGTATTTGATATGCTCTCTACTTTATAGAGTTTGACTCACATTTAAGGGTACCCTGAGAAGTTCTGGTAAGTAATTTTATAATATTCAGTTAAGTTCCTACAAATCCAAAGTAACCAAAATATCTTTCGAAATCTGCAACCCTTGAAAAAACATATTGTCTTGCAGATTTTATAATATATAGACCTGTACTGGCTAGTTTTATGTCAACTTCACACAGCTGGGGTTATCACAGAGAAAGGAGCTTCAGTTGAGGAAATGCCTCCATGAGATCCAACTCTAAGACATGTTCTCAATTAATGAACAAGGTGAAAAGGCCCTTTGTGGGTGGGACCATCTGTGGGCTGGTAGTCTTGGGTTCTATAAGAGAGCAGGCTGAGCAAGCCAGGGGAAGCAAGACAGTGAAGAACAACCCTCCATGGCCTCTGCATCACCTCCTGCTTCCTGACCTGTTTGAGTTCCAGACCTGACCTCCTTAGTGATGTAAGCCAATAAATCTCTCCTTCCTCCCCAAATTGCTTCGTGGTCATGATGTTCTGTCCAGGAATAAAAACCCTGACTAAGACAACACCCTATCCTGTTACATATATTATGCTATTTTTTTCTAAGCCCAGTTTATAGAGATAATTATGTCTGACAGAAAATAAAGCTCATTAATTTGAACAAAGAGTTTCAATAACAGAATTTACTCTAGTTTTGGAGGGTTAACATGGTGAGTCAAAAAAATGAGATGAACTGCCTTGTTGCTGCTCTAAGAACTTAAGAGGTTTTTTTGCAATGATGATTTGTGGGAATTTAAAAGGTATACATAACTACATGTGTATTTGTGTGTGTGAGAGAGAGAGAGATTAGGATAAAGTAATTTGTATTATTATTATTATTATTAACAATTTTTCATACAATATATTTTGAGCATATGTCTCATCCCTGAATACCTCCCAGATTTTTTCCAACCATCATACCCAATTTAATGTTCTTTCTCTTTCTTTCTCTCTCTTTTTCTTTCTCTCTCTAAATGAAAAAAGCAAAAAAGCCTGAATCAACAACAACAAAGTATCATGAAATCAAAAAGCCTCAGAAAATCACACACACACACACACACACAAAACACACACACATATACACACACACACAAACAGAGAGAGAGAGAGAGAGAGATAGAGAGAGAGAGAGAGAGAAAGCCAAAACAAACAACATCAAAGAAGTCCACAAAAATAACATGTGTTGGTCAACTCTCTGTAGGTATTAGTCAACTCTGAAATTTGGTTGACATGCACAGCAATATTCCATCAGAAAAAAAAGAGTTCTTTCATATGCCTGAGGGTCTCAATTTAGAACAGAGTCTATGTACATTTCCCCATCGAAGTGTTGGGATCTCATCTATCTTGAACTTGTACAGGTTTCATTTGTGCTACCACAGTCTTGTGAATTCTTATGTTCAACAACATTTTGTCTGGAAGAGAATGAAGAGGAAACCATATTTTTATGAAACTTAATAAATAAGTTTTCTCCACTTAAGAATAAGAACAAATTTGTTGTTAGAGTTATAACATCTCTCTTTTCTAAGAGACCATCTCATTACAGACATGTGTTCATTCCAACTACGAAATAACTAATATAATAATGTAAACTTTTAGTTATCTTCCAATATTGGTAAATATTTACAATTCAACTGATTTGGTAAATCAATTCAAAACTGACATTACCAATTTGAAAATTAAATAACTGTTTATTAAAATTACTAAGGTATAAAAATAAGCATGATTGCCATCAGAAAATATTGCCTTAATAAAATTAAGCATAAGTGAAGTAACAATTTTACTTAATATAGATTGTATCTCATATTCATCAATACTATTTTAAGATATTATAGTCTTTATTTTATGCATCTGGGATTAGATGACATGCTGAATTTCAGTGCCTGAAATAATAACTAGAGATGTTAGATGACTGGGAGGAAACTGGATTTGATTTTTATACTGATTGTGTTTTTATAATACTAATATTAAATCCATTAGTTACTACACTAAAGCTTTTTGAATCACTTTTTTTCAAATTTTAAAATCTTATGCTACCTCTTACAATACATAGCAAGGCATTATTCAACAGATTCTTAATTTGTTAAATTGTTCTTTGTGAATGACAATGATGTGTAAGAATATTAAAATCATCAATATACTCACCAAATACCTACAATGTTTTTAATATGTTGAAGGAATTTTTATATTCTGCATCTGTTAGAAAAATATCTTAATGTTCATTAGACACAGCCCTGGAAAGAATTAGAGTAATTTTTTTCTTTGAGCTTAGAGATGGGTGAGTCTTTCAGTAACATTTAGAATTTCTTTTTACCATGAGCATTCTTGAATCTCGACTGTCCTGACCCATGAAACAATCGAACAGGGTCTGAGAAACCACCTAAGGAGAGAATGGGGAACAAGAAACACAAAGAATGGACAGCAAGACAAACAACAACAACAACAACAACAACAACAACAACAACAACAACAAAAAAAAAAACCTGATCAAGCTGACAAATTTTGTTTTTCCCAGGCAGGTTTTATACCAATAGAAACAGGAAATGGGGAGTGAAAATGATGCGAAATCACTTTGTTTCTGGGGGAATGCACCTGTTCCCCAAAGCAAGATATTGACTAGGTAAAAAAAGTTCAGCAGGAGGAACAGAACAGAGTGGGTTGCTAAGTACCTGTCCACAAGATATATAGCTATTTGTTCTTAACTGGGACTAGTACTTTCCTACACAGGACTCAACTTTTCCCACAGAAATCTCAACTAAGATAGGACTTTTCCACTAAGGCCAAAACTTTGTTAGTAAGGACTTCTGGCTGACAAGGCAGTTAACTTCACCCACAGTCATTCCCAACACTTGACTATAAATACTGCACCTGGAAATTAAAAATAATATTTGTTTGCATGAGATGCAAGCATGAACATGTCTTGATTGGATTAACAACTTTTGGATTAGAATGGCTAGAAGATAAATACAACAGACAAATTAAAATTAAGTTAACTATTGGGTAAGTAAACCTAATTAATATGCTTTATTGGCAAAACCAGAAACTAATATTGAGAAAACCAGCAAAGTTTCAACATTAAGGTCAAAAGAGCTATGAAACAAAAACCTTTTTAAAAATAGGGATGTGAAAATTTTAATTTCTCATTTGTTTAATGTTGCATGAGACTGTAGAAAAAATAGTGACAATGGGATAGAAGTCAACATAAGATTCAAAGTCACACAAAACATTAAAATAGACAGCATTTGCTAAATAAAAGTGTAATTTCAAAACTTAGTGAAATATTTATTAATAAAATACTATTTGAAAGCATGTGGCAATGAGCAGACTAAAGCCCACACTAAAACGTTAGCTTATCTTTGGAGTTATTAATAGTATGCCAAAATTGGAATGTCTTCCTTTGAGACACGGATGCATTTGATGAAATCATATTCTCTCTAAAATTTTCATAACATCAACACTGCTGACAAGTATGAAGAAAACAATGACTTGACTAGCTATTGATGTTGCAGTAAGTTTGTATTTTATTTTAATTTATTTACATTCCAAATATCCCACCTCCTGATCCCACTTCCTACAGTTCTTCAACCCATTCATCTTCCCCATTTCCTCTGAGAGGGTGTTCCACAAGCCACCCACCCCATCTCACCTCAACATATCCCACACCAGCATCCCTGATGCATCAAGTCTCTCCAGGATTCAGTCTATCCTTTCCCACTGGGCTGCAAAAAGCAATACTCTGCTACATATGTGCCAGGGGCCATGGACTAGCCCAAGTATGCTCTTTGTCTGGTGGCTTAGTCTCTCAGATCTTCCTGGGAGTTTGGGTTAATTGACACTCTTGGTAATCCTATGGGGTTGTCATCTTCTTCAGTTCTTTCAAACTTTTCTCTAACTCTTCTGTATGCGTCCAATGATTAACTATAATTAGCTGCATGTGTCTCAGTCAGTTGTTTTTAGAGACACTAGGGGCCCTGTCTATTAACTGGAGGTGGTCTTTCCAGGTTCCATCTCCAAACTTTTGGGCATTTCGGCTAAGATCACCACCCAGTTCCGGGAGCCTCTCACATCCCAGCTCTCTGGGACTTTCTAGAGTTCCTAAGAGCTCCCCACCACCAGATTACACGTCTAGTACATGGATCAGACCGCCTGAAATTGGAATCATGGATGATTTCAACTTACAAAGAATGTTAGAGAAACAAATGTTTTCTCTAGAAGAATACAGGCTATCACTCATAACCACTGAGCAATCTCTCCAATTCAAGAATATTATTTCTTTAAGACAAGAGGTCTTTTCTTGAAGTTCTTATATTGGAAATTATAGATAAAATCTTTTGTAACATGATGCTAATTGTCTGAGAATATGTTTCCCATCTGTACCTTAAATACTAGATTAATTTAAAATGTTAACTGTCACTAAACAACATTAATAACTATTTTTCATTTCATTTTTCATGCAGGTTATTGTAGACTAAATAAATAGTCTGATGTTATGCTGGGCATGGTTGTGCACGCCTTTATTCCCAGCACATGGGAGGCAGAGGCAGGTGGATTTCTGAGTTCAAGGCCAGCCTGGTCTACAAAGTGAGTTCCAGGACTCTGTCTCACAAAACCATAATAAATAAATAAATAAATAAATAAATAAATGAATGAATAAATAAATAAATAAATAAATAAAATAAAAATTAAAAAAATAAAAAAGAAGTCTGATTTTATTGTGTGAATTGATGCATTTTAAATTAATGCAAAATATAACATATGATTATTCCCACAATGAAGATATCCATAAGATACCTTATGTGATAAAATGTTTTAGCTGTGAACTATATTTTAACAGAGAGATCATTGAAAAGCCCTTAACTTGTGTCCTTTATTATCCGAAATAGGGTGTATTATGTGTATGTATGTATATATGTATGTATGCATTGTATGTGTGTGTCTTTCTGTGAGTGTATTTGAACTTTGTGAGGATGCGAAGAGAAAGTGTTATGAACCAAGCAGTCCAGGAAGGTTGGGTTGGGGTGTCTCCTCTGGAGTTATACATCCCAGGATTTGGCTATATTTGAAGCCAGCAAACTCTAACAATAGTATTGCTAATATCCCCTTCTAAATTTGAATCATATCCCTACACCCATTGCCCAAATTGTTGCTGTATGAACAATATGGATGCTGTAAATTCAAACTCTGCCCTTGTGATTCAATAGCAATCTCAGTTAACTACTAAGACATCTCTTTAAATACTCTTTTGTGAACACAGACAAATAATAAAATTCTTCTAGTTTTAGAGCTTTATGATAGCTATGAATTTCAACAAGATATCATAAGGACCTATTAATGATTAGAGGTTTGGCAAAGGTAAGTGCTTGATCATGTACCATTTTCCACTTTGGTTAATGCTTCACATGTTGAATTATACCATATCAGAATATACATGAATATTTGTCTTAAGCATTACACAGAATAAGAAAATAAACAGAATAGGAAAGTGAATGGAAGATAGTTTTGACATTACTAATTAATTTACAAAATTATTTTTAAGATGGAATTTAAAATGAGAGATAGTAATGGTTAGTGAAGTTCTTAAAAAAAAACGAAATTTTTGTGGAGAAAATAATTTTCTACACTAGATCTTTAGGCTAGTCTGTTCCAATAGGAGAAAATAACTGGTATTGGTAAGACATAATTTTTATTGGCAGTATTCAGTAGGCTAATGCAGAAAAATCATACTTTCCAAGGAAATTTGAGCTATGTAGTGAGATCCTATGGCTTAATAAGTGTTCTATTAATACAAGATACCATCACCAGGAAAATATTGTAAAATGAAACCATTTAATCATGACTTGCTTACAGTTTCAGATATTTAGTTCATTCTTACTGTGGTGGGAGTGCAGTAGCATGTAGACAGACATGTTAATTGAATAGTAGCGAGAGAATCTTCAGGTAGAAAGAAGAGAGAAACTCTGGTCTTGTAATGGACATTTTGAAATATCAAAATAATACCCAGTGTCAATACTTCCAAAAATGTTATACCCATTTCAACAAGGTCATACTTATTCCAACAAGGCCATACCTGCTTACTCTTTCAATAATGTTATTCAGTACTTATTCAAATATATGAACCTCATCCTTATTCACACTGTTTCTAAATACTTTTTTTTAATTGGACACTTTACTTATTTGCATTTCAAATGTTATCTCCATTCCATGTTTTCCATCTACAACCCCTATATCCCATCTCCCCTTTCCCTGATTTTATGAGGGTGATCCCCTAACCTCCAACGCACTCCTGCCTCACCGCTCTAGCATTAGGCATAGAGTGTGGAATAACCACGATACAATTCATAAACTACATGAACTTCAGGAGGAAGTAAGACCAAAGAGTGGATGTTTCCATCCTAATTAAAACGGGGAACAAAATAATCAAGGGACGTAGATGATGGGAGGGAATTGTGAAGAAGAGAAGAGGGGGAGCAAAAAAGAGGGGAAGAATCAGGAATGGGAGAAGACAGGAGAGTTGTTCAGAGGTTAAGGCCATTGAACAGGGGTGTATAGCAACTGGGGGATGAGGAACTGGTGGTAAAAAACAGAAAGTCCCAGATGCTAAGAAAGCAAGAGCTTCCCAGGACTCCAGAAGGATGGCATTAGCTAAAATACTCCCACAAAGGGGACGGGAAAACCTGTCGAGACTAAATATATTATTTAAAGAGAGAAAATAAAGTATTCTCTCCCTTCCTCTTTCTCTGTTTCTGTCTGTCTGTCTCTGTCTCTGTCTCTGTCTCTCCCTCTCCTTTCCTTCATCTCTCCCTCCATCCCTCCCCCTCGGTTGTGTGGTTTGGAATGGTGGTGGTTGTGGTGGTGGAGATGGTGTGTGTGTGTGTGTGTGTGTGTGTGTGTGTGTTTGTGTGCATGTGAACACACACATGCCTGTGAAGAAAGGCCATGGTGTGCATGTATAGCTCAGATGACATCAGAAGTCACTTTTATTTCTCTACAATATAGGACATAAGAGTCAAACTCAGGCTGTCAGGGTTGGCAGGAAACACTTTACCAGTTGAACCATCTCTACTGCCCATAACATAAAGGTCTATATCTAGTTTTGTTTAGTCTATGTATAGTTTAGCTGACTATGGATTTACTTTCTTGGTGTATCCTGGCATAAAGACATTCTTCATATTTCTTTATACTTTATACTTTAGCAAGTAGTATGGTAGTGATGTTACTTTCAGAAATGTAGTATGGTTATTTAAAGTATTACTAATAAAGAAAAAAGAGATAAATGGTATATGAAAACTCTATCCTGACAATGTTTCTGCATATATAAAAATAATCTAAAACAAAAATTGAAGATTAAATAATTAAGTTTGAGATATTCCTTCCTTTTATGAATATTCAGTAGGGATGTATAATTTAGGAGAAATAACAGATGTTTCAAGCCTTTGTTTCATAAGGCTTCTGCTACTCTGAAAATGTTTATGCAAACTGATACGCCCAAAATAAAAATCAGTAAAGAAAATTGTATTTGAACACTGACATTCTTATTATGAACCACACATATGTAAAAAAATTAAAATAGTAACATAGATATTTATCTTGCTAACATTTAAAATATTGAGTAATGAAGTATTTGTGCATATTTTACTGTCTTGAAACAGAATCTCAACAATTACCTTAGGCTGTTTTTTTAACTCAAAGGTCTTCCAATTATGGCTGTAGCTATGAGTATTAACTACCATACCAGCAAGAATTGTTTTAGATATTTACAAGAAAACTATTACCTGGGATATAGGTATCTGCACCGTAGATTTTGTAAGAGAAAGAAGAATAAAATATTAATAAAATAGAATATGTTAAAAAAATTCAGTTTTGTTGCACATTTCCTGAACAGAAAAAAAAATATCATGATTTATATACCATATATCCAGGATTATGTGCATAAGCTTATGTGTATTTGTGTGTGTGTGTCCGCACACACACATGCACATGCACATGCACACACTTGTGCACGTATCTAACTTATTTCTAAACCTATAGCTTACTATAACTCTTCAAAATAAAATATGTTAACTCACAAAATGTCATGTTTACATGATATTAGTTCAATTTTTAGGGTAGAAACCTAGATGTCAGAAAAGTTAGTATTTTTTTATTTTTATATTATGAAGATAGTTGTATACCCTTGTGTATGTTTGACTTTTTCCCTTTAACATAGAAATGAATAATGGTTTGAAAATTTGGTACTCTTTTTCAAACTTTTTGTTTGATCTTCCTGAGTTTTAAATCATGCAACCAGTCCCACTTATCTCCTCATCACCTTGTATTCTGCTTCCATCATTGCAACCACCCCACCAGAATAAGAATCTCATCCTGGAATTTATAATATCACAGTGTATATCCCACAGTGTGCCCTTTTATCTACACTTCTTTGTTTCCAAGTTGTTCATTTTAATGAGTCTTAAGAGCTCTCTGCCTTCTACTATACTATCAGTACTAATGCATAACTGTAACTCCTCTCAGATATCCTGTTGTTGCCCTTTTTCATGGAGATCCTGTAGTATGGGATCTGTAGGGTGGCCATTTTAATCTACTTCAGCAGTTCACCAATGGGGGTCAATGTTGTGGTGGGGCAATTCAAACCCCAGGATCTGGGCCTGAGAGGGATCTGACTAATCAGACCACCAGCTCTGCCACACTAACACCATCTGGGAGAGATTTCCTGCCCTTCCCAAGCTTTCCTTTCCAAAGTTGCAGCCAACAAGGGGCAGAAACAACTTTCATGCTACCATACCCTCAGGGCTCTCTCATTTGTGCCCCTGCCATCAAAGCCAGCTTTACTGTGTTTCCCAGACAAGGTAGATGGGTCATACTCTACAGTGCTACAGCAGGTAAGGGATGGAGCCAGGTCTCTAATTCTCACTCCCTCTGAGCATGCTCACCAGTAACCCCCCAAACCAGGGCCAACTCCCTCCCTGCTGCTCAGATGAGGTGCATGGCCTAATCTCCCAAGTGCTGCAAGAGGTGATTGGGCTCATGACCCCATCAGGGACAGCTCTCTTGCCAAGGGTGGTGAGGGCAGAAGGGAGGGAAGGGGTCTTTCCTTTGTCCAAACCACTGCACATCAAACAAGAGGCAGGACCAGGTACCCATGCCCATGCCCACCAGGCAGCTCATCAGAAAGCCCCAAATCTAGGGCCAGCTCTACTCTGCTGCTCAATCAAGGAAGGCTGTCACTTGAGGCAGGTTTTGAGATCATATATGCTCATGTCTGGCCAGTGTGTAGACAGCCTCTTTTTGCTGCCTGTGGATGAAGATTTATAGCTCTTGGCTTCATCGCCGGCTCTAACAAAAATCTTCCTGAAAACTACCATGATTCTCGGCAAGACAATAATGAAATTAACCTCTGAAACTGTGAGTCAGCCCCAGCAACGTTCTTTTCTTTATAGGAATTACTGTGGTCATAGTGTCTCTTCATAACAACAAAACCCAAATTTCGACACCTTCCATCCATACCCTCCAATTCGTTCTCTAAATTTCTTTCTCACATTCACATTTTATTTTATACTCTATGATAATGATTAAAACGTCCAGGTAATAGTAAATAAACAGTAAATTACTAAGATTTTTTTTTGTGAATCTATTCAACATTTTATCATTTTTATCATAAATGTAACACTGTTCTTGTTTCGAATACAAATAAAATCTTAAAGAAAAATGAACTGTAATAAGAGGATATTAGCCAAAGAAGTACAGATTTCCTAGGATACAATCCACAGAACTCAACAAACTTAACAACAAGAAGGGTCCAAGTGAGAATGCTTCAATCACACTTGTAAGGGAGAAGAAAGAAATCACACAAGGCAGAGAGAGAGAGAGAGAGAGAGAGAGAGAGAGAGAGAGTGGGAGAGAGAGAGGGAGAACTAGGTGGGAGATGGGAGGGGGAGGAAAAAATGAACACATTCAGGTATGGGAAGGCAGGAGAGAGGCCGTGAGGGTTAGCAGCTCTCCCAAGTCTGCCTGCCCAGAGCATAGGAGGAACTCTGGCCAGATGTGGGCTATCCTTCCTACCACTCCTTCCCCTGCCCTCATTAGTTTCCACATATTTGGTGCTAAATTTTCATTTTTTATGAAGTCTATGACAATCCTAGAACTAAGGTATCACAAAACTGGTTCATCCTTGTTTTCTGCAATGATCACTTTTCATACTATTAAAAGAGCTGGAGTCCTATTCATCCCTCCATGTTAAAATTAACTAGGTCCTAAGATTGCTGTTTTTACTGACTGCATGTGCTGCTGTTCCCAGTGCATGTCTCCATTCAGAGATCAAAAACCAGCAGCAGCCTTATGACTTGACTAGGACAATTGAGACTCCTGAAATGGGTTACTGGGCCCAACTGGCTAATAAAGAAAAACCACTTGGGATGCCATGATTTCCATATTTAACGTTTGATCTGTGCCGGGTGGCTGATAACTCATGGCCTGACACCCAACAGACTTTAAAACATTCATACACTAAGTAGACTTAGGGAGAATTTTGTATATGTCTGGGGAAAAGAGAACTGTGGCATATGGGGAACCAGAACAATTCTATTATGCTTTTTGGGGTTGTGAAACATCGGGATAGAAGGCATCAATGGAAGATTTTATTACAGTCACCTGACAGGGGAGGGAATCTGAAGTTCAACTAAAGTTCACCAGCCTAGGAAAGCAGGAAAAGGGCTGGGAAACTGGGAAACCTTGGGGCCTCCGATTTTATATTATTGGGGGGAAAAAACCTCAAACTCATTTTCACAATTAGGCTCCTGATAAAACCAATAGTAAACCCCCTGAATGTGACTGTAGGACCAAACCGAATTTTGGCAAACACTAAACCTATACCAAGAGGTCTTGCCCTGAAAAACCTATGCCAAAGTCTGTTCTCAAACCAGTGTTTGTTGACCTCCCAGTCCTTCCCCAACAGGCTCTGCGCCCCCGTAGATCTGCTCTGGTCAAGGATGCTAAAAACCTTTCAGATTTAGACCAGTTCCCAACCAGTGCTAACCATCTTCTGCTGGCTGTGTTATTATGCCAGAAACCCTTTTTATGAAGATGTTGGTTTTATGTCTAAATATAATGAGTCTGAGAGAGACACTGCATGCATATGTTCCCAAGAGAAGAACCTTAACCATACAGACCATATCAGGACAGGGGACCTGCCTGGGAAAAGTTCCCTTGTTACATCAACATATTTGTAACCAGAATACCCCCATGGTGTATTCCAAATGGGTTATTTCCCCTGAACAGGCATGGTGGGCCTGTTCAACAGGGTTGACTCTGTGTGTGCATGGAGAGGTTCTTAATTCCCCTACTGCAAAGGAGTTCTCTATTCTAGTCCAATTGGTGCCATCCATAACCTATTATTCAGAGGAAATAGTGCTGAAGAACCTAATAGGGCATGTTGGGGGAGACCTCAAAAGACAGAAGAGAGAAACTATTTCCCTAACGTTGGCTATAATTTTGGGAGCAGGGCTACCTAGTGCAGGCACTGGGATAGCAGCTCTAACATTGTAAGAGAATAACTATACAGACTTATATTAGATACAGATCAAGACAGCCAATGCTTAGAAAAATCCATTGCACACCTAGAGTGAAATGTAGATTCCCTGGCTGAGGTAGTTGAACAGAACATACACGGGTTAGACTTTGTGTTCCTGCATCAGGGATCCACTTAGACTTGAACTACTTTTTCTTTCTTTTCTAGATATATTGGATTTTTTGCTAATATTCATTATAGAACAATATGTGACATGTTCGTAAAAAACATTCCTAAATGTTCCATAACCTTCCCAAACTCTGTCTCTACCTGGAGACCAACTGTTTAAATATATTAGCCTACTCAAAATATTATATATTCAAATCATAATAAGACTGAAGCTATGGTGACAGCTAGAGGCGTAAATTGTTTCTGAGTAAAATTTTCACACTAAATGGACAACTGTGACCATAGAACAGGCACTGAGTTAACATGTCAGTGGTGGGCATAAATATACCACCTCCTGTTTAAACATGTACACTGTGTTTAAACTGTAAGACAGAATTTGCAACACCTATTCCCTTGTTTGTCTTCCCAATATTTTATTATTGAATAAAGCTTACTTGTTTGAACTTTATTACTTGTCTATTTGGTTGTTATATAGGAGATAGGTTGCCAGGCATATTACTTCTATGACTTATACCTTTGTGATTGCTAGTCTTAGTTGTTAACTTTACTGAATATTGAATTAACTGAAAGTGAAAAGCACTGGATATAAGTGATTTTTGGTTCATTGCCTCATTTGAGGTCTAAAAACCTATCCTAACTCTGGGACACATATTCTTGTGCTAGCCTATGTAAAGCACATAGAAGACCCCTTTGGTTTTTGCCTGCTTGTCTTCATTCTCACAGGTATGCTTGTTCTTTTGAAGGTTTTAGAGTATATTTCTTTGAGAGCCCAACATATACTGAAGAACATCTGGGAAATTCAGCCTTTTGGACAGAAGATCTATTGGATTCCTTTACTATCTGACCATAGACATCTATTTTTAAATACCTGGGCTGGACCACAGTGTAATATTTCAAATGTGATCCCCTTCAGCATATTCCCTCCATGAGGCCCCTACCACACTTCCCTCCATTCTCTAAAAGGTTACTCTCCCACCCACCTCTCTAGAATTCAACTTTTCTGGGGACATAAATCTTCCACAGGACAAGCACACACCCTCATCGCACTGAGGCCAGACAATGCAATCCTCTGCTACATATGTATAGTAGGGGTTATGTACTAGTACCTGAGAATTCTGGGAAATCTAGTTTTTTCATGGTGTTGTTCTTCCTATAGGGTTGTAATTCCCTTCAGTTCCTTCAGTCTTTGATCAAACTCTTCCATAGGGGTTCCTGTGTTTAGACCAATGGTTGGCTGTAAATATCTGCATCTGTCTCAGTCAGTTGATGGCATAGCCTCTTTTAGGACAGTCATGCCATGTTCATGTCTGAAAGCATATCTTGGTCAATTAACAAATGGGACCTTCTGAAACTGAAAAGGTTCTGTAAGGCAAAGGACACTGTCAATAGGACAAAATGGCAACCTAGTAATGGAGAAAAGTTCTTTACTAACCCTATATCTGATCGAGGGCTAATATTCAAAATATACAAAGAATTCAAGAAGCTAGACTCCAAAAAAAAAAAAAAAAAAAAAAACAAAAAACAAAAAACAAAAAACAACCTAATGAAAAAATGAGCTCTAGAGCTAAACAAAATTCTCAATTTAGGAATCTCAAAAGCCTGAGAAGCACCTAAAGAAATGTTCAACATCCTCATTTATTGTGAAATAAAAATCAAAAACACGCTGAGATTCCATCCTAAACCAATCAGAATGGTTGAGACCAAAATGTCAGGTGAAAATTGCTGCTAGAGCAAATGTAGATAAAAAAGAACACTTTATCTTTGCTAGTGGGATTGCAAAGTGTTTTCCAGATTCCATAATCTGGAAAATATTCTGGCATTTCTTCACAAAATTGGAAATAAGTCTATCTGAATATTCATATATACAACTTCTGGGCATATACCCCAAAATGCTCTACCATATCATGAGTAAACCTTCAGTGTTTACAGCAGCCTTAATTATAATAGCGGGGGTTCAGGGACTATGCCGAACTTAGGAAATTAATCTGAACAGGTAAGAGAGTGCACCACAGAACTGGACAGCTTCTGGGACAGGCGGAGCCACAGAACCGCTGAGGCAGCACGCTTTTCGGGCCATAGAAAGCTAGCCACCCTCCCAACCAAAGGACAGGTATCTGCCTGGTTAGGAAGGCCTCAGCCACAGGAGCAGCGGATGCCACCTTGGTTCTGGGACGCCACCGAACTTAGGAACTTAGTCTGCACAGGTGAGAGTGTGCACTTCTGGGACCTGCCAAGCAACACAGCTTCTGGAAAAGGTCCTGCTTTCGGCCCACTTCTTCAGCCAGGAGGAGGTCCAAACACAAGATAATCTGTGCACCTTCCCTGTAAGTGGAGAGCTTGACAGCAGAGAGAGCTCTGAGCACTGAAACTCAGAGGAGAGAGTCTGTCTCCCAGGTCTGCTGATAGACGGTAACAGAATCACCAGAAGAACAATCTCTAAACAGAGTCAACTATAACAACTAACTCCAGAGATTACCAAATGGTGAAAGGTAAATGTAGGAATCTTACTAACAGGAACCAAGACCACTCACCATCATCAGAACCCAGCACTCCCCCTTCGCCTAGTCCAGGGCACCTCAACACACCTGAAAACCTAGACCCAGTTTTAAAAACATATCTCATAATGATGGTAGAGGACATCAAGAAGGACTTTAATAACTCACTTAAAGAAATACAGGAGAACTCTGCTAAAGAGTTACAAGTCCTTAAAGAAAAACAGGAAAACACAATCAAACAGGTAGAAGTCCTTACAGAAAAAGAGGAAAACACATCCAAACAGGTGAAGGAAATGAACAAAACCATACTAGACCTAAAAAGAGAAGTAGACACAATAAAGAAAACTCAAAGTGAGGCAACACTGGAGATAGAAACCCTAGGAAAGAAATCAGGAACCATAGATTTGAGCATCAGCAACAGAATACAAGACATGGAAGAGAGAATCTCAGGTGCAGAAGATCCCATAGAGAACATCGGCACAACAATCAAAGAAAATGGAAAATGCAAAAAGATCCTAACTCAAAATATCCAGGAAATCGAGGACACAATGAGAAGGCCAAACCTACGGATAATAGGGGTGGATCAGAATGAAGATTTTCAACTCAAAGGACCAGCAAATATCTTCAACAAAATTATTGAAAAAAAACTTCCCAAATCTAAAGAAAGAGATGCCCATGAACATACAAGAAGCCTACAGAACTCCCAATAGACTGGACCAGAAAAGAAATTCCTCCCGACACATAATAATCAGAACAACAAATGCACTAAATAAAGATAGAATACTAAAAGCAGTAAGGGAAAAAGGTCAAGTAACTTATAAAGGCAAGTCAATCAGAATTACACCAACTTTTTCACCAGGAAAAGCTAGAAAGAGCCTGGACAGATGTTATACAGACACTAAGAGAACACAAATTCCAGCCACGGCTACCATACCCAGCTAAACTCTCCATTACCATAGATGGAGAAACAAAAGTATTCCACGTCAAAAACAAATTCACATATTACCTTTCCACAAATCCAGGCCTTCAAAGGATAATAACAGAAAAAAAAAAAAAAAAAAAAAAACTAGGAAGGGAACCTTGCCCTAGAAAAAACAAGAAGGCTATCCCTCAACAAACCTAAAATAAAACAGCCTCAAAAACAGAATGCCTAATTTAACAACAAAAATAAGAGGAACCAACAATTACTTTTCCTTAATATCTCTTAATTTCAATGGTCTCAACTCCCCAATAAAAAGATATAGACTAACAAACTGGCTACACAAACAAGACCCAGCATTTTGCTGCTTACAGGAAACTCATCTCAGAGAAAAAGATAGACACTACCTCAGAATGAAAGGCTGAAAAACAATTTCCCAAGCAAATGGTATGAAGAAACAAGCAGGAGTAGCCGTCATAATATCTGATAAGATTGACTTACAACCCAAAGTCATCAAAAAAGACAAGGAGGGGCACTTCATTCTCATCAAAGGTAAAATCCTCTAAGAGGAACTATCAATTCTGAATATCTATGCTCCAAATACACGGGCAGCCACATTCATTAAAGAAACTTTAGTAAAGCTCAAAGCACACATTGCACCTCACACAATAATTGTCGGAGACTTCAACACACTACTTTCACCAATGGACAGATCAAGGAAACATAAAGTAAACAGGGACACAGTGAAACTAACAGAAGTTATGAAACAAATGGATCTGACAGATATCTACAGAACATTTTATCCTAAAACAAAAGGATATACCTTCTTCTCAGCACCTCATGGTATCTTCTCCAAAATTGACCACATAATAGATCACAAAACAGGCCTCAACAGATACAAACATATTGAAATTGTCCCATGTATCCTATCAGATCACCATGCACTAAGGCTGATCTTCAATAACAAAATAAATAATAGAAAGCCAACATTCACGTGGAAACTGAACAACACTCTTCTCAATGATATCTTGGTCAAGGAAGGAATAAAGAAAGAAATTAAGGACTTCTTAGAGTTGAATGAAAATGAAGCCACCTCATACCCAAACTTATGGGACACAATGAAAGCATTTCTAAGAGGAAAACTCATAGCTCTGAGTGCCTCCAAAAGGAAACTAGAGAGAGCACACATTAGCAGCTTGACAACACACCTAAAAGCTCTAGAACAAAAGGAAGCAAATTCACCCAAGAGGAGTAGATGGCAGGAAATAATGAAACTCAGGGGCAAAATCAACCAAGTGGAAACAAGAAGAACTATTCAGAGAATCAACCAATCGAGGAGCTGGTTCTTTGAGAAAATCAACAAGATAGACAAACCCTTAGCCAGACTCACTAAAGGGCACAGGGAAAGCATTCTAATTAATAAAATCTGAAATAAAAAGGGAGACATAACAACAGATCCTGAAGAAATCCAAAAAACCCTCAGTTCCTTCTACAAAAGGCTATACTCAACAATACTGGAGAACCTGGATGAAATGAAGAAGTGTCTAGACAGATACCAGGTACCAAAGTTGAATCAAGATCAGGTTAATGATCTAAACAGCCCGATATCCCCCAAAGAAATAAAAGCAGTCCTTAATAATCTCCCAACCAAAAAAAAAGCCCAGGACGAGATGGGTTTCGTGCAGAGTTCTATCAGACCTTCAAAGAAGATCCATTCCCAGTTCTGCACAAACTGTTCCACAAAATAGAAACAGAAGGTATTCTACCCAACTCATTCTATGAAGCCACAATTACTCTGATACCTAAACCACAAAAAGACCCCACAAAGATAAAGAACTTCAGACCAATATCACTTATAAATATTGATGCAAAAATCCTCAATAAAGTTCTTGCTAACCAAATCCAAGAACACATCAAAACAATCATCCATCCTGACCAAGTAGGTTTCATCCCAGGGACGCAGAGATGGTTCAATGTACAGAAATCCATTAATGTAATCCAGTATATAACAAACTCAAAAACAAAAACCACATGATCATCTCGTTAGAAGCTGCGAACACATTTGACAAAATCCAACACCCATTCATGATAAAAGTCTTGGAAAGATCAGGAATTCAAGGCCCATACCTAAACATGATAAAAACAATCTACAGCAAACCAGTAGCCAGCATCAAAGTAAATGGTGAAAAGCTTGAAGCAATCCCACTAAAATCAGGGACTAGACAAGGCTGTCCACTCTCTCCCTACCTATTCAACATTGTACTTGAAATCCTAGCCAGAGCATTTAGACAACAAAAGGAGATCAAGGTGATACAAATTGGAAAGGAAGAAGTCAAAATATCACTTTTTGCAGATGATATGATAATATGTATACGTGACCCAAAAATTCCACCAGAGAACTCCTAAGCCTGATAAACAGCTTCAGTGATGTAGCTGGATATAAAATTAAATCAATCCAGTCAATGGCCTTTCTCTTCACAAAGGACAAACAGGCTGAGGAAGAAATTAGGGAAACAACACCCTTCTCAATAGCCACAAATAATATAAAATACCTAGGCATGACTCTTAGGAAGTAAAAGATCTGTATGACAAGAACTTCATGCCTCTGAAGAAAGAAATTAAAGAAGATCTCAGAAGATGGAAAGATCTCCCATGCTCATGGATTGGCAGGATCAATATAGTAAAAATGGCTATCTTGCCAAAACAATCTACAGATTCAATGCAATCCCCATCAAAATTCCAACTCAATTCGTCAACAAATTAGAAAGAGCAATCAGCAGATTCATCTGGAATAACAAAAAACCTAGGATAGCAAAAACTCTTCTCAAGGATAAAAGAACATCTAGTTGAATCACCATGCCCAACCTAAAGCTGTACTACAGAGCAATTGTGATAAAAACTGCATGGAACTGGTATAGTGACAGACAAGTAGACCAATGGAACAGAATTGAAGACCCAAAGAAAAACCCACACACCTATGGTCACTTGATCTTTGACAAGCAATCTAAAACCATCCAGTGGAAAAAAGACAGCATTTTCAACAAATGGTACTGGCACAACTGGCTGTTATCATGTTGAAGATTGCGAATTGATCCATTTCTATCTCCTTGTACTAAGGTCAAATCTAATTGGATTAAAGAACTCCACATAAAACCAGAGACATTGATACTAATAGAGGAGAAAGTAGGGAAAAGCCTCGAAGATATGGGTACAGGGGAAAAATTCCTGAATAGAACAGCAATGGCTTGTGCTGTAAGATCGAGAATCGATAAATGGGACCTCATAAAATTGCAAAGCTTCTGCAAGGCAAAAGATGCCTTCAATATGACAAAAAGACCACAAACAGATTGGGAAAGGATCTTTACCTATCCCAAATCGGTAAGGGGACTAATATCCCATACATATAAAGAACTCAAGAAGGTAGACTCCATATATTCAAATAACCCCACTAAAAATGGGGCTCAGAACTAAACAAAGAATATGCCCCAGTACAGGGGAACGCCAGGGCCAAAAAGGGGAAGTGGGTGGGTAGGGGAGTTGGGGTTGGTGGCTATGGGGGACTTTTGGTATAGCATTGGAAATGTAAATGAGCTAAATACCTAATAAAAAATGGAAAAGAAAAAAAAAGAAAATATATATATCATAAAATTCTGAAATATATAACCTAAGGTTGCTCTTTAAGTCCTTGAAAAAAATAAAAACAAAAGTTATAGTAAGAAATAATAAAATCAAAGGCAGACATGAATGTGAACTTGAGCACAGAATAAGGCAACTCAAACAAAAAAATACATTCTTTTAAAAGCTTAAAATAATAAAATCAAATAAAAAGTGTAAAATACAAAAGTGGGTGGTGAGTGGGAGATGCTAGATATACAAATGACATGAGAAAGAGAGACCAAGAGAGACGAAAAAAGGATTTTGGAGCTCTCCCAGGAACAGAAGGAAATTTGGAGATGTACTGTTTCTCTTTGCCCCATACAGGAGACATCCATAATTCTGGTTACATCAAGTTCTCTACCCTCTCTGTATTGTCTGTGTTTGATGCACCAGTCTTTCCATGTGTCAATTCGTGTCTGTTTTTGTTTTGTTGTCTGAACAACTGTTGTTCTTTTTCATGTTGAATAAAAATAGTTAAAACTTAAAAAAAAAAAAAAAAAAAAAGATTTCTCACCAGAGGAATACCGAATGGCAGAGAAGCACCTGAAAAAATGTTGAACATCCTTAATCATTAGGGAAATGCAAATCAAAACAACGCTGAGATTCCACCTTCACACCAGTCAGAATGGCTAAGATGAAAAATTCAGGTGACAGCAGATGCTGGTGAGGATGTGGAGAAAGAGGAACACTCCTACATTGTTGGTGGGATTGCAAGCTTGTACAACCACTCTGGAAATCAGTCTGGCGGTTCCTCAGAAAATTGGACCTATTACCACCAGAAGATCCAGCAATACCTCTTCTGGGCATATATCCAGAAGATGTCCCAACCGGTAAAAAGGACATATGCTCCACTATGTTCATAGCAGCCTTATTTATAATAGCCAGAAGCTGGAAAGAACCCAGATGCCCCTCAACAGAGGAATGGATACAGAAAATGTGTTACATTTACACAATGGAGTCCTACACAACTATTAAAGAGAATGTGAGTTTCCTTAATTCGGATTCCAGATTTGGAGTATAGGGGATGTGATTACTTGGCATTATTCTATTTTAATTCATTCATTCATTCACTCAACCCTGTCCACCTTCTTATTATTACACATCCCATATCTACTGACCATCCACTGTATCCAAGAGCATGTCCCCAAGCCACCTGATCTCTCAACACCCAGGGGCCTCTAGCCTCTTGAGACCTCAGTGCATCATCTCTGATTGAACAGAGATCAAATTTTTTTTCAGTGTATATTTTGGGGATAATCTAATAGTTGGTATATGCTGCCTGTTTGGTGGTCTATCATTTGGGAGAATTCTGGTCCAGAATAATTGAGACAGCAGGTCCTCCTAAAGGGATACTCTCCTCTTCAGCCTCCTTCAGTCTTTCTCCAATTCCCCAATGGTTCAGCAGATTCTGTCCATTGGTTGGTTGCAGACATATGCATCTGATTGTTTCAACTGCTCATTAGGTCTTCAGAAGTGCATTCATGCTAGTATTCACATTACAATTATGTGAATTCAGAAGCCAGCAGAGTTCGTGGACTGCAAGCAGGTCTTCTGAAAAAGCAATGCATGATATAATTACCTGAATTTTCTCTCAGTGCTCTTCAATATTGTGTCTATGTGATGCAATATTCCACTCTATTTCTCTATCTCTGTCTCTGTTTCTGTCCCTCTCTGTCTCTGTCTCTCTCTGTCTCTTTGTCTCTCTCTCTCTCTGTCTCTCTGTCTCTGTCTCTGTCTCTCTCTGTCTATCTGTCTCTCTGTCTCTGTCTCTGTCTCTGTCTCTGTCTCTGTCTCTGTCTCTCTCTCTCTCTCTCTCTCTCAATATCTATTCCTCTAACACTCAGTATGACTAATGATTCTCTTATCTTCTCTTCTACAAAGGGGATGATATTTTAATGTCATCTG
This sequence comes from Mus musculus, assembly GCF_000001635.26. Taxonomy (NCBI): domain Eukaryota; kingdom Metazoa; phylum Chordata; class Mammalia; order Rodentia; family Muridae; genus Mus; species Mus musculus. Next base: position 9,154,188 of record NC_000087.7, on the reverse strand, counting down.
CAAATTGTTATTCTGAATCGGAGTAGGGAAAGGACACTTTAAATCTGTTGTTACACCCAAGAGCATGGCTTTTAAAACCTGGTGAATCAGTAGAAGATGAGACAATGTATAGAAGAGGTTGCTTCTTTTGCTTTGGTTTGGTTTAGCTTTGTTTATTTCTGTTACACTCAATCATTAGAAGAAACTCTGAGAAATACTGCCTAATGCAAATTTCCTGAAGGCAAATAGGTACCTCAGAACCAAATTTATATTTCTCAGTTACAATATATAATATATATTATTAGAGATATTTTTTCATTAAACCTTGAACAGAATTTTTCTCTGATTTTAACAAAATTGCAAAGTACATGGGGGATAAAGGTGCACACTCTCAGGTGTGCATGGAATGACAATATGTTGAAGACCTTATTAGCCTCCATGTCCTTACCCTATATGCCATCTTGGAAAAAAAATATACCCTAGCCAATGCAGAACACCAGCATGCTGAAAGTCAAGAAAATGGCTTACTTGAATATGCCAGGGAGATTTCTAACCAAAATGTCACTGTGTATATCTCTAACACAAGGTAGACCTGGTATTGCAAGAGACAGTAAAGGGCAGTAACATTGGTGCACTCTAGGATATGGGCCTGTTCTAAGTGTACATCAATAACATCAAAAGAGAACGAAAATTTGCAGCCTAATTGCATAAAGGATATAGATCTATCTATCTATTTATCTATAGATTAGATAGATAGAAAGATAAATAGATAGATAGTTATAATAAATACACAATGATACACACACAAACATACATATATATTATATATAATATAACACTTATAAGCATATACATATAATTCATATATACACATATCCATCTGTTAAACAAATATGATATATGATATTTGTGCACAGCAAGATTTCAGTTTCATAATGATGATCATCTTTACATATAATCAAATGAATCTGACTTTTTTGTCTACTTCAATCTAATTTATATCACTCTTCATATATTAGAAACTCTTGATACATTTTAATAAATATCAGTAATCCTATTGCTGAATATAGAAATGTTTGTTTCATTTTCTCTTCATTTTTGTCTTGGTTATATTGTTTAATTTCATATCCCATGTTATCTCCTGTTTTAGATTTCCCCCTGGAAATCCCTCATCTGACAATCTCACCTGCCTCCGAACCTGTGCTGTCCCATCAATTCACCCACTCCATTTCTATACTAGAAAATCCTACCGCCTGATTTTACTGGACTTAGGATCAGTTATCTACTTTCTCATTCACAAATGCTATCTCTGTGAGATGTAAACTTTACTGTTGTATAGTAAATTTGATATTGGTAAATTATCATGTCAAGAAAAACTAACTACAATCAAGCAGGATTGGTCCAACAGATTGTAAATGTTCAGCAAGTTTACCCCATTCACTAGGTATTATGCCCAATGCAACAAGTTTAAGAAATGTTCCTGACCCAACTAGCAGCTGAAAGAGTCAGATGCAAACACTTGCACCCAACCAATGTCTTGAAGCAGTTCAACCCTATTGTTGAATTAACTAAGTTTAAAAGATGGTGAAGAGGAGGGCAGCCCTGTAGAAGGACCAACAGTCTCAATTAACTTGCTCCCCCAAGATGTCTAAAACTCTGGACAACCAAGGAGACAAAATATGCCTGCTGATATGAGGCCTCCAACACACATAAAGAAGAGGATTGCTGGGTGTGTGTTCCATCTGAATAGATGCACCTAATTTTCAAGAGAATGGAAGTTCCAGGGGGTATAGATTTCTGGTAGTTTAGAGGTGAGGTGTGGAGACATTTTTGTGGAGAGTATGAGGTGTGAAGGAGGTATGGGATGTGGAACAATTGGAGGGTAGATAGGGTGGTGAATAAAATCTGGACTGTAAATAGAAATACTTATAAAGAAAGAAAAAAACGACAAAAGTTATTGCAATTGCACTGAATTGTGGAATATTAGTGGAGAGTGGTGTGTTCAAGGGTTTTATTTCATTTTCTCTATAAAAATGCATTCATGGAAAGCAAGTATTAAGATTTTTAAGGATCCAGGACTATTTTGGCAACTGTTCAGAGAATGTTCTGCCAATGCTGGATATCTGAGTTCTGTTCCTCTATCGTCGTCTGCTATTTCATAACTGTTTTTGTGTCCCTTAAACTGCAGTTTGAATATCAAGATGTTCTTTGCAAACATGACATCTTCAATCCAGTTTCAATGAGTAAAATGTGGATTTTAATGCAGGATGTATTCCTTAAAGGGATGTTTCTGTGGAGACTAACATGAAGAGACATTTTTTTTTAAAATGATGATGCATTTTAGACCAAATTCTCATGCTTTTGATGGATGAATGTGAAGGATTTAGTGTAGCTGCAAACATACACTTATCTTTTTGGAAATGTTATTTTCTAGGATGTAGTAAAATCAAAATGTTGCCTCCATTTTCATCTATTTAGAATTTTCGGAGTCCAGGACCTCAATCTGATCCGGAAAATGAGGCCAGATTATCATAAAAATTGAATACATGATAATATCAGTTTTAACATTTTCTTTCCTAACAAAATGATAACTGCTTGTTGACATATTTACAAACTTTCTTTATTTTATTCTGTTTTTGTTTACATTCCTTTATCGTATTTTTACAGTGGAGTAGTTATCCCTGTCTCAGCCTGCACCCTGACTTCCTCATCACATACCTCTGCCCTCATCAGCAATAGGATATCCACACATCCCAACCCCCACATATTCCCAATGCCTAGGACCTCAACTTTCTCTGGTGTTTAGGTGTATCTTCTTCCATTGAGGCCAGGTCAGGCAATCCTTTCTGTATATGTGTCAGGGTCTCATATCCGCTGGTGTATGCTGCCTAGTTAGTGGCATATTATCTAAGAGATCTTAGTTGTCCAGAGTAGCTGACAGTGATGTTGGTCATTCTATTGGTCACACTCCTCAGCTTCTTCCAACTAGCTCCTTATTTCAAAAACAGGGTTCCTCAAATTCTGTCAATTGTTGGATAAGATATGTGTATATTAGAAAGCAGAAAAAAAAAAGAATGAATTCACCTTAGAATACAGAGCCATATTTTGGAGAACACTGAAAAAAAACAGAGAGTATTCTCTCATGAATATGTTCCTACTGGAAATAAGAAAAAGTGTTCTTATTTCATATTTGTTGATTCTTTAGGTTGATTTTTTTCTCTGATACTTTTATTTATAGCCCTATTTGACCTGGGACTTAATTTCTATGCAAGGTCATAGATTCAATTGCCAAATCCAATTTAATTGGAAAATAGCAGGACAGAAATCTTCATGAAAAAAATGATGAATAGCATTGAAATAAAAATTTGAGAACTTTATTTCTTCCAAAGGAAACAAGAAAGTAAATGAGTAAAGATTTTATGGAGAATGTACATTAGATTGGTGGATAAATATTTCTAGACATCACTGGATGAATAAATGTGAATTATTCCAAAACAAGATAAATGCAGTGTAAGTCAATAATTTAAAGAGATGTACCAAATTAATATTTGACAGTATTCCTGAGCTATGTGTTCAGATATCTGACTTCTATCTGACACCTTGGATAGAATTTAAGTCTGGTCTTATTTCAATGATGTAGATCTTGGGTGTAAAGATGCATCCAAGCATCACTGCACTGGATGCCAAGATTTAGAAGACCTCTACAGCAGCCATGACCATGCCCTTAGTCCTATGTGAGTCATGGAGGAAGGTGACATAAACACTGCAGAATCCTAGCACGACAAAGGTCAGGAACTTGGCTTCATTAAATGTTTCAGGAAAATTCTTTGCCACGAAATCCACAGTGAAGCTTCCAAGGGCAAGGCAGGTCAAGTATCCCAAAATTCAGTAGAATGCAGTAACTGAACCCTTGTTGCACAAAATGATTATCATTATCATCAATATCAACAAATATCAATATCAACAAAAGGAGGAGAAACTGAGAGCCAGATTGCCCACAGAATACATTGATATGGAACATATCAGAAGGATGTATTTCATTGAACCTGATAAAAGGAGGTTCCTTAAACCTCTTCCAGGTTCTGTGATTATGAAAGCCAAACTACAATGATTGTTTTGGCAAGCAATGTGGAAACAGACACCATGAATGCAATTCCAAAAGTGATTTGTTGTAAGGCTACATTTTTTTTCTGTTAGGAAGACCAATGAAGAAAAAGGAGCATGAGAAAATGGAACATGAGTGACATGAGTAGCTGATGAGAAATGAGGAAAGACATAGAAGGAAGGACAGGAAGCAAGTTAGAGAGTAAGAAAGGTTAAAGCTTAGAGAAAGAGGTGAAAGCTTAGAGAGAGTAAGGATTGTAAAAGTTGAGAGAGAGAGAGAGAGAGAGAGAGAGAGAGAGAGAGAGAGAGAGAGAGAGAGAGAGAGAGAGAGAGAGAGAGAGAGAGGGAGGGAGGGAGGGAGGGAGATAGAGAGAGAGAGAGAGAAGAGAGAGACAGAGAGAAATAGAGAAAGAGGGAGACACTGAGGTAGGGCCAAGTAGCCTCTCATATATTGGGCTTGCTATCTTGCTGTTGCTAGGTAACTGGAAGGAATCTAACCTGAATATCAGAAGCTTTGGTCATTTTGTATATAACTTCTAGCCATTACCCTATCCTGAGCAGGGGTGCCTGTGGGTTGGATAAATTCACCAGGGGCCAGTGTTCCAGAAGTACTGAGGAAATGCCTTCCTTCCCATGTAGGTGAAAATTACGACCCATTAGGTTTCATCAGGTTTAAGGACTTCAGCATGACTGGAGACCAGGCATTTGGTACATAGCCCAATGCCCCAAACTCAATGATCAAATTTAACTCTAGGATCCAGAGTTTGTGGTTTCTCAGCAAAACAACAGCACAGACGATGTGAGTTTGAAACTCTGGAGACTTCCACCATATGAAATCAAGGCATGGAGGTTGGGTTTGGTAAAATGATCTAGAAGAAATCTGTAAAACAGTGAAAGGACAATTGAAAAGACTCATATGGAAAAGATCAGCAACAGGGAATGCCTCAGGAGACCATCCTTGTATTCATAGCTTGGCAAGACAAAATTCAAATGACCAATAGTACTGGAGGAGAGTCTGTGAATGCATCAGGGAGGGGAGAGTAAGTGTTAGGAGGGAGGGTGAGATAGAGAGAAAAGTAGAAGAAGAAAAAGAAAGAGAACGAGAAGAGAAAGTAGAAGGAGAAGAATATGGAGAGGGAGAACAGAAGAAGGAAGGGAAGAGGAAGGGGTGGAGCAGGATGACAAGGAGAAAGAGATGAAAGAAGAACAAAAAAAGAAGAGGAAAATGAAAAAGAAGGAGCAGGAGGGGAGAAGGAAAAGGAGAAAAGGAGAAGGTGAAATAAGGAGGAGAGAAGGAGAGAAGAAGAAGGAGAGAGGAGGAAGAGATGGGGAAGGAGAAGAAGTAGAAGAAGATGTGGAAGAAGAACTAAAAGAAGAAAGAGGGAGAGAGGAAAAAGATTGAGAAGGAAGAAGAAAGAAGGAGAAGAAAGAAGAAAGAAAAGTAGAAGAAAAAATGAAGAAGGAGGAGGAGGAGGAGGAGAAAAGAGAAGGAGAAGGCAAAGAAGGAGAAAAAGTAGAAGGAGGAGAAGGAGAACAAGGAGAAGAAATGAGAAGAGATGAGAGGTATAGTTAGGCAGACACAGACAGAGAAACACAGACACACACAGAGAGTCGTGCACATAAACACTCACACAGAGACACACAAGTAGGCACAGAGACAGAGAAAAATATACATATAAAGAGAGACATGCACAGAGACATTCACAGAGATACACACATTTACACAATTTAATTAAGAAGTATTTACAAAAATATATCTATGAAATTACAAGGATATTAAGTACTAAATTATGTGAGCATTGAGGAGGAATGAGATCCACACAAATTTTGCAAGTCCTGCAACGTTCTGCATGCTTCCACACAGCTTTAGCTGTGGGAGTATCAGTTATAGAGCTGTAACTTTTGTTTTTTTCATTTATAATTTACTGTGAATCTCCTTTCTCCACCATTCAATATGGTCAGTAGTTTCCATGTCGAAGGACTTTCCAATGCATGGCATCTAGTGAGAAAGAGAAAACAATTAAAAAAAAAGAGTCTCTATGCTAGAGCCAACTGTACAAACAATTTGTGGTTATTCTCCAAATGCAAGGCTCAAAGAACTCAGAGGCTCCTCTAGCTTTTACACAGATCTTAAGTTTGGTCCCCCAGCATCACTGAGAACCTATTGACAATTCTCACTCAGGTCATAAAGCTATGGAGCATTCCAATGTATTGAGTTCCAGAGAAAAAGACATTTGGAAGCTTATCTCCCTAAAAGTGAAGATTGCGCTGAAAATTATGAAAAGTGAGAATAATTTTAAATATGATAAAACATTCCACACACACACATTAAAATAATACATGTAGGCAAAATTGACAGCAATCAATATGACACAATACCCACATACACACACCTAACACACCGGCACACACCCAGAGACAGACCGAGAGAGAGAGAGAGAGAGAGAGAGAGAGAGAGAGAGAGAGAGAGAGAGAGAGAGAGAGAGAGAGAGAGAGAGAGAGAGAGAGAGAGAGAGAGAGAGAGAGATGGAGGGAGGGAGGGAGGGAGGGAAGGAGAGAAGGAGGGGGAGGGGAGAGGGAGAGGGGAAGGGGCAGGGGGAGAGGTGGAGAGACATATGTATCCTTACAATACTTTTCTTTCTAGTCAAGTTGTCAAAACTGACACAATCAATGTACAGGAAGAGATGTATATGGCAAACCCTGGGGACAGACTGTCATGATAAGGACAGCGTAGGAGGAAACAACAAGTTGATCTGTGGCATTGAGAGCCTGAATGGGCCCTTCTACACTTGGTTGGATTTAGAATCCAAGATTTAGTTCAGAACCAGCCAGCTCCCTCCTTCTTGTCCCAGTGATCTACTTCTGCTGGGGCACAGTCACAAAGGTTCCACAATATTTCTAGACAGTTTTCCCAGTTTTAGACAACTGGGACTGTGGGAGATATAACCCCCCCCAATCTTAATTAAACTAAGCCACACTAATGCAAAATATTTTTGAAAACAGTTTAATTTCAATTTTGGAAAGAGAACAGAGAGCTCTACAATGATATGGACTGAATTAGTCTTTAGGTTCCATTGTGCACCCTAAATTAAATATAGTGTAAAAGATTCTGTTTTCTATGTAGCAAGTGAGGGCTGAAAACAACACACTAATGGAGATAAAATGCAAAAAACTGGGATATATAGTAACAATTCAAAATGACACTGTGAAAAACAATGTATTTATACATGTTAACTGTCCTATTGACCACAGTGTCATTCATCATTGTGTTAGGGGATCCAATCTAGTGATTAATCATCAGGGTTTGACAGTAAAATCTTTAGGCTCAATACACCAGACATTAGCTGGAAAATGATTTACAAGAATATAATGACCTTTGGTGTCTTCTCTGTGAATCTGTTGTATGGATGCCCTGTCATTGGTTGTTTTAGTTGTTAGTGTTGTTTTAAAATAGAAATATTGAATGCAAAAGCAAGTTGCAGGAGCACAAAATGTCTTTGCATCCTCTCTTTCTCCTTCCCATAACTTTCTAATTTTCCCAATCCCCACATTCATTCAAAATACAGAATTTCAAAAAATAAAGAAACTCATTCATCATCTTTACTTTGTGCTTGCATGCTGGTTGCAATTATCTTGTAAGCATTAAAAATCAGGCTAACATACTGCCTATGTTCAATAGGGTTTCATTGATGTGAAGCTACATCATGACTCAAGAAACAATTATAGGGAAAATTTAATTGAGGTTGTCTTACAGTTTCAGAGGGCCAGTACATTATTATCTTGATAGGAAGCATGGCAGCATCCAGGAAGAGTCGGTGCTGGGAAAGGAACTAATTGGTCTTTATCTTAGTCTGAAGGCAACCAGGAGGAAGTTTGTGGCCATAGGTAGCAAGGAAGAGGATCGACTTTTGTCACTGAGCAGAGATTGTGCACTACATAAAAGCAAGCCTACACAATGATTCACTTCCTCAAACAAGCCAACACCTTGTAATAGTGCCACATCCCATGGGCAAAATATAATCTAATCAACACACTGCATCATAGGAAAATGGCAGAGAGACATAAAGAAAGATACTGCATGATTGCATTCCTCTAGTCACAAGTGCTACATACCTACACGTTAATATGCACACACACACACACACACACACACACACACACACACACACACACACACACACACACACACACACACACACATAAACACACAAACACACAAACACACACACACTCACACACACACACACACACATGCCTATCTGATATGCATAATAATAATGTGCAGTCTCGGGTCCTGTGCGATTGGATTGGACCAGGTGCTGTGTTCCACTCACCAGAGGTCTTAGAATCCCGTGGTGGATCCTGTGTGTGTCCTTGGGGGTGTCCAGAGACACCCCTGGCAAGGGACCACGGTGTTCCCTTGATGTACTTCTGTTGTCCAATTGCTCTGGCTAGGATTTCAACTGCTATATTGAACAGATAGGAAGAATGTGGGCAGGCTTGTCTAGTCCCTGATTTTATTCGGATTGGTTTTAGTTTCTCTCCATTTAGTTTGATGTTGACTACTTGTTTGCTATATATTGCTTTTATTATGTTTAAGTATGGGCCTTGAATTCCTGATCTTTCCATGATTTTTATCATGAATGGGTGTTGGATTTGTTTAAATGATTTCTCAGCATCTAACGAGATGATTATGTGGTTTTTGTTTTTGAGTTTCTTATGTAGTGTATTACGTTGATGTGTTTCCTTATATTAAACCATCCCTACATCCCTGGGATAAAGCCTATTTGATCATTATTGATGATTTTTGTGATATGTTCTTGGATTCAGTTTGCATGGACTTTATTAAATATTTTTGCATCGATATTCATAAGGGAAATTGGTCTGAAGTCTTCTATTTTGTTGGGAATTTATGTGGTTTAGTTATCAGAGTAATTGTGGCTTTTATAGAATTAATTGAATAGATTACCTTCAGTTTCTATTTTATGAAATAGTTTCGGGACAGTTGGAATTAGTTCTTTTTTGAAGGTCTGATAGAACTCTGCACTAAACCCATGTGGGCTGTCCTGGGCATTATTTGGTTGGGAGATTATTAGTGACTGCTTCTATTTCTTTAGAGGGGTATGGGGCTGTTTGGATCTTTATTCTGATCTGGATTTAACTTTGGTATCTGATTTCTGTCTAGAAAATAGTCCATTTTGTTCAAGTTTTCCAGTTTTGTTTAGTATAGCCTTTTGTAGTAGTATCTGATGATGCCTAGGTTTTCCACAAGTTCTGGTCTTATGTCTCCCTTTTCTTTTCTAATCTTGTTATTTAGGATACTATCCCTGTGCCCTCTAGTTCGTCTTGCTAAGAGTTTATCTATCTTGATACTATTTTCAAAGAACAGGCTCCTGGTTTGGTTGATACTTTGAATAGTTCTTTTTGTACCCACTGGTTGATTCCAGCCCCGAGTTTGATTATTTTCTGCTATCTACTCCCCCTTGTAAATTTGCCTCCTTTTGTTCTAGAGCTTTTAGGTGTGCTGTCAAGCTCTTAGTGTGTGCTCTGTCTGGTTTCTTTGTGGTGGCATTCAGAGCTGTTGGTTTTCTTTGTGGGACTACATTCATTGTGTCCCATAAGTTTGGGTATATTGTCCCTTCATTTTCATTAAACTCTAAAAAGTGTTTAAGTTCTTCTTTATTTCTTCCTTGACCAAGTTATCATTGAGTAGAGTGTTGTTCAGTTTTCACGTGAATGTTGGCTTTCTATTATTTATGTTGTTATTGAAGATCAGCCTTCGTCCATGGTGATGTGATAGGGTATATGGGATACTTTCAATATTTCTGTTGAGTCCTGTTTTGTGACTGATTATATGTTCTATTGTGGAGAAGATACCATGCTGTGTTGAGAAGAAGTTATATCCTTTTGTTTTAGGGTAAATGTTCTGTAGATATCTATTAAATCCATTTGTTTCATAACTTCTGTTATCTTCAATGTATCTCTGTTTAGAGTCTATTTCCAGGATCTTTCTATTGATAAGAGTGGGTTACTGAAGTTTCCCACTATTATGGTGTGCAGTGCAATGAGTGATTTGAGCTTTACTAAAGTTTCTTTAATGAATGTGGATGCCTTTGCATTTGGAGCATAGATATTCAGAATTGAGGGTTCATCTTGGAAGATTTTACCTTTCATGAGCATTAATTGTCCCTCTTGTCTTTTTTGATATCTTTGGGTTGGAAATTGATTTTATTCTATATTAGAATGGGTACTCCATCTTATTTCTTCAGACCATTTGCTTGGAAAATTGTTTTCCAGTCTTTTACTATGAGGTAGAATCTGGTTTTTTACCTGAGGTGGGTTTCTTTTATGCAGCAAAATGTTGTGTATTGTTTATATAGCCAGTCTGTTAGTCTAATTGTTTTTATTGGTGAATTAATTCCACATTAAGGCAACTTCAGACCAACTTCTCTTATGTATATCAATGCAAAAATACTCAATAAAATTCTCCCCAAACTAAAAGGGCTATTAGGTTCTTTACTGAGAGTCAAAACTGCAATGAGAACTTCCAGTTTTCCAAATGTCTCTGACTAATTGCTCTTTGAAAGTAACTAGGCTTTCTCCTACTCAGAGCACATTACAAGAGGTTGTATAACAATTAACCAAAGGTCATCAGAAGGGAACTAATGATTTATTATAGGTTCTAGGGTAAAAGATAAAATATTGATTGGGTTTACCTACACAAAATTTCACTAACATCTTAGTTATGGTTTGATACCTTCAGTGAACCTGTTGATCTGAGACAGTTGTTGAACTTTGTAGCATGTGGTCATGTATTCTGAAATATGTATAAGTGCTGAGGACAAAGAGACGAGGAAAATCGAGAGAAAAAAAAAATTTTTTTTTTACCTTTTTCCACTTAGACTATTTTTTTTTCCTTTTGCCCACTTAGAAGAATTTTTCCCTTTCCCCACTTAGGATCTTTCTGCTTTTCCCCTTATATAATTTTCATAGGAAATTTTTTATAACTTAGTAATAACTTCTATAATCACTTCTCTAAATTCCTTCTCTTCCAGTGACATCTGGTTAGTAGGCTCAAAATTAGAGCCCAGCAATTCCTGCTGAGCTAGAAAAAAGGCTGCATTGCTTAATCCTCCTCTTAGGGTACAGGTGTTAATCACCTAAGCCAGCCTACCCTCAGAAAAACCAAGTACGTTTTAGAAGTTATCATCAGCATTTCAGTACAATGACAGAGCTAGAAAGCCCTGGGACACTTAGATTTTAAAGGCATTGCCAGGGTCCTACTCTGTGACTCCACTGCTCTCCTGGCTCAGAGCAATCCTGGACCTCAAACTCTACTATAGAGAAGAAGTGATTAAAAAAAAAAACTACATGGTATTGATACAGAGACTGACAGATGAATCAGTGGACTAGAACTGAAGATCCAGAAAGAAAACCAAATATTTATGGACACTTGATTTTTGACAAAGAACCAAAAAAAAAAAAAAAAAAAACGATGGAAAAAAGAAAGGATTTTCAATAAATGGTGATGTTCTAATTTGCAGTCTGTATGTTGAAAAATAAAAATAAATCCATACTTATCACCTTGCACAAAGCTCAGATTCAAATTGAACACGATTATCAACATAAAATATGATACACTGAATCTAATAGAAGATAAACTCATTGACACAGAGAGGGAAATGTCCTAAACACATATCCCATAGTTCATGCTCTAAGATCAACAATTCATAAATGTAAAATAATAAACTATTTTAGATCATCTCCCCATTAATGTAACAATCACTGTAGTCATCAAATGGTTTCCATGTAAGATTTGAGGCAATTACCATATTAACCATTTTTTTTTTGGTTGGTTAATTGTTTGGGGGGTATTCAATTTGAAATGAACAGGAGATCATTTCCTGCCTGCGAACAATGTGGAGGGAGCTGCCATTTTGAGTCAGTTCAGGAAACAGATAGCTACTACAGATAATAAATAAATAAATACTCCAAATGAAGGCAATTTTTAAACCTTTCATAGCATGGCAAAAAACACTTTAGTCATTTACAGACCAAAAGCTAGAACCTCTTTGTAGTGTGGGCATTGGGCTTAGCAGCCTAGTTTCAGTATACTAACATACTTGGAAATTATCATAAAAAAATACACTGAATAGTTTGTCTTTAGATCTTTAAAAACCTCAGAAATACTTATCAAAATAACAGACTATAATAAATTCAACAGAATAAGTTTCATTTTCTTTCAACAAAAATTTAGGCTTTTTATAATAATAAATATTTGCTATGAGTAATTCTAGCTCATTTGGTCATAAATCTATATGTTTTTAGGAAAACAATTCTAAAAACTTAAAATTTATGTTTTGTATTATTATGTATAACATTGGCAAATTAGATAAGACATGCTCATTCATGTTAAATTCATAAATCTACTCCTATTTATTGAATCTTTTAAAAATCAGACACCTCCCTAGGCAAGATCTTAAACTATTGTTCCCACTTATGCCATGACATTTTTAGCAGATATTTAAATGTATTAACTGATCTACTAATGAGTAGAAATCTGAAAGACCAGAATCTCTGTTACCTTTCACATAATGACTCTATTCAATGTAAACTATGACTACAATTAGAAAAATACTCAAATCCTAAAGTCAAATCCTCACCTCTTTTATCAGTCATAGAAAATATTTTAATAGTTATGGTACTGTAATCTTTAATCCCAGCACTTGGCAGTTGAATGCAGGAGGATCAAGGCCTTTGACTGTCCATAGCTACATAGCGAGTTTGAGGTCAGCATGAGTAATGTAGGACTGTCTCAAATAAACCTGTCCCCTACAAATCAAACAGAAATCTAATGTTAGTATAAAGATATAAAAATAGTAAATATTTCTGTCACTTCAGTAGGAAAATGTTGACCAGAAATACTAAAATAAATGTACAATTGGAATATTTTTACTATATTTTTGAAGGGAAAACTATTGAAATCTGGATATCCATAGAGTTCCCTCTTTAGAACATTATCCTGACAGCATATAGCCCAGAACTGGTAAAAAGCAAGGCTTGGAGAATCACAGGAGTTGCCTTGCCCAGACTTTAGAGATGGCAGCAAATAACTGTAAGTATCACCTGTTTTTTTAGACTGAGGAAGTGCAATTGATGATGAAATGTTCCAATATAATAATAGAAAAACAAACAAACAAACAAATAAAAAACTATTATTTCTGCTTTAGATCTTGGCAGGGCCATTCTAGCCCCATCGTTTGACAAAAGCACAACACAGCTCAGAAAATTGTTTTGATGACATCAACAATTGTCAGACTTAAAATCTATCGATGTGCTTCAAACTTCTCTCATCTTCTGGGGTTATACATGGTGGTATTTATGAGACCTCTAAATGATCCCTAGGATTAGGAGCATAGTGTGTAGAGTTGGGAGTGGATATATAGACTGGAGAGATAAAATGGGAAGCATGGTGATCCTTGGATTGCCTGTGCCACATACCTTTGCAGTTGTGCTAATAGATTCAGTGCAGATTGCCAATACCTTCTATGAGCACTACCCTAGCACACAGTACAGTGCTTTCTATTCTTTTTCCGGGCTTTTGCCTGTGAGAGGGAATGTAGCTTGGATACTACTGGTTGGTGTGTGAAAGATAAAAATCATTGGATCGGTTCAAAGCTATGGGAGCTGCCAGTTAATAGGCTAAGCTTCAGACTACATCCTTCCAATGGATAACTAGGGTCCAGTCTAGATGAATTTCTGGATCCCCAGGATACATGAATAGCATGCAGTATTCTAGAGTAGTATCCAGCTTAATGATACTTCTGTTGCTCTTGTGTCTTTCCCTCTTCTGTATCCCCCAAGTTAATTCCGCTTTCTTGGCATGACTCACAAATGAGCATTTGTGTATTAACCTGTGATATATGAGAGGAGTTTTCTGAATAGAGATGAAATATTGAGTCATGGCAAACACAACTGTGGAAATGGAAACCATCCAGGGGCAAATGTTGTAAAATTAACATAGTCTGTGAAAGACAAATGCTTTTGCTTTCAGAAGGAGAGTGAATGGAGTTATTCACTAAGCTGGAAGGGGGCTAATAAAGACCTTTTTTAACTGGAGAATTTAATAAGAATTAACCAAAACCCAGGTGCAATTATTCTTACAGGAGTGAACTGGATAGATGGGTAGAGTTTGGCTAGTATAAGATACTTGATTTAATGACTTTTGAGGTCCTTTTTCAAATCATGATCAATAAATTCTGCCCTCTGTGACATTTCTACTATATTTGTTTGAAAGATGAATGAACTAGTATACATAGATATAACTTTATATTATAGTTCTTGAACTTTCATGATGTGACAATTAAATCTGTATGATCAGGACATATTGTAGAGCTCTGCAATAGGCACACATAATCTATAACTCCTGGGGACATACACGCAAATGAACAAACATGACTTTATAGTGTTTCTTGTTTTCAGAATGGAATACATTTTATAAATAATCTAAAAGCAATAGGTTCAGTTTCTATGTTCTTAGAGACAGAACCTTAAAGACCCTAAAAACTAAAAAATTAAAAAGAAAAAAAGGAGAAAAGAAAATAAACTTGAAGCTTTAAATAAACAACAAAAACCCTAAAAACAAACAAACAAACAAACAAACAAAAACATAAATTTTTTGAAATAATAAAACTAAAAGAACCTAAAACCCTAAAAAAAAAAAAAACAAAAAAATCAAAAAAAAATCTAGATCTCTACAAAGACCCAAAAAAACAAAAAATCATTACCACAAACAAACAAACAAGGAAAGAACAACAATAAGCACACTACGCCTTAAAAAAAAATCTCGCCAAATACACTGAGAACAACCCTAAAATCATTTAAAAAAACGTAAAAAAAAAACCTAAAACAATAAAGCAAAACTTAAAACCCTAAAAACGCTAAAATTATTAAACAAACACTAAATTACCGAAAAAAGCTATTTTTTAATCTTAAAAAACATTTTTAAAACCCTAAAATTCAATAAATAAGAAAACACAAGAACTCTAAAAAGACCCTAAAAAAATTATAAAACCCTAAAAAAAAATCCAAAACTCTACAAGTCTAGATCCCTAATGAGACAATTAAAAAAAAAAATTAAAAAAAAAAAAGAAAATGAAAAGATACACAACCACCACCCCAACAACTACAAATTCTTCTGCTTTAAAAAATCACCAAAAACACTGGAAAAGAAAATCATTTTACAAACCTTATTAAAAAAAATGCTTAAAACAATCTTTAAAAATTCCTTAATTAAATTAAAAAACAAAACAAAACTAAAAAATAAAGAAAAACCCTAAAATTCTAAAACAATCTCAACAACAGTAAAAAGACCGAAAAGAACTGTAATACCCTAAAAAAAGTTTTTTTTAAAAAGTTCTAAAAACACATCAAAACTCTGAAACTCAAAAAAAAAAAAACTTGAAAACCCGCTTAAAAAAGCAAAACAAAAAAAAACAAACAAACAAACAAACAAAAAAAACAACAAAAAACCTACAATACCCTGAAACACTAACTAAAATCCTAAAATATAAAAATAATCCTAAACCCATAAAAAAAAGCAAACACACACACAAGAAAAGAAAGAACCCTTACAAAATTCTAAAACCCTATAAAACATTAAAAGTATAAAAAGAAACAAAAACAAAACAAAACAAAACAACAAGAAGATCAAAAACACACAAAAAACTACAATTATCCTAAAATTATTCATAAACCCTAAAAAGCCCTAAAACCCTGAAATACCTTAAATTTCTAGGAGAAATCAAGATCTAAAATAAATAAATAAATAAATAAATAAATAAATAAATAAATAAATAAATAAATACATAAATACATAAATACATAAATACATAAATACATAAATACATAAATACATACATACATACATACATAAATACATAAATACATAAATACATAAATACATAAATACATAAATACATAAATACATAAATACATAAATACATAAATAAATACATAAATACATAAATACATAAATACATAAATACATAAATACATAAATACATAAATACATAAATAAATAAATAAATAAATAAATAAATAAATAAATAAACAAACCTCAACCCTACCTAAAACAAACAAACAAACAAACAAACAAATAACTTGTAAGGACAAAACAACCTCCCAAATTTAAAACCATTAAAACCCTAAAACTCTAAATAACCCAAAGGACTTTACCCTCCTGCACCCCCCCAAAAAAACCCCGAAAACTGTAAAATAATAAAAAGCCCGAAAAAAAGCCTAAAACATTAGAAAAAGTAAATAGAAAAAAAAATCTAGAATCTTTAAACAAATACTGAAATAGTCCTAAAATCAAAAAAAAAAAAAAAAAAAAAAAAAGAAAATTCTGAAAACACACCTATCAGCTAGGCAGTCATTCAACTTACATAGTTTAGCCTGCTTCTGAGTGCTGGTATTAAAGGGGAATAAAACTATACTTGACTCCTTTTTGTTTGTATAATTGTTTTCTAAAAGATTTTTTTTCTCTGTGGGTGAGTATATATGTGTGTGTGTGTGTGTGTGTGTGTGTGTGTGTGTGTGTGTGTGTGTGTGTCTGAGTGTGTGTTTGTTGTCCAAAGAGGTCATCAGATCGTCTAGAACTAGAATTGCAGGTGGTTGTGAACAACCATGTGGGTGTTAGAAATTGAACCCTGGTCCTGTGCAAAAGCAATCAGTGGGCCTAAGCAGTGAGCTATCTCCTCAGTCCTTTCTGCTTGCTCTAATCTCTACTTCACTATTCATCTTGCCTAAATATGTCTTTAATTCTTACTTCTTCTGTCTTTTTTTCTGTGATGAATTCTTATTTGCTTTTCTCTTGTTTCTCCAATTACAGCACCAAGATTCTGCATTTCCTTTTGTTTTGGAAGATTCTCGAGGAATCCTAAATCCAGATTTTAGGGCAGTTATTTAAAATTCTTGCTGGTGATTCTGACAATGGTTTCCTCATTTTTTTTTAAATTAGGTATTTTTTCATTTACATTTCCAATACTATCCCAAAAGTCCCCCCATACCCACCTCAACCACACCACCACCACCACCTCCACATCTTGTCCCTGGCATACCCCTGAATTAAGGCATATAAAGTTTGCAAGACTGATGGGGCTCTCTTTCCAATGATAACCAACTAGTCCATCTTCTGATACAACTGCAGCTAGAAACATGAGCTCTGATATGCTGCTAGAAAAATGAGCTCTGGGGGGGTTTCTTTAGTTCATATTGTTGTTCCACTTATGGGATTGCAGACCCCTTTAGCTCCCTGGGTACCTTCTCTACCTCCTCCATTTCTGTCCCTGTGATTCATCCAATAGCTGACTGTGAGCATCCACTTCTGTGTTTGCTAGGCCATGGCATAGCCTCACAAGATACAGCTAAATCTGGGTCCTTCCAGCAAAATCTTGCCAGTGTATGCAACGGTGTCAGTGTTTGGAGGCTGCTTATTGATGGATTAGTAGATTGAAAACCACTAATTTGGACACAATGGGGCTACTGTTGCCAATGTAGACTGTCTATCCAGTGTTGCTGGTCAGAAATCTCCGTACTTTGAAGGCAATGGGTTTTCCCAGAACAGGCTTCTTCTGAGTTTCCAAACTTCTGTCAACACCTGTTCACCTTGGTGATGATCACTGATGTATCAAATGATCATACTTAGTAAATTAGAGTAATACAGTTTTATTTTCCACCCTAGAAAGTGGGGATTCTAAAAATATGTCTACTAGCTAAAAGCACTGATGGTGCTCTTCCTAGGGTTCTTTACATAGTGTCCTCCTTGGATGTTCCTCTCTGATCTATACTCACCATCTATGCTGCTTCCTCTCATGAACAGAACACATGATAACACTCAACACATCTGATCTTCAGTCAGCAGAAATATACTAATTATATTTCCCATATGGCCCAGTTGCTCATGATTCTGAGGCATAATCATACATGATGTATTGCCAAACAAAATGACACTAATTGTCTAGTATATAATGAAGCATATTTTGTATGACTCTTTTCAGGAGTCTGTATATTCAATGATGAACACACCATCAGCAAATGAGTGAATTCTTGTGAGATGATGTCATCACAGAGGGATCCAATGGGCTAGAAAGAGAAAAGAGAGAGCCAAACTCCCTTTCATAATTAAACCTTTTCTATAACAGCATTATTAAATAATTTTTATATGTAAGTCATATCCCTCCTGACCCATTGAATTTCTTCCAAATATATTCACACCTGGGTATTAATCTTCAGAAAATTATTTTTGGGAAACACATGTGGTTATTTCAACATCTATAGTAGTGTGGGGGCATTATTCTCCCTACGTCATGTACACTTAAGATCTTTAGATACCTCCTTCCCTGTGATAGCCTTGCAGCTCACTGAGTGACATGTGCATTTGATGATAAATGATACACAAACATTGAAGCACCTTACCACATCCTGTCACCCATATCATATACAACATAGCAAGAACCACACCTGAGTTGAAAAATACAAATATATTTTAGAGTGTCTTGAAGCTAAAATCCCCAAATTAATCAAAATATTATTTGGACTCTGTTACTTTATACCAGTGTTTTTTAAGTGTACAAGTCGCAGGCCTTTTCTGTGACCCTTTGCACAGGTTTATAGTGTCCTTTTACCATCTTCATCCTCCCCACTATCCTCCATTGGTATCAAATCTCCCCCTGCTGCTGCGCTTACTCTTCCAAAATACCTCCTATTTTTTAATGCCTCTTATTAAATTTATATTTTCACAATTGTCATTTTGAGTTTTACTTGTCTAACTTAATATATAGTATTTTACCGTTCCAACCATTTTTTTGAAAACAAATCCCTGCACTAATACACATAGATGAGAAATATATTTCTCTCTCTCTCTCTCTCTCTCTCTCTCTCTCTCTCTCTCTCTCTCTCTCTTTCTCTCTGTCTCTCCTTTTTAAGGCATTCATCTCGTAGTTGACAACTAAAATCACTCCATAGCATGTATGTTTCATACAGTGAGGCAATCAATATTGATGATATGGATATGTACTGGTCATTCTTAGATTTTTTTTTGAACTTAAATCAACCTGGGAAGATAGAATCTCAGATAAAGATCCTCCATCACATTGGCCTGTGGCCACATTTTAAGGAATGATTTTTTTTTTATGACTGTTGTTGAAGGATCTAGCTCTCTATGGATAGTGTCATATTCTATGAAGATGATGTACAGGGTGTGGTGGGGACCGTGGAATGTACTGAAAAGGATTTTTTTGAAGAACTGAAGATCTATGTGGCATGAACAATTAAAGTGTCCTCTAATATGTAAGTAAATTTTATACATACCTGTGTCCAGTATTCTGTCTACACATATTTCAAAAGTAAAATTACCTCATCTATTTCTTCCTGTTTTACTGCATTTAATCTATGAAATTCCTTGTAATCAGAAGTGCTGGTAAATTTTAAAAACCTTTAAAATATGACTGGGAGATATCAGGTTTGTTTTAATTTTATCACAACTTTGTAAGCATGCCCAAGATCTATGTTGTCCTCTTACTTTCCAAAGAATCCATAATTCATGATTGCCATTGGTTTCAATATATGTCATTTAACCCTGTCAAATTCCAGGTTTGTTTGCATAAAAATAGTCCTCCTCTAACTGTGGGTTTTCATAAAGTGAAAATTGGTGTGCTATCCAGTGTGCTGCCTCAAAGAGTCTGGCAATATTTATGATAAGAAGCACAGCTTAAAGATAACCAAGGGAAAGGTTGGAACATGAAAAATAACCACCATGGATGTTGTCAAGTCAGAAACCAAAGACTTTCTCAGAATGAAAATAAAAACAAAAATGAAACAAAACAAAACACAAACCAACCAAATAAATAAAAATCCAACAACCAAACAATAAAAACAATGCAAGGGTGAAATTCTTTGGCTGAATATTATTCAGATCATCAGGCCTTTCAGTTGGGATTTCATTTATTATTTCTAGGAGGCCATATGAAAAGGTAAATTCGAGATGCTGAATGTTTCTGAGTGTAACTAGGGAAGGAACCAGCCTGAGAGGGGTTCTATGATGTAAGCTGAACTAGGGTGATATCACAGAGCACTGGCTGGAGGTTGAGCATCTATTCTACTTGGAGGCACTAGAATCCATTCAAGGTGAGTTCACTATCTTCACAGTGGTGTGTCAAAGCCAGGTCATTTTTTCCCACAGGCTTTTGGTGCCTGGTCCGTATCAGGAGACAGAATCTTGACAACTAGGATATTTTTCTATGGGTAAGTACATTTATGAAGTAATTAGGACCCTCATAGCTACAGAAAGCTAAAAATTTTCTCTCCTACAGTGAGTTACTGTACATTCTACTTTCTCCATTTTTATTAGCAAGGTAGATGAATGGTCTAGGTTAGTTTATCTCCTGAATTTATTATCCTTGCTAACAATATCTAGATCACAATTCCACTAAAATGCCAAAGCTCCTCTTTGTCCAAGTGCATGTTAGAAGATATTAGTTCTAAATGGCTGATATTGCCTCAAATTGTTGAGTTGTTCTTGAGTTCACTGATGCAATGGCTTCATCAAATAATTCTGAAGCTTCGTCAGGAGAAACAATAAAGAAGGACAGTGGTGTGCTGTGTCCCTGGGAAGATATTTGTGAATGCAGGCACTTAGCTTAGACCTTACACGTACAAGAGAGTCATGGTGACCCTTGTGGCCCTTTTTTTTTTTCTTTCTCTTCTTCTTGATCATTGAGTGTAGTAGTCATAGCACAACCTAAATTGACATAGAATTTCAAGGAGACAATCCTCATCAGAGACAAATTAACTCAGGACTGAAGAAATAAATGTTGATCTGAGTATATTCTTCTGAGCTCTAGAGAATTACTTGTTAATTACACTATTTTTATTTCCTTGTTTCCCTTGTTTCTTTGTTTCTTTGTTTGTTTGTTTGCTTGCTTGGTTAATTTTATTTGAGTTTCTGTATGTTTAGATTTGGCTGTAAGGAAACTCACTGTGTAGACCAGACTAGCCTTTATCTCACTAAGATCTGCATCACTCTGCCTCTTGAGTACTATGATTAAAGTTATGGGTCACCACCACTTCCTATTAACTTCTCCATTTGATTGTTTGTTTTGTTATTTTTTTTGTTTGTATTTCTGTTTTGTTTGTTTTTCGTTTGATTTTCGTCTGTTTTCTTTTACTTGTTGTTGTTGTTGTTGTTGTTGTTGTTGTTGTTGTTGTTGAGACAGGGTTCCTCTCTATAGCACTGGCTTCCCTGGAACTCACTTTGTAGGCCAGGCTGGTCTCTAATTTAGAAATATGCCTGTCCTTGCCTTCTGAGTTCTGGGATTAAATGTGTGTACCACCATGGCTGACTTATTAACTTCTTATTTTTATAAAATTAATTTTATGAGCTCAAATCTGTTTAGCATAGTCTTCTTCACATGCTCAGAAGTTCTCTTAGAGAAGAGTCTTGGTCCAGCATTCACTCCCAACCCATAACCATTGCCCATCAGGAATTCATATATATGACAGAGGCAACAGCATTGTGTCTGGTGTAAACGGGCAAGATCTTCAGTCCCAGGCAATGGGCAAGTATGATATTTGAAGAGAATGGAAGCCACTTAGACAGTGTGATCTAGCACAACAGGTCTACAGCCAGGTAGAAGACAATACCTCTGAAGAGTCTGAGCATGACATCACTCAAGAAGAAGAGTAGGAGGAAGCCTTCTTCCCAGGCCCTGGGGAATATTGTTGGCTGCAGAATTTCTCACGGGTGGAAGGAAGGTAATGAGCCTGTCACCCATTGGAAGGCCATCATTCTAGGTCAACTGCCAGCAAACCCTTCTCTTTATTTGGTGAAGTATGACGGAATTGACAGTGTCTACGGACAGGAGCTCCACAGCGATGAGAGGATTTTAAATCTTAAGGTCTTTCCTCACAAAGTAGTTTTTCTTCAGGTGAGGGATGTCCACCTAGCCAGCGCCCTGGTTGGCAGAGAGGTACAACACAAATTTGAGGGGAAAGATGGCTCTGAGGACAACTGGAGTGGGATGGTGCTAGCCCAGGTGCCATTCTTACAGGACTATTTTTACATTTCCTACAAGAAGGATCCGGTCCTCTACGTCTATCAGCTCCTGGATGACTACAAGGAAGGTAACCTCCACATCATTCCAGAGACCCCTCTGGCTGAGGCGAGATCAGGTGATGACAATGACTTCTTAATAGGTTCCTGGGTGCAGTACACCAGAGATGATGGATCCAAAAAGTTCGGAAAGGTTGTTTACAAAGCTCTAGCCAATCCTACTGTGTACTTTATCAAATTTCTTGGTGACCTCCATATCTATGTCTATACTCTGGTGTCAAATATCACTTAAATTAAAAAAAAATCACAAAGTACAGAAATGGAAACTTATAGGATTGAAAAAAATGTTTATCTTCCTGTGTTGGGTACCTATGGGTCTTTGACAACCTCATTATCTTTGTCAATAAAATTTGTTTTGTTCTAAAATTTAATATGTGTGACATGACATGCTTTTAGTGAACACATTGTTGGAAGAGATGGACTATGGTGGAAAGAACAAAAAAGCAACATTAATGTTGCAACTCAGGCTATGAACAGTGCATACATCTAATATCACACAGGCTAAAATGGACAGGACTTAGATTCTGTGGTCTGCATAGTGAGCAAGGAATTGGAGATATGACTTAGAGGAGCAGGGATGGCAGCAAAAGATGGATTTTTAGAAAGAAGGGGAGAAAGACAGGACATAGATAGAATATCTGGAATGAAGTCTGAGGGAGAAACAACAATTTGGGGAAAAGAGTGATAGATAAAAGGAATGTGGCCTTGTTACACAAAGTGCAACCCAGAAAACTGATCCAAAGAGACTCAGAAATCAGACAAAATCAGGTTTCATATCAATAATGAAACCAAATGAAACTTGTCTCTCATTTTAAGATTTATTATCTTTATTTATATGGGTGGGTAGTAGCTTGAGAGTATAGGTGACCACAGAGACATGAGTTGTCAGATCCCATGGAGCTGGCATTAAAGCTGATTGTTAACCATTGGATATGAATTCAAGAAAACAAATCCAGTTTTTTTGCGGTACAAAAGTGCTCTTGACAACGTGGTCATCTCTCTATTCCCATTAAGATATCTTTTTAAGAAATCCAATATTAACATGCAGAAAAGAGACCAGGAAGAAGTTAAGAAAGATTAAATTGATGGTGACCTTTAAAAACAATAAAGGACACACAAAGGAGTAGAGGACACTGAGGAACAAAAATATTCTAAGATGAAGTTCTCAAAATGTGAAGCAGGAGACCCAGGAAGAATAGAAATTTTCTGCAAATAGTTAAAATTGGACATATCCACATTGGGTTCTTTGGTTTCTTAACAAATAGCCAGCCGATCAGGTCAAAGAGTAATTTAAAAGAGAAAATGAGTATACTGTGAGATAATATATGGTGGGGAATGGATCCTGAGTGCTTTCCCTGAGCACTCTTTGCCTGGGATGAATCCTGTGATCTTTTGGATGTCTCTGTGGAGTGCCCCAGATGACCATCAAAATGTTCCCCATGGCCTGTTCCCCTGGCTCTCCTCCAAACATCTGACTCCCAACTTACCAATGTACCATTTCAGCCTGTCTATTCCCTGGAAATTCCAGTCTTAAATTTATGTGTGACCTCATTCTCATAAAACAGTGAAGGTGTACTCAATGCATATGTGCTGACCTCTTTTCTATGCCAGTTCTCATGGGTTTCAAAATCTATGAGGTTGCCCAATATGTTGGTCACTATTCCTGAGTAGCCCCTGTGCTTCATGGGGGACTTACAGGGTCCCATAAGCACTCTGAGTGTTTCTTTTGTTTGTTTGTTTGTTTGGTTTTATTGTTGTTGTAGTTTTGTTTTTGTTTTTGTTTTCTTTGGTTGTTTTTTTTTTGTTTTTGTTTTTGTTTTTGTATTTTTTTTTTTGTTTTTTTGTTTTTAGTCAGGCTTGTCATGGACTCAATCATTTGTGTTTTTTCTCTAGAATAAGTTTAAATGCCAAATGACTTGAAAATACTCTCTATTGTTGATTGATTTTGGTATCTGGGAGAGTTTTTGTGCTAGCTGGATGTCTTAATTAGGGTTTCAATGCTGTGAAAAATCACTATGACTAAGGCAACTCATTAGAAACATTTCATTAGGGCTTTTCAACATTTCATTGCAGTTTCAGAGGTTCAGTCCACTATCATCAAGGAAGTAAACATGCAAGTGGCTGGGCATATGTGGTGGTGGAGAGGAAGCTTAGAGTCTTCTGCATGCAGGGATGGTGTCTTCCACACTGAGCAGAGCTTTAAAGCCTCACAGTGATATGCTTCCTCCAAAGAGGCCACACCTACTCCTATAAGGTCACACCTCCTCGTAGGCCAACTACATTCAGAGTGCCATACTGGTTTCATAGAAACTTGACAAGATCTAGAGTCTTGAAAAAGGAGGAGCCTCAGTTGAGAAAATGCCTCATTAAGATCAAGCTGTTAGGAATTTTCTTAATTGGTGGGAGAGGACCCAGTTCATTATGGGTGGTGACACCCTTGTGGTGGTAGTCTTGTGCTCCTTATGGAAGCAAGACTTAAGGAGCATGTCACTAAGCATCACCACTCCATGGCCTATGCATGAGCTTCTGGATCCAGGAACCTGTGTTGTTTCAGTTTCTTTCCCAACTACTTTGATGATGAACAGCAATATGGATTATAAGCTGAATAAAACTTTTGCTATGGAATTAGCTCTTTGGACATGGTATGTCCTTACAACAATAGAAACCTTAAGTAAGACAATTTCTTAGAGAAACAAAATATCTAATAGTACCACTGTCACTTATCCTATAAGGACAAATAATGTGTAGATGTTTTATTTTAATTTAAAGGTAAGATATTCTCATGTATATAATGACATGCAATTGTTCTAGTTTGCTTCTTTCTCACACTGAAGAATACTAACATCAAACATAACTTGGGAATATAAGGGTTATTAGCTTACATGTTACAGACTATTACCAAGGAAGGCAAAACAGGAACTTGAAGCATTACCAGGAAAGAGTGCTTATTGTTTGACCCTATCTTAGTCATTGTTCTATTGCTGTGAAGAGACATCATGGATAAAACAACTATTATGAAACAAAGCATTAACTGGGGGCTTGATTACACTTACAGAAGTTTAGTCCAACATCAAGTTAGTGACCGCAGCACTGGAGCAATAGAACTATTGATCCTTAGACAGAGACAGATATTCTGCCATTACATTGGTTTCTTGAAAACTCAAAGACCACCCGTATTGACACAACCACTTCCTCCAATGAAGCTACATCTTCTCTCATTCCTTCTAATCCTTAAACACACTGCCAATCCCTGGTGACTAAATATCCATATATATGAATCTATAGGGGATATTCTTATTCAAACCACCAAAAATCATGTGGCTTGATCAAATATTTTATTTTAAATACAGAGTAAAAGCCTCCCTTTTATAAATGACTACTGATGAGCTTACCCACAGTTGCCTACCCTCACACATCGACCATCAAGGAAGAAAATGTCCCATAGACTTACCCAAAAACCAAGTGAATAGAGACAATTCTTCAATTGTTCTCTCTCCTAAGGTGACCCTAGATTGTAAAGTTGGAGATTAAAATAAATCCCAGCACATTAAGGTTTATCCTGCTCCATAACCCACACAAACAATACTCATCACAATCTCCTCCTTCTGACTAGGTATAGACCCACTTCCCTCCATGGCAGAAGTGAAGGGTAAGTACCTCCAACAGCAAGAATACTCAATAATAGGTGACAAGTAGTGAATATGTCTTATAGCCTCACAACACCGACATTCTAATGTGTGTTACACTTTCTGGGAGATACTCCAATCTGTCCAACTTCCTGCCAAGTCAGCTTTAACCAGAAAAATTCTCATCAAGAAATCCAATGACTTTTAATTGATTTCTTTCTCCTGAGGGAATGGAGTGTTACCCCTTCATGGATGTATTGGTGTCTGATTCATAAGTAATAAAACCCACTACTATTAACAGCTAAATCACAGGTGCTATGACAAATAACAACTCACATGAGAAGCATCACATTTGGTTAAGCCTTTTCAGAAGTTTTATTGGAGTTTTATTTATGTACTATATAAATCCATTGATTTATTTATTTTTAAGTGTGTAATTTAATGATTCTAAACACATCTCACCACTGTCATTTTTCACACATTTTCTGGTACTTCATATGATATTGAAATCTACTAAAATACAATAGTGAATTCAGAAGAAAGACCAGTGGTGTGGGTAGCAGCAAAGTTCTTGAGTCTCAAAGACAACAGATACCATGGCTGAATATTCCAACTACAACAACTAGGTAACATTGGTTCTACACTTAGCATGCCGTTTCTAGAAAAAAAAATTAAAGAATTAAGCCATGTTTCCCTTGAACCTGACATGTTACTATCACAAATGAAAGAAGGATCCATGATCACATGAATATGAAAGGGGCATGAAGCAGCACAATTGTTCAACTTATTGGCTGCTAGTCAGCATTAACACAAGAAGGGACAAAGACAATAAACAGCTTTGAAGACATGTCCAAATGACCACGTTCATTTACAAGTTTTTTACCCATTCCATGCACATCCATTGATTGATTAACTCATTGATTAAAGCCCTCAGGTTCCAATCACTTTTCAGAGAGCATATTGTACTACCTATGAACATTGTACTGTGGACCAAAGCCTTCATCAAAGTACCATGACTGACATTTCAAAACAATTTAACCACAGAATTCTTTATTTGAAACAAAGTGATAGGATCCATCTATCTCTTCAAGGATATCTCAGTTTTGTTCAAAAAGAACAAAAATGCAATGCAAGTTCAGGATATTGATCACCTATCCATGCATCTTAAACCCATAGGTTCTAGCCAGAATGTAAGGTCAGAAGTCTAAACTTCACCTATACTACAACTAAATCTGAAGATATCTAGCAATCTCCAGTTCCTTTCTGGTACTTACCCACACCAAGTCTGCATTAAGGAATATAGTCTAGTGTGAGATAGTGCCAGCAGTTAATTGCAAAATCCCACTCTGAGTTGAGTTGTATGTAAACTCAGACATCTGTAATATAGACACACATGCATATTCACAAATACTCACAGAAAGAGGCAAGAAGTAGAGGAGCTGAATCTTAGAAATCCTCAAGGAAGAGAATGAAAATCTTGTAAGGCACAGAGGTAAGAGAAAAACTGTGTCTTTCTGCACAAAATCAGGCCATTCTGTCTTCCATCACTGAAAGGGAAGGCTCACTATCACTTATCACTATCTGATAAGGTATAGACAGTTGATGAAGGATGAATAGTCAGTTTTCATCAAAGGTATTGACTTTGAAGGTGATAGATTGTTCATTCTCTACTGGAAGCCAGAAGTCCAAGAGTTTATGGGAAACACAAATGATTTGAATGGGTTGTAACAAAGGGGAGAAGACGAGATATGAAGTTGGCAGGAGGAGTTAGGTGGGAATGGGCCAGGTTTTGTTCTGGGAGGAGTTACTAAAAGAATTGGAAAGTAAATTCCATCAAAATATAGTGTATTAAATTCTCAAGGAATTAAAAAAAGTAGTTCTTAATATACCATGTCTGTACTGAACACACACAGACCACTTATATTGCCATCTTCTAAATAACAAATTCTTATACAGCAGTTTCATTACATTGAGGGCAAAAGTAATCCAGAGGTTATTTAAAATAAAGAAGAATCTAGGGAGATGGCCCAGGGGTAAAGCCAAGTGTTTGGTCAAACATTCACCTACAACACCAGTGCTTAGGAATTGGAGTGGCAGAGACAGAAGGATAACTGTGGCTTCCTGAATGTCAGCCTCACTCCTAGCTCAGCAAGAAACCCTGTCACAAGGGGAAAATTAGGGAGTGAAGTAGCAGAAAACAGTATACCCTTCCCTATACTCTGCACTTACCTGTATATTTCTGTATGCATACACACATCAATATGATAACTGTATAAAAGAGGTTATGTTTATTTTTTGAAACATTCTTTATTTCTTTCATTAAAGTTACCTTTAATGAAAGGTCCATTGAACAGTTTTAAGAATAATGTTAATGGGCCCATATAAATAGTGCCAATAGGTGTGGCACTCTCAGGAGGTGTGGAATAGTTTCATGAGATGTGACATTGGTGGAGTAGTTGGGACACTGATGGAGATGTGTCTTTGTTGAGTTGGTGTGATCTTGTTGGAAGAAATGTAACAATTTGGTGGTAGGCTTGGATGTCTGCTGTCCTTAAGCAATCTCCAGTTTGACACAGTCTCCATCAGCTTCCTGTATATCAAGACCTAAAACTCATCTCCTTCTCCAGCACTGTGTCTGTCTGAAGGCTACCATGTTTCCAGCCATGAAAATAATGGAGTAAACCTCTGAAAAGAAGTTACAAAGTGTTCAAGATTTACTATGATCCTGGTAACAATTCATGTCAATAGAACCCATACTAATACTCATATAAACACCCAAAAACACATTTGATGTTGAGTGGGAACAGACTTTAAGTCCCTCTGCCTACTGCCAGGAAGCTATTCATTTCCAAGCAGCTATCAGATGAAGATGTAGAACTCTCAGCTCCAAATGAACCATGCCTGCCTGGATCCTGACATATTCTTACCTTGATGATAATGGACTGAACTTCTGAACCTGTAAGCCAGCCCCAATTAAATGGTTTTCTAATAAAACATGCATTGATAAGTGTGTCTGTTTACAGCAATAAAATTCTAACACACACATGTACATATTCACCTAGATATACTGAGTCACAGACACACACACATGGAAATATTCACACACACACACACACACACTCACACACACACACACACACACACACACACACATTCATTTACAGGGACTTTAGATTCAGCCAGTACACATGCAACTTAATTGGGGTGTCGGATACATGTGTTTGTGGAACATGACTATTGCTCTTTCTTTTAGGAATTATGTGGACAAAATCTGCACACTCACTTCATTCCTCCTCAACATCAGAAATCTCAATTTAAAGAAAGTGAGATAATGAGAAGTAGTTTTAGATACCTCTTTATTTTTTCATTTGAGTAGCTTCGACTTCAAATCACCAAGGAAAAATAAACATAACAGGAAAGAAATTCATATTAAAATGCCCTTGACAAGCTCATAATACATTCTCCATAATGAATATAAACTTTTATTTAGAATTCCCAAGGAATTGAGACTTTTGAAAAATCCTTAATTTCAGATAGGCTTTGGTATTTCATTTCCCTGCAAAGGAAAACCAATGTAAAAAGACAGAATCTAGATTGCTTTGTGCACAAGTTGAATCAGAAACATTTGATATTGTGCATACAGGGACTCACCACATTTAAAAATATATATATATATATTGGGGGGGTGAAAGGAGACATCTGGAGAACAATAAGACCCTCATTAGCATTTAACATTCCTGAAGTCAAGTAATAACCTCTAACAACATCAATAACAACAACAAAAACAACAAGAATAGATGTTCATTGGAAAGAATTTTTTTTAATATTCTTCCATTAGCCACAGAAAGAGGGGGCATAATCCATCTGCAACACTTTATAGATACTTATTACAATTACCACTAAATTTTTTAAAATAATATGCATTTTTAAAAATGAAATTGAAGTAAAATAGATTTTTTTAGCTGTTAAAAGGGGGAAAATGTGTTCTAGAACGAAATAAAGAGTGTAAGAACTAATTGATTTTTTTAATAAAGAACATCCTTATAACTCATGTGTCAGTAAGTATCAGAATTATAATGCAGTTGATTTTCTCATTGTAGAATAATTTTAATGTGTTTGAATATTTCCAGTTGTAAGAATGGATCTCAGAATTTTCACAAGACAAGAAGAAGTCACCAAGTAGTTTCTCGCTTTTGTTTCAAAAGTCTTCGTTCCTTTTCTACAGAGTCCCAGACATTCCAGGGAAGGGTTTGAAACATCCAACAACTTCTGAGACCATAACCTCAGAGGGAAGCTACCTTTCTCAGTAAATGGAACTAGGAAAGCTGAGAAGATTCATCCAATCGCTTTAGAACAAAAGTGGCAGCTGGTTCACAGAACAAGGTATCATTTAGCAACTCAGCCAAGAAATAAGAGGATTTGAAATGATAATAACACAGAGTAATAAAAACCACTATGCAATTGTAATTTAATCGCATATATATACTTTGGACCGAGAAAGCAGTCAAATCTTGGGATCTCTCTGCTCAGCACAATGAAACTCTGGGTCATGCTGCAGATGTCCCAAGTTCATGGCTCATCACCGATACTGGAAGTCTCTGGGAAACTAGAACTACATCATGTAAGTGCTGTGAGTCCAAAGACATGATTTCAGAAATTGATCAAGTCCTCATCTTGCTTGGAAAAAAAAAATCACAAAGCACCAGAAGTAATAAGAAGTTCATGGTATCAATGTCAACAGGTAAGCACTACTAACAAATATCTGTTAAGCATTGGATTGTTACCAACACAAATGAGGAGATGATTTTTAAATTTAAATGCAGTTACGTTTTAATAATTCGTAGTAATGTTAAGTGTCCAGTGTGAAACTGTGGGTTTAGGGGAAGTTGATGAAGTGAGAGAGAACATGGCCGGCAGAAGGTTCTGTGCTCTGTGAAGGCTGACATGGGAGGAGTGAAGGATAATTACCATGCATCCCTGGTTGTGCATCTGGCTGTGTAAATCCACTGACACTACACGGATGGGGGTGAACTAGGGGAAGACAATGGTACCAGATTCTTAGTCTCTGGCATCCCATATTGGGCCTTAAAAAACATAGGCAGTCTAATGTTTTAGAGCTTTATTTTAGACAGCAGTGAGAAAAACAAAGGGTAAAAAGATTGTTAGACTTGCCATGGCCAAAAGGAGAGATGGGGAAAGACAGAGAAGGAAGGACAGAAAGCAAGTTAGAGAGTAAGAAAGGTGAAAACTTAGAGAAAGAGGTAAAAGTTTACAAAGAGTAAGGATTGTAAAAGTTAGAGAGAGAGAGAGAGAGAGAGAGAGAGAGAGAGACTGATGTAGGGCTAAGTAGCCTCTCATATATTGGGCTTGTTATCTTGCTGTTGCTAGGTAACTAGAAGTTATCTAACCTGAAGATCAGAACCTTTGGTCATTTTGTATGTGACTGCTAGCCATTAGCCACTGCTGGGCGGGAGTGCTTGTGGGTTTGGTAACTTTACCAGGAGCCAGGGTTCCAGAAACACTGAGTAAATGCCTTCCTTCCCATGTAGGTGAAAATTACGACCCATTAGGTTTCATCAGGTTTAAGGACTTCAGCATGACTGGAGACCAGGCATTTTGTACATAGCACAATGCCCCAAGCTCAATGATCAAATTTAACTCTAGCCCCTAGATTTTGTGGTTTCTCAGGCAGAACACCAGGAAAGAGGATGTGAGTTTGAAACTCTGGAGACTCCCACAATAAGCAATCAAGGCATGGAGGTGGGTTGGAATAAATGATCTTAGAAGAAATCTGTACAACAGTGAAAGGACAATTGAAAAGACATAATGAAAAGACCAACAACAGGGGATGCCTCAGGAGACCATCCTTGTTTTCATAGCTTGGCAAGACAAAATTCAAATGACCAGTAGTACTCGAGGAGAGTCTGTGAATGCATCAAGGAGGGTAGGGTAAGGGTAGGAGGGAGTGAGGGAGGGTGAGATAGAGAAAAAAGTAGAAGAAGAAAAAGAAAGTGAAGGAGAAGAATATGGAGAGGAAGAGAGAAGAAGGAAAGGAAGAGGAATGGGTGGAGCAGAACGACAAGGAGAAGGAGAAGGAAGAAGAACAAAAAAAAGAGGAAGAGCAAAAAGAAGGAGGAGGACTTGGAGAATTAGAAAAGGAGAAGGTTACATAAGGAGGAGAGAAGAAGAGAAGGAGAATAAGAGAAGGAGGAAGAGAAGGAGAAGTCAAAGGCATAGAAGAAGAAGAAGAAGAAGAAGAAGAAGAAGAAGAAGAAGAAGAAGAAGAAGAAGAAGAAGAAGAAGAAGAAGAAGAAGAAGAAGAAGAAGAAGAAGAAGAAGAAGAAGAAGAAACAGGAGTAGGAGGAGAAGGCGAAGGAAAAGGAGAAGCAGAAGGAGAAAAGAATAAGGAGGAGAAGGATAAGGCAAAGAAGGAGAAACAATAGAAGAAGAAGGTAAACAAGGAGAAGAAATGAGAAAAGATGAGAGGCATAGATAGACAGACAGAGACAGAAAGACAGAGAAACTTAGACATACAGAGTGAGACATGCACATAAACATTCACACAGAGACACACAAGTAGGCACAGAGACAGAGAAAAATATACATAGAAAGAGAGACATGCACAGAGACATTCACAGAGTTACACACATTCACACAACTTAATTAAGAAGTATTTAGAAAAATATATCTATGAAATCACGAGGATATTAAGTACTAAATTATGTGAGCAATGAGGAGGAATGAGATCCAAAATAAATTTTCCAAGTCCTCCAACATTATCCATGCTTCCACACAGCTTAAGCTGTGGGAGTATCAGTTATAGGGCTGTAACTTTTGTTTTCTTCATTTATAATTTACTGTGAATCTCCTTTCTCCCCCATTCTATATGGTCAGTAGTTTCCATGTGGAAGGACTTTCCAAAGCATGGCATCTAGTGACAAAGAGAAAATAATTTAAAAAAGAGTCTCTATGCTAGAGCCAACTGTACAAACAATTCGTAGTTATTCTCCAAATGCAGGGCTCAAAGAACACAGAGGCTCCTCTAGGTGCTACACAGATCTTAAGTATGGCCCCACAGCATCACTGGGAACCTATTGACAATTCTCACTCAGGTCATAAAACTAAGGAGTATTCCAATTTCTTGAGTTCCAGAAAAAAAGCCATTTGGAAGCTTATCTCCATAAAAGTAAAGATTGCACTGAAATTTATGAAAAGTGAGAATAATTTTTAATGTGAAAAATCATTCCACACACACACATTAAAAAAATACATGTAGGCAAAATTGACAGCAATATATTTGACACAACACCCACCCACACACACCTACACATACCCACACACACACAGAGAAAGAGAGAGAGAGAGAGAGAGAGAGAGAGAGAGAGAGAGAGAGAGAGAGAGAGAGAGAGAGAGAGAGAGAGAGAGAGAGGAAGGGAAGGAGGGAAGGAAGGAAGGAAGGAGGGGAGAGGGGTATGGGTAGGGGAAGAGGTGGAGAGACAGATGTACACTTACAATAATTATTTTTAAGTTAAGTTGTCAAAACTCCTGACACAATCAATGTACAGGAAGAGATGTATATGGCAAAAACTCACCAGGGAAAGACTGTCATGATAAGGACAGCATAGGAGGAAACAACAAGTTCATCTGTGGCATTAAGAGCCTGAATGGGCCCTTCTCACATTTGGTTGGATTTAGAAGCCAAGATTTAGGTCAGAACTAGCCAGTTCCCTCCTTCTTGCGCCAGTGACCTCCTTCTGCTAGGGCACAGTCACAAAGGTTCCACAACCTTTCTAGAGAGTTTTTCCAGTTTGAGACAACTGAGAATGTGGGAGAAATCCCTCCCACCCCACAATCTTAATTAAACTAAGCCAGGCAAGTGCAAAACATTTTTGAAAACAGTTTAATTTCAATTTTGAAAAGAGAACAGAGAGCTCTACTTTGAAATGGACTAAATTAGTCTTTAGGTTCAATTGTGCACCCTAAATGAAATATAATGTAAAAGATTCCGTTTTCTATGTAGCAAATGGGGTGAAAACAACACACTTATGGAGATAAAAAGCAAAAAAAAAACTGGGATATATAGTAACAATTCAAACTGACAGTGTGAAAAACAATCTATTTACTTAACTGTCCTGTTGACCACAGTGTCATTCATCATTTTGTTAGGGGATACAATCTAGTGATTAATCATCAGGGTTTGACAGTAAAATCCTTAGGCTCAATACACCAGACATTAGCTGGAAAATGATTTATAAGAATGTAATGCCCTTTGGTGTCTTCTCTGTGAATCTGTTGTATGGATGCCCTGTTGTTGGTTGTTTTAGTTGTTGGTGTTGTTTTAAAATAAAAATATTAATTGCAAAAGCAAGTGACAGGTGCCCAATAGGTCTTTGCATCCTCTCTTTCTCCTTCCCATAACTTTTTAATTTTCCCAATCCCCATATTCATTCAAAAATTCAGAAGTTCAAAAAATACAGAAACTCATTCGTCATCTTTACTTTGTCTTTGCATGCTGGTTGCAATCACCTTGTAAGCATTAAAATCAGGCTAACATACTGCGTATGTTCTACAGGGTTTCATTGATGTGAAGAGACATCATGACTCAGGAAACTCTTATACTGAAAATTTAATTGAGGTTGTCTTACAGTTTCAGAGGGTCAGTACATTATGATCTTGGTAGGAAGCATGGCAGCATCCAGGTAGAGGAGGTGCTGGGGAAGGAACTGATTGGTCTATATCTTAGTCTGAAGGCAACCTGGTCGAATCTTGTGGCCATAGGTAGCAAAGAAGAGGATCGATTTTTGTCAGTGGGTAGAGATTGTGCACCATATAAAAGCAAGCCTACACAATGATGCACTTCCTAAAACAAGCCAACACCTTGTAATAGTGCCACATACCATGGGCAAAAGATATTCTAATCAACACACTGCATCATAGGAAAGTGGCAGAGAGACATAAAGAAAGATACTGCATGATTGCATTCCTCTAGTCACAGGTGCTACATATGTACATGCTTATATGCACACACATGTGCACACACATGTGCACACACACACACACACACACATACACATATCCTATATGATATGTATGTCCATACAAATATATTTGTCTATTTATTTAATTACTTACTTACTTAATTACTTACTTTGTTTTAAATTTGTTTGTGAAGAACTTTCTACATACATGTAAATGAGTTTGAGCAAATCCATCACTATCTTCTCCTCCTTGAAATGTTCCCCACTTCTCCTGTATCACTCTTATCCTTAAGTCCATGTGCATTTTTATATAGATAGCTGAGACCATTTAGTCCTGACTACATATGTGTGGGTAGGGACAAATATATACTGGAACACGGGCAACCTTTCACTAGCCAAATCCATGAAGAAAACTGGCCCTCTCACCTGAAGCCATTAATTTCCAATAACTCCTTTGTTGGGGGTGAAAGTTTCTGAGTCTGCCCCATCTATTCTTGGATTTGTCTGTGAAAATTTTGTTGATGGAAACTTAGCCACGGTGAGTATCACACAAAAACACACACACACACACACACACATACACACACCAAATTTTAAAACCAGAGGATTGTTTTAAAAGTTTACACAACGTCCAAAATTCAATTCATTTCTGTTGAAGCATTTGAATTCTATACGAGATCTTAATACTATCTGTATAAAATTAGATTATAACAATGAATATTTTAAAATTCAGTGGATCTTTATGTGTTAAATAGCACCTACTGAACAAAATCTGTTAGTGCCAAAACACTGATGGCTGCACAAGAAAAAAGTGTAAATCAGTGTCCAAAGGTAAGAATCCACAAGGTAAGGGGGTTGTCAGAGATTAAGGGCATGCAGGATAGTGTATGGAAGCTCTGTAGACCAAAACAGGTATACCGTTAGCAAATAGCCTGTAAAATCTGCCATTCATTCCTTCACAATCTTATACTAGGGAAAATTCAGGTGTAAGTACCCTCAAAAGTGGGAGTAAGAAAACGTTAATATACTCCAGGTCTCTTGACTACTAAAAGGAGTGTGGACTGATATCTACAGTGTGAAAGAATTTAGAAATGGCAATGTCCGTTTTTATCTTTTCTGTGACAAAACTTTGTTATTGAGGGGCTGGAGAGATGGCTCAGAACCCTTTGCATCCTCCCATCTGTCTCTAAGTCTGGGAGATCTAACTTCTTCTTCTGGCCATTCCAGGTACTGCAGCCATGTGGCATACACAAAACCTACTTTATATATTTTAAATGAGATATTTAGTTGTTATTAGTGCCCCAAATTTTGAGACTCTCTTATAAACATCATCTGTCAATTAAATAATGTGTATGACAAATGAGCTGAGGAAGAAAATATGAGGTGAGACTTTTCAAAAAGAGAGTATTCTATGAAATATTAGGAGAATAAACAGATTCAGGGACAGATGCTGGCACATATGCTAAGGGAGATATTTAGGAAGATGCTAAGTAAATAGATAAAGGGGTAACTAAAAATGTACAAAACATAAAATATTTTGAATGTGTTAAATAAGTTATTCTGGGAATAAGCCACAGTTTGTGGCCCAGGCATTTGTTAATAAGTAGTCTAAGACAAAACTGTCTTTTTTTTTCCTTACAAATTTTATTTTCTCCTCATTATTGTCATACAAATTTGTAAGATGCTAACATATGGACATCATGAGTAGGGAATACAGGAAATTGCGAGTATCCTAGAGAATTCTAAAATAAATGTGTTTTTTTAATTTGAAGTTGGTAGAGGTTTTTGTTTTTTTTAATTTACATTTTCAAGTTTCAGTATATTCTAAAATATATGTGCTTATATGCACTGTAGAAAATATCTATGTGATGTAAGGAGACATTAATCAAATCTACTAAATTGCTTTCTGGAATTCAGTTAGCTTTAGACACTGACAGCTGTGATGATTTAAGATAGGCAGCAGAGTGCTCACAGTATCACTAAGAGATGAACATTAGCTTGTTGTCATATTCACACACACTCACACATACATAAACACACACAAACACACACACACACATAAACACACACAACACTCACACAAACACACACGCACTCACACACCCACACACACACACACAAACGCACACCAGCCATTGGAACACAAACCCCAGTAGTGACTCCCGTGACAGTCCTAAATATTTAGACACAGTCCCTAATCAAAAAGTTCATGGAAACTAAGTCTTCAGGAACATACCATCCTGGAAAAAATGCATCAAACTTGTCCTTACATTAGTAAGTGATTGAATCTTTGTGACTTCTTTCAATGTTGTTTTATTATAAGTGCCTCCAAGTAATGACTTGTCAAATACCTAAGCAATATCCAACTTTATTCCCTGTCCTTCACCAATATTCTAGGTAGTCCTTGAGTGGATCCTGGGCTTGGAATTCAGTAAGAATGTTACCTGTAACAACCAGAGTTACCTCTAGTATTATAAGAGAGATTGTGACAGCCATGGCTATATACTACATAGAGTTAGAAATCTCAGGACAACTTTAGGAAAGTATGTTTAGAATATTTGTTATACTTATGCATGGCAGGCTACATTAGTTGTTAGTAGAAAGATTCCCCCATACAATCCCTCTCATATACAGGAATTTACAATGGTTTAGGAAATAACTTGTGCTGTGGTTTGAGGGGGAACAACAGTTTTGAATTATTCATGAGAAGATTAGCTAGAAAGAAACTCCCTAATTAGAACCATGGCTTGAGTGTGAAAGCCATTTGCATGGTGTGATCATAAATTGTTCAAACCTGGCCTCAAAGAATATAGCTGACATTAGAGAAGAATTCATTTCAGTTATTTTATTGCTCAGTCCCTGTCAGTCATTATGTTTTTATTGCTCTATTTTGGACATGAGTCTTTAAGAATTCAGTAACCTCATTTACCTGGCTGATTTGAAAACCAACTTCCCTATTTGTTTCTATATTAATAATCTGATGATTTCTTTGAGAAATTACATTCAGATACAGCACCCCCTCTGTGTTTGTATCTGATT
The DNA here is from genome assembly GCF_000001635.26 of Mus musculus. Lineage (NCBI taxonomy): Eukaryota > Metazoa > Chordata > Mammalia > Rodentia > Muridae > Mus > Mus musculus. The sequence goes on along the minus strand of NC_000087.7, from coordinate 9,116,290 downwards.
GACACTTAAATGTCAGCTTCCTGCCCACCTATACCAGGACAACGATTTCTCCCAGAGATTGAGGAGGGCTGATTGAGGCCAGTCTGCAGCAGTCCATCCATTAAAAGCAGTACCTAAACTTTGGTTGTGGCTTCAAGAATCTGCAACAGTGGCATTGGCTTTTGTTATTTCTTATTTTAGCCATTCTGTCTGGTCTTCCCTATTCCAGAACTTTTTTCTTTTCTGCGTGTGTTTGTGTGTGTGTGTGTGTGTGTGTGTGTGTGTGTGTGTGTGTGTTTAAGAGATACCATGCCTGTTGGCAATTATAAGAGAAAGAACAGTATATATGAAGGTTTTTCCTCTACATGTGCATGCAGAATCTTGTTGAAGACCAAAGTGGATTCAGGAAATGACCCTAATGTGTTGTCTATCTTTTCACTGAGGCAAGGTCTCTCAATTAGAGGAAAAGCTTCTTGGTATGGGTCATCTTTCTAGACAGGTTTCTCTGGGCATCCTTCCCCTGCATTCTGTGATCCTCTAATAGATGATTTCTACATCCACAGGGCATTTATGTTAGTTTTGGAGGGAGCAAGTGATTAACTGCTAGGCTTTCAGTCTAGCCCCTTCCAAAACTCTCTGTTGCAACTCTTTGTCACATTTTCTTTTTAGATGTATCAAGCGTGCTTCACAAACAGAAACTGTATGAATTTGGTGTATGAGGCATGGGGTTCTGAAGAAAAGAAATATTGTAAAAATGATTCTTTTTTTTCTTTCTTTCAATATTACATTAGATATTTTCTTCATTTACATTTTAAAATCAAGACCATCCATCATCTCATCACCCCATTCTTTTTCACTATGTCTCTGTCTCTGTCCATATCCACTCTGTCTCTGTCACTCTAAGATCTATTCCCTTGACATAATCCATATACAGAGAACACCACTGACAATCATTTTCAGTTCACTGTTGCCAGGCTCCAAGGTAAGTTCATTTTTTACCTGTACATTGTTGTACATTCTAGACAGTCTATTTCTCAAATAGAAAACTAAATACATTTGTTATCCTGTTAAAACCCTCTAAATGGATACTTATTGTCCTGAGGGTAAGTTGAAAAGTCTTTCTGATGATAGTTGGATGCTATTCCAGAAAGACAAAATGTTGTGTTCTACCATCCTGAATCTGAGAATACATTGGTTTAATTTCTGGAATTTAAGAGAAAACAGGATTAACAAGACAATAAGAATATAAAACTTCCCACTTCATACTTAGAGACACATAGGTTATGGAACTGCTGAACTCAAGGTTTCATGTATGGTATGCAAGAGGGATTCCTGGCTTCATATGAGTGGAGTGTCTGTTCCCAATTGTGAGGTCACACCATGAACATACACATATGTTCAGATATGAGTAGAATGTCCTCACCATTTGGTCTCTCAGAGTGTATTACACCCACCATTTTGACGAGTTTGAATAGCCAGTACACTATTGGGATATCTACCTGTTCCCACCCACAGTGTTGCAGACATGAATAGAAATGCCTGGAATTTTACAGAGGTGCCAAGAATATATTCTCTCCATGGAGCCTTCTTTCCAGTGCCCAGCAGGTTATTGTTCTTTTAAATCAATGCCCATATCACTAGAGAAATGAAAAAGACATTACCCTGATATTCTACTTTACATCCATGTTACAACAAATAAGTGAAATTTAAATATAAATTTAATGTATATCTAACTGAATCCAGATTATAATCTAATGAAAGGTATAATTGGTGTGGATCTAGATAAAATTATGTTGGGAGATTTTCCCAGATAAAAACTATGTTAGGAGATTTTGGCCTTTTATATGGAGAACAATCCATATTTTGGTTAGATTAGGAGAACAAATGTATGTAAATTAATGGAATAAAAGAAAAACTCTGTTCCACTGTATTTCTTTGTAAAATGAACTTCAAAATCATGGAATTTCAGTTATATGTGTGTGTGTATTTTTTAGTTATATTTTTGAGTGTGCTGTTATGTGAACATGTGAGTTTTCTTGGATTATGATTAAAGAATTAGAGTATATGGGGCGTGGTTACTTGGCAGTATTCTTTTTTATCTATTAATTCATTCATTCATTGAACCCTGTCCACCCTCCTACTGTTCCACATGCCATATCGACTGGCCATCTCCTGTCTCCAAGAGCATGTATCCATTCCATCTGCTTTCTAAACACCCTGGGGTCTCTAGGTTCTTGAGAATCATTGCATCATTTCTGATTGAACAGAGACCAAGAATTTTTTTTTCTGTGTATGTTTTGGGGACCTTCTAACTATAGTTGGTGTAAGCTGCCATTTTGGTTGTCTAGCATTTGGGAGAATTCTGGGTCCATATTAATGGAGACATCTAGTCCTCCTACAGGGTTGATCTCCTCCTCAGTCTCCTTCAGTTTTTCTCCAATTAAACCAATGGTTCAACATATTCTGTCCGTTGGTTGGTTGCATACAACTTCATCTGATTGTTTCACCTACTTGTTAGTTCTTAAGAAGTACAGTCATGGTAGTATTAATATTACAAATGTGTGAATTCAGAAAACTGCAGAGGTTGCTTACTGCAAGAAGGTATTCTGCAAAAGCAATAGTTGATAAAAGTACTGAAATATCTATCAGTGCTCTACAATATTATATTCTAGGTGATGAAATTTCTCTGTCTCTCTGTCTCTGTGTCTCTGTGTCTCTGTGTCTCTGTGTCTATCTCTATGTCTGTCTGTCTGTCTGTCTGTCTGTCTGTCTCTCTCTCTCTCTCAATTTCTACTTCTCTAATACTTATTATGAATTATGATTCTTTTATCTTATTCCCTCCAATGGGAATGATATTGGAATGGCATCTGTAACATTCATTCACATTCCTACACAATTTGTGCTTTCTATTAACAATCAATATCAGAGTCACACATTCACTCAGATTACAAAATAAGATATCTGAGCTCATGTAAAGTGATATTCTGAATCAGAGTAGGGGAAGGGCACTTCCAATGTGTAGTTACACTCAAGAGCATGGCTTTTAAGAACTGGTCAATTGGAAGAAGATGAGACAATGTATAGAAGAGGGTGTTTCTTTTGGTTTAGTTTGGTTTAGCTTTGTTTCTTTAGGTTACCCACAGTCATTTTCAGAAACATTGAGAAACACTGTTTATTACCTATATCTTGAACTGAATGTGAATAGGTCCCTTAGAAACAACGTTATATTTCTCATTTACAATATGCAATATATTTTTGATATTATTTTGATTCATTATCTAGTACATACACTACAACAAGTTTAAGACATGTACCTCATTAGGAACTAGCAGGTGAAGGATTCAGCTGCAGATATTTGCAACCAACTAATGGAGTGGAGTATCTGACGCTTGTTGTTGAATTAACAAAGTTTAAAAATGTTAAAAACAAGGACATCCCTCTAGGAAGACCCACAGTCTCATTTAAACTTTTCAACCATGAAGTCTGAAACTCTGACCATTCAAAGATACAGAATTCACCTGCTCATATGAGGCCTCCAATACACATACAGAAGAGGACTGCTGGGAGAACTCTACAAGTCCCCTTTCCCAACTGGAGGGCATTTCATCTAAGGTCACTCCCTTTGAGTCCTGGGAGTCTCTCAGCTCCCAGGTCTCTGGTACATTCTAGAGGGTTTTCTCACCTCCTACCTCACAAAGTTGCCTGTTTCCATTCTTTTTGCTGATCTTCATCAATGCAGTCCTGTTTCACAACCCCTACAGTACTTGATCAAGTTCATCTCTTCCCCTCCGTGTGTGCTTTCTCACCCAGGTCTCTCCCTCCCCCTTCTTGTAGTAATTGTTTAACCTTCTTAACATTTCTAATTATTTTTATCATAAAGATAATTGAATTTTTTGATTCATTATCTTATAAACTTACCAATGCACTAGATACAATTATCGAAGGTACATTTGTTTAATTTTATTTCACTTCATTTTAGTGTTGAGGTAGGCACTTAGTATGTTATGTATTCTCTAGGAAGTGATAGAGTGTTGTGGTTCAGCATTCCGTGTTGGTGCTAATACAGGTATGTTTAAACATACCTGGCTTTAATTGTAATTCGGAAAATAGACCCAAAAAAACTTCTATAACCACAATAAAATTTCCACAGGCAGTTCTGAGAGATGGAAATATTTCCTGTTCACTTATAAAATTCATTGAAAGAAAGTATATTTGTTTCTTGAACCAAAATAAACTGCTACCTGAGAGGAAGGATAAAATGACTGATTGGCCCCTTTCTCTTTCCCAGGACCAGCCCCTACTCTCTATTCCCATTGTACTTGATGCTCCAGTACAGTGGAATTCCAGGACAAAGAAATGGGAGTGAGTGGGTAGGGGATCAGGACAGGGGGAAGGGAGGGGAAAGGCTAAAGGTGACTGTTATGATAGCATTTGAAATGTAAATGGAGAAAATAACTACTAAAATAAAAAAACATAAGTGTATTTACATATGTGCACAGGGATATGTGGCTAACAACCACATAATATAAAATTATCATTCCTTTCCAGGACTGTCTTTTTTGTTTGATTGTTTGTTGTTTGTTTTGTTTGTTTGTTTTGTATTGTTTGTTTTTTATTATAAGTATTTTTTTTTGTATATCTATTAGTCCTGGAAATTACTTTGTAAACTAGACTGGTCTCAATTTGAGATCTGCCTACTTCTACCTCCAAAAACTTCGAAATATGTGTGTGCCCCCACCACGTGGCTTCAAAATTATTTTAGACTTAGTGGAGAAGGTCCATTATTTTTTCTTGTTAGGATATTTTAAAATCATCAAGATGTCATTTTTCCTTAATATATTTATAAGATTAAATCCATTCCTATAAAAACATGTCAGATATTTTTGGAGACAGGCAAGTTTGCAAGAAGCATCATTTAAAAATACTTCTGGAGCCAGTGCCTTGAGCAGGCCATGCATGCAAACTCTGAAGGCAGCCCCACAACACCAAGAGGCTGCTTCAATCCAAGGTACTCCAACATTCTAAGGATCAGACAATCAGACAGGAGGAAGAACATCTGTCATCAACACATGGAGTAGCTGGAACCAGAAGGATCCAGGAATGCAGGAACTGTGCCGGACAAGTGGCATGGGTTATTGCTATTCTGTCTTGGCCAAGGCCCTGAGCAGTCCTTGGAAGCAAACTCAGCAGCCAGCCCCATAACACCCAGAGTTCTAACATGGCCAGGTGCAGAGGATCTCATGATCCCAGGATCTTGGTCCCACCAGGATTTCATGGTCCCAAAGGCAACTTGACTCCCAGAAGATCAGACAGACCAAGGATATCTACCTTTTCTATAAACTTCTTTATCACCTGTGAATACAGCCGCAAACCTAGTTACATTTTTTTCAAGGCTTCTATCTCGTCAATTTTCTCTTTCCTCAGCCTCTCTCTTTTTTATTTGTCTTTTTTCTTCTTCAGTCTCAATCTCTTTTTAATATATTTTATTAGGTATTTTCCTCATCAACATTTCCAACACTATCCCAAAAGTCTCCCATACCCTCCCCCTCCCCCACTCCCTTACCCACTCACTACCACTTTTTGACACTGGTGTTCCCCTGTACTGGGGCATAATTAGTGTGCATGCCCAATCGGGCTCTCTTTCCAGGGATGGCCTACTAGGCAATCTTTTGATACATATGCAGCTACAGTCAAGAGCTTTGGGGTACTGGTTAGTTCATAATGTTTTTTTACCTAGAGGATTGCAGATCCCTTTAGCTGCTTGGATATTTTCTCTAGCTCCTCCATTGGGCCATGTGATCCATCCAATAGATTACTGTGAGCATCCACTTCTTTGTTTGCTAGGCCCCGGTATAATCTCACAAGAGACAGCTATATCAGGGTCCACTCAGCAAAACCTTGCAAGTGTATGGAGTGGTGTCAGTGTTTGGAGACTGATTAGTGGATGGATCCCTTCATATGGCAATCTGTAGAAGGTCCATCCTTTTGTCTATGCTCCAAACTTTGTCTCTGTAACTACTTCCATGGGTGTTTTGTTTCCAATTCTAAGAAGGGGCAAGTGTCCACACTTTGGTTTTCGTTCTTCTTGAGTTTCATGTATTTTGCAAATTGTATCTTATATCTTGGGGTTATTCTAGGTTTCAGGGCTAATATCCACTTATTAGTGAGTACATATCATTAGCATTCTTTTGTGATTGAGTTACCTCACTCAGGATGATGCTCTCCAGGTCCAACCATTTGCCTATACATTTCATAAACTCATTCTTTTTAAAAGCTGTACTATTAGTAGTAGTACTCCATTGTGTAAATGTACCAAAATTTTGTAAACATTTTCTGTTGACAGGCACCTGGATTCTTTCCAGCTTCTGGCTACTATAAATAAGGCTGCTCTGAACATAGTGGAGCATGTGTCTTACTAGTTGGAACAGCTTCTGGATATATGCCCAGGACAGGTATTGTGTGAGCCTATGGTAGTACAATTTCCAATTTTCTGATTTCTAGAGTTGATTTAAAACTTGCAATTCCAACAACAATGGAGGAGTTTTCTGCTTTCTCCACATCCTTGCCAGCATCTGCTGTCATCTGAATATTTGATCTTAGCCATTCTGTCTGGTGTGAGATGGAATCTCAGGGTTGTTTTGATTTATATTTCACTGCTGATTAAGGATGGTGAACATTGTTTCAGGTGCTTCTTAGCCATTTGGTATTCCTCAGGTGAGAATTCTTTCTTTAGCTCTGAGCCCCATTTTTAAATGGAGTTATTTGATTTTCTGAGTCCACCTTCTGAGTTCTATATATATATTTGATATTACTCCCCTATCTGATTTAGGATAGTGAAAGATCCTTTCACAATCTGTTGGTGACCTTTTTGTCTTATTGAAGGTGTCTTTTGCCTTACAAAAGATTTGCAGGTTTATGAGGTCCCATTTGTCAATTCTCAATCTTACAATACAAGCCATTTTTCTTCTATTCAGGAATTTTTCCCCTGTTCCCATATCTTTGAGGCTTTTCCTCATTTTCTCCTCTACAAGTTTCAGTATGATTTTATGTGGAGCTCCTTGATCCACTTACATTTGACCTTAGTAAGGAGATAGGAATGGATTGATTCACATTCTTCTACATGATAACCACCAATTGTACCAGCACCATTTGTTGAAAATGCAGTCTTTTTTCCACTAGATGGTTTTAGCTCCCGTGTAGATGATCAATTGACAATAGGTGTGTTGGTTCATTTCTGGGTTTTCAATCATATTTCATTGGTCTACTTGTCTGTCACTATATCAGTACAATGCAGTTTTTATCACAATTGTTCTGTAGTACAGGTTTGGGTCAGGTATGGTGATTGCACCAGAGGTTCTTTTATCCATGAGAAGAGTTTTTGCTATCCTAGGTTTTGTTATTCCCAATGTATTTGCAGATTGCCCTTTCTAATTCATTGAAGAATTGAGTTGGAATTTTAATCGAGATTTTATTGACTCTGTAGATTTCTTTTGGCAAGATGGCCATTTTTACAATGTTGATACTGCCAATCCATGATAATGGACGATCTTTCCATCTTCTGCGATATTCTTTAATTTCTTTCTTTAGAGACTTGAAGTTCTTATCATAGAGATCTTTCCCTTCCTTAGTTAGAGTCACTCCAAAGTATTTTATATTATTTGTGACTATTGAGAAGGGTGATGCTTCTCTTATTTCATTTTCAGCCTGTTTATTCTTTGTGAAGAGAAAGGTCATTGATATGTTTGATTAATTTTATATCCAGCTATTTCACTGACATTGTTTTTCAAGTTTAGGAGTTCTGTGGTGGAATGTTTAGGTTCATTTATATATACTATCATATCATCTGCAAAAAAGTGATATTTTGATTTCTTCTTTTCCAATTTGTATCCCCTTGGACTCCTTTCGTTGTCAAATTGCTCTGCCTAGGACTTCAAGAACAATGTTGAATAGGTAGGGAGAAAGTGGGCAGCCTTGTCTAGTCACTGATTTTAGTGGGATTGCTTCCAGCTTCATACCATTTCATTTGATGTTGGGTACTGGTTTACTGTAAATTGCTTTTATCCTGTTTATGTATGGACCTTGTATTCCTGATCCTTCCAAGACTTTTATCATGAACAGGTTTTGGATATATTTAAATGATTTATTTGCATCTAATGAGATGATAATGTGGTTTTGTCTTTGAGGTTGTTTATATAATGGATTATGTTGATGGATTGCCATATATTAAACCATCCCTGTATCCCTGGTATAAAACCTACTTGGTAAGGATGAATGAAATTTTTAATGTGTTCTTGGATATGATTAGTGATAATTTTACTGAGTATTTTTGTTTCGATATTCATAAGGGCCATTGTTCTGAAGTTCTTTATCTTTGTTGGATCTTTCTGTGGTTTAGGTATCAGAGTAATGTGGTTTCATAGAATGAGTTGGGTAGTGCATCTTCTACTGCTATTTTGTGGAATTGTTCATGCAGAACTGGGATTAAATATTCTTTGAAGGTCTGATAGAACTCTGCATTAAACCCATCTGTTCCTGGGCCTTTTTTTTTTTTTTTTTGATTGGGAGACTATTAATTCCTCCTTCTATTTCTTTAGGGTATATGGGACTGTATATATCGTTAACTTGATCCTGTTTTAACTTTGTTACCTGGCATCTGTCTAGAAATTTGTCCATTTTGTCCATGTTATCCTGTTCTGTTGAGTATAGCCTGTGGTAGAAGGATCTGATGGTGTTTTGGATTTCGTCAGGATCTGTTTTTATGTCTCTCTTTTCAATTCTGATTTTGTTAATTAGGATGCTGTCTCTGTGCCTTAAGGGATGCTAGCTAAGGGTTTATCTATCTTGTTGATTTTCTCAAAGAACCAGCTCCTCTTTGGTTGATTCTTTAAGTAGTTCTTCTTGTTTCCACTTGGTTAATTTCACCACTGAGTTTTATTATTTCCTTACATCTTCTCCTCTTGAGTGAATTTGCTTCCTTAATTCTGGAGATTTTTTATGTGTTTTCAAGCTGCTTGTATGTGCTCTCTCTGGTTTCTTTTTTGAGGCACTCAAATCTATGAGTTTCCCTCTTAGTAATGATTTCAATGAGTCTCATAAGTTAGGGAATGTTGTGGCTTTATTTTCATTAAACTCTAATATGTCTTTAATTTCCTTCTTTATTCCTCCTTGACCAAGGTATCACTGATAAGACTGTTGTTCATTATCAACGTAAACGTTGGCTTTCCATTATTTATGTTGTTATTGAAGATCAATCATCCTTAGTCTTTGGTGGTCTGATAGGATGTTTTGGACAATTGCAATATTTTTTATCAGTTGAGGTCTGTTTTATGATCAATTATATGGTCAATTTTGGAGAAGGTACCATGATGTGCTGAGAAAAAGTTATATCCTTTTGTTTCAGGATAAAACGTTCTGTAGATATCTATTAAGTCCATTTGTTTAATAACTTCTTTTAGTTTTACTGTGTCCCTGTTTAGTTTCTGTTTCCAAGGTATGTCCATTGATAAAAGTGGTTTTTTAAGCCTCCCACTATTATTGTGTGAGCTGCAATGTGTGCTTTGAGCTTTCTTTAATGAATGGGACTGCCTTTGCATTTGGAGCATAGATATTCAGAATTTAGAGTTCCTCTTGGAAGATTTTAACTTTGATGAGTATGTGTCCTTCTTTGTCTTTTTTGATAACTTTAGGTTGGAAATCAATTTTAATCGATATTTGAATGGTTACTCCAGCTGATTTCTTCAGACCATTTGCTTGGAAAATTATTTTCTAGCCTTTCATTCTGAGATAGTGTCTGTCTTTTTTCCTGAGATGGGTTTCCTGTAAGCAGCAGACTATTGGGTCCTGTTTTTATAGCCAGTCTATATCTTTTTATTGGGGAACTGAATCCATTGATATTAAGAGATATTAAGGAAAAGTAATTGTTGCTTCCTATTATTTTTGTTGTTAGAGTTTGCATTCTGTTCTTTTGGCTGTCTTCTTTTTGGTTTGTTGAGGGATTACTTTCTTTCTTTTTCTAGGGCGTGGTTCCTGTCCTTGTATTGTTTTTTTTTTTTTGTTATTATTCTTTGAAAGGCTGGATTCATGGAAAGTTAATGTGTGAATTTGTTTTTTATCGTGAAATACTTTGGTTTCTCCATCTGTGGTAATTGAGAGTTTGGCTGGGTTTAATTGCCTGGGCTGGAATTTGTGTTCTCTTAGTATCTGTATAACATCTGTCCAGGATATTCTGTCTTTCATAGTCTCTGGTGAAAAGTCTGGTGTAATTCTGATAGGCCTGCCTTTATATGTTACCTGACATTTTTCCCTTACTACTTTTAACAGTATATCTCTATTTAGTGCATTTCTTCTTCTGATTATTATGTGTCAGGAGGAATTTCTTTTCTGGTCCAGTCTATATGGAATTCTGTAGGCTTTTTTTATATTCATGGGCATGTGTTTCTTTAGGTTTGACAAGTTTTCTTCTATAATTTTTTTGAAGATATGTGCTGGCCCTTTAACTTGAAAATCTTCATTCTCATCTACTCCTATTACCAATAGGTTTGGACTTCACATTGTGTCCTGGATTTCCTGGATATTTGAGATAACATCTTTTGCATTTTGTATTTTATTTGATTGTTGTTCCAATATTCTCTATGGAATCTTCTGCATCTGACATTCTCTCTTCCATGTCTTGTATTCTGGTGCTGATGCTCGCATCTATGGTTCCAGATTTCTTGCCTAGGTATTCTATCTCCAGTGTTGCCTTACTTTGGGTTTTCTTTATTGTGTCTACTTCACTTTTTAGGTCTTGAATGGTTTTACTCAATTCCATCACCTGTTTGGTCGTGTTTTCCTTCAATTCTTTAAGGTTTTTTTTTTTTTTTTTTTTTTTTTTTTTGCTTCCTCTTAAGGTTCTACCTATTTAGCAGTTTTCTCCTGTATTTCTTTAAGTGAGTTTTTAAAGTCCTTCTTGATGTCCTCTACCTTCAACCTGAGATATGCTTTTAAATATGGGACTACCTTTTCGGGTGTTTTTGCGTTTCCAGGACTGGATGAGGTGGAAGTGCTGTAATTCTGATGATGGTGAGTGGTCTTGGTTTCTGTTAGTAAGATTCTTATATTTGCCTTTCATCATCTGGTAATCTTTGGAGTTAGTTGTTATAATTGTCTCTGGTTATAACTTGTTCCTCAGATGATTATGTTATCCTCTATCAGTAGACCTGGGAAACTAGTTTTCTCCTGAGTTTCAGTGTTCAGAGTACTCTATGCAGGCAAGATCTCCACTTGCAGAGAAGGGGCTCAGATATCTGGTTTTCGAAACTTCCTCCTGGCAGATGTTGTGATCCACTCACTAGAGGTACTAAGATCCCGTGGAGAGTCCTGTGGGGACCTTTGGGGTGTCCACAGACTCTGAACACAAGGTGCCCGATGCTGTCATGGACTGGAAGGGACTTGTGACCCTGATCATACCGGTTTCTCTGCTTCCCTAATGAATGCAGTCACAAGTCCTGCATGATAGGATTGGAGCAGAAGTTGTTTTCCAATCACCAAAGGTCTTAAGATCTCATGGATGTTTCTGTGAGAACCTTGGGGCTGTCCTCAGACTCTGCCCAATATGTTGCCCAGGTGCTGGCACAGACCAGAGGGACTTGAGACCATTGTCAGGCCAGTTTTTCTGCTTCCCTAATTAATGCAGTCTCAGATCCTGTGAGATTGGATTGGAGCAGAGGTTGTGTTACATTCAACAGAGGTCTTATGATCCTATTGAGGGTCTTGTGGGGACATTAGGGGTGTCTGCAGACTCCGAGCCCAATGTGCCCTGGTGCTGGCTTATCAGTCTCTCTCTTATGGTACACTTTCTCTGCCTCCTTAAACAGATGTTGTAAAGATAATGTTTTCAGACTCTCTAGACACAGTAACCTTTTCCTAATTTCAGAAGAGGACTGTCCTATAGAAGCCATGACACCTGTCACCTGCTGGCACACTGAAGTAGGGTCAAAGGTAGTGTAACACTTCTATACCTTTAAGAGGTACTCTAAAAACACTGCTGGGGGCTCCTTTTTCTCTTGTAGGATCTCTCTTACCTTGGCCAAATTGGTGGGGCACCTGCCAGCCCCTTTCAGTCCTATTATCAGAGCCCAGCAGAAAATTGTCAATTGCTCCATATAGTCAGTCCTATCAGTCCTGTCAGAGGGAAGGCTGCATCTATTTCATTCAGAAGTTTTATTAGTAGTCAATTGGCCCCCAGCATGCTCTTTCTTTCCTCTCAGAATCCTCTCCTTCTCCTCTGTGGTGAAAGAACCTGTAAAAGCTGCTGACAGTCATCCCAAATAGGCTGAAGAGAGAATATGAGAGATTCCTTTAGATTAGCAAGGCTCGAAAGGTTTTCAACGAAGGGGATTGTGATTTGCCTTCCAGTTATAGAGATCAGAGGAGGAAAAAGGCCATTACTGAAGGGGCTGCAGTTGTCTGGGGTCCGCTGGATGAGGGTCATAAGTACATAAAGGCAGTGCGATGGTTGAGTCTGGTCCCTCTGGGCTTTGAGCTCGCTAGTCTTGGTCTTTAGCAACTGGTCCCTCCCCAAATATCTAGTGGCACCCTGTTGAGAGTTCTTGGGGGGACCAGTTGGGAATATGCGGGTGGGGTGCTGTGCCATTTTGGAGGTTCTTCTAACTCTGGATAGATCTTGGGAGAAACCGATGGCTGCAGTTCAACCGGTGCCAGATTTAACTTTTTTTTCCCCCTCTGGATGGCAGTGGGCCAGGACTGGGGTGCCTGGATTATTCTTTTGAACCCAAGGCTTTAAACACGATAGGAGAGGGGGGATCCTGTGCTAATTTTTTCTAGATGAGAATGTAGGGCACTCAATCTGGCTGAGACCCTGGTCCCCTCTGTAAAACAACTTTAAGAGCTGAAAACAGAACCAAACCAAGGGTGCCCTCTAGTGGCCAACTAACATCAAAGCTGGCCATTCCGTAGAGCAGAAAGTTCTCTAAAATCTATTTCAGACATCCACCAAGAAAATGTGAGTCTTAGTCTTAATTTCAGTACTGTGCACAAGGGTCAGTCCAAGGGGCATGCTAATAGTCGGTCCCATCATCAGAGTTACATACAGGGGAAAAACCAATATATACACACAAAAAGATTACAATAACAAAGAACAGGCCCCAAAAAGATGGCCGAAAGAGCACACACTCACTTGGCACCCAGTAACAGAAACAGACAGCCGAGTGAGCACATTCTCACTTGGCACCCTGATAGGAGATCTCCAGGTATCCCTGGAACTTCCTCAGAACTGGGGAGTGAGTTCTTTCTGAATTTTTATCTCCTTGTCCTTGGCAAAGGAAGGCAGGCTTCTCTGGTTGTAAAGTATAAAAAAAATGCTTTATTGCTGACTATATAGAACAAAGAGCTTCTTCCTAGCTGTATTTTCAGAGATCAGGGAAAACAAGCTTGGGGAATGTCTAGGGGATTTACCTTACTGGGAGATATACTTTAAGTTAGAATCTCCCAGTAGGATATTTTTTCTACAACACACAAAACTTTACACAGAAAATTATTTCAATTATTTATAATAAATATATAATATTTGGTTTGAACCAAATGTTAAATCCATATAAAATACATGGTAGTATTCCAAAAAAAAAACTTGTAATATTTACTTTAAACAATTTATACATTTACACCCCACAGTACTTCTTCATAACTGTACTACCCTTGATGAGATCCTTCTTCTTCCCCAATGGTCCCTCTCTTATTTTTATAATGGTTCTCCTTTTTTGTGTGTGTGTATATATGGAAACATCTCATGCAGGTGGTTGTATTGTACTCGTTGCTATGTTTTTGTGATCACAAGGTCTAAAGGACCACAATCTGGTCTTCAACTACACATATAAGAGCATCTGACCCTGAATTGCTCTTTTTCCTGAATCTACTTCTCCAGTCAAGGGATCACAAACACCACTTTTGAAGTACTCTATTGAAATGGGAAAAAATTGAAATTATTGTACTGTATCTTCATCTGTTTCTACCTGAGGTGATATATTCTCATCTTTGTCAAATGCTGGGCTATGTACTATATGGACAAAATAAAATGGAAACATAATATGCTATATTAGTAAAAGGGAATAAAGTTTTAATGATTTGAATTTCTCAGGAAATACTGCCCATGTGAATTTTTTAAACAGCTTTGAGAAATGATGTAATTACATACATGATATTCGGTATAGGTATAGATGAGAAGTAAGTTTTCCAAATTATAGGGCCATTGAATATCTTTACCAATATTATAGAAAAAAAAACCTCCCTAACTTAAATAAAGATATGCTCATGAATATACAAGAAGCCTACAGAACGCCAAATTATTTGGACCAGAAAAAAAAAATCTTGCCATCATATAATAGTCAAAACAACAAATGCACAAAACAAAGAAAGAATATTAAAAGCAGTAAGGGAAAATGGTCAAGTAATATATAAAGCAAGATCTATCAGGATTACACATAACTTTTCCCTTAGACTCAGAAAGCCAGAAAATCTAGGGCAGATGTCATACAGAATGTAAGAGAGCAGAAATGCCAGCCAAGACTACGATATGAAGCAAAACTCTTTTAACATGGCTTGAGACAACAAGGTATTCTGTGACAAAACCATATTTACACAATATCTTCCAATGCATCCAGCACTTCAAATGATAATAAAGGGACAATTCCAATATAACGAGGGAAATTACACTCAAGAAAAAGCAAGAAATTAAACTTGAAGGAAACCTAAAAGAAGATAGCTACATGAACAAAATTCCAACTCTAATAACAAAAATAACAGGAAGCAACAAGAATATTTCTTTAGTATCTCTTAATATCAGTGGACTCAGTTCACCAGTAAAAAGGCATAGAATAACAAAATGGATGTGTAAGCAATATTCAGCACACCAGAAACAAACACCAAGGACAAAGTCAGACATTACCTCAGACTAAAATGCTGGAAAAGAACTTTCCAAGCAAATGATCCCAAGAAATAAGCTGGAGCAGCCATTCTAATATCAAATAAAATTGACTTTCAACCCAAAGTTATAAAAAAAAGTCAAGGAGGGAAACTTCATATTCATTAAAGTTAATATTTACCAAAATGGACTCCCAAATCTAAACATTTATACTCCAAATGCAATGACATCCACATTGATAAAAGAAACTTTAGTAAGCTCAAAACACACATTGTACCACACACAATAATATTGGAAGACTTCAACATCCCTCCCTCATTAATGGACAGATCCTGGAAACTATAACTAAAAAGATACACGGTGAAACTCACAGAATATATGAAAGAAATATATTTAGTTCATATCTATAGAACATTTTATCCTAAAACAAACGAATGTCTCTTCTTCTCATCACCTCACGATGCCTTCTCCAAAATTGACCATACACTCAGTCACAAAACATGCCTCAACAGATATAAAATTATTGAAATAATGTCATGCTTCCTATCAGATCACCACAGACTAAGGCTGATCTTCAACAATAATATGAATAATTGAAAACCCACATACACGTGGAATGTGTATAAAAATCTAGTCAGTGACAAAACAGTCAAGGAAGTAATCTAGAACTAAATTAAAGACTTTTTAGAGTTTAATGAAAATGTAGCTACAACATACTGAAAGTTATGGGACACAATGAAAATAGCCCTAAGATGGACTCTCATAGCTCTCTCTGAATGCCTCTAAAAAGAAACTGGAGAGAGGATATAGGAGTAGGTTGACATCACACCTTAACACTATAAAACAAAAGGAAGCAAATTCACCCAAAAGGAGTTGAAATCAGGAAGTAATCAAATTCAGTGCTAAAATCAACCAAGTGGAAACAAAGGAACAATACAAAAATAATCAAACAAACTGGGAGCTTGTTCTTTGAGACAATCAACAAGATAGATAAACCATTAGACAGAATAAATACAGAACACAAGAACAGTATCCAATTTAGCAAAACCAGAAATCAAAAGGGAGAAATAACAACAGAAATTTAGTAAATTTGAAATATCATCAGATCCTACTATACAAGGCTGTACTCAACAAAACTGAAAAATCTGGGTAAAATGGACACTTATCTAGACAGATATCAGGTACCAAATTCAAATCAGGATCAGATAAACCCTGTAATTACTTCTACCACTGTGAAAAGCCGCCCTCATGGTCGCCATTACAATATGGTGCTGACAACACCATTGTCACCATTGCTCATGGTGAGTGCGCGCGGGTGTCAGAATATCTTTCCATTACCTGAGCCCTGCCTCTCCCATGGCGTCATCAGGCTGATAGTGGGCAGCCAATCCCATGGTGCACGTCCCCAACCTTACTTCTAACCATACTTCGCAGCCAATATAAGGGAGGAGTTTTCTGCTTTCTAAGTCTCCTGTCCTGAAGCTGTTCATCTATATCTCGAGATGTATTACAGCTTTACTACAGAAAGATCCGAGTGTCCTAGATGCGTTCTTGCTGGCAAGATGGTAGCGTGGGTCATCTGGTGCCAGAAACCCAGGATCAACATCGCTGGCATTGAGGGGAACCCCTGAAGAAGGGATGGATTCAGAACTGCATGGAAAAGGTAAGTTCGGAGAAGTATGTCTGATCATGAACCTCTTATCCCTTTTGATTTCGGTCTTAATCTAGATGCAACTTAGGAAGGGGCAGTAGAAGCTCTAGTTTTGGTTGCCCTGGCCCTCATTCTGTTTCTTATTCTGTCCATCGAGGCTGGTGCTGAAATTTGAGGTCCATCGCGGCTGGTGCTGAAAAATGAGGTGTTGTCAGTCCAATGTAGATAAGTGGCAGCACTGAGGTATCTTCTAAGCCTTCCATAGACAAGGGATCAAAGTGCTGTGTTTACTTTCACTTTGCATAAGGAGTACTATAAGTCGGGTGTAGATCAGCCGCAGGCACTCATTCTATCATGGGCTTCTCACAGTCAGTGATCACCACATTACAGTCAGTGCTAAAGCAACATGACCTGCAGGTTGCCTCCCGTATGCTGCAGAACTTTGTTAAGGAGGTGGATCACATTTCTCCCTGGTATTCCTATTCGGGGTCTCTAACTGTAGCCTTATAGAATAAGCTAGAAAGGGACCTTGACCATAAGCATGAAGAGGGAGACTTATGCCTGGGCACCAAGGCAATTTGGAAGCTGATAAAAAATTGTCTAGAGGATGAAACCTGCCGACCAGCCAATGTGGAGGGACAGGGAATACTAGAAGAGGTTCAGGACAGTATGTCAGAAACCTAACAGAATCAGAGAAAGGGAGCTCGAAAAAAGAAAGACACGTCACGAAAAAGGGCCCTCCCCAGGATTCAGAAGGAAGGGATGGAGAAAAGAGGGCAGTAAAACTGATCCCTCTACTAAGAAAAAGCCTCACATGTAATTCAACATTACCTTGAAGCTTGGAGTGCTTGGGGACAACCCAAATTTCTTAGAACAGATAATGGACTGGCCTACACCTCTCAAAAATTTCAACAGTTCTGTCTCCAGATGAATGTATCTTATTTGACTGGTTTGCCATACAGGGACAAGGCATTGTGGAACATGCCCACCACACTCTTATAACCTACCTTATCAAACTAAAAGGTTGAGTCGATGAGGGCCTGCCCTTAACACTGAGAGTGGCCATCTCCATGGTACTCTTTACGATTAATTTTTTGAATATTGATGAACAAGGCCACACTGCGGCTGATCATCACTGTTCAGAACCAAACAGATCTAGAGAAATGATCAAATGGAAAGATATCTTAACCGGAAAATGGAGAGGCCCGGATCCTATTTTAATAAGATCCAGGGTAGTTATTTGTGTCTTTCCACAGGAAGAAGACAATCCCCTTTGCGTTCCGGAATGCCTCATCTAAAGGATCTCCCCTTCAGAAGATGTGGACAAAAGAGGGAATACTGAAACAAAGAAGGATACTGACCCTTCTACTGGAGATCCTGGTTCCTAGTATATCGGGGGAATTGTGTTGGGGTATTATGTCCACCTTTCCTCTGCCCATGCCTGTCATGCACAGTGCACAAGTGTTTCCACATTTCTTTACTACTGATAGGGAGCTTCAACTTGCCTTTTTACCACTAGATGGGCAAATTCAGGCTCTGATGGAAAACAGAACTTTTCCCTCACAAGTTGATTATGTAGCAGAGGATGGACTAGTAAGTCATCAATAGCAGGAGAGACACTTGTTCTTGTAAAGTTCCTATGACCAAGTTTTGGGAATGCCTGGGCCAGGAATTGGGAGTGGGTGTGTAGGAGAGCAGGGAGAGAGGGGAGAGGACTGGGATTTTTGGAGGGGAAAATAGAAAAGGGAATAACATTTGAAATGTAAAAAAAAAAAAAAGAAAAAGAAAAAAAAAAGAAAAAGAAAAAAGAAAATAAATAATAAAAAAAATGAAATAAATTAATAAATTATTCGTAGTAATCCTGAAATAAATTCAAGTTTGACAAACATATCATTGGAACAATGTTCAGGTATTTTCCGTTGGCAAAATAATAACAAGTTATTTTTTATCAACATATTGTGACTACAGTGCCAAGAATAGTTATATATTAGTTGCTAAAACTCGGGTATAGGAATATATAGATATAGGTAAAATTTCAAATGAATTATACAAAATCTCTTAGAAAAGACTTCTTCCAATTCAGCTGACTAGGTAAAAGTCTAGTGAACTGCAGGACACTCAATTAATACCCAACCCTGAATATGCAATAACCTTCAGAAAGAGACTCCTCCGAAATATTTATGTCATCTTCTTCATCATCAAAGTCCAAAAGTAATAAGTAATCTCCTTTGGAATCACCATCATTTTCTTATGAGCCATTGTTCTCTTAAAAACTGTAATGTCTTCTTAGTTAAAAAAAAAATGGAAAACAAGGAAATAAAAATCTTAGTAATCTGAATCCAAAGGTATCATTTAAGTAGTTAAATATATCAAAAATGAAATAATTATATGCACTTCCTCTTTCCAGTTCCTCCATGTGTCCCATTTATCATGTCCCTCTCCCTCACAACATTGTTTTAAAATCTTCTTTAACTTACTTCTTTAAAAAACTCCTTTAGAACCAGAGTTAACAATATGTCAGATCCCAGTTTATATAAGGGGAAAAAGGCCAGCCTTGAATATGTGAGACTTCTTAACTACCCAAAGACGATGAGGAAAATGTATTTGCATTTAATTTCTGAGTCATCTGATTCTTGTTCCTATTTCCCACAGATTCTTTTTAAACAAAACATTAGCAATTTTGTTTATCAGTGTGTCTCTGTCTTTAAATAAACTCACACTTTTATCAAGATAGATAATGAATATGGTAACTGTATATTCATTTGAGAAGACCCAAAGCTCCCTCTACAATAAACACCCAACAGCACCAGCACCCACACAGAAAGACCTTCTATTGGAGAAAGCAGGGATTTGGGGAAGTCTTGGTTTTCAAATATCTGGATATTGTAAGTCCAAGGCCAGCCCAAACCAAGACAGCCTGAGCTACAAAGAACCCATCCTACAGAAGGAAAACGGAGAGAAAAGGCTGATCTCCGTGGTGCAAGTCTTTAATAGAAATACTTGGGGAATGAGAGGGGAGGATCTGTGGTCAGAATCCATCTTAGAAGACTTATGAATCTTCTGCATTGTCTGCTCTTATTCTTTTCATTTATTCTTCCTATGACACTCCCCTTTCTGTAGTATCCATACAGTCTCTACCAAAGAAATACACACTAGAGAAGACAGTGAGGGTAGAGGAATCCTCAGTGTGTTTCTAATAGATTTTGGACTACACACAGGACAAGTGCCAATTTCAACCCTAAGGCCTCTTTCAGCACATAGGACAATCGCCAAGACTCCTCACCAATGGCACCCTGATCCCCTGACCCCCAGTCCTGCAGCCGGCTCTCTGATCCTCTCCCTAGGCCCCAAGCTTGTGTCCTTCAAGGGTTTTCAATCCTCTAAGCCCCTGTCCTGTTCAATCCTGTGCAATGAATATGATCCTCCTCCTTCATTTAACCCTCAGAAGCCATAGGAAATGCCAATCGGGAGGCTTTTCCTCACAGAGTGGCCTCCTGAGACTGAGATTTCCCACAAGTCACATATCTGTTAATAGTCCAATTACCCTGATCAGAGCTGGTTATCAGTAGCAGGTCATTCAAAAGTGAACTCCTTCACAACTGAACCCTTCCTTGCTTGGCTGCTCAATGAAAAAAAAAACAACAACAACAACAACAACAACAAAAAACAAAGCAAAACAAAACAAACAAACAAACAAAAAACTAAGCAAAAAACAAAACAAAAACGAAAACAAAAAACAAAACAAAACAAAACAAAACAAAAAAAACAAATCAAAATCAAAACAAATAAAAACAAAACAAAAACAAAAAGAAAAACAAAAACAAAACAAAAAGAAAAAGAAAAACAAAACAAAACAAAAAGAAACAATCAATTAAACAAACAAACAAACAAACAAAACGTTATCAGGAGAGACCCAGATGGAGTACTCTGAGGAGCCTTTGTGATGCCAGATGGAGAAAACAGGTCTCATCCAGGGATTTCACTGTTTGGCTGAATATACCCTGTGTATGCTGTCATGGAGTACCAGGCACCATTGATTGGAAGGGAGTTCTCAGGAGGTGGAAAAGAGCTACCATCTTTAAGACAAATGATTTCCAATTTCTAGGTTGAAAAGCATTTGCAGACTTGAAAAACATGTACAAATGTGTAACATATGAAAGCACTGGAAATGGCACTACTAATTTCAACTGTAATATTTTTTATTATTTATTTATGTGCATAAAAATTAAAATGTGTGAACTTTTTCTGTATGTACATTCCCACAACAGAAGAGTCCATGCTGTCCTAATAGATCAGAAGAGAACATCCAGATTCACTACAATCCCTGGTAAACTCCCACCTCCACCTTCCTAGTACTGAGCTTGTTTACAATAGTGTGCTAGGATGTGCAGGCCCTCTCTCCCTCACTTATGTGCTAGGCTGCCCAGCCCCTTTTTCTCCCTTATGTGCTAGAGTGCTCATGCCTATTCTCTCACTTATGCCTCTATGGCCTACAGAGGCTGAAAGAGAGCAGTGATTCTCTAAAACTGTGGCTGTGCATAAATTGTTAGCCACTATGTGGGAGCATTGTGCCCGGTCCTTTTCATAGAACAGGTGCTTTTTGTTTGTTTGTTTGTTTGTTTGTTTGTTTTATTATTTTTTGAGAGAGGGTTACTCTGTGTAGACCTGGCTGTCCTAGAACTCACTCTGTATACCAAGCTGGTCTCGGACTCACAAATTCTTGGCCTCTGCCACCCAAGTGATGGGATTAAAGGCATAAACCACCACTGCCCAAACAACAGTTGCTCTTATCAGCTAATTTTTCCATTTTTCAACTAATCTAGTGTGTACTTCATGTATCTTTACTGCATTTCTCCCATTTACTTTCAAGGTGGAGGGTGTTTCCACCGGAACAGGGATCCAAAGTGGGATCCGTGCTACCATGGCATGGGTGTTCTTTGTTACATCCCAACATTGAGAAATCCAACAAGAATCATTGGAACAGACTTCAAATGAATCACTTGAAAGAATATAAACAAGAAAGGGGGGTAAACACAGACTGGGGTAGATGTATAATTAATCTGGTTTACCAAAGTTTTATTGAACCCAGTGATCTCTACAATGATATTAGTATGTCCATAAGAGTCCTGGGAGGCATCATATATTCCCCAATGCTGAGCAAATCTTGAGATGCCAGTAAAAGAAGCCTTTACAACTGTTCCTCCCTGGATAAAATTCAAAGGATTTAGTTCTGTACAACTGCCATTGACTCCACAAAGCAACCACTTGTGAAACGGATGCATTCTAAAGTCCTGTATGACAAATCTCTTTTTCATAACAAATTCCTTCTCTGGGTCATCTGTCATGTTGGAAGAAAAGGAAAAAGTTTTACTCTGATCTGCCCAACAAATGATGGAGGTACGACAATCAGATCAAGGCAGGATCAGCCTTTCATCTTCCAAGATACAATGAGGGGCTATTTTTGTTTGGTGGGGATGTTCTTTTTCTGAAAAGTTAGGTTGTAGAAATGTAACATTAACCCAAATTGCCTCTTGCCAAAAGGTCCGATTTATAAAGGTTATATCTACATTGGAAGTATCTTGGGTTGTGCTCACCCAACCTCCTCGGTGCTCATTAAACTTCCCGAAAGCTCGGGCTGGGAGGTTGATACAATTTCTGGTCCATTAATTTGAAAACATAAAGACCCCTGTTCTAGTAAGGAGTGATTTTCTCCTAATGGTGCTCGAGTGGGATCATAGGTTAAATATGGCAAATCCACTGTTTTATTAGTAGTAAAGAATTTTGGAAAAACTATAGCATCATGGCGAACTGACATTGGTTTAGGGAAAGTCAAGAGAATAGCCCATCTCTGTTATACTAGAAAACTGATACAAGTTCAGCATTGTCAGGATCAGGAACAGTCCTGGGGAGGTCAGCATCTTCTGCACCATACTTGATGAATATCCTGCGGGTGAGTCGTTCCAGCAGCCAAAATGGGTTGTCTTCACTCTGTGGAAAAACACAAACAGCTCCCCAGGATCTGATTAAGATAGGATCTGGGCCTTTCCACAGACCAGTTAAAACATCCTTCTGTTTGACCATTTCTTTTGGTCTATCAGGGTCTGAGTTATGTCGCTCAGCTGCAGAATATCCCTGCTCGTCGAGATTCAAAAAATTAAGTGTAAAGAGTGACATAGATACCAATACTCTTGGCACTGAGGGCAGAGTCTCATCAACTCCCCTTTTTTGTTTTATAAGATAAGACTTGAGTGTGTGGTGGTCACATTCCACAATGCGTTGTCCTTGAGGATTATAAGGAAGGCCAGTCAAGTGACTGACATCCATTTGATGACAAAATTGTTGAAATTTAGTAGAAGTATATGCTGCCCCATTATCCGTTTTAAGAATTGTGGGCTTGCCCAAAGCACTCCACTCTTCTAGGCAGTGCTGTATAACATGAGAGGCTTTTTCCCCTGTTAAAGGTATGGCAAACATTACACCATTGCAGGTGTCAATGGAAATATGTAAATACTGATTTATAATGGCGATTGCACGTGGCACGCAAGCTCTTCTCAGCAATTGCTTGTGGCACGAACGCGATTGCTTGGGACATGGCACTACAAAGCTGTCTATATAAAAATGAAAATGTAATTAAGGATAAAAGTGATACAGGAGAAATGGGGAACAATTCAAGGAGGAGAAGATAGGGATGAATTTGCTAAAACTCATTTATATGTATGCAGAAAGTTCTTACCCAACAAATTTAAAACAAAGTAAGTAAGTAAGTATGTAAGCAAATAAATAAAAAAATATATTTGTATGCACATGCATATCTGATAGGCGTGTGTGTGTGTGTGTGTGTGTGTGTGTGTGTGTGTGTGTGTGTGTGTGTGTGCATATAAGGGTGTAGGTATGTAGCACCTGTGACTAGAGGAATGCAATCATGCAGTATCTTTCTTTATGTTCTATGATGCAGTGTGTTGATTAGAATATCTTTTGACCATGGGATTGGCACTATTATGATCTTTAAGTGGCACTATTATTATCTTTAAGTGCTCCTTATCCATTTTAGACTCTTCTGACTTGACATCTCTATTTAGATATATACCCCATATTTGATTGGTTTATTTCGTTTCTTGAGTTCTTTATATATTTTGGATATTAGCCGTTTATTGGATGTGAGGTTAGTTAAGATTTTTTTCTCCAGTCTGTAGGTTGATAATTAGTCTCATTGCCTATATGCTTTGCTTACAGAAGCTTTCCAGTTTCATGAGGTCACATTTATGAATTGTTGATCTTAGAGCATGAATCACGGGAGATGTTTTTAGGACATTTCCCTCTCTGTGTCAATGAGTTCATCTTCTATTAGATTCAGTGTATCTTATTTTATGTTGATAATCGTGTTCAACTTGAAACTGAGCTTTGTGCAAGGTGATCAATATGTTTTTTTTTTCAACATACAGACTGCAAATTAGAACCGCACAATTTATTGAAAATCCTTTCTTTATTTCATCGTATATATATACATATATATTTTGCTTCTTTGTCAAATATCAAGTATCTATAAATGTGTGGTTTTCTTTCTGGTTCTTTTGTTCTAGTCCACTGATCCATCTGTCAGTCTCTGTATCAATACCATGTAGTTTTTTTTGTTGTTTTGTTGTTGTTTTGTTTTGTTTTGTTTTGTTTTGTTTTGTTTTAATCACTTTTGCTCTATAGTAGAGTTTGAGGGCCAGGATTGCTCTGAGGCAGGATAACAGTGGAGTCACAGAGTAGAACGCTGGCAATGGCTTTAAAATCTAAGTGTCCCAGGGCTTTCTAGCTCTATCATTGTACTGAAATGCTGATGATAACTTCTAAAACGTACTTGGTCTTTCTGAGGGTAGGCTGGCTTAGGTGATTAACACCTGTAGCCTAACAGAGGAGGATTAAGCAATGCAGACTTTTTTCTAGCTCAGCAGGAATTACTGGGCTCTAATTTTGAGCTTACTAGCCAGATGTCACTGGAAGAGAAGGAATTTAGAGAAGTCATTATAGAAGTTATTACTTAAGTTATAAAAAATTTCCTATGAAAGTTATATAAGGGCAAAAGCAGAAAGATCCTAAGTGCAGAAAGGGAAAAATTCTTCTAAGTGGGGAAAAGGAAAAAAATAAATAAAAAAATAGTCTAAGTGGAGAAAAGAAAAAAAAAAAACTTCTCTCTTGATTTTCCTCGTCTCTTTGTCCTCAGCACTTATACATATTTCAGAATACATGACCACATGCTACAAAGTTCATCAACTGTCTCAGATCAAACAGGTTCACTGAAGGTATCAAACCATAACTAAGATATTAGTGAAGTTTTGTATAGGTAAACCCAATCAATATTTTATCTTTTACCCTAGAACCTATAATAAATCTTTAGTTCCCTTCTGATGACCTTTGGTTAATTGTTATACAACCTCTTGGAATGTGCTCTGAGTAGGAGAAAGCCTGGTTACTATCTAAGAGCAATTATCCAGTGACACTTGGAAAACTGGCAGTTCTCATTGCAGTTTTGACTATCAGAAAATGACCTAATAGCCCTTTTAGTTTGGGGAGAATTTTATTGAGTATTTTTGCATTGATATACATAAGAGAAGTTGGTCTGAAGTTGCCTTAATCTGGAATCAATTCACCAATAAAAACAAATAGACTAACAGACTGACTATATAAACAATACACAACATTTTGCTGCATAAAAGAAACCCACCTCAGGGACAAAACCAGATACTACCTCATAGTAAAAGGCTGGAAAAAAAATTCCAAGCAAATGGTCTGAAGAAATAAGCTGGAGTAGCCATTCTAATATAGAGTAAAATCAATTTCCAACCCAAAGTTATCAAAAAAGACAAGAAGGGACATTTAAGGCTCATGAAAGGTAAACTCTTCCAAGATGAACCCTCAATTCTGAATATCTATGCTCCAAATGCACACGCATCCACATTCATTAAAGAAACTTTAGTAAAACTCAAATCACTCATTGCACTGCACACCATAATAGTGGGAGACTTCAACAACCCGCTCTTATCAATAGAAAGATCCTGGAAATAGAAACTAAACAGAGACACATTGAAGATAACAGAATTTATGAAACAAATGGATTTGATAGATATCTACAGAACATTTTACCCTAAAACAAAAGGTTATAACTTCCTCTTAGCACCTCATGGTCCCTTCTCCACAATAGACCACAATCAGTCATAAAACCGGACTCAACAAAAATATTGAAAGTATCCCATACACCCTATCACATCACCATGGACGAAGGCTGATCTTCAATAAAAACATAAATAAGAGAAAGCCAACATTCACGTGAAAGCTGAACAACCCTCTACTCAATGATAACTTGGTCAAGGAAGAAATAAAGAAGAAATTAAACAGTTTTTAGAGTTTAATGAAAATGAAGGGACAATATACCCAAACTTATGGGACACAATGAATGTAGTCCCACAAAGAAAACCAAAAGCTCTGAATGCGACCAAAAAGAAACCAGAGAGAGCACACACTAAGAGCTTGACAGCACACCTAAAAGCTCTAGAACAAAGGGAGGCAAATTTACAAGGGGGAGTAGATAGCAGAAAATCATCAAACTCAGGGCTTGAATTAAACAAGTGGGCACAAAAAGAACTATTCAAAGTATCAAACAATCCAGGAGCCTTGTCTTTGAAAATAGTATCAAGATAGATAAACCCTTAGAATGATGAACTGGAGTGCACAGGGATAGTATGCTAATTAACAAAATCATAAATGAAAAGGGAGACATAAGACCAGAACCTGAGGAAATCCTAGGCATCATCACATCCTACTACAAAAGGCTATACTAAACAAAACTGGAAAACGTGGACAAAATGGACAATTTTCTAGACAGAAATCAAGTACCAAAGTTAAATACAGATCAGAATAAAGATCTAAACAGCCCCATATCCCCTAAAGAATTAGAAGCAGTCACTAATACTCTCCCAACCAAATAATGCCCAGGAACTCCCACATGGGTTTAGTGTAGAGTTCTATCAGACCTTCAAAAAAGAACTAATTCCAACTGTTCTCAGACTATTTCACAAAATAGAAACAGAACGTACTCTATTCAATTCATTCTATAGAAGCCACAATTACTCTGATAACTAAACCATGTAAAGTCCCAACAAAATAGAGGACTTCAGACCAATTTCCCTTCTGAATACCGATGCAAAAAATATTCAATAAAGTCCATGCAAACTGAATCCAAGAACATATCACAAAGATCATCAATAATGATCAAGTAGGCTTCATCCCAGGGATGCAGGGATGGTTTAATATAAGGAAACACATCAACATAATCCACTATATATAAGCAAACTCAAAAACAAAAACCACATGATCATCTCCTTAGATGCTGAGAAATCATTTAAGGAAATCCAACACCCATTCATGATAAAAGTCATGGAAAGACCAGGAATTCAAGGCCCATACTTAAACATAATAAAAGCAGTATATAGCAAAACAGTAGTCAACATCAAACTAAATGGAGAGAAACTAAAACCAATCCCACTAAAATCAGGGACTAGACAAGGCTGCCCACTTTCTTCCTATCTATTCAATATAGCACTTGAAATCCTAGCCAGAGCAATTGGACAACAGAAGTAGATCAAGGGACACCATGGTCCCTGGCCCGGGGGATTCTTCGGACACCCGCAAGGACCCATATAGGATACTCCATGAGATCCTAAGACCTCTGGTGAGTGGAACACAGCGCCTGGTCCAATTAAATCGCGCAGGACCCTAGACTGCACATTATTATTATGCATATCAGATAGGCATGTTTGTGTGTGTTTGTGTGTGTATGTGTGTGTGTGTGTGTGCATATAAGCATGTAGGTATGTAGCACTTGTGACCGGAGGAATGCAATCATGCAGTATCTTTCTTTATGTCTCTCTGCCATTTTCCTATGATGCAGTGTGTTGATTAGAATATCTTTTGCCCATGGGATGTGGCACTATTACAAGGTGATGGCTTGTTTGAGGAAGTGTATCATTGTTTAGGCTTGCTTTTATGTAGTGCACTATGTCTGCCCAGTGACGAAAATCGATTTTCTTCCTTGCTACCTGTGGCCACAAGCTTCCTCCTGGTTGCCTTCAGTCTAAGATATAGACCAATTAGTTCCTTCCTCAGTACCTCCTCTACCTGGATGCTGCCATGCTTCCTACCAATATAATAATGTACTGACCCTCTGAAACTGTAAGACAACCTCAATTAAAATTTCCCTATAAGAGTTTCCTGAGTCATGATATCTCTTCACATCAATGAAACCCTATTGAACATAGGAAGTATGTTAGCCTGATTTTTAATGCTTACAAGATAATTGCAACCAGCATGGAAGCACAAAGTAAAGATGATGAATGAGTTTCTGTATTTTTTGAACTTCTGAATTTTTGAATGAATGTGGGGATTGGGAAAATTAGAAAGTTATGGGAAGGAGAAAGAGAGGATGCAAAGACCTTTTGGGGTCCTGCCACTTGCTTTTGCATTCAATATTTCTATTTTAAAACAACACCAACAACTAAAACAACCAATGACAAGGCATCCATACAACAGATTCACAGAGAAGACACCAAAGGGCATTACATTCTTGTAAATCATTTTCCAGCTAATGTCTGGTGTATTGAGCCTAAAGATTTTACTGTCAAACCCTGATAATTAATCACTAGATTGGATCCCCTAACACAATGATGAATGACACTGTGGTCAAAAGGACAGTTAACATGTATAAATACATTGTTTTTCACACTGTCAGTTTGAATTGTTACTATATATCCCAGTTTTTTTGTTTTTTTTTTGTTTTTTTTTTTTTTTGCATTTTATCTCCATTACTGTGTTGTTTTCAGCCCTCACTTGCTACATAGAAAATGGATTCTTTTACACTATATTTTATTTAGGGTGCACAATGGAACCTAAAGACTAATTCAGTCCATTTCAAGTAGAGCTCTCTGTTCTCTTTACAAAATTGCAATTAAACTGTTTTCAAAAATATTTTGCACTTGTGTGGCTTAGTTTAATTAAGATTGGGGGGGTTATATCTCCCACAGTCTCAAATGTCTCAAACTGGGAAAACTGTCTAGAAATGTTGTGGAATCTTTGTGAATGTGCCTTAGCAGAAGTAGATCACTGGGACAAGAAGGAGGGAGCTGGGTGGTTCTGAACTAAATCTTGGCGTCTAAATCCAACCAAATGTGAGAAGGGCCCATTCAGGCTCTCAATGCCACAGATCAACTTGTTGTTTCCTACTATGCTGTCTTTATCATGACAGTCTGTCACCGGTAAGTGTTTGCCATATACATCTCTTCTTTTTTTTTTTTTCTTTTCCATTTTTATTAGGTATTTAGCTCATTTACATTTCCAATGCTATACCAAAAGTCCCCCATAGCCACCCACCCCCAATCCCTTATACACCCACTCCCCCTTTTTGGCCCTGGCGTTCCCCTGTACTGGGGCATATAAAGTTTGCATGTCCAATGGGCCTCTCTTTCCAGTGATGGCCGACTAGGCCATCTTTTGATACATATGCAGATAGAGTCAAGAGCTCCAGGAACTGGTTAGTTCATAATGTTGTTCCACCTATAGGGTTGCAGATCCCTTTAGCTCCTAGGGTACTTTCTCTAGCTCCTACATTGGGAGCCCTGTGATCCATCCATTAGCTGACTGTGGGCATCCTCTTCAGTGTTTGCTAGGCCCCGGCATAGTCTCACAAGTCACAGGTACATCTGGGTCCTTTCGATAAAATCTTGCTAGTGTACGCAATGGTGTCAAAGTTTGGATGCTAATTATGGGGTGGATCCCTGGATATGGCAGTCTCTACATGGTCCATCCTTTTATCTCAGCTCTAAACTTTGTTTCTGTAACTCCTTCCAAGGGTGTTTTGTTCCCATTTCTAAGGAGGGGCATAGTGTCCACACTTCAGTCTTCATTTTTCTTGAGTTTCATGTGTTTAGAAAATTGTATCTTATATCTTAGGTATCCTAGGTTTTGGGTTAATATCCACTTATCAGTGAGTACATATTGTGTGAGTTACTTTGTGAATGTGTTACCTCACTCAGGATGATGCATTCCAGGTCCATCCATTTGGCTAGGAATTTCATAAATTCATTCTTTTTAATAGCTGAGTAGTACTCCATTGTGTAGATGTACCATATTTTCTGTATCCATTTCGCTGTTGAGGGGCATCTGGGTTCTTTCCAGCCCTGGCTATTATAAATAAGGATGCTATGAACATAGTGGAGCATGTGTCCTTCTTACCAGTTGGGGTATCTTCTGGATATATGCCCAGGAGATGTATTGCTGGATCCTCCGGTATTACTATGTATAATTTTCTGATGAACTGCCAGACTGATTTCCAGAGTGGTTGTATAAGCCTGCCATCCCACCAACAATGGAGGAGTGTTCCTCTTTCTCCACATCCACGCCAGCATCTGCTGTCACCTGAATTTTTTATCTTAGCCATTCTGACTGGTGTGAGGTGGAATCTCAGGGTTGTTTTGATTTGCATTTCCCTGATGATTAAGGATGTTGAACATTTTTTTTCAGGTGCTTCTGTCATTCGGTATTCCTCAGGTGAGAATTCTTTGTTCAGTTCTGAGCCCCATTTTTGTATGGGGGTTATTTGATTTTCTGAAGTCCACCTTCTTGAGTTCTTTATATATGTTGGATATTAGTACCCTATCTGATTTAGGATAGGTAAAGATCCTTTCCCGATCTGTTGGTGGTCTTTTTGTCTTATTGATGGTGTCTTTTGCCTTGCAAATACTTTGGAGTTTCATTAGGTCCCATTTGTCAATTCTCGATCTTACAGCACAAGCCATTGCTGTTCTGTTCAGGAATTTTTCCCCTGTGCCCATATCTTCAAGGCTTTTCCCCCCTTTCTCCTCTATAAATTTCAGTGTCTCTGGTTTTATGTGAAGTTCCTTGATCCACTTAGATTTGACCTTATTACAAGGAGATAAGCATGGATCGATTCGCATTCTTCTACATGATAACAACTAGTTGTGCCAGCACCAATTGTTGAAAATGCTGTCTTTCTTCCACTGTAAGGTTTTAGCTCCCTTGTCGATTATCAAGTGACCATAGGTGTGTGGGTTCATTTCTGGGTCTTCAATTCTGTTCCATTGGTCTACGTGTCTGTCTCTATACCAGTACCATGCAGTTTTTATCACAATTGCTCTGTAGTAAAGCTTTAGGTCAGGCATGGTGATTCCACCAGAGGTTCTGTTATCCTTGAGAAGAGTTTTTACAATCCTAGGTTTTTTTTTGTTATTCCAGATGAATTTGCAAATTTCTCCTTCTAATCCGTTGAAGAATTGAGTTGGAATTTTGAATGGGATTGCATTGAATCTGTAGATTGCTTTTGGCAAGATAGACATTTTTACAATGTTGATCCTGCCAATCCATGAGCATGGGAGATCTTTCCATCTTCTGAGATCTTCTTTAATTTCTTTCTTCAGAGACTTGAAGTTTTTATCATACAGATCTTTCACTTTCTTAGTTAGAGTCACGCCGAGATATTTTATATTATTTGTGACTATAGAGAAGGGTGTTGTTTCCCTAACTTCTTTCTCAGCCTATTTATTCTTTGTGTAGAGAAAGGCCATTGACTGGATTGAGTTAATTTTATATCCAGCTACTTCACCGAAGCTGTTTATCAGGTTTAGGTGTTCTCTGGTGGAATTTTTAGTGTCACTTATATATACTATAATATCATCTGCAAAAAGTGATATTTTGACTTCCTCTTTTCCAATTTGTATCCCCTTGATCTCCTTTTGTTGTTGAATTGTTCTGGCTAATACTTCAAGTACTATGTTGAAAAGGTAGAAAGAAAGTGGGCAGCCTTGTCTAGTCCCTGATTTTAGTGGGATTGCTTCCAGCTTCTCTCCATTTACTTTGATGTTGGCTACTGGTTTGCTGTAGATTGCTTTTATCATGTTTAGGTATGGGCCTTGAATTCCTGATCTTTCCAAGACTTTTATCATGAATGGGTGTTGGATATTGCCAAATGCTTTTTCTGCATCTAATGAGATGATCATGTTGTTTTTGTCTTTGAGTTTGTTTATATAATGGATTACATTGATGGATTTTCGTATATTAAACCATCCGTGCATCCTTGGAATAAAACCTACTTGGTCAGGATGGATGAGTGCTTTAATGTGTTCTTGGATTCGGTTAGCGAGAATTTTATTGAGGATTTTTGCATCGATATTCATAAGAGAAATTGGTCTGAAGTTCTCTATTTTTGTTGGATCTTTCTGTGGTTTAGGTATCAGAGTAATAGTGGCTTCATAAAATGAGTTGGGTAGAGTACCTTCTACTTCTATTTTGTGAAATAGTTTGTGCAGAACCATTAGATCTTCTTTGAAGGTCTGATAGAACTCTGCACTAAACCCATCTGGCCCTGGGCTTTTTTTGGCTGGGAGACTATTAATAACTGCTTCTATTTCTTTAGGGGATATGGGACTGTTTAGATGGTCAACATGATCCTGATTCAACTTTGGTACCTGGTATCTGTCCAGAAATTTGTCCTTTTTGTCCAGGTTTTCCAGTTTTTTTGAGTATAGCCTTTTGTAGAAGGATCTGATGGTGTTTTGGATTTCTTCAGGATCTGTTGTTATGTCTCCCTTTTCATTTCTGATTTTGTTAATTAGGATTTTGTTCCTGTGCCCTCTAGTGAGTGTAGAAAAGGTTTATCTATCTTGTTGATTTTCTCAAAGAACCAACTCCTCGTTTGGTTAATTCTTTGAATAGTTCTTCTTGTTTCCACTTGGTTGATTTCACCCCTGAGTTTGATTATTTCCTGCCATCTACTCCTCTTGGGTGAATTTGCTTCCTTTTTTTCTAGAGCTTTTAGATGTGTTGTCAAGCTGCTCGTATGTGCTCTCTCCCGTTTCTTCTTGGAGGCACTCAGAGCTATGTGTTTCCCTCTTAGAAATGCTTTCATTGTGTCCCATAGGTTTGGGTACGTTGTGGCTTCATTTTCATTAAACTCTAAAAAGTCTTTAATTTCTTTCTTTATTCCTTCCTTGACCAAGATATCATTGAGAAGAGTGTTGTTCAGTTTCCATGTGAATGTTGGCTTTCTATAATTTATTTTGCTATTGAAGATCAGCCTTAGTCCTTGGTGGTCTGATAGGATGCATGGGACAATTTCACTATTTTTGTATGTGTTGAGGCTTGTTTTGTGACTAATTATGTGGTCAAATTTGGAGAAGATACCATGAGGTGCTGAGAAGAAGGTATATCCTTTTGTTTTAGGATAAACTGTTCTGTAGATATCTGTCCATTCTACTTGTTCCATAACTTCTGTTAGTTTCACTGTGTCCCTGTTTAGCTTCTGTTTCCACGATCTGTCCATTGATGAAAGTGGTGTGTTGAAGTCTCCCACTATTATTGTGTGAGGTGCAATGTGTGCTTTGAGCTTTACTAAAGTGTCTTTAATGAATGTGGCTGCCCTTGAATTTGGAGCGTAGATATTCAGAATTGAGAGTTCCTCTTGAAGGATTTTTACCTTTGATGAGTATGAAGTCTCCCTCCTTGTCTTCTTTGATAACTTTGGGTTGGAAGTCGATTTTATCTGATATTAGAATGGCTACTCCAGCTTGTTTCTTCAGACTATTTGCTTGGAAAATTGTTTTCCAAGCAAACTTGATTTTATAGGGTGTAGTTTATTTGACTAGTGGCTCTGAGTCAATAAGACAAAAAGACCACCAACAGATTGGGAAAGGATCTTTACCTATCCCAAATCGGACAGGGGACTAATATCCAATATATATAAAGAACTCAAGAAGGTAGACTCCATAAAATCAAATAACCCCATTAAAATATAGGCCTTAGAACTGAACAAAGATTTCTCACCCAAGGAATACCGAATGGCACAGTAGCACCTGAAAAAATGTTCAACATCTTTAATCATCAGGGAAATGCAAATCAAAAGTCTTATTTTCATATTTTCATTATTTACAGACCATTCTGTGTTATAAATAGAAATCTAGAGGAGGAAAGATGTTTAGAGTCACTGACACACACACTTAACTGAGGTTTCCTTTGCATAGGAAGAAGATATACCCATCCTCTATATCTGGAGAGTTTCTCTGGGACCCTAATGATATAAAAGTCTTCAGGTCTCTAGGCTAAAACAACATTGCTTTTGCCTATATTTATGCAAAGTAACCTCTTTTATACAGTAATCATATTGATTTGTGTATGCATACCAAAATATACAGGTAAGTGCAGAGGATTGGGAAGGGTATACTGTTTTCTGTTACTTCAGTCCCTTATTTTCCCCTCATGATAGGGTTTCTTGCTGAACTAGGAGTGAGGCTGACATTCAGTCATCCTACTGTCTCTTCCACTCCCATTCCTAAGCACCAGTGTTGCAGGTGAAAGTTTGACCAAACACTTGGCTTTACCCCTGGGCCATCTCCCCAGATTCTTCTTTATTTTAAATAACCTATGGATTACTTTTGCTCTCAATGTAATGAAACTGCTGTATAAGAAGTTGTTATTTAGAAGATGGCAATATAAGTGGTCTGTATGTGTTCAGTACACACATGGTATATTAAGAACTACTTTCCTTAATAACTTGAGAATTGCATACAAATATTTTGATGGAATTTACTTTCCAATCCTTTTAGTAACTCCTCCCAAAACAAAATAAGGCCCATTCCCACCTAACTCCTCCTGCCAACTTCATATCTTATCTTCTCTCTTTTGTTACAACCCATTCAAAATCATTTGTGTTTCCCATAAACTCTTGGACATCTGGCTTCCACTAGAGCATGGCCAATCTATCACCTTCAAAGGCAATACCTTTGATGAAAACTGACTGTTCATCCCTCATCAACTGTCTATACCTTATTAGATAGTGATGAGGGATAGTGAGCCCTCCCGATTCAGTGATGGAAGACAGAATGGCCTGATTTTGTGCAGAAAGAAACAGTTTTATAATTTTTTAAGGTCTTTTTAGAGTTCTTGTGTTTTCTTATTTATAGAATTTTATGGTTTTAAAAATATTTATTAAGAATTAAAAAAATAGCTTTTTGGGTCATTTAGTGTTTGTTTAATAATTTTTTGGTTTTTTAGGGTTTTAAGTTTTGCTTTATTGTTTTAGTTTTTTTTTTTATTAAGGTAAAGTGATTGTTACTTTCTATTAGTTTTATTCTTAGAGGTGGAAGCATGTGTTTGTGGATTTGTTGTAAGATTACTTTCTTGTTTCTTCTATGGTGTAGTTTCACTCCTTGTGTTGTTGTTTTTTACCTATTATTCTTTGTAGGGCTGGATTTAAGGAAAGATTATGTGTAAAATTTGCTTTGTCGTGGAATATATTGTTTTCTCCGTCTATGGTGATTGAGAGTTTTGTTAGGTATAGGAGCCTAGGCTAGCATTCATGTTCTCTAGAGGTGGAATAGATGCTGGTATTAATATCTTTTTATGAAAATACATCCATGAGTTGAGAGAGGAGGACTTCCACTGGCCTTTGTACCCTAGTGCCATGTTCTAGCTGCTGCTAGTGAATGGGGAACTAAGTGACACCCCAGTGACAACAGAAAACACCTCTTTCAGAATCATACCTAAGAATGTCAGGCAGAGTTTATTTTGGCTGACTCATGGTAACCAGATCTTATATAGAGAGGTTGGGACTCATGTATCACTTCAGAAAATGCTTTTAAGTTTAGTCTTATATATTTTACAGAGAAGGAAAAGAGAGAAATAACTTCATGAAGGATAACACCCAAGAAAGCAAATGATCAAGGCAGCTTTACAGCAACACACAAATCTGCCCAACACTAGTGTTTACTAGTGGTTTGTTGGTGTTAAATAGCCATGGAGGCTACTGGACCATAGAGGGGCTGGAGAAAGTCAGATTGCTTTTTGTTATTGTTTTATTTTATTTTAACATTTCCCTTTTGAATTCAGCCAGTCTTAGTTTAGATTTTTCCTGCTGCTAAGACCACTAGTGTTCTCTGGTACATTCAACCTTACTGATCTCCAGGCGACTAGACTTGTCAGGGTCAGAGTGGAAACTGGATATTTTACAACCAATTATCTGGTCCACTTGCCTACCGCTGGTCATCTCAGTTTCTCTACCTAAATTCCTTACTGATAATTTCCTCAGCATGCAGCCTGCCATGATTCACAGACAGGTACAACAACTGCTTCTGCCTCAGTATTAAATTCAAGTCCTTTCTCTTCTTCAGGAATGTTAATATTTGACGATATACAAATGCATTTATCTGAGGAAGAATGGGCTATGCTAACCCATCGAAGAAGACACTCTACAGTGTTGTAATGCTGGTCATCTACAAGCTAACCACCTGTCTAGGTTAACTGATTAACTATAACTCATTTCCTTTGTGTATACATTGTGTAACCTGGACTGTAACGGTGAAAAATACACCCTGGGAGATATTACCTTTTGGGTTATAATTGATTTAGATTGCTTCTTCACTGTTGAATCAGGAACTGCTAAAGAAAAAAAAAATTCTATGTTTTTTTTTTTGGGTTATTTGTTTTCTTTGTTTTTTAAAGATACAATTTCTCTGCGTAACCCTGGCTGTCCTCAAGATCAATCTGTACAGCAGGTTTACCACAAACTCACCTGCCTTTGCCTCTCAAGTTCTGGGTTTAAAACATGCACCGCCATCATCCAGCTCAGTGTGAAAGTTCTTAATTTTAGTGAGGATCAATTATTTCTCTTAGAATGAATATTTCTTCCATGAAATCTAGAACTCTTAACTCTATTAATCATACATATACTCCAATTTTCCTAAATCTTTTATTTTGTTCTTACATTAAGTCCATGCCCTTGTGAATTATTTTACATACAGTATGAAGTTGAGATTGAGTGTGAGGCTTACTCTTTTACCTATTATGTGTCACTGCTCTCGGGTGAAACAAAACATACAGCACAAATTATATATATGCATAATGTTATAAAACTATGGTGTATATATTATATATAATTTATTTTATATGTAATATATTTTATCATTTATAATATTTTGTTATATAATATACTTTAAATGTAGTTTAAATAGACTTTAAAGTGAATTACAGGGTGTGATCCAACAATAGCTGTCTACCAACTGATATTCTAAGAACCTAATAGTTATTCAGTCAATGAGGTGGATTGTCTCAGGTAGTCTCCAGTGTATTATGGAATACTGAAAATGGCCTGTATTGACAGTGAAGGAATGGGCTTCCCAATGAGGGCAAACAGGCAAAGAAAACAAACTTTCTTCTTCCACGTCTTTCATATAGGTTGCAGAACATTTATATAAGTGTGTGCCAGGTTTAAGTTGACTTTTCCCACTTGAAAGATTCAGATTCAAAATGGAGCTTGCCATTTCAAAGTATTAAGAAAAAAATCCTTTAACGTCTTGCTCAGTCAGTTGGATTTTAATTAATTCTTGATGCAGTAAAGTTCAAAACCAAGAACACTCATCACATTGTCCAATTGGCTCCCCATAATTTATTGACATTTATAGCCTTCCTTCATTGAATTGCTTGTGTATTTTGTTGAAAGTTACTTCGCAATTTGTATACATATATCCAGACTGAGCTGTTTGACTTTTTGTTGTTATTATTTAACTCTTAAACAATTATAGATAAGCCCTCATATCTATTACACAATATTTTTCTACTTTATTCATTCTTGTTATTCTTTGCATTGTGAAGAAAGAGATGGCTCAATTCTTGAACAGTACATGTTAAACTTCCCGTTCTGTTTATAGCACCAAATATAGTTACCAAAAAAAACTGTCTAATGCCAGGCAGTGAAGGAACAGGTCTTCAATCTCAGCATTTGGGGGGTGGGGGCATAGTCAGGCGAATTTCTGAGTTTGAGTCCACCATGATCTACAGAGTGAGTTTTGGGAAAGCCAGGGGTAAACAAACAAACTTTGTCTAGAAAACAAAACAAAACAAAACAAAACAAAACAAAACAAAACAAAACAAAAGATCAAAAAAAAAAAGAATAAAAACTTACTGGTATCTCTAGGTCTTCCGGTCTCTTTAGACCCTGAATACATACCCCCCCCACACACACACACACACACATGCACCCTCACACGCAGAAAAACACCGTTCAGATTTTAAAATACATTATCTGACTCACAAAGAAATAAAACTACATCAGTGTTCCTGGTGCCAGAAACCTTTAATCATAATACAAATTTAGTTGAACATCAATGATTTTATATAGGAGAGAATTCTGTTTAACTGTATTGAATGTGGGAGACCATTCCTTCAGAAATGTAACCTCATTAAGCACCAGCTGACCCACATTGCTGACCATCCCTATACATGTAACCTGTGTGAGAAAATGTTTAACAGACAATCAAGACTTCTAAGACACCAGAACGTGTCAGAAAACAAGAATAAAAACTTACTTGTATATCTAGGTCTTCTGGTCTCTTTGGACCCTGAATACATATCACACACACACACACACACACACACACACACAAACACAGAGAGAGAGAGAGAGAGAGACACACACACATGCACCCTCACTTAGTCAGAAAACTCAGACAGAATTGCCAAGCTAAGGAAAATTATCATATTGCAGGGACAGAATATAAAGAATGTTTAAAATCTAGAAAATTTGGCAGAGTTATGTTTCATATCAAAAAAAAATAAAATAGAATAATAAGTTGCTTCCCACTGTCTTTCATTATCTGTGTTATCCACACAATTTTTTTTTTGTATTAGGAATAAAAGAAATGAGTATTTGTTTGACATTTGTATCCAACCTATGTTTTTGTTTGACATCTGTGTCCATAGCAATGTTTTCTTAGACACTATCCTCTGGTTTCAGGTACCATGGACTATGATTTAATTCTTCACTTTTCTCAGAAGAGATGTAAAATGCTATTAGGGCTCTTGAAGTCAGAAAGAATTAATATTCATGGCATAGTTTCAGTGGCTATAATGTTGACCGTCATACAATACCAAAACAAAGATTCAGGTAAATTTATGAACAAGATGACAAGACTGTGTCTTCCTTCAGTGTTACCATGGTAGTTGTCACCTCAGTTTCTCCCTTGACATTGTCTATTTTCACGGAAGCTTGGGGAACACAAGAAGACCTGAAAGCCAACACAAACCTAAGAAACTTGTAAGCATTTGAAGTCCACTTACAGATCTCACTGTCCATACTAGTTATCCATCTCTGTGGAAGTAAAAGAGAGCAGTAAAGTGACTTTGATTATTTTGGCTTTTATTACACACACTGGAATTTTTAAATGATTGCATACCACTCCTGTGCCTAAAGGGATGTACAATTTGTGATTTCTTAATTTTAAATGAGTATAGCAGTTTTCTCTATAGAAAAGGTTGAGCATTAATTTATTGATAAGGTCAGTGCATGGGAGCTTATGTACCCTCTCCAACATGGTATGCATCTGATACTCGAGGGTCTCATCCACTAGTAGTCTGGCAGAGAAACACATGTGGCTTATACATTTGGTCCCAATTAGAAGCAGGGTAGATTGAATCCCAGGTTTATGTTTAAATAACAACTGCTTGGTCAGGAGGATACTTCTTAAGATGGCCATGTAGTCAGAGAAGTGAATCCTGGCTTGTGAGTTCATGAAAGACAAATTATATTTTGCTAGCTTCTTTAAGCAACATAGTAGGTTCACACACCAAGACACACAGACACAGACACAAACACCAATACGAATTCACTGTAGGATCTCAGATAATAAAATTCTCCTTAATAATAATTGTTGAGATGAGTTTTCTCTAACACTAGAAAATAATCTGTCCTGGAGCTGATTTTTTAAATTAGTTAATCAATCAACATCCCAAACCTAGTATTCCTTCTCTTCTCTGCTCCCTGACTTCTCCTCCACTCCTGCTACCCCAATCCACTCTTCCTCAATTTTTCTTCAGAAAAGAGATCTTCCATGATAACTTCTAGTTTTGGCTATTGTAGTTGCACATCCACTCATATTGATGATAGACAAGGCCTGGCAGAATTTCATTCCATTGGCTATGGAAATAGAGCTAAGTGGAAGACAGGCTATGTGAACAAATCTTAACAAAAATTTACCCTCATTAACCATAAACTCTTTTTTATATCTCTTTTTTTTAATTAGGTATTTTCCTCGTTTACATTTCCAATGCTATCCCAAAAGTTGCCCATACCCATCCCCCCACTCCCCTACCCACCCACTCCCCCTTTTTGGCCCTGGCGTCCCCCTGTACAGGAGCATATAAAGTTTGCAAGTCCAAAGGGCCTATCTTTCCTGTGATGGCTCACTAGGCCATCTTTTGATACATATGCAGCTAGAGACAAGAGCTCTGGGGTACTGATTAGTTCATATTGTTGTTCCACCTATAGGGTTGCAGTTCCCTTTAGCCCCTTGGGTACTTTCTCTAGCTCCTGCATTGGTGGCCGTTTGACCCATTCCAATAGGTAACTGTGAGCATCCACTTCTGTGTTTGCTAGACCTCGGCATAGTCTCACAAGAGACAGCTATATCTGGATCCTTTCAGCAAAATCTTGCTAGTGTATGCAATGGTGTCAGCGTTTGGAAGCTGATTATGGGATGTATCCCTGGATATGGCAATCACTAGATGCTCCATCTTTTCGTCACAGCTCCAAATTTTGTCTCTGTAACTCCTTCCATGGGTGTTTTGTTAACTATATTACAAGTACAGCTTTACATTTTTCTCTTTAATATTTTTACATTTTCTACATCTTCCAAGCCTGGTGGACAAAGTGCTCTTTTAGTCAAATTGTACTAATTCATACCAATATTGTCCAGGGAAGTTTCTTGGTAAGCCCTTTAGAGCATCAATTTCTTGCTTTCAGCTGTTCCTTCATCATGAGGAATAAAGTATAAACACAGTACATAGCCACAGTTTCTGTCATCGATGAGGACTTGGTCTGTGAAAGATACTATGCAGATTCTTAGCCTCTGAACTTTGCAATGGTTTACAGATGCTGATGTGAGCAAAATGAGGAACTAAAGGACAACTTTGTTAGGTCTCAGGTCTTCTTGTGCACACTGTTAACAGATAATAATATGGGGAATGAGATCTAGTTTTTTAGTGCAGTATCATTTGTCCCTGGTCAATATTAAAAGTTTTGAACATTTCTTGAATATCATCTACTGAAATTTAATAAATTTTAAATTTAAATTATGTAATTATAAGAAAAAGAAAAACAACAGCAATTAATAAATAATAATAATAATAATAATAATAATAATAATAATAATAATAATAATAATAATACAGTGAGACTGATGAGCCTGCAGTGACAGGACTTGAGCGTCTATGATAGAATTTGAGTCAGGCATTGTGTACTCACACATTAATTATGAGGATCTTGCTTAATTTTGTGTACATAGAACTGGATTATCACATGGATCTTTTCCCCCTCTTAAATTCTGAGCATGTGAAGAAAAGTGATGTTTCTCTTTCTTATACAATTAAACAGATTCCATAAAAGCTTATCTCTTCCCACTTCTAAATAAGCATTTTCGTTTAATTTATTGCCATGGTGTATGCTTTAACTGTTTGGTAGTTGTCTGTTAATTTTTGGTTTATCTTACATATAAAGCAAGTTTGATAAAAATTTGGTACGGAATTT
The DNA here is from genome assembly GCF_000001635.26 of Mus musculus. Lineage (NCBI taxonomy): Eukaryota > Metazoa > Chordata > Mammalia > Rodentia > Muridae > Mus > Mus musculus. Next base: position 9,075,121 of record NC_000087.7, on the reverse strand, counting down.
TATGCATTTTATAATTGTAAAAATATTATTTTCACTCAACTCAAAGTGCTCTGTGGTTATAAATTTGCCTCTCAGTTAGTAATACACAACACAAATTCAATTCCACTTAACCCTTCTGAAAATGAACTTGCATGGTATTGTCAGATTTGAAGCTAATAAATCTATTTAACTAAAGCAGAGACATTTGTGTTAGGAAGGAAACTACTACTGTCTGTTGTTTAGAAAATGGAAAAGTTACTTCTACAGTAAAAGAAAGAAAGGAGGGCCTGCCTTCAGCAATTGTGGGAAGTCTGTGTTGCATGTGCATTTTTCAGTTCAGCAGCATCTAGGGCACTCAGAATACACAGAGATTTCTTCATATGTGGCGAGAAAAACCAAATCTACAGGAATCCCAGGCAAATGCTTCAAGCGAAGTCTTAGTCGTGCGAAAGTAGATGTAAAACCTCCCTTCTGCATGGGAGGTTTGTAGGAAACAAACAAGCTCCAAATCCTATAAATGTAGTCTCTCTGAAACTTCCAGTAGAAGGTCTACTTGTTTTTATATGATTTTATACATTTTAATGTACTTACATTATGGGTACATGTGTTTGATTAAGTACATATGTGTGTAACTGTGCATAAACCACTGCACATGTGTAGAGATTGCAGGACAGTGTGGAAGAGACAATCCTCTTCTTCTACCATGTATATTATTTCAGATATGAAGTTCAGGTACGCGGTCTTGAGTGGCTAGTAACCTTAATTGAGTGGCTAGTGGGCCACCTCATACATTCCTTGAGCTTCAATTCTTTACATCCTCTGAAGATTGCCTGTTCATTCATCATGTCAAAACCCACAGAGACTATGAAGGTGGTCATGCTGCAAACCAGCATGAGTATAGAAAATGAAGCAACCAAAGTTTAAATGAGCCATTGATATTTCTTATCATCCTATCACTCCCATAGGTCGAAGTGGTTAAAACTCTCACCCAAGGCCTTCTAATATCAGTTGCATTGAACTAAAAGTGTCTGTAGCAGTATCTGTATGCACAGCGCCTGCAAGGTCTGAGATAGAAAGAGCCCAAGCAATGAGAGGGAAGGGCGTGCATGCCACTATCTTTATCTCAGAAGTTATTTCTAGTTTGTAGCTTGGAAAGGAAAACATTCAAATTTCCACTAGGGTATCACTGGGTATGCAAACCATGCTTAAATCTAAGTCTCTAGTTCAGCATTGCCTGGCAAATGAAAATCAAACTGGATAATAATCTTGGAGGTCCTTTATATTATAAGGTATTGGCAGGGTTCTTTAAAGAATACCTTAAGGGTCCTTTGTTTATATATTATGGTTTGCAGTTTTTTTTGTTTTTATGGGATTTCTGAGTGTTTGTTAACATATATATCTCTGTGTCTACATGTATATTTCTTGTACTTTTTCTTTGCCTCTTTTTTATTATGTTTGCTTTGTTCTGTTCTGGTTCATTTGTTTATTTTGTATCTTAATCTTCATTATTATTGTTATTAGTATCATTAATAGTATCATTATTATTTAGATGCCTGTTTGTATTTTAATAAAGGGAGAAAGAAAAAGTGTGAATTTGGGTGGGTCGAGAAGTGGAGAGGTTGTAGAAGGATTTGGGGGCACAGTAATCTGAATCTATTGAATGAAAAACTGTATTTTCAATGAAAAGTGTCTTCCCAGAAATTTTGATCTTACTATTAGTACAAAGGAATCAAAAACTTATTTTTTAAAGAATCATATTGTATACAGAAGAAAAAAATGAGAGCTTTTCCAACTGAGAAATATTTCATTTTGCAAGTATGGTAAGGACCCTAGAGTTAATAATCAAGAACACAGAGCACAACACAAAGCAGAAAAAAGTACAAAGCACACACAAATATACAGGCAGGAATCAAATTAGTCAATTTATTGACCTTTTTAATGGAGCACAAATCCTCATCCATTCTCCATTTGGACAAAACAGATTTGCTGTTGTCTCCAATAACTTTGAGTAGGAATTCATCCAGTAACCTTTCTCATCTATTTCATTAGAGCTGACTCATCCCTGCCAAGATTCCAGGACAGGAAAAATAGACTCCATCATCCACTTGGGTATGTGTGTTTCCAAGTTCCTTCATATATATTCTTCCTTATGCTTGGTGAACCCCTACATTAAATTATTTTTCCTACTTCATAACTATAATTTCCTACTGTTATAAATCCTAACACACATACCTGACATAAAGATAGTCTTAGACAACTCCAGATGATCACATGATTAGACAAATAAAATAGATCACATCTATCCTAGTACAGTTCTGGAAGGCAGAAAGTGTAAAAATCAAGGAGCTGGCTAGTCTTACTAGTATTTCCTGGCACTGTGAATGGCAACCTATAAGTTCTAAGTCCTTATGACACTTTCATGGGAGTTGTCTAGGACTATCTTTATGTCAGGTATTTATGTTAGGATTTATAACAGTAGGAAATTACAGTTATGAAGTAGGAAAAAATAATTCTATGTAAGGGCTCACCAAGCAAGAGGAAGAATATATATGAAGGAACTGTAGCATTAGAAAGGTTGAGAACCACTCTCTGGATGCTTGAAAACGGAAAGCATAATGGAGTCATAGGCTGGTCTTGGCATCAGTCTGATATCTGCTTAAGACTAATATCTTGCTTCCTTTTGTTTCTTGTGACCATGAGGGGAATAACCTAGATAGTATTGTCAAAGGACCAATCTGAGGACATGTTCAGAATCCATTTTGTGAAAACACGTGCTGTTGTATCATTTGGAAAGGGCTGTCTTTGGAACCAGTGCATGCACATGAGTGCTTTGGTGCTTTGCTCTTTCTTTCTTTCTTCTTTTTTTCTTACTATCTTCCTTTCTTTCTTTCTTATTTTATTTTTTTTTGAGGCAGGTTTTCTCTGTGTAGGCCTGGCTGTTGTAGAACTCATTCTGAAAACCTGGTTGGCCTTGAACTCATAAATTTGCCTGCCTCTGCCTACCAAGTCCAGGGAATAAAGGCTTGCAACACCACACCCAGCTTCTTTGATTTTTTTTATTCTGCTATTAACTTATTGTTCCCAAGGTTGTTTATTTTATTATTTTATTTTATTAGATATTTTCTATATTTACATTTTAAATGTTATCCCATTTCAGGTTTTCCCCTCTAAAAACCCAATAACATGTCCCTCCTCCCCCTACTGACCAACCTAAGCACTCCTGCTTCCCTGTCCTGCCATTCCCTTACACTGAGGTATAGAGTCTCTCAGGACCAGGATCCCCTCCTCTCACTGTGTCCCACTAGGCCATCATTTGCTACATATTCGGTTGCAGCGATGGGCCCCTCACTTTGCATTATTTGGTTGGTCTTTTTTTTTTTAATTACATATATTTTAACTTACATTTCAAATGTTGTATTCTTTCCCAGTTTCCCACTCCTCCAGAAACCCCCTATCACATCCCCTGTCCCCCTGCTTCAATGAGGGTGTTCCTTCACCTGTGCACCCTCTCCCACCTCACAGTGTGGTTTCTAAGAAGTTTATATCTCTGTATCCTTATCATTCAACACCATATTGGGGATCCTGCAGCTTATAGGGAAAAGATGTCCAGATTCTGAGAACTGCAGGGTACCATCCAATACATCAATCTCAAGCCACATGTGGGTACATCTTCCTAAAAAACGTGTCGTCCTGTTAATAGCTTTCAGTTGGATCTTTAAGTACCTCAGCCAAGATTGAGGTGACTGCTCCCTGCATAATCACTGCCCACTTCATTTTGGGGAGCATCTGTGCCAGGAAGTCAGGGTAGATATCCACATAGTTGATGCGGATTTCAGTGGCCTGCAGGCACAGATGGAAGTCATGCATGTCCAAGCCTTACACATTTGAGCTTAGGAGATAGTATGTGAGCAGTTTCATGTTGTCATTTTGGATTTCTGCATAGGACATATTGTCTTTCATTAATTTTGGGATTTATTTACATTTTAAATGATAGCTCCTTTCCCATTTTCCATTCAACAAATCCCCAAACCATCCACCATCTCCTCCCTTCCCTTTGAAAAAAGGCTTAGTTTGTATTATATTTCTATATTGCACTCCATCACTGAGTGAAATCAAGACAGGACATATGTAGGAGTATAGGCAGGGTACATGGAAAAAGGCTGCTTATTGGATTGCTTTCTCAGCACAGTTTTCTCAGCTTTTTTTCTTACAAAATTTGAAAGCTTTTTTTTTAACTTTTATTTTAATAACATACCCACAAACACACACACACACAAGACATAAGATCACTAAAGAACAAGCGAAATGATTGTAAAGCAATGTCCTAAATGTATTTCATTATCTCCAGTGCCACATTTATAAGTCAATTCTAGAGGCCTTATGTCTAATCATATTTGGCAAATGGATATAACCCATTATGCAGAATTTGGAAAACTAAAATATGAACATGTTGTATCAATACTTGTTCAGGATTTCCTTTTGCTTTTTTCTGCTTCTCTGCATAAAGGAAAGGTTTCTAAAAACATAATTGATCATTGCCCACAAGCATTTAATGCAATAGGATTGCCTAAACATATCAAAACAGATAATGGGCCATCCTATTCTAGTAAAAATTTTATTTCATTCTGTAAGGAATTTGGAATCAAACATAAAACTTGAATTCCTTATAAGCCCATGCCAAACGGAATAGTTCAATGTGCTCATCACACCTTAAAGAAGTGGCCTTTTATGACAAAACAGTGGCAGTTATATCCCCCAAGGTCACCAAAGGCACATCTTGCCTTTACTTTATTTGATCTAAATTTTTTGCAAACTTATATTAAAGGTCAGTCTGCAGCAGATCACCACTGGCATCCAGTTACTTCTAATTCTTATGCATTAATAAAATGAAAGGACACACTAACTAAGGAATGTAAGGGTCCAGATCCGATTCGAATCTGGGGAAGGGGCTCGGTTTGCGTTTTTTCATGAGAAGATGGAGCACAGAGGCTGACCAAAAGATTAATTTGTTAGCTGAACACAGATCCTGAATCTTCTTATAAGTATCACTCTGAGAACTAAAATTCCTCTTTTGCATAGAATTTAGTTGGGGACTCAGCCTCTCAGAAAAGCTGTTTTCTTGCTACTCTCAGAGCTTTGCAATTTGCAACTGAATAAATTATCTTGACTTCCCCAAAAGAAGCTTTGCATTGCTACTTTCTCATTGTCTGGGTCTCTTTTTCTTAAGCAGGTCAATCAACATCCTCCAATCAGACTGCAGGGGGAGTGCATCCCTGCAAACAAAGGCTTAATGTGGCAACTGCTATTTTCATTCTAAAGACATTCTACCATGCATTTTGGCTTTAGGTCTGATTTGAAAAATAGGTTTATTAGAAGCGCTAGGAAGGCAGATATTTAAAATATTAGAAGAGATTGGTTTTTATTCTGATAGATGGTCTTAGTCCCTTTGCTGGTCTCTGGTTTTCCATCCTTGCTGTTATTGCAAGCTCCCCTAATTTCCTCAGGCTGTGGGAATAACAGAGATGAGGAGGATGACCTCCAGCTCTTAATATAGCCTAAAAGCCACAAATTGTGATGTTACCAGTGGTATAATTTTTGTTGAGACCTTGCTAAATCTGCTGTTGGCAATACTCCTTTAGGAGATGCACAGTACTGAGAACTGTGCATACTGATTCATGATGATATGAATACAGTATGGGTACAGCTTCGGTGCAGATATTTACTGTATAATATCATGGGTATTCCGTGTTCATTTTCTAATATCCACGTAGCAGTGAGTGCATACCATGTGTGTTCTTGTCTTAGGGAGAGATGTTCCACATGTATCTGTTAAATCCATTTGGTCCATGACTTCTATACGTTTCACAGTGTCTCTGAGTTGAATGGTAGGGATATAAAGTAGGGAAAGAATTTGTTCAACCCATATTACATGAAAAAAATTAAATTAATATATACTTTTTTTTTAATCCAAAAAGCATGCCTATAGACCCATCTAATGTAGGGAGATCCTATTTCATGTTTCCTCTTCGTAGGTGACTCTAGATTTTCACAAGTTGGCATAAGATTACTAGCACACTCAGATTAACATAAACGCATTTTCAGTCATGTCTAAAACCATCACACCAATCGACCGAGATATTTTCTGTACATTCCATGGGCTAAATGTCAGAAACATGTGTGTTTTAAAGTGTGTCTCAGCTTTAAAGTGTAAATCCTGAAAGGAGGGCCATGGTCAACCTTCCTACTTCCTGCTTCTAGGCCACTATTTGCTGCTCTGTGGCACTACAAAGGCTTCTTTGTTAATCAGGAACCACTGTGCCATAGATATCTTGAAGTGACAGAGTGTACAAGCATCCATGGGACCTAGATGCTGATGAGAACACTCTTACACCATCTCCTGCCTTCACAACATACTTATTAAGATGGTGAAATATTGGGAAAGTCATGGTAGAACAAATTCTTTAAAGCCCAGTGCTGTTCTCAACAGTCATCTCCTGATTTTCTATATGGACCTCATATTTTACACTTTGAAGTCAACCCACAATCTCATGTTTCTTGTGCAAGTCATTAGAGTGTCAATTAAATCTAGACTTTGGGAATATATCAATAAGTCTGCATTATCTTCATATTCCCTGCCCTTAATTATGGTAACCTTGACAAGAATAGATGTCTCACCATTCTCACTGATAGTTTACCTGGTAAATAGATAGTTGAGAAAAAGACATTCTTCTAAGGCCCAAATAGCCTAGTTAATCAGTATATGAGAAGCAGGGCTGACATCACTCAGCACAAAAGCTAAAGAGAGTCTCTTGTTTTGTGGAGAACTGAGAGAACAGCAGGGACAGGGGCCTTAATGATAGTCAGTCCAGACCTGGAGGCTGGGTCTAACAGCATCCAAAGGAATACAGGCCAATTTCCTCCAGCTTCCTGGAGGAGCACTGTTTCTCTTCAAAATGTGACAGGAATGGCACCCACAAGGGGGAAGAATGCAGTGTGTTCTAGACTTATTTTGAGCCATCAGGGTAATGATCCTCCCACATTTCCCTTGCTATTACAAATGATCAACCTCAATAGGGGTCATGCAAGCTCTGCTGACACCAGAATCTCTAATTGCAAAACCCTTACAGGAAAGACCAGTTTTCCTCCACTCTAAGGATAAAAAGCAAGGATTGGGCTCATATGGCTAAGCATTTTCTGACTAGCTTTGAGAGAACAGCGTGGTCCAAGGCCCAGATTTCAGATTTGGTGATTACTGACAGTTTAAAAAGTAAGTACCTGTAACGTTTGCTCTGTGGTACTGAAAAATATTGTCCCCAAATGTATGAACACAAAACGGTGAGCATGTAGCCTAAGGAGCAACATTTCCCTGATTTAACACCAGGCACTTGGCATTCATTCTATACACAGAAATACCCCCCGAGTCTCCAGACCACCCTCCTCAACTGTACATTACAAGCATTACAAGTTTTTGTTATAGCCCATAAGATACAAGTCTTCAAGAAAACACAATCAGACACAAGGCAGAAACAAGAACTCATGTATTGATCAAATTGCATTATCAATAAAAAAATGTCAGCAATGGGTTGACATTGCTTAGTGTCTGCATAAAATTGGTATAAATGGACCTAAAAGTTCTGTAACAGTTCATGAGTACAAGAAAAACAAGATTATAATTTCTTAGTAATAAAGAGAGAAACACTTTCTGTTAAAGTATTCAAAACCCTGTCTAAGGTAGATTTGTCACTCAATGGTAGTATTTGATTTGTAACTTCAAAAGCTGACCCGTCAGGCAGGTCCAGTTATTCGAGGGTCTCGAGAGGACTTTCTCCTAAGAAATAAATGGGGTGTAGAGAGAGATGAGGATATTGTGCGAACAAAGATATGGAAATGTTCTGAATTACATCAGGACCCCAATGTATTAGCCATGACCAAGGTTTAAATGCACAAGCAAAAGGGGAAGTGCCTTTCAGCAGGAGAAATGGGGCAGAAGCAATGCACCTCAGCAGGAGGGATGGGGCAGCAGGGTGGGGGGGGGGAGGAAGTACTTCTCGGCAGGAAGGAAGGGGCAGCGGAAATTTTTCTTTTGGCGACTACTGGTGGAAGCAGGAACTTGGCGTTATCAGGGTACATCTTTAGGTCAGGACATCCAGCACTGACTTAGGGTTGGAACAATCTGTAGTTGTTCTCGGAGCAGTGAGTCTGTGGCCTGCTTTTGACCCTCTTTTCTTATCGGGGCGGGGGGGGAGAGACCCAATTCAGAGATCAGGACAATAGCGTTGCAGTAATAGCTCCCAACAAAAAGCATAGATGCACTCCCCACCACCAGAAAATGAAAAAACAAAACAAAACAATACAAAACAAAACAAAAACAAACAAACAAACAAACAAACAAGCAAAAAAAACACACACACACACACACACACACACACACACACACACACACACACACACACTCACACACACACACACACACACACACATACACAAAAGTAGTAAAAAGAAACAGTCCAGTCAAGAAGCTATTGAAGAGAGTCCTTTAAAATTTATGATAAAGAACATGAAGTGTATTTCTTCACAGTTGATGATTTCTGGTGGAGGGCAAGGAAGATTCAATTTTATAGCTTGTGTTTGATATTTTCTGGGTTCTTCTGTTTATACTCCAAAACACTAGATAGGACAGAAATAAAGGTAGGAGAGGAATTAGAAAATCTCTGAATCTAATTTTTTTCCTAGTGCTTCTTCTTTAACTATGGATATGAAAAAAACACAACCAACTTGCGTAACCAACCACCAAACACCAGACAAAATGTACTAGCTTTGACACTCAATCTTGTGCAAAGTTAATGCAGCAGGAGTTTTTCACTAATGTATGTTGTATATAAATATAGTATTTCACCAAACTTAGTAACTCTGTATTCCATACTTCCTGCATTCAGCTGTTCACTATTTTAATATTAGTCATACCTATTCCATGCTGTGCCATGTGTTTTGATGCAATTAAGTTTCATCAGGGGACCTCATATGAAATGCAAATATTGTGTGTAAATCTCCCTTAGTGTTACTTCATAAACATGTTTCATCTATGGAGTAACAGTATTAATGCTTTCTGTTTGAAGTACACTTTCAGTGTGCATAAGTAGATACTCCTCTTTAGTATTTTATGATACACTAAATATAACATATAGTGTATACTTAGAAGATGAATCCAGTAAAGGATTTTTAAAATGTTGTGTGAGGGCTTTGTGATTTAAAAAAAAAAAAGTGTTCTCAATAGTATTGGCTGAGATTCTGCAGTCTTGTGTGTGCTCTTTTCTAATGAATCATAATTAACGTTTATGCTGAGACTCGGGGAGGCAGGCTTATCAGTAGAAAGAAAGCCATTATCTTGGAATCTCTCCTTTTATAAGTACTCCTATAAGTATATAAATGTCTGGGTGGCGAATTAGACAGAAACCATGTCTTGGTATACTTGTTGCAATCTGATAGCTTTGTCGTAACCAATCACCCCACCTCTCAGGACTTGAATTAATGTAACTTCCTAAAATGTCCAAGAATTACAAAGACACACACACCAGGTACATGCACACCACAAATTCTGACTCATTCTCTGATTCTGAATCTTCCTATGACTGTCCTTGTGACTCTGCCTCTCCTTCTTTTTCTGCCTCTACATTCTCTACCTCAGCCTGTATCTGAACCTCTGCCTCTGCACCTTCCTATGCCTTTGATTGTCCCACTGCTACTTATTAGTGCTGAGATAACATACAGGTTAGTTTAGTTTTAGAATTGATCTACTGTGGAATTGGTTTTCTATGAACATTAAGTTGCCTCTCTACCTTGTACTAAAACCATTTGATTCAATTTGAATCTTCAGTATAATGAGAGATGTAACCCAAATTCATAGGGCAACAATTTCTAGGTAACTGTCTGGCATTGAACAGTCACTCCACTGTTCTGAACAAACTGTTTGTAACCAGTAGTTTAAGCACAGGCAGATAGCATAAGTGTAAGTATGCAAGCCTGTCTTGATTTCAATGTGATAAAGATCGGGGCCCAAAACTACAAAAGGAGGTAATGGTTTCTTTCTGTTTACAAGTCTCAGCTTGTAAATTGCATGACCTAGGAAAGTCAGGACAGAACTTGATTCAGAGCTGGTAAGTAGAGGCAGAAACTGAAGCAGAGACTATGGAAGAACTCTGGATTACTTTCCTCCAAGTCATAGGTATGCGAGGTCCTAGGGGATGCAAAACAGAAAAGAAAGAAAAAATATGTACCAAACATATCACAATGGTTGACCTACATGCATACTTTAAAGTCTGCTCTTGATAATATTTGTGTTCATTTGGAAATCAAGTTCTACATGGCAATTGGTAAACAGCATACTTTTCATTATTTCTATTGGATGGACATTTTTACCTGAAGGAGTGTATTTGTTGGATGTGAACATTCCTGGACTACATGGAGGTCCTAAGTTAGCTTGTATCAGATCCCCTGGAACAGGACTTACATGTGGCTGTGACACACAGGATGATCACTGGGAATTGAATCCCAGACCCTCTGCAAGAGCAGCCAATGATCTTATACTCTGAGTCATGTAAAATTCTCCACATTTCTGGAGAGAGAAGGAAGGTGTAGGAAGAGAACATTACTCAAAATGTCCAAATTCATCTAAGAATAAATTAATGCTTGCAAGGGTCTGTCAAGATACACAACAAAAACAAGAAAAAATTAGAAGGTGTGTAAAAATTGAAAAGAATGTTTGTTTCTGCTCTGTTGTGTGTTCTGACCAGGACTAAATGAACACACTAAATGAAGCTGCACTGAGAAGCATAAAGAAGGGAGGTACCACACTCTGACAAGTGCTAAGGTTGTTTCAACTGTATTTGTGTAATCCTTCAGGGGCTTCTTGTCAAAAATAACCCCCCTTTATCAAATCCCCAACAGTAAATTCTGTGTGTCTCATTTGGAGACTGGGCAGAAGATATGTGAGATGCACCAGGAATGATTAAACTTTATGTTCTCTTGCTCAGAAACCATTTTCAGGGATCCTATGAAATCCAAATGTCAGCTCCAGACTGCATAGTATCAGGTTTTTCTTGGCCAATTCAAAATTAGAGCCAATATCTAAAAAGATGACTTATCTGTTACACAAAGTTGCTGCTACCAAATAGGAGGTGGCTATGATTGCCAACACCAACACTCTGGATCTCTCTCTCTCTCTCTCTCTCTCTCTCTCTCTCTCTCTCTCTCTCTCTTTCTCTCTCTCTCTCTCTCTCTGTCTCTCTGTTTCTGTCTGATTGTGTCTGTGTGTGTTTCTTTGTGTGTCTGTCTGATTCTGTGAGTCTGAATGTGATTGAGTGTGTGTGTTATTAAAATGTAGCCCATTCTTAAAATAAGAAAGGCACTTTCACTTTGTGTTTTTTTTCTTTCCATTTTGGCCAAATTGTATTGATTAGCACTGACTGGCCTCAAATTGGCTATGTATGTATGGCTTTCTTAGAAGTCAAAAGAGATATGATTTCATAAGACCCATAGTCCTCAGGTTAAAAGCAGGAATCACTGTGATAGGCTTCCATTTTTTAATATTATAAGGTTTGAACTATATGAAGGTATGTAAGTAGTCTTCAAAATTAATTCCTAGGTGCCAGGGAATGGGGGCAAACACACATTTAATCCCAGGACTTATTATGCTGAGGCAGGAAAATCTCTAAATTCCTTGTCAGTCTCGTCTATAGAGCAAATTCCAGTTCAGCCAAAGATATTCCATGGAATGCAGCCTGGAAAAAAAAAACTTGAAATGAATAAACTTCATAGTTAAGTAATGAATAATTAAAAAAAATGCTGCGAAAGACGAGTGAAATATGCAATTATCTAGACATATACCAAATCCATAAGATAAACCATCTAAACAGCACCTTAACACCTTAAGAAATAGAACCAATCATGATAATCTCCCACCAAAACAACCCTGGGACTAGATGGCTGTAGTGCAGAATTCTATCAGACCATCAAAGAAGAACTAATACCAATTCTCATGAAAGTGTTCCACAAATTAGAAACAGAAGGAACACTACCCAATTCAATCTATGAAGCCACAGTTACACTGCATATTCTCCTGTGGAGATGGAATGGTCACTGCCTAATGAGGAACTGGTCACTTCTTCTTTTCATACAGGACTTTGTTTGAGATTATTTTTTGCTTCTACCATGGTTAATATTACAAATAGATTTTAAATACAGTTTTAACATATATGAATTTTAGCTTTAGAAAATATCATGTATATTTAACAGGCTTTTAAAAATCATAACTTATATTCACAACATAAAAGCAAAAGAAGTTACAACCTATTTAATCAATGAGAGAAAATTAGAGACTATTCTAACCAAATTGAACCAGGAGGAAAATAAGAACTGTACTGAAAAACTGATTTTTAGTAATAAAAATAACAAAAATAATGATAATAATAATAATAATAATGAAATACATTAGAAATTAAAAAAAATGAATACATATATTTTGCTAGTTTAAGTAAAAAATACTAATGAATAATAAGAAATATGTTCACCTGATTTTGAAATCCCAATCCTCTTCATTTTATGAAAATTTTGGTTGGAATTTGAAAGATTAGCTTTGTGAATAGTTGTCCAGGAAATTGACAGATGCCCTTAGGTTATGTTGCTTTCAGTTGTTATGGAGACAATGCCTCAATTACACTCCTTTCTGTGGCTTGCAATTCTAGGTCCTCAGTCTGCCACTGCCTCCACCTCCACCTCCATTTCCGCCTCTGCTCTACCTCTGCCTCCTCCTTCTTCCCCCGTTCCTTGTCCATGTCCCTGTCCCTGTCCCAGTCCCTATCCATGTCCCTGTCTCTCTCCGTGTCCCTGTCCCTGTCCCTGTCCCTCTCCCTCTCCCTCTCCGGCTCCCTCTCCCTCTAGCCTCCCCACTAGCACACAGATAACCCTCAGATTAGTTCAGTTTTAGTACTCTAGAATTTTTTTTCCTTCATGTCTACTTCCTTCCTAGCTTGTTTAAAACTATTTAATTCAATTTGAATCTTCCACATAATAAGAAATTTATTCAAAATTCATAGGCCAACTATTGCTAAGTAAGTGTCTGGTGTTCATCAACCACTCCACTCTTCTAAAGGAAGTGTTTTGTAATCAGAATTTTAAGCACAGGCAGATATCTTTAATGTTAGTGTAAAATTCTGTCTTGTGTTCAATGTGATAAAGATCAGGACCAAAACTGTTGGAAACCAGGCCTTACCTAACTTGAACTGTGTTTCACCTGGGAGGCAAACAGAGGCTGAAAAGAGAGGGGAACTATATAGGTGAGAGAAAAATGGAGCCAAGACAATTTTCTGATCTAGGCTCAAATATTTAATAAAAGTTTGCACTTATAAAGGGGGAAACCCATTCTCTGCCAAGCCAAGTTTCTTGCTTTCCTGATACCAAGTTGTCAGCACAGCCTTTTAGCACTAAGTCACCAAATTCACAGATTGCATTTAACTACAGAAAATCTTGGAGAACCAATTTGGCCTCATGGAAGATGGCAGGTAGTTTCACATCAAAGGAAACTAGCTGAGGAGCTGCACTGCAGGTGGCCCTGCCTCAATGGCATAAGGTCTGAACCTGCATAGGTTGGAGGAGGTTATACTCCCCCCCCCGTTAATAATATTTTAAAAAGTGCTAAACTGAGGCATAAAATGTATTTATGCTCTATAGTCTTGCCTGGGAGTTATGGTGACTGGAGGCCACACCTCCCTTAGGAAATCTTAGATCTTCCTGAAGCATCAAATTCCATTATGGATGCTACGTGCAACTAGTTTGTGTTATATATCACACAAAACATGGCTCTGTGTTGTGTTATCAACAGACATGGATTTTGGCATGTACCTCTGTCTTAGATTGGTATGGTTCTGAGATCTGGATGTCTGTCATTGAATGTCCAGCCCTCATTATCACACCTTATTCCCAATTCAGACCAAAGTCATAATATGTACTAGAATGAAGATCAATAACTGCCACCTTCACTGTTGGAGGCAAGGCTGTACATCTGCTACAGTCATGTTGAAGGACTTGGATGACCTGCTTGAGAAACAAAGGTGGGACAGTGATAAGCAACAGTATGAAAGTTTCTTTGGAGAAGTCCAGGTACCCCATTCAGTTGCAAATTGGCAATGATCAAGCTTAGTCTTAGAGATTCTGGTATGGGGAGGTGGCTTTGAGAATTGCAGAAAGGCTGCAGCATCTCTGGGAGTGGAGGCTGTGCTCCAAATTAAATTTGCTAGCTAATTAAGATTTTAGCTATCTTCCCTAATTCTTCTAATACTGGAATTATTAATAGACCAGTCCAATATTGAATTAGGATACCTGGTCACAGTGAAGTTAGAAGATGAATCACTATAACTCTATCTTGAGACTAATCTTTCTAAATCAGATTATACAGTCTCTACTGTTCTATATCCCATAATTCTTAAAAACCTTGAAGTAAAGCACCTTAGCTTGTCCAAACTGGGAAAATGATAAACAAAGGTAGGTCAAAAACATATACCCAATTCAGCTTTCTTGTCAGTACAGTCAGGGCACTAAGCAAACACACCTGTTAGTTTGTCACAAAAATTAGCCTTCATATATCTGCAGCATTCTGTGAAGAGAACCTATTCTTGTCCCTTTCCCAATAAAGTAGCTACTTAGGATCAAGCCATATACCAATAAGTAGATTTTTTTCATTTGACCTAGACATGATTATGTCTCCTATTTAAGATACTATCAGGCATTTTTAAGTTCTTTGACATCCAAATTTCAAAGTTCTTAAAGTGTGATTTAAATAATGTGCATGGGGATATAATTTATCTTGTCCTTTGTTTTTTTTTTTAAAGAGTTTTTTAAAGTTCCACATTACCCTGTATTAGATAAATTAATAAATTGTTTACAAAACATTTCAAATGCTTTACTGTTATAGTCAGTATTAATATAACAAGGCCAGCGACTAATTACACTTTCATTTGTTTATCTTGAAGAGCGGATTTAACTAGAAAGCTTTAAAATGTATGAATAGTCCCCCTCTTCCTTTCTCTTTCTCACTTCCTCCATTTCCAGCAGCAGTCTTCTTGCCTCTGCAGGTATTTTACACATGAAGTGTCCAAGCAAAATGACATGTACACAAACAACCATACCCACCATCAAAGTTTATAAAATAAAAGAAATGATGTGTAGACTATGATTCTAATTTTTCTGGGAAAGGTAGGATAGGAGAGAGCAATCACTGTGTGTGGACTCACAAAGACACAAAGAACCCCCAAATAGATCCAATTTACCACTCCTTAGAAACACAAACAACACAGGCAGGAGGAGGGATTTTGAATGAGGAACTCTTTCCTTGTCTTTCCAAGTGCTTTGGTGGATGAGCACAACTACAGGAAAAGGGTCTCACAGCAGGTAAACTCCCACCACCACCCCACACAAAGGCAAAGTCACCTTGGTGGAACCAGGAGCAGATCACCTGCCTCTGCAGGTTGTTTCTGTTTAGCTGCATTTGGAGAAAGCAGTTGGAGCAGTTGCTGCCTGCTCTTGAGAAGGGCTCTAAGGGTACAATGTATAGGTCTGTAGAATTGCAACACGTTTGGACCCTAGAAAAGTAATGGGTTGCTGAAATGGTCCTGGACTGTGAATCTTAGGGTCTTGCTAGGGAATTTCTTAATCTACAGTGACATTTAGACATTGGAGCAAGCAGAGGTGCTTTGATCCTTATCTTAGGCACTCAAAGTTGTCCTGGAAGACAATCGTTGTGACTGTTTGTGAGGCCTTGCTGGAGGAGAGGGGATATTGACAGCCCTCTACACGATCTGCATGGCACTCAACTAGAGCTTTGTTTCTTATGAAGCATAGAAGTGACTGAGGGCAAAACACCACAGGAGACAACTATATCAGCGTCCCTTAAGTAAAATCTTTCTGATGTATGAAATAGTGTGCCTTGCAAATACTGAAGTGGGTGCTCACAGTCATCTATAGGATGGAATACAGGGCCCCCAATATAGGAGCTAAAGAAGTACCCAAAAACTGAAGGGGTCTGCAACCCTATAGGTTGAACAACAATATGAACTAACCAGTACCCACAGAACTTGTTCCTCTAGCTGCATATGTAGCAGAAGATTGCCTAGTCGGCTATCATTGGGAAGAAAGGCCCTTGGTCTAGCAAAATTTATATTCCACAGTTCAGGGGAATGCCAAGGCCAAGAAGTGGGAGTGAGTGTGTAGGTGAGCAGGGGGCAGGAGGTATAGGGGACTTTTGGGATAGCATTTGAAAGCTAAAAGAAGAACATATGTAATAAAAAATGTGGGGGAAAATAAAGAGAGGAGGTCGTTTCTACAATTAGGAAAAGTCTCATTACTTTATCCCATTAAATGTGCACATTAAAAAAAAAAGTGGCTAATGGCTTTGAACAGGATCCTTGCTGAGGACAGGATCTTATAAAGGGTTCCAGATAGACAACTCATTTACAAGCTAGTACTTATAAACAATTGATCATTGGGAGCCTCAAGCTAAGACACCCGATCACTGGGCATAAGTGTTGAGATAATTTGAAGATATTTCCATTGTTTTGAATAATCTGTATGATATTGGATACATTTACTCTATGGAAGGAATGTGTGTGTGGAGTCCCTTGTGTCACTGAAGTAGGAGTTGTAAAACACCTGTGGCGATGATGCAAGTTCATATCTATGATGTGTTTGTGATGTCAGTATTTATAAAGGAGGAGGCATCTCTGAGATGCAATAACACATTTAAAAAAGAAAACCACAAGACAAAACGGAAAGGGAATATTGCCTTATGTTGTTGTATTTCTGTTTTGTG
Source organism: Mus musculus (assembly GCF_000001635.26). Classification (NCBI taxonomy): domain Eukaryota; kingdom Metazoa; phylum Chordata; class Mammalia; order Rodentia; family Muridae; genus Mus; species Mus musculus. Next base: position 9,058,284 of record NC_000087.7, on the reverse strand, counting down.
TGTGTTGTGTGTGTGTTTTGTTTTTTGTTTTTGTTTGTTTGTTTGTTTGTTTTCTTATTTGTGTGTATGGTCTGATTTTTGGATTTTTTCAAGACAGGAATTCTCTATATGCCCCTGGCTGTCCTGGAACTCACTCTGTAGACCATGCTGGCCTTGTACTCAGAAATCTGCCTACGTCTGCCTCCCAAGTGCTGGGATTAAAGCTGTGCACCACCAAGACCCTGCAAATATTGCCATTTTTAATGAGATATTTTTAATGTTTTTTTTTACTGATTTATGTAAGATATTTCAAATGGTGTGTACATTTTTTTTCACGTTGTTGCATTATTCCTTTCAAAGTTTGTTGATTATTGCTCACAAATACAGGATTTAACATCAGGACACTGACATTCTTCTTTTTCATTTCATTCCTCTCCTTTTTTTCTGTTTAACTTATCTGGAAATGGATTTTTCTGTATAGTCCTAGCAATTCTGGGCCTTCTTGTGCAGTTCAGTCCTGAATTCAAATCTACTGGATTTTATCACCAAATCCTGAGATTAAACCCCTTTCTAAGCAGACATCAACATTTTTTTAAATTTTCTGTCTCACAATACTTCTTTAGAAGATGTCCTCATCACAGTTCCCAAGTAATGCCTTCAGACACTTTTAACTTTCTGTAGCAACCTTAATATATAGAGCCTATGTAAGGCATCCTGTTGGGTAGCATTCTGTCTTAAGCTGTCCACATCCAAAGTGTTTGTATTCTTCACAGTGGCCTGTGAGGTTAGTGTGATAAATCTGGGATGAGCTGTCAGGTGAAGAATTATTCGCCACTGCAGCCACAAAGCTTACAATTTCCACTGCTCCTGATCATGATGCTGCAGAAGGTTTCTTTGATTTTCATAGACAATGGCTTCTTATTCCCAAATCTTGGTAGTGGTACTGTATTCTGCCTGTCTGTGTAAACAATTAGACATGAACTATGTCTTAGTATACTGGTTGAATCTTGAGAAGTTTGTTATTCTTTTCTGCTGGATAGCCTGTTACTGGGGAAATCAGGCCATCAAGATTATTCTTAGCCTGGAAGGTACAGAGTCAGGGTCAGAGGAAGTGTGAAGTCTGGGTAAGGACTAGTTCTTAATCCAGATATTCCCTATGTATAAGAACCGTAATTGTCAACATTTCTCATTAAAAAAAAAAACACTTGAGGTTTATATGTGTTATTTTCAAATGACAGCTGTAAGTTTTTTCCACTTAAACACACCCCTCAATATACAAGAACAGATATCTACAGGGCCCTTTATAAACTATTTAGAGTTGTGCATCCCCATGGTCTCTGGTCTGTTTCCATTGTGAAAGGACATATGTTGAGAGAGATTTGTTTACCTTTGCTCTAATGATGTCCCTGCTCTTAATGTCTCAGTATTCATCCTGGTGTGAATACTGTGGAAATCGAAAATGTTAAAGGAACCGTGAAGCAAAAATGTTAATTGGTGTGAAAGAGTTAATGGGAACAGCCATTAGTTTCCACTGACTGAAACTAAAATATTCATTACCTGTTATATTTCACAAAAACAGAATTATTGCTCATTTGTTCAAAGTGGACAGCCAGGTACAAACGAAATAACTTTTATCCACTGGGCTGTTTTTTTTTCAAAGCCTTGGCATGGCTCAACAAAGAAGTGCCTGAGAGCACCTGAATGTTCAGATAAAGTTTACTGAGGTCTCCTTGGCCTGAGAGTGTCTGTCCAACCGCACTTTTGAACAAGAGGAATGGGTGGGGCATTCTTTGATAGAAACAGCAGGAGCTTGGTTGCCAGTCAGAAAATTGTTGAAGAACAGCAGCAGGCTGTAGTGTTTGAGATTGTCAGACACCCTGTGAAAATTGCAAAACCCAAAGTAACTTGGAGCTAAAAAGTTAGAGATCTGATTAAGAGGTAAAATCTTGGATGTTGTAGTGAAGAGCAAAAACTTATAATTTTGGGTCTTATAGCATTGTGGTATGTAAGTTCAAGAAACTCAGGGCTGAAGAATAGACACAGGCGGGTCCAAGCACAGCCAAACCCTCCCTGTAGCTAAGAATGTCCAGCCATAAAAGATAAAAAAGAGAATGCAGGAACTAGCCACTGCTATCAGGGCGGACCAAATGGCCATCTGGCAGGATGGCACCTCCCTATAGATCCCCATAAATCATACATTGACCAGGTGTCCTGCTGACCTCGAGAAGTCCCAAGCCCTTGTGCCTCCCTACACCTTAGCATGCACATATTACCCTGTTAACTTGTAATCATCCCGCCAACATTTAAATAAACCTATCATGTGTAATGGCCCAAATTCTTTTGGCTCCCCTGTTTTTGGTTTGTGGTTTTTGCCTTTATATGCCTGTAAAAAGTTTGAGCCGGGGTTGAACTTCCCTGCCCCCTGCACAGTGCATGAGATTCGACCCCAGCATGCTGGCTTGGGCGCTCCTTTTTTGTTTGTGTGTTTGTGTGAGATTAAAGCTTGTATAGTTACAGCGAGTTCCGCCTCAGTGTCCTACTGGGTGCGCACCTCCCTGAAGAGGGACTCACTGAAGGGGTCTTTCATGTGGTGCATCGGCTGGGAAATGCGTGACCACCCAGGGGTCCTAGACCCACTTGGAGGTAAGGCCCTCTATCTTGTCTTGGTTTTGTCTCTATATTCTGTCTGAAATCATGTGAGATCACAGTTTCAGTTTTGCAAACTCTCTTATGAGACAGTGCTTCGAAGGGAGAGCAAAGTGGATAAGGACAGATGTGTCTAGGTGTCTACCATTTGTTCGCCCTGGAAGACTTTCAGGGAAGTCAGGGGGAGGGCCAGGGATGCCTAGTGAACCACCTCGGGAAAAATCAGGGATAAATTTTCTCCTTGATGATCTGTTTCTGAGACCTGTTACTAGGCCGTCTGATTCTTTTCAGGAACTCTGGTTGACACAGAGTAGGCGACTGGTTTTGCTTTTGAGTCTTGTAGCCTTTGTAATCGTTTTTAACATGTGTGTGACAGAGCTTAACATGGGAAAGACTGTGACGACCCCACTAACACTTACACAGAACCATTGAACAGACGTTATGACTAGGGCCAACAATCTTTTCTTTGATGTCAAGAAGGGACCTTGGCAAACTTTTTGCTCCTCTAAATGGCCAGTTTTTGGTGTGGGCTGGCCTTCGCAGGGAAATTTTAGCCTGCCTGTTATTCTAGGTGTCAAGTTATTTTTCAGACTGCAGGAGGGCATCCTGATCCGGTACCTTATATAATTGTGTGGCAGGATCTGGTACAAAATCTGCCACCCTGACTGGGTTCCTGGACTTCCGGAGCTGAGGCAGCGATGGTGGCAGTAGCCATGAAACCGAGAATGATGCATGCGGGTCTGCCAGAGCACGTTCCATCGGGCCCCCTGGGGATCTATCCTGAAATTGATGATGCCTTTTTCATTGACTCCTTCCCACCCCCTTATCCCCAAAGAACTTCTAATCCTGATCCCTCACAGCTGCCCACACCAGCAGACCCCAGGGTGGCCTCTGTGACAGGACCGTCGGGAGGGACTCATAGCTGCGAAGGCCATAGTTCAGAGGGAAGTGAATCTAAACCAGATTCCACTGTTGCTTTGCCTTTAAGAGCTTATATAAGAGGACCTGCCCATGCCCCGGGGCAGTTAGTCCCATTGCAGTACTGGCCATTTTCATTGATAGATATGTTGGCAGATATGTATAACAGATATGTATAACTAATCACTCCTCTTTCTCATAGAATCCCTTAGGCTTAACTGGACTCCTTGAGTTCCTAATGTTCTCCTACCAGCCCACTTGGGATGACTGCCAGCAACTTTTGCAGGTCCCCTTTAGAACTAAAGAGAGAGAGAGGATCCTGCTAGAAGCCAAAAAAAAAAGTCCCAGGACCAGATGGGACCCCCACTAATCTCCCCAACCTTATAAATGCAGCTTTCCCCTTGGCCCGTTCTGCCTGAGAGTTCAATACTGTGAAAGATAGGGAGCGTCTCACAGTCTACTGATGGACTCTAGTGGCAGGGATAGAGCGGGCTGTACGGTGACCCACCAATTTGGTCAAGGTAAGAGAAGTCCTCAGGGTTCAATGGAGCTGCCCTCCGTTTTCTTAGCATGACTAATGGAGTCTTATAGGAGATAGCCCCATTTGATCCCTCTTAGGAGGGACAGCAGGCAGCTGTAGCCATAGCTTTCATTGGTCAGTCTGCCTCTGATATTAAGAGAAAGTTACAGAGATTAGAGGGTATCCAAGATTATACTCTGCAAGATTTAGTAAAAGAAGCTGAGAAAGTGTACCACAAGAGAGAGACTGAGGAAGAAAAGCAAGAGAGAGAAGAGAAAGAGGTAGAGGAAAGAGAAAACCGGCATGAACGCCAGCAGGATAGGAACTTGACTAAGATTTTGGCCGCAGTGGTAGGTGGAGAAAGTTCAGAGAAGGGTCAGTCAGGGTACCTGCGCAACAGGGCAAGAAGACCCCCAGGAGAACAGAGACCTCCACTTGAGAAAGACCAATGCACATACTGCAAGAAAAAAGAATATTGGGCCAGAGACTGCCCAAAGAAGAAGCAGAGGGGCCCCAAAGAATCTGCCCTTGAAGAAGACAAGGGAAGTCGGGGCTCGGTCCCCCTCCCCAAGCCTAGGGTAACTCACTCTGTGGAGGGGACCCCCGTTAATTTTCTAATAGACACAGGAGCTGAATATTCAGTCTTGACTGAACCTTTAGGACAATTAGGATCAAAGAAGATTTTAGTTATGGGAGCCACTGGTAGCAAGCTTTATCCCTGGACAACCAAAAGGAATTTAGACATAGGAAACAATAAAGTGACGCATTCTTTTATTGTGATACCTGAGTGCCCAGCACCCCTGCTAGGCTGGGACCTTTGGAAAAAATTGAAAGCACAATTCAGTTTACTTCTGACGGACCTGAGGTATCATGGAAGAAGAATCCAGTGGCATGCTTAGTTTTAAATTTAGAAGAAGAATATCACCTCCATGAACAGAAGTCTGAGACTTTACCCTTTAAAGAATGATTGACAGGTTTTCCAGAGGTTTGGGCAGAGCAGGCTGGGATGGAATTAGCTAGGCAAGTGCCACCCAACATATTTGAGCTAAAAATGGCTGCCAAACCCGTTTCAGTCAGGCAATACCCCATGAGTCAAGGGGCTAAAAACGGCATTCGACCAAATATCCAGAGACTGCTATAACAGGGTATATTGGTCCCGTGCCAGTCCCATTGGAATACCCCCTTCCTGCCAGTGTGTAAACCTGGGACAAATGACTATCTGCCTGTCCAGGACTTAAGAAAAGTCAGTAAGCGGGTACAGGACATTCCCTCAACTGTGCCCAACCCTCACAACTTGCTGAGTTCCTTACCACCTGAACGGTCCTGGTACACTGTGCTAGATTTGAAAGATGCCTTTTTCTGTCTCAGATTACACCTGAGCAGTCAACTTCTGTGTGCTTTTGAGTGGCGAGTCCCTGAAGGAGGATATACGGGTCAGCTAATCTTGACTAGGCTGCCACAGAGGTTCAAAAATTCACCCACTTTTTTTGATGAAGTGGTCCACCACAACTTTATGCCCTTTAGGGAACAGAACCTCCAAATTTCTCTCCTGGAGTATGGAGGTGATTTAATCCTTGCAGTTTCAACCCAGGAACTGTGCCTTGACAGGATCAAGAAGCTTCTAAATGAAAAATGTGAATTGGTTTACCACTAAGAAAGCTCAGCTATGCCATATGGACTTGACCTACCTAGGATACTCCCTCCGAGAAGGAAAGCAGTGGTTCACCGAAGCTCGAAAGAAGACGGTGATGCAGATCCCAACCCCCACCACACTGTGACAAGTACGTGAGTTATTGGGAATGGCAGCCTTTTGTAGACTCTGAATACCAGGGTCCACAATGTTGGCGGCACCTCTGTACCCACTCACTAAAGAAAAAGTCCCGTTCACCTGGACAGAGGAACACCAAAAATCCTTTAACAGCATAAAGGCTGCTCTACTTGCAGCCCAGGCTTTGGCCCTGCCAGATTTGACTAAGCCTTTCACCATATACGTTGATGAGCCAGCTGGAGTAGCCCGCAGAGTCCTGACTCAGACTCTGGGGCCCTGGAAGAGGCCAGTGGCCTACCTGTCTAAAAAATTGGACCCAGTTGCCAGTGAATGGCCCTCCTACCTAAAAGCCATCGCTGCAGTAGCCCCACTTGTTAAAGATACTGGCAAGCTTACTCTAGGTCAGCATGTGAGTGTAATCACTCCCCATGCGTTAAAGAGTATTGTATGACAGCCCCCTGACCATTGGATGACAAATGCCCTGATGACCCACTACCAGAGCCTGTTGCTAAATGACCGAGTGACTTTTGCCCTACCTGCCATCCACAATCCTACCACCCTCCTCCCCAAGATGGATGACTCTACCTGGGTACACCAATGTGCTGATATCCTGGCTGAAGAAACTGGATCGAGAAAGGATCTGACTGACCGAACTTGGCCAGGGGTGCCTGACTGGTACTCAGATGGTAGCAGCTTTGTGGTGGAGGGAAAATAAAGAGCAGGAGAGGCAGTGGTTGACAGAAAACATGTAATTTGGGCAAGTTAACTTCCAGAAGGAACTTCGGCTCAGAAGGCTGAGCTCCTGACGCTAACTAAAGCTCTGCGGCTGGCAGAAGGTAAGGCAATCAATATTTACACTGACAGCCACTATGCTTTTGCCACAGCCCACATTTATGGGGCCATCTATAGACAAAGGGGGCTACTTACATCGGCAGGTAAGGAAATCAAAAATAAAGAAGAAATCTTGGCCCTCCTAGAGGCTATACACATGCCCAAGAAAGTGGCCATCATCCTCTGCCTTGGCCATCAAAAGGGGCAAGGTGCTGTAGCCCAGGGAAATCAGATGGCAGGTTGGGTGGCCAAACAGGTGGTACAAGGCATCCCTGCGCTGCCTGTAGAGAGTATAGAAGAACCAAAAGGGACCCCAGAGATCAGTTTTGAATACACCTCCAAAGATTATGAAATGATTGAAGATCTTGAAGAACAAGGGAAGTCCAAAGAATTTAGCTACCATGGGATAGCAAGAACAAAAGAAGGAAAAATTATTTTGCCCTATAGAGAAGGAAAGGCATATGTAAAACGCATCCATCTCCTGACACATCTGGGAGCAAAGAAATTGTGTGATTTAATCCAGTCCTCAAACTATTATGTGCTCAGGCTACTAGACGAACAAGTAACTAAATCCTGCAAGTGTGTTCCCTAATTAATGCTGCACGCCCCTTTAATGAACAAGGAAAACGACAACTGAGGGATAGACCTGGAGTTTACTGGGAAGTATACTTCACTGAGATCAAACCAGGAAAATATGGTAATAAATAGTTACTAGTTTTCATAGACACTTTCTCAGGATGGGTAGAAGCCTTCCCCACCAAGTCTGAAACTGCTCAGGTGGTGACCAAGAAGATCGTTGAAGAGATCCTACCCCGGTTTGGGATCCCCAGGGTAATATGCTTGGATAATGGGCCTGCATTTGTTGCCCAGGTAAGTCAGGAATTAGCCACACATTTGGGGAACAATTGGAAGTTATATTGTGCTTATAGACCCCAGAGATCAGTATAGGTAGAAGGAATGAACAGGACTCTAAAAGAAACCCTAACTAAATTAGCTATTGAGACCAGTGGTAAAGACTGGGTGACCCTCCTTCCCTTTGTGCTCCTTAGGGCCCGAAACACACCTGGGTGTTTCGGCATTACTCATTATGAAATTCTCCATGGGGAACCACCCCCCTTGACCGAGTCTGATGGGATATTGAATTCCAGTGCTGACTCTTCCTCACCCTCTTCTCTGTTTACCCATTTAAAGGCCTTAGAAGTTGTCAGAACACAGATCTGGGACCAGATTAAAGAAGCCTACACACCAGGGAGCAGTGCAGTGCCCCACAGGTTCCAGGTCGGGGACTCAGTTCTGGTCTGACAACATCGAGCTGGCATGCTTGAGCCAAGGTGGAAGGGACCTTATCTAGTGCTGCTGACCAGCGCCAAGGTCGCAAAGGTAGACAGGATCGCTGCCTGGATCCACGCATCCCACATAAAAAAAGGCACCCAACCAGGATGAAGACGACCTCAGAGAAAATTGGACAGTGGCCGCTACTGATAATTCTCTTAAACTGTGCCTTCGTTGTACCCCAACCTTGGGTAATAATCCTCACACTCTTATGACCCTGACATGGGAGGCCATCTCTCAAGCTGGAGATACTGTATGGAGTACTTCAAAGCCCCCCCTCCCTTATACATGGTGTCCCCCTCTGTTTCCTGAAATCTGTGCCCTGATAGATGGATTAGATGCCTGGGATATCCCTGAAGAGTCACATGAAAGGGTGCCCCAAGATGAGGTAATCTATCACAAGCCGCCATATCACCAGGGGTTAAGTTCCCAAGGAAAGTACATTGCAGATATACCAGGCTGTAGTAGTAGGTCTAAACAGAGGAGACTTGGTCAGGAACACTTTTATGTCTGTCCCAGGGATATGGCAAATAAAAAAGAGGCTCGCTGGTGTGGGGGAATAGAGGGCATCTTCTGTAGTCAGTGGAGATGTGAAACCACTGGTACCACTCATTGGGACCCTTCCTCTAGCTTGATATTATTATAGTATCCAGATGAAATAAGGGCCATGATTCTTTAAACATCACTTTTACTCAAAAAGCAAAAGAGACAAAAAAGATTGGATAAAGGGAAGACTGTGGGGCCTAACATTTTATGTGACAGGGACAGGCCCTGGATTCACATTTAAGATTCGTCTAAAGATGAAGTGTCCCCCATCCCAGGCAGTAGGACCTACCCCCGTTCTTGTTAAAAAACCTCCAATGCCCCTTCCCAGACCTACTTTTCCCGGACCTACCCTAGTGGGTCCAGCTATTCCAACAGAAGTCTATACCCCTTCCTCAGACCTGAAACTTACATTGCCCCTACTCCCCCAGATACTGAAAACCGTCTGTTTAGTCTGGTACAGGGGGCTTTTTGGTACGCAATTGTACCAATCCCAACATCACTAAGTCTTGTTGACTGTGTTATGCCTCCAATCCCCCATATTATGAGGGAGTTGCTCAATTCAAGACATGCAATAAGGCTGAGGACAATTCTCAGTGTCCTTGGGGAGAAAACAGAAAACTAACATTAGCAACTGTCTCGGGTAATGGACTTTGCCTGGAACAAGTCCCACATGACAAACGGTAACTCTGTAATCAGACTCAGCATCTCCAGTCTTCCAATAATAGAGGTCAGTACTTAGTCCCTCCCTTAGTCACAGTATGGGCTTGCAACACTGGACTCACTCCCTGTGTATTTACTTCTGTTTTTAATACTTCTAAAGATTATTGTCATTTACTTCAGAGTGTTCCTAGGCTTCTGTATCATGATGACAGTTTTTTGTCAATGGATTCAACCACTGGACCCGGTATAAAAGGGAACCCATTACCATGACCTTAGCAGTGCTTTTGGGTCTAGGAACAGCAGCTGGGGTCGTTACAGGCACAACTGCCTTGATACAGACCCCCCACTATTTTCATGAATTGCACAAACGCTATGGATGCAGACCTAGGAGCACTAGAGCAGTCCATCACCAAACTTGAAGAATCTTTGACCTCGATATCAGAGGTAGTGCTACAGAACAGGAGGGGGCTAGATCTACTTTTTCTCAAAGAAGGTTGAGTCTGTGCCTCACTAAAAGAAGAGTGTTGTTTTTATGTAGACCATTCTGGTCTTATCAGGGACTCCATGGCTAAGCTCAGAGAAAGGTTAGAAAAACGAAGCAAAGAAAGAGAAGCATATTAAGGATGGTATGAAAATTGGTTTAACAGGTTTCCCTGTTTTACGACACTGATTCCACCCTGGCAGGCCCTCTGATTATTTTTTCCTCCTGCTTTCTTTTGGGCCATGTATTTTAAATAAGCTGGTTCCTTTTGTTAAAGATAAAATAAATACCATACAAGTCATGGTCCTCAGACAGCAATATCAACAAGAAGAAAGGTCGTTCTAAGATTAGAGCTATCCACTAAAAGAAGTGGGTAATGAACAGCGAAAACTTATAATTTTGGGTCTTATAGCATTGTGGTATGTAAGTTCAAGAAATTCAGGGCTGAAGAATAGACCCAGTCGGGTCCAGGCACAGCCAAACTCACCCTGTAGCTAAGAATTTCCGGCCATAAAAGATTAAAAAGAGAATGCAGGAACTAGCCACTGCTATCAGGATGGACCAAATGGCCATCTGGCAGGATGGCACCTCCCTATAGACCCCATAAATCATACATTGACCAGGTGTCCTGCTGACCTCAAGAAGTCCCAAGCCCTTGTGTCTTTCTACATTTTAGCAGGAACATATTACCCTGTTAATTTGTAATCATCCTGCCGCCATTTAAATAAGCCAATTATGTGTAATGGCTCAAATTCTTTTGGCTCCCCTGTTTTTGGTTTGTGGTTTTTGCCTTTATAAGCCTGTAAAAAGTTTGGGCTGGGGTTGAACTCCCCTGCCCCCTGCGCGGTGCATGAGTTTCGTCCCCAGCATGCTGGCTTGAGTGAACCTTTGTTGTTTGTGTGTTTGTATGCCATTAAAGCCTTGTATAATTACAGTGAGTTCAGTCTCAGTGTCCTACGGGGTGCGCGCTTGCCTGAGAAGGGACTCCCCATGGGGGTCTTTCAGTAGGTTTTCTGAATAAGTTTGTATTACATGGCAAAAAAAAAAGATTTATTATATTCATTTCCTTCCTTCTCATGGTGTTTAAGACATATATAATGCAATTGAATACTGCACATTCGGATTATTAACAGTTTTATACCAAGTTCCAAATTTAACATACCACGAAATGAGAAACCGTACAATATATATTCCAATCATGAATAAGCAAATGAATGTAGGGAAATAGTTTTCAGGTACTAAGATACATAGCTATTAAGACATGATCAGAACCATTTAGATCAGAGGATATTAGCCTAACCCCTATGACTTAAATTTCCCCTTGGCTGTATATTCAGAGCTCTGTGTCCTGTCTGTTGCTGATTGGAACAATGCTTTGTTTTTCAGTAGCTTCCTGCATGAATTTAACATGGTCATACACTATAGACCGTCTTAGCAGGAATCAACTTAATGTGGATCTAGGAATCTGTTTCCTGTAGAGAAGGGCCTCTCTGTTAAGAATGATCAGTGGCCATTGTACCTCATTGTTTCTACAGAGGATCCTAAAGGGTGCATAACCTGCTGTGAAAAAGATCTAGGCCCTCTAATCCATGACACCAGCCTAGTTTCAATTTGTTCAGTTATGTCAGATTTTGTACTAATATATTCAGGCAAAGTAATTACTGTTATATATCTGTTCTATCCAAGATTTTAATACTATTGGTTGCTATTTTGCATTGAATCCTAGAGCTGATGAACCAAGTAAAGAACACTGGGAAATCACCTAGATAAAAGAGATAAAGTGTGTGATGGTTACACCTTGTAATGGCAATGACTCTTGAATTAAGAGGCCCTAAAAAGAAATGAAATAGAAACTTGAGTTTCTCAGTAACGTGAGTCACTCTGGTTTCAGGTCTCTTTAGCCTGAGGATACAAGAGAAGACTCTAACCAACATCATTGACAGTCTTGGTCTTAGGTCATCATGATATCCCTTTCTATGATCCCAAGTGTATTACAATATAATAAGTAGACCCACCAAAGGCAATAAAGTAAAGACAGCACTAATCACTGAGTCCTAGGCATCCTAAATGCTAGGCAGTCACTCTGTCAACTGAGCTAAGTACAGACTCTGTTCCCAATATTCACAGATTTAAGTTTTTTCCAATGAAGCCTACAAGCTGCTTTCGAAGGAAGATGTGTTCTATGACTATGTCCTAGCACAGTCTGCTGGAAATGGCACCTCAGTTTCTGTTCAGTACTAGGACAGCAACAGCAGGGAGGTAAAATCTATTCACTATTGCGTCCCGCTTGACCGGCAAGAAAGATACAACAAACTAGAATCTTCCACAGCAAGAGCTTTATTGCTTGCTTATCAGGAAGATCCCGAACCGGGAAAATGTCGCTGCTTTTATAACCTGCAGCGTGACATTTCAGCACCTGATATGGCATGACAGCTCCTGATTCATTGCTTGCCCATCACCTGACTATTTCACCCCGAGAATGGGAGTGACTAGGAGTGAATTCACTCTCGCACCTTCGTACAAGGCTTCTTTATTAGTTAGCCACAGCGGAGGCCCGCACCATCTTATAATGGCGATTGCTCGCGGCACACACGGCTCTCCTCAGAGATTACTGGTGGCATGCACGCGATTGCTCGCATTACGTACCTGCTCTCCACATCTTCCCCTTTTTATTTTATTAAAACTTGAGGCTGGTCTAGGCCTGTGTAACTTTGCCCATCCACTGTGGCTCCTGTCTTAGGTCATTCCTCCAATGTCACAGCCTTTCCTGTCATAGGGTAACCCTATCGCCACCAGGCCCCGTGTCTTAGGTTGATCTGTGCATGAGGAAAGTTGCCCGTCCCTGGATACCACAGTGCTATATGACATTAACTACTAAATAAACTAGGGCGAACTCTATAAAAGAGGACAGCCACCAATGCCAATTAATTTTTGAGCATAGATAGCCAGATTTCAGGGAAGGCCCCTTGCTCGATGGCAGCAAGTGCTGGAGTTATCAAAACCTTGTCACGTGTTTGTTGGGTTCTGAGCTTGCAAACCAACCAGAGCATGACTACAAGTCCACAGCAGGTGGCAACGCCAAATAAACCTACCCCCACCCATTCCTTAAAATAAGAAAAGGCAGATGAAATCCAGGAGGAGAGGTCCTCTGTCAATGACAGGTCCACTCGTGTTGAGTTGATCTTTAGAACGGCCGCTCTAAGGACCTCAAGGGTCTCATCGAATCTTTCAGACCAGTTTCCTGCAAGATATAAAGAAAGCTGTCTAGACAAATTAGCTGCATAAGTAAAATTTCATATTGGACACTGGTAATGCACAGAGCTTCCAGTTTTCTTTCACAACCCAACTGGGTCATCTGGTATAGAACACCTATCTGTTCTTCCGCCAGGTCAAGGCACTGATTCAAAGTCATCAGCCCTCCCTTTAACTTGGTACTAGCAGAAGTTTGGACAGTGATGGCATCAGCCAGATCTGCTGAAAGCTGATTTAATTTTGTGCCTGATTGAACCGCACTAACCATAGCATACCCTGCAGCTGTAGCAGCAGCTGCACTGGCTGAAATTGCTATGATCACGGCAGCAGTAATGCCAAAATCTCTCTTTTTTCAAAACATAGATAAGATGGAGGGTGTATCCACCAGAACAGGGATCCAACGTGGGATCCGTGCCACCATGGCACGGGTGTTCTTTGTTACATCCCAACATTGAGAAATCCAACAAGAATCATTGGAACAGATTTCAAATGAATCATTTGAAAGAATAAACAAGAAAGCGGGGTAAACACAGACTGCGGTAGATGGATAATTAATCTGGTTTACCAAAGTTTTATTAAACCCAGTGATCTCTGCACTGGTATTACTATATCCATAAGAGTCCTGGGAGGCATCATGTATTCCCCAATACTGAGCAAATCTTGAGATGCCAGTAAAAGAAGACTTTCCAACTGCTCCTCCCTGGATAAAGATCAAAGGATTTAGTTCTGTACAACTGCCATTGACTCCACAAAGCACCCACTTGTGAAAGGGATGCATTCTAATGTCCTGTATGAAAAGTCCCTTTTTCATAACAAATTCTTTCTCTGGGTTATCTATCATGTTGGGAGAAAAGGAAAAGGTTTTACTCTTATCTGCCCAATGAGTGATGGAGGATTGACAATCAGACCAAGGCAGGATCAGTCCTTCATCTTCCAAACTACAATGAGGGGCTATTTTTGGTTGGTGTGGACGTTTTTTGTCTGAAGAGTTAGGTGGTAGAAATGTACCATTACCCCAATTTACCTCGTGCCAAAAGGTCTGATTTGTAAAGGTTATCTCTACATTGGAAGTATCTTGGGTTGTGCTCACGCAACCTCCTCTATGCTCATTAAACTTCCCCAAAGCTCGGGGTGTGAGGTTGATACAATTTCCTGGTCCATTAATTCGAAAACATAAAGAACCCTGTTCTAGTAAAGTGCGATTTTCTCCTAATGGTGCTCGGGTTGGGATCATAGGGTAAATATGGCAAATCCACTGTTTTATCAGTAGTAAAGAATTTTGGAAAAACTATAGCATCATAGCGAACTGGCATTGGTTTAGGGAAAGTCGAGAGAATAGCCCATCTCTGCTGGCCCATTTTACTAGGAACCTGAGACAAGTTCAGCATTGTCAGGATCAGGAACAGTCCTCGGGAGGTCAGCATCTTCTGCACCATCCTTGATGAATATCCTGGGGGTGAGTCATTCCGGCAGCCAAAATGGGTTGTCTTCACTCTGTGAAAAAACACAAACAGCTCCCCAGGATCTGATTAAGATAGGATCCGGGCCTTTCCACTGACCAGTTAAAACATCCTTCCCTTTGACCATTTCTTTTGATCTATCAGGGTCTGAGCTATGTCGTTCAGCTGCAGAGTGTCCCTGCTCGTCGAGATTCAAAAAATTAAGTGTAAAGAGTGCCATAGATACTGCTACTCTTGGCACTGAGGGCAGAGTCTCATCAACTCCCCCTTTCTGTTTTAGAAGATTTGAGTTTGCGGTGGGCACGTTCCACAATGCCTTGTCCTTGAGTATTATAAGGAAGGCCAGTCAAATGAGTGACATCCATTTGATGACAAAATTGTTGAAATTAAGTAGAATTATATGCTGGCCCATTATCCGTTTTTAGAATTGTGGGCTTGCCTCACACACTCCACGCTTCTAGGCAGTGCTGTATAACATGAGAGGCTTTTTCACCTGTTAAAGGTGTGGCAAACATTACACCAGAGCAGGTGTCAATAGAAACATGTAAATATTGATTTCTCCCAAAGGAGGAAATATGACTGACATCCATTTGCCAGACCTGTAATGTCCTGACGCCACGAGGGTTTACCCCTACATGAGGAGTAGGTAAAAATTGACAACAGTTTTGACATTGGGTGACAATGTCACGAGCTTCTTTCCTGTTTAAAGTGAAACGGTGGTGTAATGTCTCAGCTGTCACATGAAAGCATTCATGAAATTCTCTTGCAGCCTCTGCCTGTGAGGACAAAGCAGCAGCCACGATTCTAGTGGCTTTGTCTGCTAAGTCATTTCCATGAGACATGAGGCCAGGAAGGCCAGAATGACCTCAAACATGAGTAATATAGACAAGATGTCTTCTGTATAACAAGTCTGACAGAATCTTTTGAAAAATGTGAGCAAGCTTACTAGTTGGTTTAATTAAGCCTGCAACTTCAATCATATTAACTGCATTGAACACATATAAGGAATCAGATACAATATTGAGCGGTCCCAGGAAAGTTTCAAGGACTTCTAGAACTAACAAACACTCTACAACATGGGGTGATGAATCATTATATTGTTTAGATGTTACTTGGCCATTTACTACATATGCACCTATACCAGATTTGGATCCATCTGTATACATTACTACACCATCCGGATGTGGGTGTTTGACTGTTATCATTGGAAACACTATAGCTTGGCTTAAGGCAAATTGTAAAATTGTATGTTTTGGATAATGGTTATCAATTTGTCCTGAATAGGAGGCAACCAAGACTGCCCAATCGTTGGTTGTTGCTGCCAGGGTTTGAACTTGAGCAGAAGTATAAGGTACACTTACTATATAAGGTTCTTACCCGAAATAAGTAATGGCTGCTTTTATCCCCCTAAGTGCAAGTTGAGCAACTGCATTAGGATACCACTCAATGATTTTTGCAGGGGAAACATTAGGATGGACCCACAACAAGGGCCCATTTTGCCATAAGACCACTGTTGGTAACTGTGCAGTTTTTAATATGCACAATTCAAATGACTTTGACTCCTCAATGCGTTGTAATTGAGCATCTTGTAGGGCCTTTTCTACAATTTGTAAAGCTTGACATGCAGCTGGGGTAAGTGCTCTGTGGGAGGAGATATGGGTATCTCCCTCTAATATGTCAAATAAGGGCTTTAATTCTGCTGATGGAATTTTCAAAAAGGGTCTCAGCCAATTAATATCTCCTAACAATTTTTGAAAATCATTCAAGGTATGTAGTTGATCTTTGCAAATCTCTAATTTTTAAGGAACAATTTTGTCAGGACAAATAAGTGACCCTAGGAAGGCTCCCATCCGAGCAACTTGCACCTTTTCGGTGGCCACCTGCAATCCCCATTGCCCTAACGTTTTTATTAATATAAGGTATGCATCTTGCAATAACTGTGAATTTTTATGGCAAATCAAAATGTCATCCATATAAATTATCACCTGTAATGATGGAAAATGTTCTCTAACTGACTTAAGTGCCAATTGTACATACAGTTGACACATGGTGGGGCTATTCGCCATCCCCTGAGGTAGGACCTTCCATTGGTATCTTTGATCTGGCTCTAAGTAATTAATTGCTGGGATCGTAAATGCAAATCTTTGCCTATCTTGAGGGCATAAAGGTATAGAGAAAAAGCAATTTTTAATGTCTAGGATTATAATTTCCCAATTTTTGGGTAAGTAATGGTAGCCCTCGCTGAACTGGTCCAAACAGATGCATTTGTGCATTAATTGCTCTAAGATCATGTAATAAGCGCCATTTGCCAGATTTTTTCTTAATTACGAAAATAGGTGTATTCCAGGGTGAGGTAGAAGGCTCTAAATGACCCAAGTGTAGCTGTTCAGAAATTAGTTTTGTGGCTGCTTCTAATTTTTCAGAGGAGAGAGGCCATTGGGGAACCCATACAACTTCCTCTGTAAACCATGGTATGGGCATGGAACCCTCAACAGCTGTCTCTAGAAAAAATCCAAACCTTGTCTCCCATTATTACCTTTTTGAGGTATAGGTTCAAGTTTACCCTGCTCTCCTTTTCCTAATCCCCTTCCTTCTTTATAGCATATTTTCTTAATCATTCGAACAGCTTGTGGCGAGCATGCATTAGTTAAGGTCAGTCCTAGTGCCTGTAAGATGTCTTTCCCCCAGAGATTTACTGGGAGTGGTAAGACATAAGGAGTGAATCGTCCCATTTGCCCGTCAGGCGCTGTCCAGCTCAAAGAACGGGAACTAATAGTGGGACAGGACTGATAACCGAAACCTAGCAAAGAATGTGATGACTGAATAACTGGCCAAGTTTTCGGCCACCAGTGAGAAGAAATAATACTTTTGTCTGCTGCTGTGTCTAAAATCCCCTTAAATTGTTTCCCTTCTATAACTAACTCTAAAGAAGGCCTGGAATCTAAAGGCATTATTAAATAAGCCAAAACATTTCCAGTAGAACCAATCCTTCTGGTAGCTTGAGGCACACCAGAAGAGGGAAAACAGCCATGTAGGCTTGGCTGAATTACTAACTGAGCTATTCTATCTCCTTGTGAAATAGAAACGACACCCTGAGAACAGGAACAGAGAACTTGAAGTCCCCCTTCGTAATCTTGATCTACATCTCCAGGGTGAACAATAAGACCTTGTAGTGTAAGGGAAGCCCTGCCCAATATTAGGCCGACACTCCCAGATGGCAGAGGTCCTTTATAGTCAGTAGGAATAGGCTGCACTCCCATTTGAGGGATCAGCATGAATTGGGTGGTGGTACGGAGGTCCAATCCAGCTGAGCCTTCTGTTGCCCTGCGGACTGTGGGGTCCACCTTTCGCCTGTCGAGGTCCCGTATGTTTTCAGGCCCTGAGACCTGAGGGCCCTGTACTGGTTTTTTGAAATGGTGTCATTATCTACTGCTTGAGGGAATCCTGGCTGCAGGAGCCTGCCTCGAATGTCCCTGATTGAACGACAAGCGCTAGTCCAATGATATCCTTTTCCACACTTAGTGCACAATCCTGGTGCTCTCCTTTTAACAAGGGCTCTACAGTCCTTTTTTAAGTGTCCCGGTTTGCCACGATTATAGCAGAGTTTGAGCTCAGCCATGTCAGGGCATTTTTGCACTTGTAGAATGGCAGCTGCTAAACCTGCATTAGTGAGTGGCCCACCAAGTTCACGGCAAACCTTCGACCAGTCCTGCAGTCCCTTGCTTTTTCCAGGTGTAATAGCCGCCCTGCATTCCTGGGTAGCCTGTTCATATATCAACTGTTCAATTAAAGGCATAGCTGCTTTTGTATCTCAAAATATTCTCCCTGCTGCCTCTGTCATTCTAGCCACAAAATCTGAGTACGACTCCTGGGAGCCCTGAGTGATCTTGGTCAAATGCCCACTTGCCTCTCCCTTCTTAGAGAGTGCCTTCCATGCCTTAACAGCGGCAGCTGAGATCTGGGCGTATGCTCCCCAATGATAATCTGTTTGGTTAGCAGCATGCTGTCCCTGACCTGTAAGCAATTCAAATGTCCATGTCCTTTGGTTTCTTTCCATGGTGGCATTGGCCCTTGCCTGCGTCTGACAGGAGTCCTGCCACAAAGCTTTCCATTCAAGATACATCCCCATACTGGGGGCTGCAGCTTTTACTACAGTCTGGCAATCACCAGGAGTCATAGTGTGAGTTGCAAGCCTTTCAACTTGTGCTACAGTGAAATTAGCTCTGACTCCATAACACGGACTGTTTCTGCAAGCTCCTTAATCTGTATATATTCTACTGGAGCGTGAACATGCCCTCCCTCAGCTCTTTCAAAAACTGGAAATGCCTGTTGTATCTTCCTCTGTTCCTCTTTTGGTATAAATGAGTCTGAATGATACCTCTTCACATAAGGCTCAGAATGGTGCCTCTGCACATAAGGCGGAGGTGCACTAGAACCCTGAAGTTGCATATCCGAAGACCGCACAATGATTTGACATTTGTTTCTAGCTGCTTTCATGTTATTCTGTAACTGATTAACTCGTCTTTCATCTGACTGGTATCTTTCTCCCTCACAACCCGTCGCTTTCTTCTCTAAGTCTGTTACCTCATAGGAGCTAAGTTCCTTATCTGATTCTGAGCTACTGACAGCTAGCTGCTTAAACTCATCTAGTGGTGGGTAGAGGCTTCTTTCCTTATGTGCCTCTCCAGCTCGATCTCCCTTCTTTTCTCCCTTTCCATCCTTTTTTTTTTCTCTCCCCAGGTATTTTCCCTGACATTCTCTTTTCCTCGGTCTCAAGGCTCATGGAAAGGCCTAAATTCTTCAGTGCACTTTGTTTCCTCTCTATTTTTACTCTCTCTCCCCGCTCTACCTCTGATAGACTTTCTTGAATTTCGTCCAGAACTTTCTGCCCCGCTTCTACCATTTGCTGACAATCCTCATCTGTTAAACATTATTTCACCAATTTCATAGCGGCATAATCCCTGCTTTAAGTTTGCCTTTCTGCTGTTCCCTAACTAGATCTCCTTTCAGTTTGTCCCAAGAGGCGACAGTTAATGACAATGAGCAAGCATACCATGGTGCGACAGGGTCTATCTCTCTGACAAATCCCTCTTAGGTCTTAGTGGCGATTTTTAGGCCACACTTCTTCAGGACTGAGCGTAAGCCCACTACTATAGAATGGGAGATTCCCATACTGCCGCTGTCCAGACCTGACCGGGCCTGAAATTGGTTGCTGTCCAGGCGCTGTCCAGGCCTGACCTCGACAAAGAACCAGTCAACAGTTCCAGTGGTGGAAACAAACGAAACCAAAAGGAAAAGTGTAATCGCCATGCAAACAATCAAAAGGGCTTCTAACTCTGGAGAAATTTCAAGATTGTAGGTACCTTGTAGAGCCTTTTGTCCCACAGTTCTGATTCTGCCCCGTGAATGAGGGATCTTCCTTGTGCTGGTGTGATGACAGTTCCCGGGTTTTGGCACCACATATTGCGTCCAGCTCGACCAGCAAGAAAGATGCAACAAACCAGAATCTTCCTCAGCAAGAGCTTTATTGCTTGCTTCTCAGGAAGATCCCGATCCGGGAAAATGTCACTGCTTTTATAACCAGCAGTGTGACGTTTCAGCACCTGATATGGTATGACAGCTCCTGATTCATTACTTGCCCATCACCCCACTATTACACCCCGAGAATGGGAGTGACTAGGAGTGAATTCACTCTCGCACCTGCGTACAAGGCTTGTTTACTAGTTAGGCACAGTGGAGGCCCGCACCATCTTATAATGGTGATTGCTCACGGCACACATGGCTCTTCTCAGAGATTACTGGCGGCACGCACGTAATTGCTCGCAGCACGTACCGGCTCTCCACATTTCACCACGATATCTGCAGTCCCTTCTATGAATAGTCTGTTGTAACCTGGAGAATTCTGGTCATCCACTCTGATACCACTACTGTTGTAGCAACTTGAACTTCTCTTAAACCAGTCAGTCCCTTTCTATAGAGATGATTCATCCCTGAAGCATCTACATGGGAGAGAGAATGGGGAGCATAGAAATCAGAGAGAGGCAGAAGTAATCTAGACTTCAAGCTGAGAAAAGAAAAAGTGGTCCTGGGGAAAATACAGTGATTTCTGGGTAGAGAATATGGAGCATCCCAGTAAAGGTAGTTCTGAACTGGCTTGTTTATCTTGAAGGCAGACTTGGGCATTGTATAAAGCTCTCTTGTAAGATCTCATACACAAAATTTTGCTCAATGTCTGACTCAGAAGTAATATTTCAGCAGTATCTAGGATTCATGCTGGAAAAAACTGGAGAAAAGAAATCAGGATTTTTGTGGGCCAAGGTCCATGACATAAGGCTTCAGATATCTAAATTGGCAAAGCTCATGTAGCCAAGAGAAACCTTTACACAGACACCTAGAGTCTTGTGGCAATGAGCCAGGATCAAATTCACCATAACTATCCATATTTTAGCATTCCTTGTGCTATGATAATAAAGGACATAGCCTGAGTTCATATAAATCATTAGGTCTGCTTTTATTGGGTTCTAAATTCCTGGGGCCGGGCGCTAAAGCAGGACAAATCTTTCCTCTGATCAGCAGAAGACATAACATGACCTAGTCATGTCGGGCATGCATGCAGAGCTTAGAGAATGAGAACCCTGAAGGGGCATAGAACCTCAAGAGATCAAGAAAGAAATTGACTTCTGTTTGGTATTTGCCTGTCAGAGAGAGAAGCACTTAAGGCAGAGTCATCTCTGCCTTTCATTGTTTCAGGACTCAACACTCTGCAACTTTGTTTCAATACCTTCTTTCTGTTAACCATTAGCTTGCCTTTAGCCTCCTAGACTCAGTGTTGCTGAGTGTGAAACAGAGTATACTCCTGATAGCCTCAGGAGCATGTAGATGTGTAATTCACACACAAGTACCCATTCAAATGTGTTGTGTCTGGCCAGCGGCTCACATGTCTGGGTTCTAATCTGGAAAGGAATCTTGGAAACCTGGAAGAGAAAAGGGATCTAGGCAGAGAAGAGAAAGATGTAGCTAAGGCAAAATTCTGAACAAAGCTCAATTTTACTATTTCTGAAACTCATTTATGAAGCAGGGATAGGGACCTGATTCCCGCCAAATCTTCTTGGAGTAAAGTTGCAGGTGAACACGTGATGGGTCCAGAAATGCTAGTTGGAAAGCAGCAGCAGTGGGAGTGGCAGGGTTATAGAGCTGCAAGCTCTGCTGAGATGCTCTCTAATACTGAAACCTGAGCAGATCAGCTGAAAATGAAAGGAAGCTTTTTCAGGTATAAGACTAAAAATAAGGGTTCTTGGCATGGAGGAACAACACTTGGGAATATATCAATCTGATATATAAGGACAAACAGAAATAGACTAGCAACAACCAGTCCCAGAGAATAGAGGGAGATAGCTTAGGGAGGTTAGTCAAGCACCATTTGCTCTTTGGAATGCCTAACTGCTCATCCATCTAATTTTGCTTGTAACCATCTCCTTTCTAATCTACCAGCCAGATAATATGCAAAGCCTGAGGGTCCTTCTAACATTCAGTCCTACAAGGGAGGTCACCATCAAATCTCCACCTCAGTGTTCAGGAAACACTGTAATAAAAGACAGAAACAGTGTAGGATCATAAAAACTATCTTGATTGTAACTACTAGAATTTAGTCCTAGCTACACACTTTTATTAAAAAACTGACATCAATGAAATTTATATTTTAGAGTTGTTTCTACAACAGAACAAACGATCTACATTTGGGGTTGGTCTTCCTATTTCACATAATCAAATCAGGAAAAAAAATTCCTCACAGGTGCCCCAAATTCCCAGAGTTTTAGTGAATTCCTAATATTATCAGGGTTACAACCAAGACTAGCCATCATAAGTATACCTCTTGTCAATAAGACATACAATCATATCTCCTTTTATTATATTAATTTCCAAAGGAAAGCAATAGTTATGCCTAGCACAGTATCCTATATCCAATATACAACTGCAAATAAAGTATATGAATTTCCAGGGCAGAATCATGCTTAACATGAGATAAAATTCCATATACAACTACAATCATATTTTATCTTTTAGAATAGATTACAATTTCTTAATTGTAACACCATATAAAATCAAATTCAAAGCATTGTTTACTTTCAAAGTACACTGACATGATTATACATTCTCATTCAAAATAAGAGGAAAAGAAACATAAACAGGAAATATTGGGAAAATCAAGATCAAATCTAGCTAGACAAACCCCAAATCCTAAATTTATGTACATTGTGGCTTAAAAAGCTCTTCCTATCTAGTTTCATGACTACAATATATTTCTGTCTTGGGCTGGTTCCATTCTTTGTGTGTAGCTTTCTTTGAGAGATATCGCACAGCTGTGGACCTTCTTACATCCTGATTGCTATATCACAATATAGGCTTCCCTTTCATACCTTCACAAAAAGCCTCTCTAGGCATCTATTCAGGGACTTTGCTGCAACCTAGATGCCCTCAGTGGCTTTCCATAACCACGTAGGAAGACTCCATGGCTCTTTTACTTCTGTATCCTTCATTAATCTGATGAAAGAACTACATGGTGGATGTTGCCAAGTTCTTTTGCCTGCTTAAGATAGAAACTGCCTGCTTCCTTGAATATTTTTTCATAAATTTGATATGTTGTTTTTCTGGTATAAACAGATCAATCCTTGGGACATTTCTTTGCACAAGTTGCAGGATTAGCTTGGTGGATACTCACCTCGAGGAAACAATTCCCTTTATTACATTACTCCTTATATCTTTCAACACTAGCTATGGCTCCCACAAAAAAATTTTCTGGTGCTCTTTTTTTCTCCAAACTTAAATTCTAGCTCATCCCTTAAAGAATGAGTACAATCAGGAAAACAAAAGTCAAGAAGCATTAGCGATGTGGGAATAAAGTACAGCTGTACTGCTGGTGGGTGCTTAAGTTGGTACATCCAGGATAAAATCAGTGTGGAATTTGCTAAAAATTCTAAAATAGAACTAAAATATTCTAAATATTCTAAAATATCTAAAAATAGAACTAACTGGTGACTCACCTATATCACACTTGAGTGTAGAAAAGATAGCATGGTTATCTATTGATACTTGCTCAGTCATTTTTGTTGATTTTGTTTTCAAAAAAGGAGATGCAATCAGCTGTAACTAAATTTGCTAGAGAGTATATGGAATTTGAAAATACTATATAGTAAATGCATTAAGTCAGGCCTATAAAGAGAAATGCTACGTGTCTGCAATCACATTTGGTCTAGCTTCAACTATTAGATTTTATGTTTAACTTGGAGTATCTGTGGAGATAAGGAACCCCAAAGTGGCACATGGCATGGAAGAAAGGATGAAGCCTTTAGGGAAGGAGGGAATGACAGAACACATGCAACATAGTAGGAGGAGGAAACATTAGAGATTACAAGTTTAGGTTAGCATGAGTATAGGATTATGTCTGTTATTCCATACGGAATGCCACATTTTAGGGAGTTTATTTAAAATATTACATTTAAGTGGCATTACTCTTGGTTAAAGTCCAAAACTTGATACTACAACACTTTCTGAAGAAACCACATACTCGAGTAATAGAACATGAATAAATAAAGTTATAAATAATCTTGAAATTTAATTCTTAGGGCTTGCTGTTATATAGTGGCAGAATGTTCTGTTTATGCTACTAACAGAGAAAGTAATCAAGCATATTACACATCTGTGATCCCTGACAACAAGATTAGTGACTCATTTGAAATATACTGTGTACATATATATCATCTAGGTTTAAAGTAATATATTCCTGTTGTCTATTTTTCTGTGTTTACTTCTAGATCATAGGAACTATTTTACTGTTACCTAGAACTGATTTTAGAACGAGGACAGAATACTTTGCCTTAATAATTTCATGCCTACCTAAACATAAATACACAATATTGTTTAAAAAATAATAATTATGAATATTTTCTACCTGCATTGGGTAGTGCCATAATAAGTTCGTATTTCAAACTACTGATTAATAATATGAAACAAAAAAATGGTAATTTTATGATAGATAGTTATAATACTTCAGAAAGTTGTCAACAAATTACACAGGGAAGGAAAAATAGAATACATCGTTTTCTCCACGTATGGTTATTGAGATTTTGGCCAGGTATAGTAGCCTGGGTTGGCATTTGAGTTCTCTTAGTGTCTGTATAACATCTTCAGGCTCTTCTGGCTTTCCTAGTCTCTGGTGAAAAGTCTGGTGTAATTCTGATTGGCCTGCCTTTATATGTTACTTGACCATTCTCCCTTACTGCTTATAATGTTCTATCTTTTTTTAGTGAATGTGTTTTTCTGATTATTATGTGTTGGGAGGAATTTCTTTTCTGGTCCAGTCTATTTGGAGTTCTGTAGACTTCTTGTATGTTCATGGGCATCTCTTTCTTTAGG
The DNA here is from genome assembly GCF_000001635.26 of Mus musculus. Classification (NCBI taxonomy): domain Eukaryota; kingdom Metazoa; phylum Chordata; class Mammalia; order Rodentia; family Muridae; genus Mus; species Mus musculus. The sequence continues at coordinate 9,033,478 of NC_000087.7, read as the reverse complement.
TTTGAAAAGTTTTCTTCTATAATTATTTTGAAGATATTTGCTGCCCCTTTAAGTTGAAAATCTTCATTCTCATCAACTCCTATTATCTGTAGGTTTGGTCTTCTCATTGTGTCCTGTATTTCCTGGATGTTTTGAATTAGGATCCTTTTGCATTTTGCATTTTCTTTGATTGTTGTGCTGATGTTCTCTATGGAATCTTCTACACCTGACATTCTCTCTTCCATTACTTGTATTCTGTTGCTGATGCTTGCATCTATGGTTCCAGATATCTTTCCTAGGGTTTCTATCTACAGCGTTGCCTCACTTTGGGTTTTCTTTATTGTGTCTACTTCCATTTTTAGGTCTAGTATGGTTTTGTTCATTTCCATCACCTGTTCGGATGTGTTTTCCTGTTTTTCTTTAAGGACTTCTACCTGTTTGGTTGTGTTTTCCTGTTTTTCTTTAAGGACTTGTAACACTTAACAGTGTTCTCCTTTATTTCTTTAAGTGAATTATTAAAGTCCTTCTTGATGTCTTCTACCAGCTTCATGAGATATGCTTTTAAATCCGGGTCTAGCTTTTTGGTTTTGTTGGGGTGCACATGACTAGGTGGAGTGGGAGTGCTGTGTTCTTGATTTCTGTTAGTACAATTCTTACATTTGCCTTTGGCCATCTGGTAATCTCTGGAGCTAGTTGTTATAGTTGTCTCTGGTTAGAGCTTGTTCCTCAGGTGATTCTGTTAGCCTCTATCAGCAGACCTGGTAGACTACATCTCTCCTCTGAGTTTCAGTTGTCAGAGGACTCTCTGCAGGCAAGCTCTCCTCTCACGGGAAAGGTGCACAGATATATGGCCTTAAGACCTCCCTCCTGGCCGAAGAAGAAGGCCCAAAACAGGACCTGTCCTGAAGCTGAGTTGCTTTGGCCTGTCCCAGAAGGTGTTAGATTCTGTATTCTACACTCTCACACGTCCAGAATACACTCTGTGGAGTCCTGGAACCAAGATGTCTGCAGCTGATGCTCAGGCAAAGCACTCCTGCACTGGGCAGACCCCTTTGCTCTGGCTGGGAAAGTGGCCAGATGTCTGAAGCCTGTGCAGAATACTCTTGGCTGGGTCCCGGAACCAAGATATCTGCTGCTGATGCTCAGTCAAAGCGCTCCCGCACTGGTCAGACCCCTTTCCTCTGGCCTGGACATTTGCCAGTTGTCTGGGGCCTGAAAAGTGGGCTGCCTTAGAAGCTCTGTGGCTCCCACCTCTCCCAGAAGCTTTTGGCTTCTGTATTCCGTACTCTCACCTGTGCAGAATACACCCGGTGGGGTCCTAGAACCAAGATGTCTGTTGCTGATGCTCAGGCAAAGCACTTCTGCACCAGGCGGACACCCTTTACTCTGGTTCTGAAAGTGGCCGGATGTCTGGGGCCTTTGCAGAATACACTTGGCAGGGACCTGGACCAGTCTTGTGCTTCTTCAGAAAATTGACATAGTACTACCAGAAGATCCAGCAACACTTCTCCTGGGCAAATACTCAGAAGATGTTCTGATGTGTAATAAGGATTCATTCTCTATGATGTTCATACCAGCCTTATTTATTTATTTTGTTAATATTTTTTATTATTACGTATTTTCCTCAATTACATTTAGAATGTACATTTTGAAAGTCCCCCATACCTTACCCCCCACTTCCCTAACCACGCATTTCCATTTTTTGTCTCTGGCATTCCCCTGTACTGTGGCATATAAAGTTTGCATGTCCAACGGGCCTCTCTTTCCAGTGATGGCCTACTAGGCCATCGATTGATACATATGCAGTCAAGAGCTCCAGGGTACTGGTTAGTTCATAATGATATGGACCTACAGCGTTGCAGATCTCTTTAGCTCCTTGGATACTTTCTCTAGCTCTTCCATTGAGAATCCTGTGCTCCATCCAATAGCTGACTTTGAGCATCTACTTAAGTATTTGCTATGCCCCAGCCTTGTCTCACAAGAGACAGCTATATCCGGGTATTTTCAGCAAAATCTTGCTAGTTTATGCAACTGTTTCATCGTTTGGAGGCTAATTATCGGATGGATCTCTGGACATGGCAGTCTCTAAATGGTCCATCCTTTTGTCTCAGATCCAAACTTTGTCTCTGTAACAGTCTGGCGGTTCCTCAGAAAATTGGACATGGTACTACTAGAGGATTCCACAATACCTCTCCTGGGCATATATCCAGAAGATGTCCCAACCAGCAAGAAGGAAACCTGCTCCACTATGTTCATAACAGCCTTATTTATAATAGCCATAGGCTGGAAAGAACTCAGATGCCCCTCAACATTGGAATGGATACAAAAATGTGGTACATTTACACAGTGGAGTACTACTCAGCTATTAAAAAATGAATTTATGAAATTCCTAGGCAAATGGATGGATGTGGAGGGCATCATCCTGAGTGAGGTAACACAATCACAAAAGAACTCAAATGATATTTACACACTGATAAGTGGATATTACCCCGGAAACTTAGCATACCCGAGATATAAGATACAATTTGCAAAACACATGAAACTGAAGAATGAAGACCAAATTGTGGACACTTTGCCCCTTCTTAGAATTGGAAGCAGTCACCAGCATTATTTATAATAGCCATTTGCTCGAAAGAACTCAGATGTTGCTCAACAGAAGAATATATGATACAGAATGGATACAGAAATTCTGGTACATTTAAAAAATGGAGTACTATTCAGCAGTTAAAAACAATGAACTTATGAATTTCTTAGGCAAAAGCATGTATCTGGAGGATATCATCCTGAGTATTTTAATCCAATCACAAAAGAACACATATGATATGTACTAACTTATAAGCCGATATTAGCCCCCAAACAGACTACTCAAGATACAATTTGCAAAACCCATGAAACTCAAGATGAAGGAAGACCAAAGTGTGGATACTTCATTGGTTCTTATAATGGGGAACAAAATACCCATGGAAGGAGTTACAGAGACATTTTGGAGGTGAGAAAAAAGAAAGGACCATCCAGAGACTTCTCCACCTGGTGATGCATCCCATAGACAACCACCAAACCCAGACAATATTGCATATGCCAGCAAAATTTTTTGACAGGACACTGGAATAGCTATCTCTTGTGAGGCTATGCCAGTTCCTGGCAAATACAGAATTGGATACTCACAGTCATCTATTGAATGGTACACAAGGCCCTTAATGTGGAATCTAGAGAAAGTACCCAAGGAGCTAAAGGGTCTGCAACCTTAAAGGAGGATCATCAATATGAATTAACCAGTAACCCCCTGAACTATGTATCTAGTAGCATATGTGGCAGAGGATGGCCTAGTCAGCCATCAAAGAGAGGAGAGTCACTTGGTCTTGTGAAGATAATTTACCCAAGTACAGGGGAATGCCAGGGCCAGGAAGCAGGAGTGGGTGAGTTGGCAAGCAGGGTAGAGGAAGGTATAGGTAACTTTCAGGATAGCATTTGAAATGTAAATGAAGAAAAATATCTAATAAAAAATGAGTTAAAAATATTAGAAAAACCAATGGAGGAGCTAGAGAAAGTACCCAAGGAGCTAAAGGGATCTGCAACCCTATAGGTGGATCAACATTATGAACTAACCAGTACCCCGGAGCTCTTGACTCTAGCTGCATATGTATCAAAAGATGGCCTAGTCGGCCATCACTGGAAAGAGAGGCCCATTGGACATGCAAACTTTATATTCCCCAGAACAGGGGAACGCCAGGGCCAAAAAGGGGGAGTGGGTGGGTAGGGGAGAGAGGGTGGGTGGGTATGGGGGACTTTTGGTATAGCATTGGAAATGTAAATGAGCTAAATACCTAATTAAAAAAATAATTTAATGAAAAAAAAAAGAAAAACCTTATATTAGCACGTTAACAGCACATCCTAAAGATCTCAAACACAAAGAAGAAATGACACCCAAAAGATGTGGTGGCAGGAAATAGTAAAACTCAGAGAGGAAAAAAAATAAAATAGAAAGAAAAATACAAATAAATTTTTGGAACAAATTTTGGTTCTTTGACAAGATCACTAAGATCAACAAACTATTATTCAAGTTAACTAAAATAAAAAAGATAATATACAAATTAGCAAAATCAGATATTAAATGGGGGGACATAACAACAGACACCTGATAGGTCAGAAAGTTTCGCAAAGTGCTTCTTCCTCCTAGAAGCACACTTGCTCAACCATATTAATTGCAGCTGTATTCATAATTATCTGCAACTGGAAACAACCTACATGTCCATAAACTGAAGAATGTATAACATACATGTTATATTTATACAATGGAACATTACTCAGCTGTTATGAAATGGATGGAAACAGAAAAAAAAAAACTAAAAACAAAAACATAACCTGAATAACGTATCCCAGTCCCAGGAAGGTAATATGCTATGTGTTGATTAATATGTTGATATTGACTGGGCTGGATAGTTTTTTGTCAACTTGTCACAAAGTAAAGTCCCCTGAGAGTAGGGAATCTCAATTGAGAAAATGTCTCCATAAGATTGGTCTGTGCAGGCAGGACTGCAGGGCAGTTTCTTAATTAATGATTGATGGGTAGGATTTCTGCCAATTGTTGATACTTCCATCCATGTGCTTGTGGTTCTGAGTTCTCTATGAGAAAGCATGAAACCATGGGGAACTAACCACTAAGCAGAATGCTGCAGACACTCTGGGCCCCTTTGTCTGCGTGGAACGGATCTCTAGTCACAGGTGGGCAAAGCGTTGGATGAAATGATAGACAGATACACAGAGGAGAGGTTGTGTAGAATCTGAATGTAATGTGTTAAATTGAGCATCAAACTTTTTATACAGAAGTGAATAGGAAAGTTGGATGACACACAAGCAAGGTACAAAGAAGTTACTGGATTCTTACAGAAAACGGAGGAATACAAACTCAGAAGTTCTCACAGGAAACACCTGGGATAAAATTCACTGTTAACAACTGGGATCAAAAAGAGCTCCACCAAATATCCACATAATCTTAGAAGCCAGGGTCAAGGGCTTCGTGCCCTTGCTATAGTTCCTATTTTAGTCTATTGTATAGACCACCTTCCCCCTAGGCCATTGTAAATACGTGTATATGGGTGGAACTCAGCTATCTATAGTTCTAAGTATGTACTCTGCTTCCTCCTTAGGTCTCAAACTTCCTTCTTCCTAGATGATGATAAATTCTTGTGTAGGGCAGTGACTTAGCTTTTATTCAAAGTGGTAGTATAATACCAGAGGCAATTCTGAATGCCACTGAATAGGCAACATTCTTACTGAATTCCAAGCCCATGGTCAGCTCAAGGACTTTCTAGGATATTGGAACACTGGCAAAAGCTTAGCTATATCAGAATTCAATCTTAAAAAGAACTTATAATAAGATAACACTAAAAGAGAGCATGTGGATCCATACACCAGACTAACGCGGGAATAGGGGATGAGTATATGGGTTAATGAGAAGGCCAAAACTCCAGAAGGTGAGCTTCCGTGAAACTCTTTGCCTCATGAGCACTTCCAGACCTCTCGGCCTGTCAAGCTGACTCGACTGGTGTGCGTGGCAGCAGTACCCATCCATGGTCTCTGTATTAGCTCCTGCCTCTAGGTACCTGGCCCATTTCAGTTCCTGTTCTGTCTGTCTTCAGATGATGAATAGCAATGAAGAAGTGTAAACCAAATAAGTCCTACCCTCCCCAACTTGTGCTTGGGTTATAGTTTTTGGTGACAGCAATAGAAAGATTAACACATTCTACATTACATATGTGATGGCCTGTCTACAATCTGTAGATCCAGTGAAGTTAGGTATAGAGGAAGGATTGGGTGCATACATTGATGCCCATGGTATGGGGATATAGAATGGATTTTATTAGTGGACAAAGGTGGACAAGAAAGAGAAGATCAGGTGGCATAGTGGAGGGAGATGGGGTTGAATAAGGAAATGCAGGAAGAGATATTTGAAAGAGAAGTATTTGATGAATGATGACCGAAAGGTGGAGGAACTGGAGAGGATGGGAGGTAGTGAAAGAACCGTGGGAAGTAAAATTTTGGGGGACTGTAAGCAGGGTCTATTAAATGAGAAATTAATATTATTTTTAATTTTACTAGAATACTAAGCATGGCAGAGGAGCTCCCAGGAATGTACATTTTACCTCCAAAATACTGGGCTTTGATGGATTCTTGGTGAGGTGAACCACTTAAAAGCTCTTACCACTCTTAAACACTTAAAAGCTGGTACCACTCTGTTACCACTCATGCTGTTGTAGAGTTTCTCTCTACTTGCTGCCCTCACATCACATCCCTCATAATCTATGGATTGTATGAAAATTTAAGGGGGGTTCCAGCCCCTCACTGGGCAATATCATTGCCACCCACAGTGTTATTTAGATCTAACTTTCTCAAGGATTACAGCTGATGCAGATTAATACTTCAACCATGATCTTGGAAAGAATTACTACGAAAAGCATGCCTTTTTTTTTTTTCAAAAATCAGGCTGGTGTTCAGATGATTATTATTTCTTTGTACCTATTTCCTCCCTCTGATTCCTGATATGACTTAAGAAAAACATGGTTAATGAACAGATGTAACCCTGAGGATTCAAAGTAGAAAGGGATGATAGGTTTTTACATAAAAGTTTAGTTTTGTGATTCTTTTAAGATTTTTGAAGGATTAATTTTTGAGATAGATAAAAACTAATCCTTTATGTATAACAGCAAATTTCAGTCTACCAGTAAGAGAAACTGGCTGAAAAAAATACCTTACTTGCTTACAACTTGTTAATCTATAACAAGTTTTTTAGTTAGAAATGTGTGTTGGTTCTTGGGGATAATATTGGATATTTATAAACATAATTTATAAATAGCTCATCATAAAAGTATAGTGAGAAGATGCTTTTCCTTATATATTCTCATAATTATTCATTAGAAGAAAATAGAAAGTAACCAGTATAAATTTTATACTAATTGAAAGATTGTGCAGAGATATATAAGCAGTGTGAGAAAAATAAAGTTGGTGCTTTGTTCCATCCACCAAATGTGAGCATATATATGGAAAGTGGTTGAAGCTTTGCACTGTCCAACAAATGTGTGTGTGTGTGTGTGTGTGTGTGTGTGTGTGTGTGTGTGTGTGTGTGATTCTTTGTGCTTCTTAAAGCTTGCTTCTTCTACCATGTATGTAAATGTGTCTTGCCTGCTTTATATGCCATCTAACCAACATCCCCTCCTTGAATCATTGAACACTCTATCACAGCTACTCTTGGAAAGGCAAACAGACAGCAAACACACAGAACCCTACTGGGCATAACTTGAACATGTATGAGACCACCCACCTCTTCCAGTGACACCCTTCCTCCAACAAGGAAACACCTAGTCCAACAAGGTTACTCATCCGAATACAGCCTATGGGCCGATGGGAACCAATTACATTAAAATTACCACACCTACCTATCTACATGCATACATATATTCATGCATAAGAGATAAACAGAGAAAGAGGGTGAGAGAAATAGAAAGAGAAAGAGTGATTGGTAGATGATAGAGAAATAGTTGCATACATATCTATATAAATACATTCAATCATTACCTCATACATACATACATACATACATACATACATACATACATACATACATACATACATACATACATATATAGATGTTGGATAAACAGATAATGATATGTGATATTAATCTAAAAACTAAAGACATGGTGCCCTTTAACTCACACACACACACCCTGAGCATTGTTTACAATCCTCAATTAAGACATAAAGGTTGGACATTCGAACTACAAAGACATATAAAAACAAATCCACAAAACTCACAATGTTCATTTGGTGTGCATAGATTTGATTAATATCTAGGATTTCCTTTTTTTCTGTATATTATGAGAGATTTCACCCTAAAATCTTTCTCAAATAGTCCATTATTTTAGTTACTACCGTGTACAACTTGATACTTATAATCCACTAGATAGTAACGTTACAGAAGGTATTTATTGTGCTGAAGATATTCAGTCATACCCCTCAGCTCCAAAATATATCTTTTAAAGACACATAGTAAGGAACGATCTTCCAAATGACCTGAAATGAAACTGTCACCTGGTGGAAAATAACACAGCACAGGAAGAAGTTTACACATAAAATTTATATTCATGTGAATATTGGTCAAAATGATTACAATTGTAAAGTTGAATTACCTAGTGTTATGTCTTTGAAACAATAGGAAAAAATGATGTGCATACATTGTGTTTTCCAAAAAAAGTAGGAAATGTAAAACATTTAAGCAGTGGCATGTTGGTTTCTAATGCCAGGAGATGACTAACATAGCAACAGACTAATAATGTATCCTCTTCAAAAGTTAAAAGAAAACAGCAACAAGAAGAAGAGAACAACAATCACAAGGAACCATGTCATCCGTGGCATCTTCAGGAGGATGTGCAGCACTCTGAACATGGTTCCAAGGACTTTAGTAGGTGTCTATTGCGTTGTCAGCCTGACAGGTTTGTGTTCAACCATCCATGTCTGTATACTAAGGTTGGGAACAATCCATCGGTGATGAGTGACCTAAAGATGATGAGTTCTACTCCCCACTCTCCTTGCTGCTCTGGAGACTTCAAACCTGAGGGGAGGAATGTTATATTGATGAGTATGAGAATGCTCAAATCCTTTTTGTCTACATTGTGTAAATGTGGCATCTCTTTAAGTGAAGTGTAAGACCTGCTTGGCCAGAAGGTACAACCAGAGGCCTGTTGAATAAAGATGCTACTATAGAGACCCCATGTAATGAGAAAGGTCTTTCTGAAGTACCCTTGGACAGAGGTGGAATTTAAGATCCAATTATTCAGAAATGGCATGTAGGCACTACTGTTGGCCTTATTGTCATACCGAGAACATCCCCAACACTAATCAGAGATGTATGGCTAGTGGTCAGAGGTGAGTGGGTAATGGACATTGGGAAGAAATGAGACCCTATGAGCCATGAAAAATAGATAGGACCCCAATGGTCAGAGGGGAAATACACGAGGGCATCTTTGTGAGAATTTGGAAATCTAAAACCCCTTTGTACAGGTAAATTAGTATGTTTGGTTGGGTAGAGTTTAAATTTGCATGTTCTTTCCTTGACGTGAGCTCAAAGACTCAGCCTACCTCATGCAGTGGAGCCCATTCCAGGTACTTCCTTACAGCTAGCAACTCCTCATCAGAGACTAGAGCATCTGTCCACTGTAGTAAATGTGGTGCCGGATCAGGAAGCAGTCTGAGCACTCACCAAAAACCTGGCTGACAGTTGCCCACTAGTTCTTCTTCTCAGGCATATGTTCTTCTCCTGGGTCTAGGTATGAATCGTGAGGAGTACATCATTTTAGTTTCTGCATTGAGGAAATGAGCTTTTGTTCTGGGCTGTACTTCTTAATGTTGGGCTCAGGTAATTTAAGCTTGGGTGGTCTGGAGGTCCATTTGGGAGTTAAAATTAGAGGAGGGGGTGACTAAGTGTCTCCATCAGAGGAGAAAATTGCAAGGTCATTATTGGTCAGAAAGGCATATTTGATGACCACTTGGGGAAAATGAGATCTGAGGCCCCTGGTAACTCAGAGACAGTAGATTGAAATCTTTTTGGTCAAAGCAGAAGGATCTGAGGCCCAATTAAATAGACTTAGTAAGTTTACTCCCACAGGGGCATATTTAGAATGTCTGAGAACCCTTTGGATATTGGTAGACGGTAGCTCTCTATTAGAACAGGGAGGGCTGGTAGATCTTTTGGTGAAAAGTGGAATATTTCAGATATAGTCTAAAAGCAAATTCAGTAAAAAGACAGTAATTGGAATACTTTGGGCAAGGAGAGACATATGCAGAATCCCTATGTACAGGAGAAGAATTGTTTCTGCCCGTCTCAGGATTGGTGATAGATCTAAGATTCTCTAAAATAGGAGGATGGTGATAGGAGCTTCATAGGATTGTATAGAATAGTTTTATCCTGTTATTCCTATGTCTGCCGTACTATTGATCAGAAATTGAACACTGATTGATACCTTGAGAATTCTAGGACATTCCAGGTACTTACTCCTTCATCAGCTCCAAACATGAAATCACAATCAAGAATACACATCATCTGAATGTCAGTGGTAGGCATGACAACAATCTTAGAAGTCTTTTAAGAGGGTGTAATGTAGTATTTTCTGGTTTAGTGTCTTCCTTAAATATATGTCCGTCCACACATTCCTCTGCATGGAGGCAAGGATGTCTCTGTCTAAGGTAACAAACAAAGATAGTAAACTGATTTACCCTTACCTTGATACTCTTCTTTTTGGGATTTCAGTCCAGAGTGTTCAGAAATCTCTTAGGTCAGAACAGTGCTTCCCAGACCTCGGAAATTAGAAGTTATACGTAGGACATACACTGGGAAGATGGAGAATCTGGGGGATTTCCTCAAACACACTGTGCTCCACACAGGTTGGAGCACTCTCTGTTGTGAATGTCTAAATCTTCCTAAAGTAAGATAGGGGAGGAGCTTGGGCAGTTTTGCACAGAAGTAGGATGGTTGTGCCCTTCATCAAAGAGGTAATGTGGCAAACTTCATGAGAATAAGGAAGTTGAAGCATTCTGGTCATAAGCAGCATTTCTGTGACACTTTGCAAGTGTGAAATTCTAAACCTACTTGTAAGTAGGGTAAAATCTCTGGCTATTTTCAATAAATAAGAAATACCATTTCACATTGGTGAAAATGCAAATACCTTCTGGAGAAGAGGGAGTCCCAGTATTGCTTGATCTGCTTACAAATCTTTTTTGTAGAATTTAGGATATCCACATATTTTATGTAGTGTGTGGAAAGCAGGCAGCAATTGTTTCAGTATTCCAACAGGTTGGATGGTTATCTTTGGTCTATGAAACTTTTAGTCAGATGACATAAGAGCAAGGCCACTTTTCTTGAATGGAGGAATGTCTCCGAATATTTGTAACAGGAAGAAGTTTGGAAGTAATCTTAGACAGTTGTAATATAGCAGGCACACATAGTCAATAAGACAAGATCTATTTACACTTTACAAGAGAAGGTAGGTATGTGTCCACCACTGAAAAAAAAAGGAAATATTTCAGTCCAATATGGGCATTCGAGAAGGCTTTGTTGCCCAATAGACACAGGGAGAAGAGGAAATATTTATGACTAGATGTGGTGTGTCTGAGGCTCCCATAGGGAGAGGGAGAGGCACTGAAGCCCTGGTATGACTGGATGACATTTATAGACCTCTTCGACAGATGATGTGAATTTGAGAACCACTGGAACAAAAAGAGTCATTCTGGTGCCCCTTTCAAATGAGGAGTTCGATGTGAGAAACAGTTAAATGGAAATTTTTGCCCTCCATCAGATAGAGAATAGTTTGGAATTCTTTCTGATCAGAGAGGGTAATTACTGAAGACCTTTTGGACTGGAAGTGAAGTTTGGGGCCTGGGGCAGGTAGAGATGATCTCAGGCCTGTCAGGCTTACAAGACAGATATTGGACCCTCATGTATACAGAGGGTGCATTTGATATATAATGGACACAAATTAGTGGTCTAAGTATTGATGTTTAGGAGTAGAAGATTAAAGCAGAATTAGATTCTGCTTAATGTCCCCAACCTCTTTAGGGTTAAGGAAGTGACCTAGCCTACCTTAAGCAGGAGAGGTAGGACTGCTTCACAACTTAGAAGATTCCCATCTTCACATACACCTTGGTAAGCCTGGCAGCAATACAAGTATTATGCACCAGGCATGACTGTAAGTCTCTAAGCACTCTTGAAGCTTATCATCAGTTATATGGGTGTTTGCATGAAGGATGGTACGAAGGATAGATGACCTAAGTTTCAGGCTCTGTTAATGCAGGGCAGAATTAAGTGAAGTATAATTTCCTAGAGACCATCGTTGGAGGGAAATGATCTAAAGCTCATGATTGGAGTGTTATATTTGAGGCTCATATGTATGTAAGGATGCTCTTAGGATACCTGGATTTTGGTACCCTTGGGAAAAATGAAAATTCTGAGATTCCAATAGTAAACTCCAGTCATAATTATAACTGACCTTAGGCAGAAATGGAAGGTTTTGGGTATTGTTGGTAACAGCAGTAGGTCATGAAGGCCACCTATCCCAAGTGAAATTCTGATGACCCTTCATCCAAAGGTGATGGTATGAGATACCTTGAAAACAGGTTGAGTAGCATGTGTTCATACCTATAACTTCTATGACCTTCCGGACCCATTTTGCTTAAAAAGAAAGAACCTGGGGCTGGAGAGATGATTCAGTGGTTAAAAACACTGACGGCTCTCCCAGGGCTCCTGAGTTCACAAACATCTGTAATGGTATCCAGTGCCGTCTTCTAATGTGCAGGCACACATGCATAGAGAACACTGTATATATAATAAATAAATAAATACTTAAAAAAGAAAGGAACAAAGGAAGGAAGGAAGGAAGGAAGAAGGAAAGAAGAGAAAGAAATTTAGGAGGGAAGAAAGAAGGAAGGAAGGAAGAAAGAAAGAATGAAAGAAAGAAAGAGAGAAAGAAAGGAAGAAAAAGAAAGAAGGAGAGAAAGAGAATGAAGGAGGGAGAGAGAGAGAGAGAAAGAGAGAGATAGAAAGAAAGAGACAGAAAGCAAGAGAGAGAGAGAAAAAAAGAAAGTAAGAAGGAAGGAAAGAGAAAGAAAGAAAGAAAGAAAGAAAGAAAGAAAGAAAGAAAGAAAGAAAGAAAGAAAGAAAGAAAGAAAGAAAGAGAAAGAAAGAAAGAAAGGAAGGAAGGAGTGAGGGAAGAAAGTAAGAAAGAAAGAAAGAAAGAGAGAGAAAGAAAGAAAAAGAAAGAAAGGAATTAAGGAAGGGAGAGAGAGAGAGAGAGAGAGAGAGAGAGAGAGAGAGAGAGAGAGAGAGAGAGAGAGAGAGAGAGAGAGAGAGAGAGAGAGAGAGAGAGAGAGAGGGAGAGAGAGAGAGAGAAAGTAAGTTAGTTAGTTTCAGGCCATGATTAACCAAGTAGCAGGATCAAGTCACCACATTGTGCAAAAGGGAAAAATCTAGTTTATCTTGGGTAGAGGGAGAACAGAATGGTAGTGCATAGTTTGCTTCCATCTAGTCTCCCCACCTTCTATTATCCATATTTTGTATATACTGTTGGGAAGAATACAAGGAACTATCAGCACACTCTTCCAACAGGGAGAGTGGTTGTCTGATCTGAGGTTGTATTTGTCTGTACCTATCTATAACTGAGAGACAGGAACACACCATTTCTGACACCTAACTCTAGGAAGATCACATGCATATTAGTTTTCATTCTATGTTCTGCCCTCTGCCCTACACTCAGAAACATGTGAGAGCCCACTGTGAAGTTGCAATTGTGTTTGCCTTGCAATCTTTCTAATAGAGAGTGGCACTGAGGTAATATGAGTTTAAGTCAAGTTTAAGGTGCCCTTAGAAAGAATACTCTTGGGCATCCCAAGAGGCTATATCTGAAACTCCTATGACTACAGGTATAATAAATGAGACCCTCTTGGCCATAGGATCCAAACCTGAGGTCTCTGTCATCATTGCTCCATGACACATACACCCTTGGCAAGCAATTAGATGTCTATGTTCCTTGAGGTTAAAGGAGGTAATTATAGCCCCCTTTTGTACTACAATGAACTGCATGTGAGTGGACATCATTCTACCTTTTTCAGTGGGAATGGCATAAAGCTTACTTAGTCTGGGGCATCTTTTTTTATTAGATATTTTCTTTAATTACATTTCAAATATTATCTACTTTCCTAGATTGCCTTCTGAAAATCTCCTATGCCTTCTCCCTCCCCCCGCTCCCCAACCTACCTACTCCTGCTTCCTGGCCCTGGCATTTGCCTATAATGGGGAATAGAGCCTTCACAGGACCAAGGTCCTCTCTTCCCATTGATGACCTCCTAGGCCATCCTATGCTACACTTGTGGTTAGAGCCATGTGTTTTCTTTGATTGGTGGCATAGTTCCAAGGAGCTCTGGGGGATGGGTACTAGTTAGTTCATATTGATGTTCCTTCTATGGGGCTTCAGTCCCCTTCCTGTCCCTGGGTATTTCTCTGGCTCCTTCATTGAGGACCTTATGCTCTGTCCAATGGATGACTGTGAGCATCCACTTTTGTATTTGGCAGGCAGTGGTTTGGGACATCTTTTGTCACAAGAGAAATGACTGAGTCCCACTTTCAACGAAACTGAAAGTTTGAGGGTATTTCTACTAAATGAGTACTTTAGACAATCTTGGGCAAACAGAGAAGGTCTGCAGGAGGCTTAGTCATAGGAGGAATGTCTGACATTCTCTTCAGTGAAAAACAAAACAAAACAAAGAACTGAGATAACTTGGGAAGAGAGGAAGTACTGGGCACTTAGGAGTAAGAGAAAATAATGAGACCTGGTTGGTACAATGGTATGCATTAGAAAAACCTTGGAGAGGGGGTAAGTGCCATGCAACATCCTGTTATGTATGAATGTCCCTTTTACCTTGATCAGTAAAGGAAGTCCCTTCACTGCTCTTCAGCTTCCAAATCTTCCTTAGTTGGTAAAAGTTCCACATCCTGTGTTTAGTCTGGGGGAGTTCAGACAACATTCCAAGCCTTTTCAAACAGCCTGGATGTCTGTCCCTGGCTAGGTTGCCGCCTTCAGTTTGTCTTAATATGTACATATATAGGCAACAACAATTCAATTGGATTGCAAAGCATAACATAGGATCCAGTCAATAATTATATATATATATATATGAATTATATATATATATGAATGACCTGGGACCACAAACCAGAGAAAAACAATATATTTCCCCTGTCATCCTTATAAAAGGGAAAGGCTTGAATCTTACTTAATTAGAGAATATACATTTGATATAGTTCAAAGTCATAAGTGAATGCTTGAGGATACAAGGCACCATGCACTATTATTCAAAAGAGCATATCTAATGGCATTTTAGGAATAAAGAATAGTGGGACCTTCCTTTGGTCAAACACAGTGGTTAATGCCCCCTTCCCTTGCAGAAATGGACAAGATCCAAGGCCATATTTTGGGGGAAGGAAAAGACAGAACCTCACTCAGCCTCACCCAGGTTAGTTCTCTTGGCTACTTCTAAAAACAAGGAGTGTGAGAGGAATCTGGGGAACATAGGAGTTATGAGAACCTCTTCTCAGAATGATAAGTTCCAAGACCACCTTCAACAGAGAAGAAATCGTGAATGTCTTCGTTCCTAAAGTAGAGGTCCCCAGTCATATTTTGCAGGTCAGAAATATCCAGTTCACCCATGGTCAACAGGGTAAGTTTCTAGGCTTCACTGGGTACTGGAGGAATGTTCAGCCTCTGCCTCACTAGCTTCCAAGTATTTCCCCCATATGCATACCCTGTGTAACATCTTTGAGAGTCCAGTCAGTGGTCACAAAAATCTCCCAACATAAGTAGTTATGCAAGCATTGATGTTTCCTGGAGGCTGTGTTCAGCTGCACACATCTGTGAATAAGAGATAGGAATGGTGCATTTTGATGACCATTTTTGAGGCACAGGATATGAGAGCCAATTTCAGATTTCTATTTTCTGTCCTATGATCTAAAAGGATAGAAAATGTGAGGTGTCATTGGTCGTGTATGTATTGTATGGATATGTTTAAAGCAAACTTAGTTAATAGGGGTATTTGCGAGGCACAGCCAGAAGAGAATCTCTGGTGGTTCAATAATTGCACAGATGGACCTGAAGTGTCCTAGTACAGAGAGTAGATGTATGAAACGCCCTTTTGACACAGGAGCTAGTTCTGAGAGCCCTTTCAATAGTCTTTGATTTCCCAGGACCCCCTTTGTAGAAACTGAAGTTCTAAAATCCACTTGGTGAATTGAAGTAGACAATAGGCCCAGATTCCTACTGGGAAGACAGGGAATGTTAGATTCTCTTTTATGTAGAATGAGTGGTATAAGTCTCTTATGGTCTGACATCCCTTTAAGGAAAAATGATTCAAAGCTACTTGGTAGGATTAGGAATATTCCATATAAGGCATAATACATGTTTTAGATGATATTTGACCAATAGGGTCTAAGGCAATGTTAGCCCTAGGAGAGTTCTGACATTCTATTCAGTGTAGTGAGAAAAAAATGAGTTACCATGGGGAAATGTGGGCCCCATGTAAAAGAGGAAATCTCGAAGGCCCTACTGAAAGAGGAGGGCAGACTCCTCTTGAGGCAGAATGTGAAATTGCCATATACACCTCTGTCAAAGGTAATGGTCTCTGGTACATTATAGAGTGGAGAATGTTTCCAGGCATGATCATAAGTTTCCAATTCTTATTCAGAGTTTGTATTTTCATAGTTTGTGTTCATTCAGAAGAGACATGGCAGCAACATATTTTTTTTTCTTCCAAAGGCTTTCAATGACTGTTGCTGGCTAGTATACTTCTTCGACTTTGTTCATCTATCCAGGTCTAGGCAGAATTAATGAAGTTATTACATTTCTATTGACTTGCCTAAAGGCAGATGGCACAGGTACTTTGCTCTGATTTGTAACTTGGACTATGGGACCTCAAACCAGACTGGACTAGGGTACATTGTTTACAGAAGGAGTCACTTTTGGAAATATGGCTGACCAGCTAGGTATAAAACTACTTTGAAGTATACATTCACATATATACTTCATATATTTGAATGACATTTTTGAGAAAGAGAACGTGTTGGGTGGATAAGGAAGAGAAGGAAGGTCACAGAATCCCTCAGACAAAAGTTTACCTTGGGAATTGGAAGATGTCAAAAATAACTTATCAAGTGCAAATGTCCTCATAGTCCAGAATACCCATGTGTTCTGAGACTTTGAGTTTAGCTTGCCAACAATCAGAGCAGTTTTCTTTCAAATTGTTTGGTAAACTCTAGCTCTATGTTCTCCATAAGCTGTACAGCAGCATCCCAGGCATAGGCACCAAAATGGAATTGATCCATTTCAAGTGACAGGCTTAAAATTAAAAATTAGATTAGGGTTCATATAATTACTGTCATGTCCCAGGACATCATTTCAGAGTGTTTGGTATCCCTTCTTTTATTTGAGCATGCCTGGCCATCCAGGTCTGAAGGGAAACTTTAGGACCTCCTAGAGGAATAGACCTCATGGTTCTATGGATAAAAGTGGATTTTCTGAAGTAAGCATAGTCAAGAGAAGTTGATTTAAAGTTTCCTTGAGAAAAAAAAAAGAAAAAAAAGAAAAAAAAAAGAAC
Organism: Mus musculus; assembly: GCF_000001635.26. NCBI lineage: Eukaryota > Metazoa > Chordata > Mammalia > Rodentia > Muridae > Mus > Mus musculus. The sequence continues at coordinate 9,016,309 of NC_000087.7, read as the reverse complement.
ATTTGCTTGAGTTTTTCATGTCAGTGGCTTTTCTGTAGGCTTCATAAGCAGCAGAATTTGTATTAATCCCCGGTCAAATTTAAGGGTGAGTCTATATTTCCCTAATTCAAAGATAAAATGAAAGATTCTTCCTTGACAGAGTATCTATGTCAAAGATTCTTCATTGAAACCTTTTTGAACCTAGAGTTTACCTTGAACTGAAGGAAAAATCTCGGAAACATTAGGAAAAACATCTAAGGTTCAGTCCATAATATCAGCAAGCTCTGTGGGATTCCTCGACCTAAATGAATGTCCAAGCCTGCTTTGGACAAACTGGTATGATGTGAGGCTCCCTTTGCTTCAGTGGGAATATGTGATGCCTCTTTAAGTAAAGGAAGAAGGAGTGAGTAGCCCTGGGGAGAAAGGAGTTGCTGATATCCTTGTAACAGGAGAGATGATCAGAGTATAAAATTCCCCATAATATTTTGAGCAAAAATTAAATTGCTTACCTTAGCTCATGAGGTCCTAGCATTGCCACAACTTCTGACAGTTCTTCACAGCCTGGGGTATCCATATCCTTAGCTAAATTAGCAAGGCACCAAATATAGATACCATGATTCATGAAAAGCTTCGGATTGTATCCTCAGCATGATTGCCTCCTAAGAATTATGTTCAACCAACCAGAACTGAGTTATAATGATGATTTCACACAATGTCATGTGACTATACTCAAGGAAGTGGCATAAGGTTCCAGGATTGGCCTCCTCCTCTTGATTTCTGTGAACTTTGAGCAGAGGGAGCAATTCTCCTTGGTCAGAGGTAAAACATCCCATGGGTTCCTGAACGGAAGGGATTTTTATGATTGCCCATTGCATCAAAGGTGTACATTTTATGACCTTGATCATCACAGGAAGGAAAATACTATAGGTTTGGAAAGTAGAAAGTCCCTCAACCCTGTTGGACAGTAGGGGAGTTGCCCTGTTCACCTTCTGTAGAGGAGTTTGTTCCAGGCACTCCAGGCCTCCACATCTTCAAAGAACTCTAAAGAATTCTTATCTCTTAGGACTCCATGAAGATTTGACAGCAATCTGAGGTTTCTTCTGACAAGTTGGCTCAAAGTCCCTAGATTTGTTCCCTATTAAACTTACAACGAAGCACACAGGTGTGGTTGTAGAGTACAGTTACATTTCTGATGACCAGCTTAAAGAGAGCCTTGGATCCAGGCTGAGGTTTTTATACATTGGACATGGGACTTGACTCTGGAGTTCTGTGAGGTTTGTTTTGTTTGTTTGTTTGTTTTTGGTGGTCAAAAGTGTATTCTCTAACCAATAAGGTCTGAGGGAGAAGCTCTTAGTTGAGTGGTAGACCTGATTCCACCATGAACAAAGACTGAAGCTCTTGTGTATTCTTGGTACCAAGGATTCAGCCTGAAGCACACTAGAGCTGAGCCTGAATATTTGAGATAAACTTCTCACTCACAAGGTCAGTTCTATACCTTGCTTCATCAGAGAGGCATGTCTCAGACCCTTCCAGTGCAGAAGGAGGAAGAATAAAGCGTTTTACTCAAGGTCGGCTGACCCCTTTCGCATACACATAATGTCAGGGGATACTATGGTTAGAGGAAGCAAGGTTTAGGTGCTCTTCAAAAGATAAACCAACTGGGTGTCAGCCCCCTTGAAGTTATGGGATACTTTACATCTGAGGGGGCCTGACGGGATGGAGTTGATATTTATGCTGGAGGTATTAATTATCCTGGGTCTAGAAGGGTACATCTGAGTCCCCATTGTAACTTCATCAATGCTATTGCATGCTGATAGTAAAAGAGCCAACTTTGTGGCTTTCTTAAAATGTTGTTATGGTCTGTTGATAAGTCCTTTGCTTATCATGTCATATGTATCAGGGCATCTTCAGTTATTGAGGACCTATGTGACACCTTTGTTCTGAAGTGGTAATTCTGAGGGAAATTAACGAAATTCTGAGGTTTCTGGTACTCATATGATAATGCTGCTTTCAATACTGGGGAGATTCTAACATATTTGATTTGGGGGGTTACATCTGAATCCCCCTTGAGTTATTGGTGTAAGTTGTGAGTCACATAGGTTCTATTTCATGTATGTGGGTATACTGTCATTGTCTTCAGACACACCAAATGGTGGCATCAGGTCCCATGACAGATGTTTATGGTACAACAAGTGATTGCTGAGAATTGAACTCAGGACCTGTGGAAGAGAAGTCAGTGCTTTTAACTGCTGAGCCATCTCTCCAGCCTCAGCACATTGGTTCTAGACAGGTAAGATGAAGGTCACTTAGGCTATTGGGGATGATCTGAGGATCCCTGGTTCAGAATGGGCATATCAGAAGTTCCCTTGGTCCATACAGTAGTTTAGAAGATCTGTGGTTCTGAAGCTGTAGGTCTGAACCTTACCAGAGAAGAATGCCTGGAGTGTTTTTGAATTCCTAATTTAGACAAAGTGTACCTGATGACTCCTTGAGCCACTGAGAGTTATTTAAGCTCCACTTCAAGCATGGGGGGACAGTGTGAGTCTTCTTGGTGCTGAAGGGATAATTCTGAGGTTTGTGTGTCAGAAACAGGACTTGGAGGACCCATTGACAGAGTGATAATGTTGATGTATCCACAAACAATCTATAAAGGATGCCATCCTTTAGAGGCAGAAAGGTTCACACCATGTTGGGGAAAGTAGAAATGCCAAAGACTTTTGTATCTGTACAAGATCAAGGGTCCATGTGGAGAGGAGAGGAGGCCTGAATATTTCATGATTGAGACTTCCTGGGAACCTAGAACACGCATATCTTGCAGGCCATGCAACAGCTTAATCAATCTCCAGTGTGCTAGGAGACATTTCCCAGCTAGTTCTTCTGATAAATCTGCTGCCTACTTATAAAAATGGCAAGGCTTTCTCATTTTTGCAGGTCAGCTTAATGTCTATGTCCTGGGTTCATTAACGTGCTGGCTACTCTTAAGCTCTGAGACTTCAGGAGCCCGGGTCCTGATCCTTGGACAGGGGTAATTAGGTCAGAGGATCAGAATAAGAAGCACTTGGTGCACCTTAGATCAAGGGAGTGGATTTTTCATGGACTAGATCAGATCTAGTAGGTAGGTCTAGGTCCTCAATGTTCAGAAGAATCACATAATACTCTCCATGAGGTGAAAATTATATAGCACATTTTCCTGGATACAATTGTGAGCTAATCTTAATCAGCAAGGGGATTCTTGTCCTGCTCTTAGTCACAGGGGCATAGATGAGGCTTCAATGTGCATCTGAGGCAGCTAGGAGTGGAAATTGTAAGTTTGATATACAGTTGATGAAAAGAAAAAGTTCTAAATTCATGTTGTTCATAAGGGGCATAGAAAGGGAAAATATGAGGGCAGCTTCTGTATCAAAAAAGAACTGAAAATGCCAGAGTAAGAGAGAGTAGGGCCCAGGCCACCCTCTTGAGATGGACTGCCTTACAGGTTCTGTTTGGCAGGCTGGGAAGCTCTGGTGTGTCCCTGGGCAGAAGGAGGAAGTCAGAAGCAAGGAGTAAGTCGTAAGCCTCCTAGAGCTTTTTCGATATCTCTTTTGTCATAAAAAGCACCGGTGAGGCCCAGTTTCTTAGATGGAGCATTTGAGGGGCCACCTATTTCAGCCTGAAACATTCTGAGCCTTTCTGAAACAGGGATCACAAAGCCAGTGTCCCTTTGGTGAGAACTGAAAAGTCTGAGTCCACATTGGTCTGATTGAGAAGGTCCGACACCTCCTTTAGGGAAGAGGAAAGAACTACAACTCCCCTTTTGCAGTGCGATCCTGTTGAGATTGATTTTCAAATGATGTGTATATTTGTGGCCTCCTAGGACAGAATGGTCACAAAGGGGGAACCCAAATTCATATTGTAATGATGGGTCTCTCCAAGGACAGGAGATAGCAGGTACCACATCCTCTGCTATAGATATTGTATGTTTGTCATATCTTCGCATAACAGGGTATGCTCCAAAAGGGAATGTGGTACTCCCTTTTGGAGGTATGAATGCCCATAGGATAGGCACAAAAGCTATGGGCTCCTGTTTGGCACTTCTGGAAGTTTTCTCTCCCTCTTGGACATTAGGAATATGTTTTGAGTCCTCCTTAGTAGAAAAAGAATGGCTGATATCCTCTTGGGGTGATGATGAGTGTTGCACACCTCTATGGGGAATGTCTCCATCTGGAGATGACTCAATGCATTCTTGATCTGTAGGGGAAGCTTGCAGGGCTCCTTGGGTAACAGAGGCTTTCCTCTGTTTTTTCTTGGTAGAAGTAGCGTGTCTGGGAATCTCATGAGGAAGGTGGGATGCCTGAGGCTGTCTTCATGAGAAAGAGTGGTTCGCATGCACTCTTCTGTAAGGATGGAGGATGGCTTGTCAACCTCATGCTCTGAATTGGAAGCTTTGGTGTCCCATTGGACTGAAGCGGCTTTTTCTGATGGGGTTTCAGTAGACTTAGATGGTCTGTGAATGCCTTTGCTTGGTAGGGGACTTCTGAGGCCCACCTCATGAGATGGTGAGCATCTGCAGGCTCCTTTAGCAGAATCAGAAGTGGCGAAGTTTATGCTAGTCATAGTTTTAAGCTTTACACCTCTTTCTTAAATTTGCAAACTTTTACCCAAATTTTGGAAGAATGGCAGTGTTTCCAGCCCGCATGTTTTGAGTGCACATATTTCAGGCCCTCTTGATCTACAGAGGAAGGGCTTGGTCTTGTTTTCCTCAATTTAGAAGGTGTGGGGCAATCTCCTGGAGGAGGAGAATGACTGAGACCTTTTTTACAAAGAATACTAGATCTGAAACTCAATTGAGATGATTTTAAGGGGGAGATGCTCCTTTGAGGAGTAGAGGTAGGACTGGATTCCTTTTCTGCATACTTGGAAGATGTGAGGCTACTTACGGCAGAAGAGATACATTTTAAGGCATCAAGTTCTGAAAGGCAGTATCTGATATCCCTTTCAGGAATTGGGACATGTTTCAATATCCTTTGGTTAGATTTCAAACGTCTAGGGTTCTTTTTGAGATAAGAGAAATTTCTCCATCCATCTTCATGAGGAGGGGTAGGCATAATGTCCCCTTCTGCACAAAGGGACAGTCCCTGAAACTCTGTTGAAAAGGAAGTATCCACGGTTTCTTGGTGAGATATCACAGGTTTTAGAGGCCCCTGGGCAGGTTGAGAAAGTTCTAGACTTTCCTGGGGAAATGCTGGTGTTCTCAGGATCCCTTGTTCAGATACTAAAAGGCCCAGAGCACCTTCATTGGGTTTCAAAAGACACAGAGACCCTAACACAGATGCCAAAGCTTCTGGAGTCCCTGGCACAGATTCTGAACTCTTAGAAATGGATTGTGTATATGTCAGAAGTTCTTCTGTCTCTAGACTAAGTGGTGAAGGACCTGGTAATTTGGGAGAATCTTGTGTGGCTGACAAAGATTCTATGACCTCTTGGGTGACAGATGGTATTTCTGTACTATTTTGCATACATGCCCATATTTCTAGTATGTCCTGGGAAGAATCAGAAAGTCCAAGATCTTCTGGATTGGATGGTAAATATCCTAAAGCCTCCTTTTCCAACCAGTGTCCTGGAGGCTCTTGAGGTAACAAGGAAGTTTCTGTAAGCCCTTGGGAAGATATTGATGTTTCTAGTACACCTTGGGCAGACATGGAAGGTCTCCAAGACATTAAGACAGAATGTTACTCTTTCAAATCCAATTGGACAGATGGAGAAGGTCCTAGACTCACTATGGTAGATGCTGAAATTTCCAAAGCTTGTGATGAAGCATTGGATATTCCTGGATTGCCATGTGTACAGGTACAACCTTCCAGGTTCCCCTATAAAGACAGCCAAGGGCCTCCAGCTTCTTCAACAGATAACAAATGTCCTGGATTCCCTTGAGCAGATAGGGACAATGTCAAAGGCTCTAGGTCAGATGATATAGATCCTAGTGTTCCTCGATCAGATAAAGAAATTACCATGGGTCCTTTGGAAGAATGCATAGATCCTGAAGAATCTGAAGCAGATGGATCTGTTTGTTGAACCCCTTGTAGAGAATTCAAAGACTCATTTGGTCCCTGGAATGAAGTTAAAGGTCCCTCTGTAGGTTAAGAGAGGTCTAAAGGCTCTTTTGTGGAAAGGGAAGATCCAAAAGGCTTAGGGAAGAAAGTGAGGAACTAAGTTGGGCAGAAATTGCAAGTTCCAGAGGTGAGTCATTGGATATCACATGTCCTGGGGTAGCTGTTGAAAATTTTTGTGCTCCTCATGCAAATGATGAATATCCTAGAGCCCCCTGGGGAGGCAGCAATGTTTCTACAGAGCCTGTGTATTTGCTGAAATCCTCAGAGATCGTTGGTCAGATCTCAAAATCCTTGCTGTATTTTGAGCAGGGTGGTTATATCCCTGACACACTGGTAAAGATGGTGAGTCTGCTACTGTGTAGTGTGTAGATGTGGAGTGAGTTACTATACCTTGTGTATGTAAAGAAGGACTTGAAAACCTTTTGGAAGATGTAGAATGTTGGGTAGACCTTTGTGGACATGTGGACAGATGTATGGTCCCCTTGTGCAGAGACCGGGACTCACACCTCCTTGAGCAGAATCAGAAGATCCTGGAGTCCTTTGTTCTGAGGATGAAAGACCCAGAGGATTATGAGAACATTCATAGCATTGTGATGTATTCATCATTGCCTGGGCTGAGATAGAAAGTTTCAGAGGCCCCTGGGCCGATTGCAAAGGTGCTAGATACCCTTGACCAAATGGGAAAGTCTTTGCACCTCCTTGGTCAGAACAGGAATGTCTACCAGGTGTTGGCGATGATGGTGGCAATGTTCCTAGATTTGCTGAAGTAGACTGAGAAGATGCTACAGCCTGCCTCACTTGTGGAAAAAGGCCTAAAGCACTGTGTGACTCTTCATATTGTGCAAATATCCCTGTGGCATCTGTTGAATTTTCTCGATTTCTTTGTTTGGGGAAAAAAGAACTTTGCATGAGCAAAGTTCCCTCTTGTGCCCTGGAAAATTTCTTGTGCTTTTGAAAAGATGACAAAGCTTCTAGAACCTCTGGAGTAGATACAAGATGCTCCTGAACACCCAGTACTGATGGTGTAGGATAAAAGGTTTCTTGAGATTTCTGGCTAGGTAGGAAAGTTCGAGTGTCCCTTGGGAAACCTGGGGATCTTTGTGCAAAATGATGGGCAGTTGGAGAAAATCCTACTTCTGTCTGACAAGAAGTTGGAGGTTGCAAAGTATCTTGAGCAAATGAAACACTTTGTGTATTCCCCTGTTTAAAATTGGGCTTTTAGATACCCTTGGGAAAAACAGAAATGTCTGAAAGCCTCTTGGAAAGATGAAGAACCTAGGGTTCCTTGTGAAGATAAACAAATTCCCAGAGACATCTGCTCAGATGACACAGATTCTGGTCGCACCTGAGTATTTTGGGTAGACCCCAGATGTCCTGGAGTGGGAAGCAAAGCTCCCACAGTCTCCTTTGCAGACAGGGACTTTCCTACTGTGACTTCTGCAGATAAAAAAATCCCCTCAGTGCCCTGAGCAGATATGGAAGACCCTAGAGTTGTTTCTTTAGATTTAGTCACTTCTAGATGACATTCTTCAGTTGAACAAAGTCCTAGAGTTCCTTGCTCAGATCTCAAAGATGATGGTGACAACTGTAGTGATGTAGTAAGATCCAGGTGCAGTCCAGCACATCTGAAAGTGTCTGAAGTCCCTTGGGTAGATGGAGAACATTCATTTGTTTCTGAAACTGTTGGGGAAGGAGTTGAATGCAGTAGAGCCCCTTCAGCATATCCAGAATATGGCTCATTGCCTGGGCTGAGCTTGAAAGTGTCAGAGGCCCCTGGGCTGATTGCAAATGTGCTAGGGTTGCAGGACCAGATGGGAATGTTTCTGCACCTCCTTGAGTAAAAGATGAATGTGTACCAGGTTCTCGAGGTGATGGTGGCAAAGGTCCTAGAGTAGACAAAGCAGATGTAGAAGATTCTGTATTCTCCCTCACTAGAGGCAAAGGGCCCGAGGTAGTCTCTGTGTGATTACATTGCCCCAAGCCCAATATCCCTGAGGAATCTGCCGAAGGTTCTATTTTCCTTTGGGTGGATGACAAAGAACTTAGCACAGGCAAAGTCCCCTCTGCAGCTGTGGAAAAGTCCTTACACTTTTGAGAGGTTAGCACATGTCCTTGAGAGTCTTTACTAGATAGAGGATGCTCCTGAGAACCTAGTACAGATGGTGAATGTGTTACATATGCTGGTGAATATGGAATGGATTTTTGAGATTTCTGGCTAGGTAGTAATGGCCCAAAGTCCCTTGAGGAAAGTTGGGATCTTTGTCTAGAAGGTTCAGAAAGGGGAGAAAATCTCATACATTTCTGGCAATAAGTTGGATGTTGCACAGTCTTTGGAGAAAATGGCACAGTTTTTACACTCCCTTGCTTAGTTGTGGACAGTTTTAGAAACCCTTGGTCAGAAAGGGAATTTCCAGAAGCCTCTATGGAAGATGAAGAGCTTAGAGTTCCTCGTAAAGAGGAAGAAATTCCCAGAGGCTTCTGATCAGATGGAAAAGACTCTGAGACCACCCGAGTGATTTGGGTGGACCCTAAAGGTCCTGGAGTGGGAGGCAAAGTTCCCACTGTCTACCTTGCAGACATGGACTTTCCTACTTTGGCTTGTGCCAATAAGGAATGACCCCTAGTGCCCTGAGCAGATGCATAAAACCCTACAGTTGTTTCCTTAGATTTAGTCCCTTCAGGTATGCAAGGTCCCAGAGATCCTTGCTCAGATCTCAAAGATGATGGTGACACCTGTAATAATGTAGTATGATCCAGGTGCAGTTCAGCATATCTGGAAGTGTCTGAAATCCCTCAGGTAGAAGGAGAATATTCATTTGTTTCTGAAAGTGCTGGAGAAGGAGCTGAATGCAGTAGAGCCCCTTCAGCAGATCCAGATATATGAGTCATTGCCTTGGCTGAGATGGAATGTGTCAGAGGCCCCTGGGATGATTGCAAATGTGCTAGGTTCCCGGGACTAGATGGGAATGTTTCTGCACCTCCTTGAGTAAAAGATGAATGTGTACCAGATTCTCGAGGTGATGGTGGCAAAGGTCCTAGAGTAGGAAAAGCATATGTAGAAGATTCTGTATTCTCCCTCACTAGAGGCAAAGGGCCCGAGGTAGTCTCTGTGTGTTTACATTGTCCCATGACCAATATCCCTGTGGAATCTACGGAAGGTTCTAGATTCCTTCGTGTGGATGACAAAGAACTTTGCACAGGCAAAATCCCCTCTGCAGCTGTGGAAAAGTCCTTACACTTTTGAGAGGATAGCACATATCCTTGAGAGTCTTTACTAGATAGAAGATGCTTCTGAGATCCTAGTACAGATGGTGAGTGTTTCCCATCTGCTGGTGAATATGAAATGGATTTTTGAGATTTCTGGCTAGGTAGTAACGGCCCAATATCCCTTGAGGAAGCTGGGGATCTTTGTCCAGAAGGTTCAGAAAGGGGAGAAAACCTCATACATTTCTGGCAATAAGTTGGATGTTGCACAGTCTTTGGAGAAGACGGCACAGTTTTTACACTCCCTTGCCTAGTTGTGGACAGATTTAAAGACGCTTAGTCAGAAAGGCAATGTCCAGAAGGCTCTATGGAAGAAGAAGAGCCTAGAGTTCCTGGTGAAGAGGAAGAAATTCCCAGAGGCTTCTGATCAGATCCGAGTGATTTGGGTGGACCCTAAAGGTCCTGGAGTGGGAGGCAAAGTTCCCACAGACTGCTTTGCAGACATTGGCTTTCCTACTGTGGCTTGTGCAGATAAGGAATGCCCCCTAGTACCCTGAGCAGATGCAGAAAACCCTACAGGTGTTTCCTTAGATTTAGTTGCTTTAGATGAGAAAGGTCCCACAATACCTTGCTCAGATCTCAAAGATGATGGGGACACCTCTAGTGATGTAGTAAGATTCAGGTGCAGTCCAGCATATCTGGGAGTGTCTGAAGTCCCTTGGGTAGATGGAGAAAAAAAATACAGCAACTCATTCATCATCTTTACTTTGTGCTTGCAGGCTGGTAGCAATTATCTTGTAAGCATTAAAAATCAGTCTAACATACTGCCTATGTTCCATAGGGTTTCATTGATGTGAGGAGACATCATGACTCAGGCAACTCTTATAAGGAAAATTTAAATGATGTTGTCTTACAGTTTCAGAGGGTCAGTACATTATTATCTTTGTAGGAAGCATGGCAGCACCCCGGTAGAGGAGGTGCTGGGGAAGGAACTAAGTGGTCTATATCTTAGTCTGAAGGCTACCAGAAGGAAGCTTGTGGCCACAGGTAGCAAGGAAGAGGATCGATTTTTGTCTCTGAGCAGAGATTGAGCACTACACAAAAGCAAGCCTACACAATGATACACTTCCTCTAACAAGCCAACACCTTGTAATAATGACACATACCATGGGCAAAAGATATTCTAATCAACACACTGCGTCATAGGACATAAAGAAAGATACTGCATGATTGCATTCCTCTAGTCACAGGTGCGACATACCTACAAGCTTATATGAACATACACACACACACACACACACACACACACACACACACACACACACACACACACACACCAATCGGATATGCACATGCATACATATATATTTGTCTATTTATTTACTTACTTACTTACTTACCTACCTACCTACTTACTTACTTACTTACTTACTTACTTACTTACTTACTTACTTACTTACTTACTTACTTACTTACTTACTTTGTTTTAAATTTGTTGGGTAAGAACTTTCTACATACACATAAATGAGTTTTAGCAAATTCATCCCTATCTTCTCCTCCTTGAATTGTTACCCATTTCTCCTGTATCATTTTTATCCTTAATTACATTTTCATTTTTTTATAGACAGCTGTGTAGTGCCATGCCCTGAGCAATCGCGTGCATGCCCCAAGCAATCACTGAGAAGTGCCGTGCGTGCCACGAGCAATCGCCATTATAAGATGGTGCTGGCCTCCCCTTTGCCTAACTAGTAAACAAGCCTTGTACGCAGGTGCAAGAGTGAACTCACTCCTAGTCACTGCCCATTCTCGGGGCATAATAGTGGGGTGATGGGCAAGCAACGAATCAGCAGCTGTCACGTCACATCAGGTGCTGAAACGTCATGCTGTTGGCTATATAAGCAGCGCCATTTTCCCGGATCATGGTCTTCCTGATAAGTAAGCAATAAACTTTTGCCACAGAAGATTCCGGTTTGTTGCTTCTTTCTTGCCGGTCGAGTGGGATGCAATAAGTGGCACCGAGGAACCCGGGAACTTTATACCATCACACCAGTGCAAGGAAGATCCCTTGTTCGCGGGGCGGAATCAGAACTGCGGGATGAAAGGCTCTGTAAGGTACATACAGTTTTGAAATTTCTCCAGAGTTAGACACCCTTTTGATTGTTTGCACAGTGATTGCACTTTTCCTTTCAGTTTCATTTTTCTTCCACTGCTTCCACTGCTGACTGGTTCTTAGTCGCGGTCAGGCCTGGATAGCACCTGGACAGCGACCAGTTTCAGTCACGGTCAGGACTGGACAGTGCCTGGACAGCGTCCATTTTCAGTCACAGTCAGGACTGTACAGCGGCAGTATGAGAATCTCGCATTCTATAATCGTGGCCTTACACTCGGTCCTGAAGCAGTGTGGCCTAAAATGTGCCACTAATACCTTAGAGGGATTTGTCAGGGAGATAGACCATGTGGCACCATGGTATGCTTGCTTAGGGTCATTTAGGACTTTTCATGGGCCTTGATCCCGAAGAAAAAATATAAAAAGAAATGAATGCCTTGGGAGAGATTAGGAAAGGGATGGAAAGGGAGAGAAGAAGGGAGATCCAGCTGGAGAGGCACATAAGGAAAGGAGCCTCTACCTGCCACTAGATGAGTTTAAGCAGCTAGCTCTTAGTAGCTCAGAATCTGATGAAGGGCTTAGCTCCTCTGAAGAAACGGACTTGGAGGAGGAAGCAGTTCATTATAAGGGAGAAATGTACCTGCAAGGTAAAATGCAAGCTACTCAGTGCAGAAAAAGTCCAACAACGACTGGTGAAAGCCAACTTGCTGCTCGGCCTCGGGATTGTTGGCTTCAGTGTCCTAGTGAACCTCTGCCTTATGTGCATAGGTAGTTGTCAATTTTTGCCTACACCTCATGTAGGGGTAAACCCTTGAGGCATCAGGCCATTACAAGTCTGGCAAATGGATGACACTCAAATTTCCTCCTTTGGGAGAAATCAGTACTTACATGTTTCATTTGACACCTGCAATGCTGTAATGTTTGCCACACCTTTAACAGGGGAAAAAGCCTCTAATGTTATACAGCACTGCCTAGAAGTGTGGAGTGCTGGGGCAAGGCCACAATTCTTAAAACGGATAATGGGGTAGCATATTCTTCTACTAAATTTCAACAATTTTGTCATCAAATGGATGTCACTCACTTGACTGGCCTTCCTTATAATCCCTAAGGACAAGGCATTGTGGAATGTGCCCACCACACAGTCAAGTCTTATCTTATAAAACAAAAAGGGGGAGTTGATTAGACTCTGCCCTCAGTGCCAAGAGTAGCAGTATCTATGTCACTCTTTACACTTATTTTTTTGAATCTTGACGAGCAGGGACGTTTTGCAACTGAGCGACATAGCTCAGACCCTGATAGACCAAAAGAAATGGTCAAACGGAAGGATGTTTTAACTAGTCTCTGGAAAGCCCCGGATCCTATCTTAATCAGATCCCGGGGAGCTGTTTGTGTTTTTCCACAGAGTGAAGACAACCCATTTTGGCTGCCGGATTGACTCACCCGCAGGATATTCATCAAGGATGGTGCAAAAATGCTGACCTCCTGAGGACTGTTCCTGATCCTGACAATGCTGAACTTGTCTCAGGTTCCTAGTATAATGGGTGAACAGATATGTGCTATTCTCTCGACTTTCCCTAAACCAATGTCAGTTCGCCATGATACTATAGTTTTTCCAAAATTCTTTACTACTAATAAAACAGTGGATTTGCCATATTTACCCTATGATCCAACTCGAGCACCATTAGGAGAAAATCACTCCTTACTAGAACAGGGTTTTTTATGTTTTCAAATTAATGGACAAGGACATTGTATCAACCTCCCAGCCTGAGCTTTAGGGAGGTTTAATGAGCACCGAGGAGGTTGGGTGAGCACAACCCAAGATACTTCTAATGTAGATATAACCTTTACAAATCATACCTTTTGGCAGGAGACAATTTGGGTTAATGGTACATTTGTACCACCTAACTTTTCAGACAAAGAACGTCCCCACCAACCAAAAATAGCCCCTCATTGTGTCTTGGAAGATGAAGGTCTGATCCTGCCTTGGTCTGATTGTCGATCCTCCATCACTTGTTGGGCAGATCAGAGTAAAACTTTTTCCTTTTCTTCCAACATGACAGATGACCCAAAGAATGAATTTTTTATGAAAAAGAGATTTTTCATTCAGGACTTTAGAATGCATTCCTTTCACAAGTGGGTGCTTTGAGGAGTCAATGGCAATTGTACAGATTTCAGTCCTTTGATTTTTATCCAGGGTGGAGCAGTTGTAAAGGCTTCTTTTACTGGCATCTCAAGATTTGCTCAGCACTGGGGAATACATGATGCCTCCCAGGACTCTTATGGACATACTAATATCAGAGTAGAGATCACTGGGTTCAATAAAACTTTGGTAAACCAGATTATTTATACATCTCCCCCAGTCTGTGTTTACCCCCTTTCTTGTTTATATACTTTCACGTGATTCGTTTGAAGTCTGTTCCAATGATTCTTGATGGATTTCTCAATGTTGCCATGTAACAATAAACACCCATGCCATGGTGCCACGGATCCCACTTTGGGTCCCTGTTCTGGTGGAAACACCCTCCACCTTGAAAGTAAATGGGAGAAATGCTCTAAAGATACATGAAGTACACACTAGATTAGTTGAAAAGTGGAAAATTAGCTGATAAGAGCAACTGTTGTTTGGGCAGTGGTGCTTTATGTCTTTAATCCCATCACTTGGTTGGAAGAGGCCAAGAATGTCTGAGTCTGAGACCAGCTTGGTATACAGAGTGAGTTCCAAGACAGCCAGGTCTACACAGAGAAACCCTCTCTCAAAAAACAAACAAACAAACAAACAAACAAACAAACAAACAAAAAGCACCTGTTCTATGAAGAGGACCGGGCACAATGCACCCACATAGTGGCTTACAATTTATGCACAGCTACAGTTTTAGAGAATCACTGCTCTCTTTTAGCCTCTGTAGGCTATAGAGGCATAAGTGAGAGAGAGGGCATGAGCAGACTAGCACAGAAGTGAGAGAGGGCATAGCACATAGGTGAGAGAGAGGTCCTGAGCACTCTAGCACATAAGGGAGAAAAAGGGGCTGGGCATCCAAGCACATAAGTGAGGGAGAGAGGGCCTGCACATCCTAGCACACTCTTGTAATCAAGCTCAGTACTAGGAAGGTGGAGGTTGGAGTTTACCAGGGATTGTAGGGAATCTGGATGTTCTCTTCTGATCTATTAGGACAGCATGGACTGTTCTGTTGTGGGTATGTACATACAGAAAAAGTACACACATTTTAATTTTTATGCATATAAATAAATAACAAAAATTATTACAGTTGAAATTAGTAGTGCCATTTCCAGTACTTTCATGTTACACATTTGTTCATGTTTTTTCAAGTCTGCAAATGCTTATCAACCTAGAAACTGGAAATCATTTGTCTTAAGGATGGTAGCTCATTTCCACCTCCTGAGAACTCCCTTCTAATCAATGGTGCCTGGTACTCCATGACAGCATAAACATGGTATATTCAGCCAAAGGGTGAAATCCCTGGATGAGACCTGTTTTCTCCATCTGGCATCACAAAGGGTCCTCAGAGTACTACATGTGGGTCTCTCATGATAACGTTTTATTTATTTGTTTCTTTGTTTGATTGATTTTGTTTTGTTTTTTATTTTTGTTATTGTTTTGTTTTTTTATTTGTTTTATTTTTGTTTTGTTTTTTTGTTTTTGTTTTTGTTTTTTTTGTTTTGCTTTGTTTTTGTTTGTTTGTTTGTTTGTTTGTTTGTTTGTTTGTTTTTCCCATTGAGCAGACAAGCAAGGAAAGGTGCGGTTGTGAAGGAGTTCACTTCTGAATGACCTGGAAGAGATAACCAGCTCTGATCAGGGTTATTGGACTGTTAAAGGATGTGTGACTGGAGGGAAATCTCAGTCGCAAGAGGCCACTATGTGAGGAAAAACCTCACGATCTGCAATTCCTACGGCTTCTGAAGGTTAAATGAAGGGGGAAGATCATATTTATTTTTTTTCCATTTATTTTTAACTAAGAAGACATTATAGTTTTTAAGAGAAGAATGGCTCTTAAAAAAATAATGGTGATTCCAAAGGAAGATTACTTATTACTTTTGGACTTTGATGATGAAGAAGATGACATAAATATTTCGGAGGAGTCTCTTTCTGAAGGTTACTGCATATTCAGTGTTGGGTATTAATTGTGTGTTGTGCAGTTCACTAGACTTTTACCTAGTCACCTGAAATGGAAGAAGTCTTTTCTCAGAGATTTTATATAGTTCATTTGAAATTTTACCTATCTATTTATATCTATATATTCCTATACCGAGTTTTAGCAACACATATAACTACTCTTGACATTGTAGTCACAATATGTTGATAAAAAATAACTTGTTATGATCTTGCCACCGGAAAATACCTGAACATTGTTCCAATAATATGTTTGCAAAACTTGAATTTATTTCGAGAACATTACAAATAATTTATTTCATTTTTTTTATTATTTATTTTCTTTTTTTCTTTTTTTTACATTTCAAATGTTATTCCCTTTTCTATTTTCCCCTCCAAAAATCCCAGTCCTCTCCCCTCTATCCCTGCTTTCCAACACACCTACTCCCAATTCCTTGCCCAGGCATTCCCAAAACTTGGTCATAGGAACTTTACAAGAACAAGTGTCTCTCCTCCCATTGATGACATACTAGTCCATCCTCTGCTAAATATGCAGCTGTAGGCATAAGTCACAACTTATGTTTACTTTGATTGGAGATTTAATCTCAGGGAACTCTGGGAGTACTTGTTAGTTGTTTTTCCTCATAGAATGTTCCTTGTGTACTTTCTCTAGCTCCATAATTAGGGACCCTGTGCTCAGTCCAATGGATTTCTTTGAGCATCCACTTCTGTATTTGTCAGGAAATGGCAGATCGTCTCAGGAGACAACTATATCAGTCTCCTGTCCCTAAGCTCTTGTTTGGCTCTTCAACAGTATCTGGGTTTGGTGGTTGTTTATGGTATGGATCACAGAATGAAGCAGTGTCTGGATTCCTTCAGTCTTAGTTCCAAACTTTTTCTCTGTAACTCTTTCCATGGATCTTTTGTTCCCAATTCTAAGAAGGAACGACATATCCACACTTTGGTCTTCCTTCTTGTTGAGTTTCATGGGTTTTGCAAATTTTACCTTGTTTTTTCTGAGCTTCAAGGATAATATCCACTTATCAGTGAGTATATATCATGTGCGTTCGTTTGTGATTGAGTTATCTCACTTAGGAACATATCATCCAGATCCATCCATTTGTTTAAGAATTTCATGAATTCATTGATTTTTAATAGTGATGTAGTATTTCATTATGTAAATGTACTATATTTTCTGTATTTATTCCTCTGAAGACGGGCATCAGGTTTATTTTCAGCTTCTTGCTATTATAAATAAGGATGCTATGAACATAGTGATGCATGTATCCTTATTACAAGTTGGAATATCTTCTGGATATATGCCAAAGAGGACTATTGCTGGATCTTCAGTAGAACTATTACCACTTTTCTGAAGAAACCCCATCTGCTTTCCAGAGTGGTAGTACCAACTTGCAATTCCACAAGCAATGGAGGAGTGTTCCTACTTCACCACATACCCACCAGCAACTATTGTCATCTGAGTTTTAGATCTTAGCCATTCTGACTCTGTGAGGTGGAATCTTAGGGTTATTTTGACTTTCTGTTCCCTGATGATTAAGGATTTTGAACATTTATGAGGTGCTTCTCAGCCATTCAGTGTTTCTTAATTTAGAATTCTTTGTTTAGAACCGTCCCCATTTTTTAAAATAGTGTTATCTGATTTTCAAGAATCCAGCTTCTTGAGTTCTTTGTATATATTGAATATTAGTCCCTTATCTGATTTAGCATTGATAAAGACTTTTTCCCCGTTTTGTTCTAATGATAGTGCCCCTTGCCTTACAGAAGTTTTGCAATTTTTGAGTTCCCATTTGTCTATTTTTAATCTTATAATAACAGCCATTGCTGTTTTGTTCAGGAATATTCCCCATTTAACCTTGTCTTCGAGGCTCTTCCACACTTTCTCCTCTATAAGTTTCAGTGGCTCTGGTTTTATGTGCAGTTCCTTGATCCAATTAGACTTGAGCATTGTACAAGGAGATGAGAACAGATCAATTTGCTTTCCTCAATATGCTAACTGCCAGTTGAGCCAGCACCATTTTTTGAAAATGCTATTTTCTTTCCACTGGGTGGTTTTATCTCCTTTGTAAAAGATCAAGTGACCACATGAGTTTGGGTTCATTTCTCTGTCTTCAGTTCTGTTCCATTTATCTACCTGTCTAACACTATTCCTGTACCATGAAGTTTTTATCATAATTGCTCTGTAGTACAGCTTGAGGTCAGGCATGGTGATTACAAAAGACATTCTTCTATTGTTGAGTATAGTTTTGGATATATTGGGTTTTTTTTTTCAAGATGAATTTGCAAATTGCCCTTTCTAACTCAGTGAAGAAATGAGTTGGAGTTTTGATGGTGATTGCAATGCATATCAGATTGCTTTTTGAAAGATAGCCATTTTTACTATATTAATCCTGCCAAATCATTAGCATGGGAGATTTTACCATCTTCAGAGATCTTCTTTTATTTCTTTTTTGAAGAAACTTGAAGTGTTTATCATACATATATTTCACTTTCTCAGAGTCACACCAAGGAATTTTATATTATTTGTGACTACTATGAAGCATGTTTTTCCCTAATTTCTTTCTCGTACTATTTGCCTTTTCTGCAGAGAAATTCCACTGTTATGTTTAAATTAATTCTAAATTCAGCTCCTAAGCTGAAAATGTGTATCAGGATTAGGTTTTCTCTGTTGTAATTTTTGGGGTCATAGATACATGCTATCATATCTTCTGGAAATAGAGAAATTTTGACTTCTTCCTTTCCAATTTATATTCATCTGTTTTCGTTTTGTTTTGTTTTGGTTTTTTTTGTTTGTTTGTATTTCTGTGTGTGTGTGTGTGTGTGTGTGTGTGTGTGTGTAATTGCTCTGGCTAGTATTTCAAGTACTCTATTGAATAGGTAGGGAGAAAGTGGGCAGCCTTGTCCAGTCCCAGATTTTAGTGGGATTCCTTCTGGTTTCTGACCATTTAGATCAAAGTTAAATCCTGGGCTTTCTTTTCTTTTCTTTCTTTTCTTTTGTTTTCTTTTCTTTTCTTTTCTTTTCTTTTCTTCTTCTTCTTTTATTTTTTTTTTATTTTTTTTTTAGTTGTATGCCTTGAATTCCTGGTCTTTCCTGGACTTATTATGAATGGGCATTGTATTTATCCAACTATTTGCTCAGCATCTAATCGAATAATCATGTGGTTTTTGTAGTTGAGTTTTTTTTTTTGTTTTTGTTTTTGTTTTTGTTTTTGTTTTTTTTCTATAATGGATTTAATTGATGAATTTTCGATATTAAACTCTCCCTGAATCATAAGAAGGAGGCCAACTAGGTCATGATGGATTATCCTTTTGATGTATTCTCGGACTCGTTTTGAAAGGATTTTATTTAGTATTTTTGCATCGATATTCATAATGGAAATTGGAATAAAGTATCCTTTCTTCATTAGGTTTTGTATAGTTGTAATCTTGCTTCATAGAACATATTAAATAGTGTTCCTTCTCTTTTAATTTTGCATAATAGTTTGAGGAGTATTGGTATTAGGTCTCCATGAATATCTGATAGAATTGTGAACTAAACCCATCAGACCCTGGGCTTATTTTTGGTTGGTAGACTATTAACGATTGCTTCTAATTCTTTAGGGGTGTTATGACCCACACTACAGTTCTTGCCAGAAAGAATGCCCACAGGACACTCGGATCCTTCTGCAGTAAAGCTTTAAGGCATCTCGAGAGATAGATGATCAGCTTCAGGACAGGAGACCCAGAGAGCAGAAAACCCCTCCCTTATATAGGCTGTGAAGTACAGTTAGAAGTATGGTTGGAGACGTGCACCACCGGAATTGTCTGTCCACCATCAGCCTGATGACGCCATTGGAGAGACAGGGCTCAGGTAATGGAAAGATACCCCGATGCCTGTGCACACTCACCAAGAGCAATAGTGACAATGGTGTTGTGAGCACCATCTTTTAATGGTGGCCGTGAGGACGGCTCCTCACATCTCACCCTTTTCTTTTATGTTAGAAGCAACAGGCCACACAGTATGGAGAGTGGAGATAGAGGTCAAATTCCCAGTGTGCAAGCATAGGGGCCTTACACAAAACCTCCTCCCAGGCTCGTCACCCAGAGGGGTCTTGGTCAGCTCCCCTGTCGTTTTACCTGGGGGAAGGACACTAGGACACTCAACCTTCTTGAAAGATGACATATCTCCCAAAAAGAAGCTCAAATTAGACCACAACGCCATTCCAGTGCAGTGCTTAGCCCCAAAACTCTCCTGGGCTGTTAAAGCACACCCGCTCCAACCCATGAGCAAGACTCGCCTCAGGGTTTTGTGGAGCTGGATGTCCAGCAACCTTATTGCTTGAGCATCATCGATATTCATATATCGGGGGAAACACCCTGCTCCAAAGCAACAAGTGCCTGGGTTACTACCATCCTGTCGCTCCTTGTTTGGGATTTAAGTTTGCAGATCATCCATAGTAGGAGCAGTACTCCACTGTACACAGCCACTCCAAACAAACCACCCCCACCCATTGCTTGAAGTAGGAGAATGCTGCGGTAATCCAGGTAGAAAATCCTTCCATCAATGACAGGTCAAGACATGTCGAATCGACTTATAAGATAGTGATCCTCAGCTCCCGGAGTTTCTGTTCAAATTCTATGGTCCAATTCTGTAACAAATAACAAGACAAAGCCTTTTACAGGTTAGCTGCTCTTGTAAAATTCTGAAATTGTAGTAAGGTGATACAGACGCTAGGCAGCTTAAGTTTGCAACCCAGCTGAGGCATTTGCCAAAGAATATACACCTGTTCTTGGACCAGATCAATCCGTTGGTTTACCAACATGAGGCCTCTCTGTATCTGGGAGTTGGCCATGGCCTGGCTGTTCAGGGCCAATGTCACTCGTGCTGAAAGGTCATTTTATAGTTTGCGTTGTCTGAACCGTAGCAGACAAGGCAAGGGCCGAAACAGTGACAGAGGCAGCTATTGCTGCTATTGCTACGAAGCCAACTATAATAGCAGAGATTCCAAAATCTCTCTTTTCTCTAAATAAGCTTAAATTCTAGAGGCTTCCCCAGGAACTGGAACAAATCTAGGCACATGAGTAACCAAAGCAAAGGGATACTTAGTAGCATCCAAACACAGGGTATAGAAACTTTCATTAAGCAAGCAATCTAACTCTAATTGATTATTATTTAAACTTTTATTACTTACCACCCACAGAAAGGGGGCCAAACACAAACCGGGGTGACAGTATAATTCACCCTTTTAAATGCTTTATATTTAGTATTAGAGGAGGAGCAATCGAATGACCCCAAACCAGCACTCAAAGTGCCCTACCAATCAAAACCCATTTGGCCCTTTTCACTATATCCACCTTCAATCATGGCCATAGGTGAAAGATCGGTACAGCTCTCATTAACCCCACAAAGTAACCATTGATCAAAAGGGTTAGCATCTGCCCAATCAGGATCCATGAAGTTAAAATCATGTCCAGCAAGGATTTCATTAATCTCTACACTTACATGTGGGGAAAAGGAAAAAAATATCCTTCAACCACCCAAAAGGTTTTTCAGGCCTGGCACCCAGTCCTAGGAACCATGGAGTCCTCCGAGGATCTTCCTTTACAAAAGGGTGCCATTCTGGGTTGCTGGGGCAGTGCTTTCCTGGATTTATGACTAGGCCTCCAGCCTTGGATTATCAAGGCATTGGCTATTATTTCAGAGTGGGTTCCCCAAGCAGCTGCTTTCAACCAGGCCACTGATTGATTTTATAAGGATATACACTGGCGTTGGTCTTTCAAGTCAGAGATCATTACAAAGCACAGGCTTCCTTTGAGGGAGAAGTTCTGTTTTCCATCAGAACCTGAATTTGTGCATCTAATGGTAAAAAGGCAAGTCCCAGCTCCCTATCAGTAGTAAAGAAATGTGGAAAAACTTGTGCACTGTGCATGACAGGCATGAACAGAATGTTAGACATAATACCCCAACACAATTCCCCTGATATACTAGGAACCATGATCTCCAGTAGAAGGGTCATTATCCATCGTTGTTTCCAGAATTCCCTCTTTTGTCCACAACTTCTGAAGGGGAGATCCTTCAGATGAGGCATTCTGGAACCCAAAGGGGATTGTCTTCTTCCTGTGGAAAGACACAAATAACTCCTTTGGATCTTATTAAAATAGGATGCAGGCCTCTACATTTTCCAGTTAAGACAACTTTCCATTTGATAATTTCTCTAGATCTGTTTGGTTCTGAACAGTGATGATCAGCTGCAGTGTGGCCTTGCTCATCAATATTCAAAAAATTAAGAGTAAAGAGTATCATGGAGATGTCCACTCTCAGTGTTAAGGGTAAGAACCTCATCGACTCACCCTTTCTTTTTGATAAGGTAAGTTTTAACAGTGTGGTGGGCACGTTCCACAATGTCTTGTCCCTGTATGGCAAACCAGTTAAATAAGTTACATTCCTCTGTAGACAGAATTGTTGAAAATTTTGAGAGGTGTAGGCCAGTCCATTATCTGTTCTAAGAAATTTGGGTTGTCCCCAAGCACTCCAAGCTTCAAGGCAATGTTGAATTACATGTGTGGCTTTTTCTTAGTAGAGGGATCAGTTTTACTGCCCTCTTTTCTCTCTCCCCTTCCTTCTGAATCCCTGGGAGGGCCCTTTTTCTTAGACATGTCTTTCTTTTTTCGAGCTCCCATTCTCTCATTCTGTTAGGTTTCTGACATACTGTCCTGAACCACTTCTAGTATTCCCTGTCCCTCCACATTGGCTGTTTGGCAGGTTTCATCCTCTAGACAGTTTTATATCAGCTTGCAAATGCCTTGGTGCCCAGGCGTAAGTCTCCCTCTTCATGCTTAAGGTCAAGGTCACTTCCTAGCTTACTACATAAGGCTAAAGTTAGAGACCCCGAACAAGAATACCAGGGAGAAATGCGATCCACTTCCTTAACAAAGTTCTGCAGTGTACTGGAGGCAACCTGCCTGTAGTGCAGTGATCACTGACTGTGAGGAGGCCATGATAGAGTGAGTCCCTGCTTCTGATCTACACCCCATTTATAGTACTCCTTAAGCAAAGCGAAAGTAAACACAGTGCTCTGTTCCCTTATCTATGGAAGGCTTAGAAGATACCTCAGTGCTGCCACTTATCTACGTCGGACTGACAACACCTCATTTTTCAGCACCAGCCTCGATGGACCTCAAATTTCAGCACCAGCCTCGATGGACAGAATAAGAAACAGAATGAGGGCTAGGGCAACCAAGACTAGAGCTTCTACTGCCCCTTCCTAGGGTGCATCTAGATTAAGACCGAAATCAATAGGGATAAGAGGGTAACGATGAGACATACCTCTCCATACTTACCTTTTCCCTGCAGTTCTGAATCCACCCCATCTCCAGGAGTTCTCCTCAATGCCAGCGATGTTGATCCTGGGTTTATGGCACCGGATGACCTGCGCTACCATCTCGCCAGCAAGAACACATGCAGGACACTCAGATCTTTCTGCAGTAAAGCTTTAATACATCTCCAGAGATAGATGAATAGCTTCAAGACAGGAGACCCAGAGAGCAGAAAACCCCTCCCTTATATAGGTTGCAAAGTATGGTTAGAAATACGGTTGGAGACGTGAATCACCGGAATTGTCTGCCCACCATCAGCCTGATGACGCCATTGGAGAGGCAGGGCTCAGGTAATGGAAAGATACCCTGACGCCTGAGCGTACTCACCATGAGCAATGTTGACAATGGTGTTGTCAGCGCCATCTTGTATTGGTGACCGTGAGGGCAGCTCCTCACAGTGGTAGAAGTAATTGCAGGGTTTCTCTGATCCTGATTTGAATTTGGTACCTGATATCTGTCTAGATAAGTGTCCATTTTATCCAAATTTTCAAGTTTTGTTGAGTACAGACTTGAATAGTAGGATCTGATGATATTTCAAATTTACTAAATTTCTGGTGTTATTTCTCCCTTTTCATTTCTGATTTTGCTAAATTGGATGCTGTTCTTGTGTTCTGTATTTAGTCTGTCTAATGGTTTATCTATCTTGTTGATTTTCTCAAAGAACAAGCTCCCAGTTTGTTTGATTATTTTTGTATTGTTCCTTTATTTCCACTTGGTTGATTTTAGCACTGAGTTTGATTATTTCCTGACTTCAACTCCTTTTGGGTGAATTTGCTTCCTTTTGTTCTATAGTGTTAAGGTGTGATGTCAACCTACTCCTATATCCTCTCTCCGGTTTCTTTTAGAGGCATTCAGAGAGAGCTATGAGTGTCCCTCTTAGGGCTATTTTCATTGTGTTCCATAACTTGCAGTATGTTGTAGCTACATTTTCATTAAACTCTGAAAAGTCTTTAATTTAGTTCTATATTTCTTCCTTGACTGTTTTGTCACTGACTAGATTGTTGTACACATTCCACGTGTATGTGGGTTTTCAATTATTTATATTATTGTTGAAGTTAGTCTGTGGTGATCTGATATGAAGCAGGAAATTATTTCAATAATTTTATATCTGTTGAGGCATGTTATGTGACTGAGTGTATGGTCAATTTTGGAGAAGGCATCGTGAAGTCCTGAGAAGAAGGGACATTCTTTTTTTTTTTAGGATAAAATGTTCTATAGATATCACCTAAACGTATTTGCTTCATAAATTCTGCAAGTTTCACCGTGTATCTTTTTAGTTTTAGTTTCCAGGATCTGTCCATTAATGAGGGAGGGGTGTTGAAGTCTTCCAATATTATTGTGTGTGGTACAATGTGAGTTTTGAGCTTTACTAAAGTTTCTTTTATGAATGTGGATGTCATTGCATTTGGAGTATAAATGTTTAGATTTGGGAGTCCATCTTGGTAAATATTAACTTTAATGAATATGACGTTTCCTGCCTGGCCTATTTTAATAACTTTTGGTTGAAAGTCAATTTTATTTGATATTAGAATGGCTGCTCCACCTTATTTCTTCGGATCATTTGCTTGGAAAGTTCTTTACCAGCCTTTTAGTCTGAGGTAATGTCTGACGTTGTCCTTGATGTTTGTTTTTGGTATGCTGAATATTGCTTACACATCCATTTTTTTTATTCTATGCCTTTTTACTGGTGAACAGAGTCCACTGATATTAAGAGATACTAAGAAAAGTCCTTGTTGCTTCCTGTTATTTTTGTTATTAGAGTTGGAATTTTGTTCATGTAGCTATCTTCTTTTAGGTTTCCTTCAACTTTAATTTCTTCTTTTTTCTCGAGTGTAATTTCCCTCTTTATATTGAAATTGTCCCTTTATTATCGTTTGATGTGCTGGATGCATTGGAAGATATTGTGTAAATATTGTTTTGTCACAGAATACCTTGGTTTCCCAAGCTATGTTAAAAGAGTTTTGCTTCATATAGTAGTCTTGGCTGGCATTTCTGCTCTCTTACATTCTGTATGACGTCTGCCCTAGATTTTCTCCTTTCATAGTCTCAGGGGAGAAGTTATGTGTAATCCTGATAGATCTTGCTTTATATATTACTTGACCATTTTCCCTAACTGCTTTTAATATTCTTTCTTTGTTTTGTGCATTTGGTGTTTTGACTATTATATGATGGCAGAATTTCTTTTCTTTCCGGTCCAAATAATTTGGCGTTCTGTAGTCTCCTTGTTTATTCATGAGCATATCTTTCTTTAAGTTTGGGATTTTTTTTTCTATAATATTGGTAAAAATATTCACTAGCCCTATAATTTGGAAACTTTACTTCTCATCTATACCTATACCGGATTTCATGTACGTAATTATGTCATTTCTAAAAGCTGTTTCAAAAATTCACCTGGGCAGTATTTCCTGAGAAATTCAAATAATTAATACTTTATTCCTTTTTACTAATATAGCATATTATGTTTCCATTTTCTGTTGTCCATATAGTACAGAGCCCAGCATTTGACAAAGATGAGAATATATCACCTCAGGTAGAAACAGATGAAGATACTGTGTAATATTTTCAATTTTTTCCCATTTCAATAGAGTACTTCAAAAGTGGTGTTTGTGATCCCTTGACTGGAGAAGTCGATTCAGGAAAAAGAGTAATTCAGGGTCAGATGCTCTTATATGTGTAGTTCAAGACCAGATTGTGGTCCTTTAGACCTTGTGATCACAAAAACATAGCAACTAGTACAATACAACCACCTGCATGAGATGTTCCCAGATATGCACACAAAGAAAAGGAGAACCATTATAAAAATAAGAGAAGGACCATTTGGGAAGAAGAAGGATCTCAGCAATGGTAGTACAGTTATGAAGAAGTGCTGTGAGGTGTAAATGTATGAATTGTTTAAAGTAAATATTACAAGTTTTTGTTTTTTGGAATTCTACCATGTATTTTATATGGATATGACATATGGTTCAAATCAAATATTATATATTTATTAAAAATAATTAAAATAATTTTCTGTGTAAAGTTTTTTGTGTGGTAGAAAAAATGTCCTATGGTGAGACTCCAACTTAAAGTGTATCTCGCAGGAAGGTAAATCCCCTAGACGTTTCCCAAGCTTGTTTTCCCTGATCTCTGAAAATACAGCTAGGAAGAAGTTTTTTGTTCTCTATTGCCAGCAAAAGGGCTTTTTGTTTCTATACTTTTCAACCAGAGATGCCTGCCTTCCTGTGCCAAGGACAAGGAGATAAAAATTTAGGAAGGACTCACGCCCCACTCCTGCCTTGTAAATTTCACCAAGAACACCAGGAAGAGAAGAACTCCCCTGCCCACATTTCCCAACTCCTCCCAACTCTCCTCCCAACGCCTCCCAATTCCTCAGCTACCTGTTAAAAGCCCCTTACTGTCACAGCTCGGTGTCAAACTCCCCTGCCCTGCTAGGCAGAGTGACTTTGTCCTCAGCCAGCTAATAGTAAAACCTCTTGCAGTTTGCGTCAGTTGTGGTTTTCTCTTGGGTCATTGGGGTGCTGGCCAGCTCATTCCAGGACTTGAGAGGAGGACCAGCTTCTGAGGTCTTACATTTGGGGGCTTCTCCACCATGATTTGTGGCCTACCCCAATTCTCAGAGACCCTGCTTGGAGGTAGGATTCTGTCTTTGTCTGTATATTTGTCTCTATCTTTTTCTATAACTTTCCTCTATCTTTGTCTCTATCTTTTTGTGCCAGCTCTGTTTGAATTCACTATTCTCCGTTTGCAGGTGTAAATGCTCGTGAGAGCAACGAACTCCCTTTTTCAGATGGAAAAGGGTTACTGACAGACATGTCAGGAGAAACCAGCTGCCACCCTTTGGGACATCCCAGGAGTTCTGAGTGAGTTCCAGGGATACCTGGAGATCTCCTATCAGTGTGCCAAGTGAGAGTGTGCTCACTCGGCTGTCTGTTTCTGTTACTGGGTGCCAAGTGAGTGTGTGCTCTCTCGGCCATCTTATTGGGGCCTGGTCTTGGTTATTGTAATCTTTTTTGTGTATATATATATTTTTTCCCTGTATGTGACTCTTATGATGGGACCGACTATTATCATGCCCCTTGGACTGACCCTTGATCACTCGACTGAAATTAAGACTAACACTCACATTCTCTATGTGGATGTCTGAAATCGATTTTAGAGAACTTTCTGTTCTACAGAGTGGCCAGCTTTGATGTTAGTTGGCCACTAGAGGGCAAACTTGGTTTGGTTCTGTTTTCAGCTCTTAAAGTTGTTTTACAGAGGGGACCAGGGTCTCAGCCAGATTACGTGCCCTACATTCTCATCTAGAAAAATTTAGCACAGGATCGCCCCTCTCCCATCCTGTTTAAAGCCTTGGGTTAAAAAGAATAATCCAGGCTCCCCAGTCCTGGCCCTCTGCCACCCAGAGGTGAAAAAAAAAGTTAAAACTAGCACAGGTTGAACTGCAGCCCTCGGTTTCTCCCAAGATCTATCCAGAGTTAGAAGAACCTCCAAAATGGCATAGCACCCCACCCCCATATTCCCAACTGGTCCCCTCCAAGAACTCTCAACAGGGTGCCACTAGATATTTGGGGAGGGACTAGTTGCTAAATCCCAAGGCCAGCGAGCTCGAAGACCAGAGTGACCAGATTCAACCATTGCACTGCCTTTATGTACTTATGACCCTCCTCCAGCAGGCCCCAGACAACTGCTCACCCTTCAGTAATGGCCCTTTTCCTCCTCTGAACTCTATAACTGGAAGGCAAATCACACCTCCCTTCTTTGAAAACCCCTCTAGCCTGCTAATCTAATGGAATCTCTCATATTCTCTCTTCAGCCTACTTGGGATGACTGTCAGCAGCTACAGATTCTTTCACCACAGAGGAGAAGGAGAGGATTCTGAGAGGAAAGAAAGAGCATGCTGGGGGCCAATTGACTACCAATAAAACTTCTGAATGAAATGGATGCAGCCTTCCCTCTGACATGTCCTGAAAGGACTGACCATATGGAGCAATTGACAATTTTCTGCTGGGCTCTGATAATAGGACTGAAAGGAGCTGGCAGGTTCCCCACCAATTTGGCCAAGGTAAGAGAGATCCTACAAGAGAAAAAGGAGCCCCCAGCAGTGTTTTTAGAATACCTCTGAAAGGTATAGAGGTGTTACACTACCTTTGACCCTACTTCGGCATGCCAGCAGGTGACAGGTGTCATGGCTTCCATTTGGCAGTATTCTTCTGACATTAGGAAAAGGTTACAGCGTCTAGAGAGTCCGAAAACATTATCTTTACAACATCTGTTTAAGGAGTCAGAGAAAGAGTACCATAAGAGAGAGAGTGACAAGCCAGCACCAGGGTATAATGTGCTCTGAGTCTGCAGACACGCTTAAGGTCCCCAAAAGACCCTCAATAGGATCATAAGACCTCTGGTGAATGGAACACAACCTCTGCTCCAATCCAATCTCACAGGATCTGAGACTGCATTAATTAGGGAAGCAGAAAAACTGGCCTGACAATGGTCACAAGTCCCTCTGGTCTGTGCCAGCACCTGGGCAACTTGTTGGACGGAGTCTGAGGACAGCCCCAAGGTCCTCACAGAAACATCCACGAGATCTTAAGACCTTTGTGAATGGAAAACCACTTCTGCTCCAATCCTATCATGCAGGACCTGAGACTGCATTCATTAGGGAAGCAGATAAACCGGCCTGACCAGGGTCACAAGTCCCTTCCAATCCATTACAGCACCGGGCACCTTGGGGGCAGAGTTTGTGGACACCCCAAAGGTCCCCACAGGACTCTCCATTGGATCTTAGTACCTCTAGTGAGTGGATTACAACATCTGCCAGGAGGAAGGTTCAAACACCAGATATCTGGGACCCTTCTCTGCAAGAGGAGATCTTGCCTGCAGAGAGTACTCTGAACACTGAAACTCAGGAGGAAACTAGTCTCCGAAGTCTGCTGATAGAGGCTAACATAATCACCTGACCATCGTTATGGCAACTATTAGAAAACAAAGCATTTAATTGGAGGCTTTGTTACATTTTCAGAAGATTGGTCAATCATCACGGGAGGTACCCCATCACTGGAGCAATAGAGAACTATTGATCCTTAGGCAAAAAGAGAGATTCCGCCATTGTATTGGCTTCTTGAAACCTCAAACTCATCCTTGTTGATACACCTATCCTCCAATGAAGCCACACCTTCTCGTATTCCTTCTAATCTTTAAACTCACTGCCACTTCCTGGTAATGAAATATTCATATATATGTGTCTATAGGGGATTTATTATTCAAACCACCACTTTTCCCATGGCTCGTTCAGCTATTTTTTTTAAATATAACCTAAAGGGCTCCCATTTATTAAGGACTACTTATGAGCTTAGCCACAGTGATGGGCCCTCCCACATCAATCATTAGCCTAGAAAATAACCCATAGACTTACCTAATGACTAAGTGATTGGAGACAGATGTTCAATTGTTCTCTCTTCTCAGGTAACTGTAGATTGTCAAGATTGGGAAAAAATAATGTTCCATCACAGTAATGTATAACTTACTCCATAACCTACACAAACATTACTCAACACCATCTATTGCATTCTGCCCCTGCATAGACACACTTCCATGTATGGCATAAGTGAAGGGTGACTACCTCCATCAGCAAGGATACTCAAAAATATGTGACATGAACTGAATATTTCCTATAGCCTCACAACCCCCACATTCTACTGTGTGTTACACTTATTGGGGGACTTGCTAATCTGTCCAATATCCTGCCACCAAAGCTATGACAAAAAAAAAATCCTCATCATAAAATCATTTAATGATTTTAACACATTTTCACCTCCGTTCCATTTTCCCATCATTTTCTGCTACTTCATATGATCTTGCAATCTATTAAAATATAGTAGTGAATACAGCGAAAGGACCAGTGTGTGAAGCAGCAAATTTCTTTATTTCTCAGACAACAGATACACTGCCAGAATCTTCCAGGTACAACTGCTTGGTAACTTTGTGTCTGATGTTAGCATGATTCTTCCAGAAAAAAGCTTAAAGAATTAAACCATGGTTACTCTGGACCAGACAAGTCAGTATCACTAGTGAAAAACATTCATGTAAATCATTTTCATCACTGTTACAATGTGCCTTAGCAGCAAGGAAAACAGGTCCATGGTCACAAGAGTATGAAAGAGGCATCAAGGAGCACAGTTGTCCAACTTATTAGCAGCCAGTAAGCATCAACACAGGAAGCGACCAAAGACAATAAATACCTTCCAAGACATGTTCCCAATGACCATGTTCCTTTACAAGTGCCTCACCCCTTCCATGCACACCCATCAATCAATTAACTCATTGATTAAAGCCCTCAGGGTCCAATCACTTTTCAGATTGTATATATTTTTCTACCTTTGAACATTGTACTTCGGAACAAAATCTTCATCAAAGACTGACATTGCAAAACCATTTCACCACAGAATTCTTTATGTTACAAAATGTGATAGGATCTATCTGTCTCTTTAAGGGTATCTCTGTCTAGCAGTTACAAAAGCAGAACGTCCAGGCCAACAGAATCATCACCACCATGAGCTTTTTTTTTTTTTTAATATGAGTTCAAGAAGAAGGAAAATGCAATGCAAGTTAAGGGTCTTGATCTCCTATCCATCCAGCTTAAAGCCATAGGGTGGACCCAGAAGTTTAGGTCAAAAGTGTAAATTTCACCTATACTACAAACAACTGTGATGATTTCTAGCCATCTCCAGTTTCAGTGTGGTATTTAGTCCCACCATCTACATCAAGGCATATTGCCTAATGTGAAATAATGCCAGCCGTTTATTGCAAAAACCACTATGTGTTGACTTGGATGTAAAATGAGACATCTATAATATAGATACACTTGTACACATACACATACTCACAGAAAGAGGAAAGAAGTAGATGAGCTGAGTCTTAGGATCCCTCAATGAAGAGATAGTGGAAATCTTATAAGGCAGAGATGTCATTGAGAAACTGTATGTCTCTATCTGCACAAAATCAGTCCAGTCTGCCTTCCATCAATGAGTGGTAGGTTCTCACTATCCATCATCCCCATTTGAGAAGGTATGGACAGTTAATGAAAGATGGAGAGTCAGTTTTCATCAAAGGTATGCCCTTTGAAGGTTATAGGTTGGCCAGGCACTACTGGTAGCCCCATATCCAAGATTTTATGGGCAACAAAATTGATTTGAATGGGTTTTATCAAAAGGGAGAAAAGGAGACATGAATTTGGAAGGAGGATTTAGGTGGAAATGGATCTGGTTTTGGTTCGGGAGGAGTTATTAAGAGAACTGGAAAGTAAATTCCATCAAAATATATTGTATGAATTTCTCAAGTTATTAATGAATGTAGTTCTTAATATACAATATCTGTACTGAACCTATACAGACGACTTATATTTCCATCTCCTAAATAACAAACCTTTGTATAGCAGTTTCATTACATTAAGGGCAAAAGTAATCTAGAAATTATTTAAAATAAAGAAGGATCAGAGGTGATGGCCCAGGGGCAAATTCGTGTGTGTGTTCATTTACTTACAACACCAGTGCTTAGGATTTTTTGGAGGGGCAGAGACAAGAAGATGAATATGACTTCCCAAAAGCCAGCCTCACTATTAGCTCAGCAGGAAACCCTATCAAAAGCAGATAAATTAGGGAGTGAAGGAGCAAATCATACTATGCCCTTCCCTAGCCTCTGAACTTACCTGTACAGATCTGTGTGCAGAAACACATGAATATAATTAAAATATACAAGAGCTTATCTTGCATAGCTTATATGCAGTGTTTTGTTATCTTAGCCTAGAGTCCTGAGGACTTTATATCATTAGAGTTCCTGAAGCAAACTCCCCAGATATAGCGGATGGGTATATCTTGTTACTATGCAAAGAGACCTCAGTTAAATGTGTGTGTCAGTGACTCCAAAACACCTTTCCTTCTCTACCTTCCTTTATATGGCACAGAACGACCTGTAAATAATTAAAATATGAAAACAAAGCATTTTCACGAATTTAGGCTTGTGTTAAAATAATATTTATAACATTTTATTGAATGGAACAGAAATCTTCAGCTCCCAGGAGAAATACAGTGAATCCTGTATGCTTCTGTTTTGTCCCATTATGAAAAAAATTAATTGCAAATCGACAGTTCATACACTTTTAACTAAATCAGGATGAAGGGATATGTTTCCATACAAATAAGTAATGCCAATGTGA
Organism: Mus musculus; assembly: GCF_000001635.26. NCBI lineage: Eukaryota > Metazoa > Chordata > Mammalia > Rodentia > Muridae > Mus > Mus musculus. The sequence continues at coordinate 8,984,237 of NC_000087.7, read as the reverse complement.
TTAATCAAGTAGAAATGTGGCAGGGTTAGGATGCCTTTGGCTGATGTGACAATGATGACTGATTAGTCTCTTGTTATGCAAATAACCCTAACCTCTAAGAAAAGAAAAGTAATGATATAGAATATTCCAAGAAGTGGCATGGACAATTATTACTTGATTTCAATTTCTTTTACATACTTTATTAGTTTGAATAATTGTGGCTCACAGAAGATCAAATATTCAAAGGAGTTAGTTTTCCAGGTGGTGGGACGTTTAGAAAGAATTAGGATTTGTGTTTTCTTTAAAAGTGATTTGGCACTGGGCTTGAAATATCAAACAACCATTGAAATATCAAAAATTCTCTCTCATTCTTTCTTTCTCTCTCTCTCTCTCTCTCTCTCTCTCTCTCTCTCTCTTTCTCTCTCTCTCTCTCTCTCTGTCACTCTCTCTCATTCTTTAGCTCATTATCATCCATTCTTTCTCCTCTCTCTCTCTCTCTCTCTCTCTCTTTCTCTCTCTATTTTTCTCTCTCTGTCACTCTCTTTCAGTCTCACTCATGTTTTAAGCCATTCATCAAGTGGTTGACATCTAGTATTAATCCATTACGTGTTAATTATACACAGTAAGGCAATCAACATTTATGATATGGATGTGAAATGGTCCTTCTTGCTTTTTTTTTTTTTTTTTTTTTTTTTTTTTTTTTTTTTTTTTTTTAGTTAACTCAACCTGGGAATATAGAACCTCAGATAAAGAACTGCCTCCATCACATTGGCCAGTGCCACACCTGTAAGGAAGGATCTTTCTTGGATGGCTGTTGTTGAAGGGTCTAGCCCACTATGGGTAGTGTCATCATCTATGAAAATGATATACAAAGTGTGGTGGTGACCGTGGAAGGGCCAGAAATTGATGTTTCTGGAAGAACTGAAGATCTATATGGCATGAAAAATTAAAGTGCCCGCTAATTTGTAAGTAAATTCCATACTTACCAGCGTTCAATATTTTGTCTACCCATATTCCAAAGTAAAATTATCAAATATATTTCACCCTGTTTTACTGCATTTAATCTATGAAATTACTTGTAACCAGAAATACTGAAAAATTTTAAAGGTCTTTAAAACATGACTGGTTGATATTGGGTTTGTTTAACTTCATCACAACTTTGAAGGCAGGACCAAGAGCTAGATTGTCTTCTCATTTTACAAAGAATCCATGATTCAAGGTTGCAACTGGCTTCAATACAAGGTACTTAACACTGTAAAATTTCTGCTTTGTTTGAATAAAATAGTAATTGCTCTAACTTTGGGTTTTCATAAACAGAATTTTGATGTGCTATCCAGTGTGCTGCCTCAAAGAGTCTGGCACCATTTCTGACACTAAGAACAGTTGAAAGATAACAAGGGAAAGTATGGAACAGGGAAAATAACCACCAAGGATGTTGGTGAATCAGAAACTGAAGGCTTTCACAGGAGGAAAATAATAACAAAAGCAAAACAAAGCAATCAACAAACAAATAAACAGAAACCCAACCACCAAAAAAATAAAAACAATACAAGAGTGATTTACTTGGGCAGAATGTGACTCAGGTCATCAGGACATTTCTGTAGGGATTTCATTTTGGATTTCAAGGAGGCCATATGAAAAGGTAAAGCCTAGATGGTTAATGTTTCTGAGTGTAATTAGGGAAGCAACCAGCATGAGTGGGGTTCTATGATGCAAGCTGAACTAGGTGATGTCACAGAGCACTGGTCATAGATTGCACATCTATTCCACTTAGAGACACTAGAATCCCTAGAAGGTGTGTCCACTATTTTCCCAGTGGTGTGTGAAAGGCAGGCCAGCTCCTGAACCCCAACTTGTTCCTCAAGCTTTTGTGGCCTGGTCTGTATCAAAAGACAGAATCTTGACGACTAAGACATTTTCTTTGGGTAAGTACATTTATGAAGTAACTGGGACCATCATAGCTATAGAAAGCTGAAAGTTTTCCCTCCCACACTGAGTAACTGTACATTCTAAATTCTCCCATGTTTGGGGCCAGGGGCATGGCTGATCCAGTTTAGTTCATCTCCTGAATTTATTATCCTTGCTAACGATATCTCCTTCAAAATTCCATTAAAATGCCAAAGCTCTTCTTTGTCCGTATATATTTTAGAAAATGTTACTTCTAAATGGCTGATATTGGGCCTGGAGAGATGGCTCAGCAGTTAGGAGCACTGACTGCTCTTCCAGAGGTCATGAGTTCAAATCCCAGCAACCACATGGTGGCTCACAACCATACTAATGAGATCTGACACCCTCTTCTGGAATGTCTGAGGACAGCTACAGTGTATTTAGATACAATAATAAAAGAAATCTTAAAAAAAAATGGCTGATATTGCCTGGACTTGTTGAGGCCGGAGTTGCAGTGGCAAATAATCACCAAATAATCCTGAGGCTGGGTCAGGTAACACAATACAGAAGGCCAGTGTTGTGCTGTGTCCCTGGGATATTTGTGAATATTGCCACCTATTTGACAGCTTGCAGGTACAAGAGAGGGTAGGTGACAACTCTGGCTCATTTTCTTTATTCTGTTCTCTCCTTGATCATTTTGGGTAAAAGGCACACCAACTTCCACATTGACATAGACATGCAAGGAGATGTTCCTCAGAAGAGGCAAATTAGCTCAGGGCTGAAGACATATTCATCTGAGTATGTTATTTTGAGCTCTGGAGAATTACTTGTTAATTTCCCTTTGATAATTTCCTTGTTTCCCTTATTTATTTGTTTGTTGTTGTTGTTGTTGTTTTTATTGTTGTTTTGTTTGTTTGCTTTTTTCTTTGGATGGGTGTTTAATTTTACTTTGAGTGTGTTTGTGTGTAGCTTTGACTGTTAGGAAAATCACTTTTTAGAATAGACTAGCCTTTATCTCACTAAGGTTTGCCTCCCTCTGCCTCTTGAGTACTAGGATTAAAGACTTGGGTTACTACCATCTCCTATTAACTTCTGATTTGATTGTTTGTTTTGTTTTGTTTTGTTTGTTTTTCTTTTTTGTTTTTTGTTTGTTTGTTTTGTTTTGTTTTTGTTGGTTTTTTGTTTTAGTTGTTAATGTTGTAGCTGATTTGGAGACATTTTTCCTTTGTCTACCACTGGCTGCCCTGGAACTTTATGTAGACCAGGCTGGTCTCTAAGTCAAAAATCTGCCTGACCCTGCCTTCTAAAAGCTGGGATTAAATGCGTGTGTCACCATAGCTGGATTATGATCTTCTTATTTTGATCAAATTAAGTTTAGAAGCCCAAACATGTTTAGCATAGCCTTCTTGACCTGCTCAAAATTTCTATTAGAGAAGAGCCTTGGTCCAGCATTCTCTCCAACCCTACACCCATTGCCTTTCAGTAACTCATATATATGACAGTAGCAACAGCATTGTGTCTGGTTTAAACAGGCAATATCTTCAATCCAAGGCAATGGACAAGTATAATTGAACACAGAATGATAGCCACAAGACATCTGCCTGGGTTTGTTGTGGTATACCACAGCAAGGCTACAACCATGTAGAAGAAAATACCTTTGAAGAGGCATAGCATGTCATCCCTCATGAAGAAGAGGAGGAGGAAGTCTTCTTCCAACACCCTGAGGAATATTGTCGGCTGCAGAATTTCTCATTGTTGGAAGGAAGGTAATGAGCCTGTCACCCAATAGAAGGCCATAGTTCTAGGTCAACTGCCAACAAACCCTTCTCTTTACTTGGTGAAGTATGATGGAATTGACAGCATCTATGGACAGGAGCTCTACAGTGATGACAGGATTTTAAACCTTAAGGTTTTGCCTCCCATAGTAGTATTTCCTCAGGTGAGGGATTCCCACCTCGCCAGAGCCCTGGTTGGCAGAGCGGTACAACACAAATTTGAGGGGAAAGATGGCTCTGAGGTTAACTGGAGGGGGGTGGTGCTAGCCCAGGTGCCAATCATGAAGGATTTGTTTTACATTACCTACAAGAAGGATCCAGCTTTCTATGCTTATCAGCTCCTGGATGACTACAAGGAAGGTAACCTCCACATGATTCCAGACACTCCTCCGGCTGAGGAGAGATCAGGAGATGACAGTGATGTGTTGATAGGTAACTGAGTGCAGTACACCAGAAAAGATGGTTCCAAAAAGTTCGGAAAGGTTGTTTACCAATTTCTAGCCAATCCTTTCGTGTACTTTATCAAGTTTCATGGTGACATCCACATCTATGTCTATACTATGGTGCCAAAGATTCTTGAAGTTGAAAAATCATAAAGTACAGAAACGTAAACATATAGGACTGGAAGAAAAAAAAAGTTTTTTTTTCCTGTGTTAGCTACATAAGGGTCTTTGACAATCCCAGTATCTTTGCCAATAAAATGTGTTTTATTCTAAAAATGTAAATGTGTGACATGACATGCTGTGAGTGAACAATTTGCTGGAAGAGATGGCCCACAGTGGAAGGAACATCAACTGAAGATGAAAGTTTCATTTCAGGCGGTGAAGAGTACATACACCTAAAATCATACATGCTAAAATGAACAGCTTCTCTGGTCTGCATGCAGAATAAGGAATTGGAGATGGAACTTGGAGGAGCAGGGATGGCAGAAAAAGATGGATGTTTAGGAAGTAGGGGAGAAGGACAGGACATAGGTAGAACCTCTGATGTGAAGACTGAAGGAGAAACAAAAATTTGGGGAAAGTGGGACATTTAAAGGAATGTGGCCTTGTTGCACAAGGTGAAACCCAGAAAACTGATTGAAATAGACTCAGAAATCAGAGAAAATCAGGTTTTCTTTGAATAATGACACTTAAAGAAACCTGTCTCACATTTTAAGATTTATTATCTTTACTTATGTGGGTGGGGATATGGCATGTGCTTTTGAATACAGGTGAACACAGAGACATGCGTTGTCAGGTCCTCTGGAGCTGCCATTAAAGGTGATTATTTGCCATTGGATATGAAATCAAGAAACCAAATCCATTTTTCTTGTGGTGCAAAAGTGCTTGTTACCATTGATTCATCTCTCTAATCCCACAAAGATATCTTTTTTAAGAATTCCAAAATTCACATGCATAAAACAGACCAGATTGAAGATAAGAAAGTTCTAATTGATGGTGACCATTAAAAGTAATAAGGGACACACAAAGAGTAGAGGACACTGAGAGACAAAGGAATTCTAAGTTGGAGTTCTCAAAACGTTAAGCTGGAGACACAGGAAGAAGACAAATTTTAAGGAAATAGTCAAACTTGGGCCATATCCACATTGGCTTCTTTGATTTCTTAACAAATAGCCAGCCTGTCATTACAGATGGGTGTGTGTGTGTGTGTGTGTGTGTGTGTGTGTGTGTGTGTGTGTGTGTGTGTGTGTGTTTGTGAGTGTGTGTGTGTGTCCATTTTTACACAGGCAATCTAGACTAGTGAATGTTTATATTTATCAGATTCCTTAAATCATCACAGAAAACTTGATTTTGTGTAATCAGTTCCAAAAGTAAAGTAAAACAGAAAATGAATATGCTGTGAGATAATTTTGGGTTGGAATGGATCCTGAGTTCCTTCCGTGAGCACTCTTTCCCTGTGATGAATCCTGTGATCTTTTGCAGGTCTCCAATGAGATCCCCAGATAACCATAAAAAGCCCCACAGTGGCCTGTTCCACCTAGCTCTCCTCTAAACAAAACGACCCCCTACATACCTATGTATAACTTCAGCCTGTCTATAGCCTGGAAATTCTAGTCTTTTACTTATATGTGACCTCATTCTTAGAAAACACTGAAGGTGTAACCAATGCATATATGCTTACCTCTTTTCTATGCCAGTTGACATGGGTTTCAAATGTTATGAGTTTGCCCACTTTGTGGGTCACTTCCTGAGGAGCCCGTGTACTTCATGGAGGTCAGCCTGGGTTCCATCTATACTCTGAGAGGTTTTTTTTTTTTTCCTTTTTTGAGGCAGGAATGCCATGGACTCAGTCATTACAATTTTCCTATCTAGAATAAGATTTTATGCTTCAGCATTTGATAATAATCTCTATTGTTGATTAATTTTAATATCTGGGAGAGTTTCTGCAGTAACTGATTCTCTTAGGGATTAGTTGCTGTGAAAAAACACCATGTCCAAGGCCACTCATAAGAGACAACATTTCATAAGGGCTTTTCTACATTTCATTACACGTTCAGAGATTTACTCCATGATCATAAAGGCAGAAAATATGGCACTGTCTAGGCAGACATGGTGGTGGAGAGGAAGTTTAGAATTATGCATCTTCATCCAAATGCTTCCAGGAAAAACTATGTATTCTGTATGCAGGTAGGGTCTCTTCCACACTGGTAGAGCTTTAAAGCCCCAAAATGATATGCTTCCTCCAGCAAGGCCAGACCTATTCCTACAAGGCCACACCTCCTCATAGACATAATACATTTAGAATGCCACACTGGTTTCATAGCAATTGACAAGATCTAGCTTCTTCAAATAGGAGGAGCCTCAGTTGAGAAGATGCCTCCACAAGATCCAGCTGTTAGGAAATTTCATAATTGGTGGGAGAGCACACACTCCATTGTGGGTGTTGATATCCTTGTATTAGTAGTCCTGGGTTCTTTAAGAAAGCAAGACAAGAGGAGCAAGACAATAAGCATCACCACACCATAGCCTCTGAATAAGCTCCTGGCTCCAGGATCCTTTGTTGTTTCAGTTTCTGTCCCAACTTCTTTGATAATTAACAACAATGTGGAAGTATAAGCTGAATAAAACCTTTGCTATGGAATTTGCTCTTTGGACATGGTGGATCCTTACAACAATAAACATAGTAAGACATTCATCAGAAAAATGTCTAACAGTGCCAATGCCACTTATCTTAAAAACACAAATAATAATGTGTAGACATTTTATTTTTATTTAAAGGTAAGATATACTCGTGTACCTACCTGAGATGTAAATGTTCTAGTTTGCTTCTTTCTCACTATGTAGAATACTACAATCAAAAATAACTTGGAAATAGAAGGGTTATAGTCTATCACCGAGGAAGACAAAACAGGAAGTTGTATCAGTAACAGCAAAAAACTGCTTATTGGCTTGCCACTGTCTTAGTCACTCTTTTATTGATGTGAAGAGATACCATGGATAAGGCAACTATTAGAAAACAAAACATTTAACTAGAGGCTTGCTTACATATTCAGAAGTTTGGTCATTCACCAAGGGAGGGATTCCATCACTGGAGCAATAGAGAACTATTGATCCTTAAACAAAGAGAGAGATTCTGCCATTGCTTTGGCTTCTTGAAAACTCAAACCCATCCTTGTTGACACACCCACTTCCTCCAATAAAGACACACCTTCTCTTATTCCTTCTAATCTTTAAACTCACTGCCACTTCCCAGTGACTAAGTATTCATATATATGTGTCTATAGAGAACTTTCTTATTCAAACTACCAATTTTCTATGGCTTGATCAGCTTTTATTATTTTAGTACAGTCTAAAAGGCTCCCAATTAAAATGACTACTGTTGAGCTTAGCCACAGTGGTGGGCCCTCCCACATCAATCATTACCCAAGAAAATATCCTATAGACTTACCTAATAACCAAGTGAATAGAGACAGATCTTCAATTGCTCTCTCTTCTCAGGTATCCGTTGATTGTCAAGATTGGGAAAAAATAAAGTCCCATCACAGGAATATTTTACTGACTCCACAACCTACCCAAACATTACTGAACAGCATTTTCTCCTCTCTGCCCCTTCATAGACCCACTTCCATGCATGGCATAAGTGAAGGATAACTTCTTTCATCAGCATTGATACTCAATAATAGGTGAAATGATGTGAATATGTCCTATATCCACACAACCCCCCACATTCTACTGTGTGTTACACTTACTGGGGTACAACCCAATCTGTCCAATTTCCTGCCAACTCAGCTATGAGAAAAAAAAAATCTCATGAATAGATCCAATGAATTTTACCTGATTTCTTTCTCCTGGGGCAACTCAGTGTTATCCCTTCATGCATATATTGGTGTCTTATTCATCTGTAATAAAACCACTACTATTAATAGATACATCACAGGAGATATGACATATACCAACTCCCATGAGCAGCTGCACAGTCGGCCAAGTCTTTTCAGTGCTTTTTTGAAGTTTCCTTTGTATACTAAAAAATCAATTGATTTCTTTAAGTGCATAATTTAATGATTCTAACACATTTTCACCTCCATTCCATTTTCCCCTCATTTTCTGCTTCTTCATATGATATTGCAATTTATTAAAATACAGTACTGAAGGCAGAGGGAGGATCAGTGTGGGAAGCTGCAAAGATCTTTATTTCTAAAACAACAGATACATTCTCTGAATATTCCAGATACAACTTTTTGGTAACTTTGGGTCTACTGTTAGCATGAAATTTCTAGAAAAAAAAACTTAAAGAATTAAGCCATGGTTCCTCTGGACCAGAGAGTTCAGTATCACTAATGAGTCATATTCATGTCAATCATTTTCATCACTGTTACATGATGCCTAGCAACAAGGAAAACAGGTCCATGGTCACAAGAGTATGAAAGGGGCATGAATGAGCACAATTGTCCAACTTATTGGCAGACAGTAAACATCAACACAGGAAGCGACCAAATACAATAAACACCTTCCAAGAAATGTTCCCAATGACCATGTTCCTTTACAAGTTTCTCACCCCTTCCATTCACACCCATCAATCAACGCATAGATTAAAGCCCTCAGGGTCCAATCACTTTTCAGATTGAGTATATAGTTCTACCTATGAACATTGTACTTCGGACCAAAACCTTCATCAAAGACCCACGACAGACATTTCAAACCCATTTCACCACAGCATTCTTTATGCTACACAAAGTGATAGGATCTATCTGTCTCTTTGAGGGTATCTCTATCAAGCAGTTCCAAAAGGAAAATGTCCAGGTAAACAGCATCAGCACCTCCAGGAGCTTTTATAAATGTGAGTTCAAGAAGAGCGAAATTGCAATGCAATTTAAGGGTCTTTGTCCCCCATCTCTGCATCTTAAAACCATAGGGTGAACACAGAAATGTAGGTCAAAAGTGTAAATTGCACCTATACTACAACTAATTGGGATGATTTCTAGCCATCTCTAGGTTCTGTCTGTTACGGAGTCCACCAAGTCTGCCTCAAGGCATATTGCCTAGTGTGAAATAGTGCCAGCAGTTGATTGCAAACAACACTATGTGTTGACTTGCATGTAAAATGAGACATGTATAATATAGACATATTCGTACATACACACATACTCACAGAAAGAGGCAAGCAGTAGAGGAGCTTTGTCTTAGGAACTCTCACGGAAGAGATGATTTTTAAAGAAATCTTGTAAGGCAGAGAGGTCACTGAGACACTGTATGTCTCTATCTGCACAAAATCAGGCCAGTCTGCCTTGCATCCCTAAGTGGTATGGTATCACTATCCATCATCCCCATCTGAGAATATATGGACTATTGATGAAGGATGGAGAATCAGTTTTCATCAAAGGTAAGGCTTTTGTATGTGATAGGTTTGCCATGCTCTACTGGTAGCCGCATTTCCAAGAGTTTATGGGCAACACAATTGATTTGAATTGGGTTGTATCAAAGGGGAGAAAAGTAGACTTGAACTTGGGAGGAAGATTAAGGTGGGAATGGGTCTGGTTTTAGTCTGGGAGGAGTTATCAAGAGAATTGGAAAGTGAATTCCATTAAAAAAAATTGTATGAAGTTCTCAAGGAATTAATTAATGTAGTTCTTAATATACAATGTCTTTACTGAACATATACAGACCACTTATATTTCAATCTCCTAAAGAACAACTCATTTTATAGTACTTACATTACATTAAGTGCAAAAGTAATCCAGAGATTATTTAAACTAAAGAAGGATCAGGGGATATGGCCCAGAGACAATGCCATGTGTGTGTTCAAACATTCACCTACAACACCAGTGCTTATGATTTTGGGAGGGGCAGAGACAGGAAGATGACTGTGGCTTCCTGAAAGCCAGCTCAGCAAGAAACCCAGTCACAAGGGGATAAGTTATGGAGGAAAAGAGTAGATCACACTATACCCTTCCCTAGCCTCTGAACTTACCTGTACAGTTCTCTATGCAGACTCACATAAATATGATTAAAATATGCAAGAGGTTATTTTGCATAGCTTATATTCAAAATCAATGTTGTTTTAGACTAGAAACCTGAGGACTTTATATCATTATAGTTCTTGGAGCAAACTCCCAAGATATAGATGATGGGTATATCTTCTTACTGTGCAAAGGAAACCTCAGTTAAGTGTGTGTGTCAGTGACTCCAAACAGCTTTCCTCCTCTATGTTCCTTTATATAGCATAGAATGATCTGTAAATAATGAAAATATGAAAACAAAGCTTTTTTGAGATTTTAGGCTTGTGTTAAAATCATATTTATAACATTGTATTAAATGGAAGTGAAATCTTCAGCTCTCAGGAACAATACAGTCAATGCTGTAGGCTTCTGTTTTGTCCCATTGTGAACAAAATTAATTGCACATCAACAGGTCCCACACTTTTAACTAAATCAGGGAGAAGGGCTATGTTTCCGTACAAATAAGTAATGTCAATGTGATTATTCAAGTAGAAATCTGGCAGGGTTAGGATGCATTTGGCTTATGTGATAGTGATGACTGATTAGTCTCTTGTTATTCAAATAACCCTTACCTCTGAGAAAAGACAAGTAATGATATAAGAAATACTACAAAGTGACATGGACACTTATTACTAGATTTCATTTTCCTTTACATACTTTAGTTGCTTGAAAAATTGTGGCCCACAGAAGCTCAAATATTCAAAGGTGTTTGTTTTCCAGGTGGTGAGATGTTAAGAAAGAATTAGGATTTGTATTTTTATTAAAGGAGATTTGTCACTATTCTTTGAAATATCAAAAATCCATCAGGCTTTCTCTCTCTCATTCTTACTCTCTCCTCATTCTCTCTCTGTCTCTGTCTCTGTCTCTTTGTCTCTGTCTCTGTCTCTATCTCTGTCGCTCTCTCTCTCTCTCTTTCATTCTCTGTCTTTCTCTGTCTCTGTTTGTTGTCTGTAGTATTGCTTGTGAGCTCTCAGCTACTGCTCTACACATGTGTGCCTGCGTGTTGCCATGGTGTTTACCATGATGTCCTGGAGTCGCCTTCTGAAACTGTAAGACCACAATTAAATATTTCATCTTATAATTTGGTGTGGTCATGATGTCTCACATCCTTAGAACAGTAACCAAGACATCCATATTCCAGTTAATTTTTTCAATCGTTCTGTATTTATTTCATTAAAGTTACCTTTTGTCCATTGAAAAGTTTTAAGAATACTTTTAAAGATCCTGAACAAATAGTGCCAGTAGGAGTGGCAGTGTTAGGAGGTGTGGCCTTGTTGAAGTATGTGTGACCCTGTTGGAGTAGATGTGGCCTTGTTGGAGGAAATGTAATACTGTGCTTGTAGACTTTGAGGTCCGCTATGCTTAAGCTGTCCCCAGTGTGACACACAGTCTCCATCTTCTACCTGTGTATCAAGATGTAAAACTCTCAGCTCCTTCTTTAGCATTGTGTCTGTCTGAATGCTTCCATATTTCCAGTCATGATAATAATGGAGTAAACCTCTGAAAACAAGTTACAAAGTGTTCAAGAGTTACTGTGATCCTGGAGACTCTTCATGGCAATAAAACCCAAACTAACACAAACACAAACATTCAAAAACACATTTGATATTTTGACTATTCTTGGCCTAGGGAGTGGCACTACTGGGAGCTAATAACCTTGTTGAAGTAAGTTTGGCCTTGTTGAAAGAAATTTATCTTTGTGAACATGGACTTTAATGCCCTCTGCCTAGCTGCCTGAAAGCTAATCATTTCCTAGCACCCTTCAGATGAAGATGTAGAACTGTCAGCTCCAAATGCGCATGCCTGCCAGGATCCTGCCATATTCCTACCTTGATGATAATGGACTGAATTTCTGAACCTGTAAGCCAGGGTAAATTGAAAAGTGTCTCTGCTGATAGTTGGTTGCTATTCCACAAAGACCAAAAGTTATGACGTACCATCCAGAGTCTGAGAATACATTGGTTTAGCTTCTAGCATTTGACAGAAAACAGGATTAACAAGACAATGAGAATATAAAACTTCGTATTTCATACTTAGGGACACATGGGTTATAGATCTGCGGAACTCAAGGATTCATGGGTTGTATGGTAGGGTGATTAGTGTCTGTATATGAGTGCAGTGTCTGTTCCCAAGTCTGATGTCACACATACACATATGTTCAGTAATGAGTAGAATATCTTCAACACTTGCTCTCTTAGAGTGAAACCCTCTCACCATTTTGACTAGTTTGACTGGCCAATACACTATTAGGATATCTACCTGTCTCCACCCCACAATGTTGCAGATATGTATAGACATGCCTGGAATTTTACAGAGGTGCTGAGAATACATGAACTCCACTGAGCCATCTTCTCAGCCCCCAGCAGGGTATTGTTTATTGAAATCAATGATCATATCAGTAGAGAAATGAAAACCAACATGACCCTGATATTTTACCTTACCTCCACCTTACACCAACTAAATGAATTTTAAATATAAATTTAATTTATGTCCAAATGAATCCAGATTACATTCTAATGAAAGAAAAAATTGGAGTGTATCCAGATGAAAGCTATGTTAGTATATTTTTGGCCTTTTATATGGAGAATAACCTATATTTTCAGTACACTAGGAGAGCAAATGCATGTATATGAGTTCAACCAAAGAAAATCTTTGTTCCAGTGAATTTCTTTGTAAAATAAAGTTGAAAATCATGACATTTCAGTTATATATATTTAATTTTTTTGAGTATGTTATTATGGGAACATGTGAGTTTTCTTGGATTCCGATTGCAGAATTAGAGTATAGGGGACCTGATTATGTGGCACTATTATTTTTTATTAATTAGTTCATTCATTGTCCACCTTCCTACTGTTCCACATCCCATATCTACTGCCCATCCCCTGTCTCCAAGGGCAAGTCCCCATCCTACCGGATCTCTAAACACCTTGAAGTCTCTAGTTTGTTGAGAATTTGGTACATCATTTCTGATTGAATAGAGATCAAGCAGATTTTTTTTTCTGTGTATGTTTTAGAGACCTTCTGATAGTTCATATATGCTGCCTGTTTGGTTGTCTAGCATTTGGGAGAATTCTAGGTCCATAGTATTTGAGACAACTGGTCCTGTCAGCCTCCTTCAGTCTTTCTCAAATTAAACCAATGGTTCTGCAGATTCTGTCCATTGGTTGTTTGCATACATCTGCATCTGACTGTTTCACCTGCTCATTATTTCTTCATAAGTACAGTCATCCTAGCATTCATATTACAAGTATCTGAATTCAGAAACATACAGAGGCTGTGTACTGCAAGCAGGTCTTCTGCAAAAGCAATATATAACATAAGTACTAAAATTGATATCAGTGCTCTACAATATTCTATTCTATGTGATGAAATATCTCTCTCTTTCTCTCTCACTCTCTCTCAATATATATATTCCTCTAACACTTAGTATGAATAAAGATTCTCTTATATTCTCTCCTACAAAGGGGATGATATTGGCATGTCATCTGCAACATTCATTCACTTTCCTACACAGTTTGTGTTTTCTCTTAGCAATCAACTAATATCTAAATCACACATGCACTCAGATTACAAAGTAAGGTATCTGAGCTCATGCAAACTGTTATTCTGAGTCAGAGTAGGGGGAGGACAATTCCAAAGTGTAGTTACGTCCAAGAGCATGGACTTTAACAACTTGTGAATCAGTAGAAGAAGAGACAATGTATAGACGCGGCTGTTTCTTTTGGTTTGGTTTGGTTTAGCTTTGCTTATTTCAGTTACCCACAATCATTATAAGAAACACAGAGAAACACAGATTAATGCCTGTATCTTGAACTGAATGCAAACAGGGGCCTTAGAACCAACATTATATTTCTGTTACAATATACAATATATATTTTTAGAGATTTTTTTTATTTATTAGCTATTATACCCACTGCAACAAGTTTAAGAAATATTCCTAGTGACCCAAATAGCAGCTTTATGATTCAGATGCAGATATTTTCACCCAATCAATGGATTGAAGCATCTGACCCCTGTTGTTGAATTAATGAGGTCAAAGATATTAAAGAAGAGGGCATCCCTGTGGTAGGATACCTGTCTCAATTAAAGTGTTCCCCCAAGATGTCTGAAATTGTGGCCCAACAAAGAGACATAATGCACCCGCTGATATGAGGCCTCCAACACACATACAGGAGAGGATTGCTGGGAGGAGAACTCTACAATTCCACTCTCCCCACTGGAGGGCATTTCATCTAATGTTTTTTTTTTTTTTTTTTTTTTTTTTAATTCCTGAGAGTCTCTCACATCCCAGGTCTCTGGTATACTCTAGAGCGTTTTCTCATTTCCTCCTTCACAAAGTTGCCTGTTTCCATTCTTTTCGCTGGTCTTCATCAATTCAGTCCTGTTTCCCAAAACCACAGTACCTGATAAAATTCCTCTATTCTCCTTCTTGTCCCATTTCCCACCCAGGTCTCTCCCTTCCCCTATCTGTATTGATTTTTTAACCTTCTTATCATTTCTAATTATGTTTATGACTAATAAAATAATTGAAGTTTATTTTTTTTGATTCATTATCTTATTAGTTTCCAAAGGGATGATATACAAATACCAAAGGTACACTGGTTTAATTTTATTTCATTTTTTTTGATTTTTGAGATAGGCAGTTAGTATGTTTTGTATTCTCCAGGAAGGTCTAGAGTGTTGAGGTTCAACATTCCATGTTAGTACCATTACAGGTATGTAAAAACTTACCTGGCTTTAATTGCTTATAATAAAATAGTCCCAAAAAATCTATAAACACTATAAAATAAACACCTTCCAGTCTGAGAGATGAAAATATTTCCTGTTCATTTACAAACCTCATTGATAGAAAGTATATTTGTTTCTTGAAACAAACTAAACTGCAAACTGAGTGCCATGATTAGCCCCCTCTCTGGTTTCCAGGCTCAGCCGCTTCTCTCTGTTTCCATTATTATTGATGCTCTCGAACAGTGGAATGCCAGGCCTATGACATGAGAGTGAGTGGGTAAGGGGAAGGGTTGGGGAAACATACAGGGGAAATTTGGGATAGCATTTGAAATCTAAATGAAGAAAACATCTAATTGAAAAAAAAAAACTTAAGTGTATTCACATATGTACACAGGGACATGTGGCACACATGTACATAATTTAAAATTATCATTCCTTTTCAATACTGTGATTTTCATTTATTTTATTATTATTATTAATATATATGGCAATTCTGAAACTTACTTTGTAGACTAGAATGTCCTCAAACTGAGATTTGCCTACCTCTGCCTTCCAAAAACTGAGATAAAAGGTGTGTGCCACCACCACCTGGCTTCCGAAATATTTTTTACTTAGTGGGAGATGTCCATTATTTTTTTCCTGTTAGGATATATCAAAATCATCAAGATGTCATTTTTCCTTAATCAATTTATGAGATTAAATCAATCCCTGTAAAAATATTTCAGGTACTTTTGGAGACAGGTAAGTTTACAAGAAACATCATTTAAAAAATATTTTATTTCTGGAGCCAAAACCTTGAGTAGACCTTGCATGCAAACTCTGTAGCTAGCCTTATAACACCCGGAGGCAACTCCACTGCCAGGCATCTAACATTCATAGGATCCGATGATCAGACAAGAGGAAGACACAACATTATTCCCCAACACCTGGAGTAGAGGGTACCAGAAAGACACAGGCATGCAGGAACTCCACCAGACCAGTGGTATGGATTGCATCCATTCTGTCTGGGACAGGGCCCTGAGCAGTCCTTGGATGCAAACTCAGCAGCCAGCCCCATAACACCCAGAGGAAGCTCCACTACCTGAAGATCTAACATGGCCAGGGTCAGAGGATCCCAGGAACCTAGGAGCTTAGTCACACCAGGATCTCAAGGTTCCAAGGGCAGCTTGACTCCCAGGATGTCAGACACACCCAGCATCTCATAATCACAGTATACCGTAATAACAGGATCACAGAGACAGCTAGACTTTGAAGAGTTATGACACAACCAATATCACAGGAAGGACAGTCTGATGTAGCCAGGGCATGTAGCACTTGAGATATCCAGGTGGTGAGAGGCAAGAATAAGTTAATAAGCAAGAGAAACCAAAGTTATTTGGAATAATCAGAACCCAACACTTGCACCATATCAAGTGGATACCCCAACACACCCTAAAAGTAAGACATGGATCTAAAGTCACTTCTCATAGTGATGATGAAGGACTTTAAGAAGGACATTAGTAACTCTCTTAACGAAATGCAGGAGAACACAGATAAACATGTAGAAGTCCTTAAAGAGGAAACACAAAAATCTGTTAAATAGATTCAGGAAAACACAATCAAACAGGTGAAGGAGCAGAACAAAACCATCCATGATCTAAAAATGGAAATAGAAACAATTGACAATTCTCACTCAGGCCATGAAGCTATGGAACATTCCCATTTACTGAGATCCAGAGGAGTAGCCATTTGGAAGATTGTGTCCCTAAATGTGAAGGTTGTGCTGAAACTCTTATGAATATTGAGAACAATTTTAAATATGAAAAAAAACACACATTAAAAATTCATGTAGGCAAAATTGACAGCCTTCTATGTGTCACAAAACACACAAGCAGAGATTACAATTACAATAATTATTTTTATATCAAGGGGTCAAAACTCCTGATACAATCAATGTCCATGAAGAGATATTTAGAGCACACACTGGGGACAAACTGTCATGACTGGGACAGCATGACAGGAAACAAAATGTTGATCTGTTTCATTGAGGGCCAGCATGGGGCCTTCTTACACTTTTGTGGAATAAGCAGCCAAGAGTTAGGTCAGAAATAGCCAGCTCCCTCAATTATGCCAAAGTAACCTATTTCTGCTAGGGAACAGTCCCAAATGTTCCACAAACTTGCTAGACTGTTCCACTAGTTTGAGACACCTGAGACTGTGGGGAAATTTCACACCCAATCTTAATGAAACTGAACCAGGCATGTGTAAAATACTTTTTTAAAATAGTTTCATTTCAATTCAGGAAAAAGGACAGAGAGCCCTGCTTTGTAATGGATGGAGTTAGTCTTTAGCTTCCATTGTGCACCCTAAATGAAACATAGTGTAAAAGAAGCAGTTTTCTATGTAGCAAGTAAGGAGTGAAAACAACACACTAATGGAGATAAAATGCAAAGAACCGGGATATATAGTAACAATTCCAATTGTAAGTGTGAAAAAACAAATATACATATATGTGAGTTGTGCTTGTTATTTCCCTACTGGTTTGATTGTACAGGATAAAAAAACAATAGTCTGTCCCTATTGGCCACAGTTTCATTCATCATTGTGTTAGTGGATCCAATCTAGGAATTAATCATCAGGGTTTGACAGCAAAATCCATCGGCTCAATACACCAGACATTAGCTGGAAAGTGAGGTACAAGTAGGTAATGTCCTTTGGTTTCTTCTCTCTGAGTCTGTTATATGGGCGTCCTGTCATTGTTTGTTATTGTTGTTGGTTGTTGTTTTAAAATTTGAAATATTGAATGCAAAAGCAAGTGGCAGGAGCCCAACAGGTCTTTGCATTCTTACTTTCTCCTTTCCATCACTCTCCAATTCTTCCAATCCCCAGCATTCATTCAAACATACAGAAACAATGTGAAAATAAGACTCCTTCATCATCTTTACTTTGTGCTTGCATGTTGGCTGTAATCATCTTGAAAACATTAAAAATCAGGCTAAGATTCTGCCTATGTTTGATAGGGCTTCATTGCTGTGAAGAGACACCATGACTCAGGCAACTCTTATAAAGGAAAATTTAATAGAGGTTGTCTTACAGTTTTAGAGGGTCAGGTCAGTACATTATTATCATGGTGGGAAGCATGGCAACATCCAGGTAGAAGGGGTGATGTAGAAGGAAAGAAGTTTTCTATATCTTAATCTGAAAGCAAACAGGAGGAAGCTTGTGGCCAAAGCAGCAAGGAAAAGCATCTCTCTTCATCACTGGGCAGAGTTTGAGCACTAGATAAAAGCCAGCCTACACAATGATCAAGGCCACATCTGCCACTTCCCATGGGCCAAGGATATTCTAATCATCAAACTGCTACATACCTGCAAACACTCCTGTATGCATGTATGCACACACACACAAAGACACACACACACACACACACACACACACACACACACACTTTCATGCCTATTGCACGTGAGATTGCATAAAAATATATTTGTCTATTTACTCATATATTTATTTTTTACTTACTTGCTTGCTTGCTTATTACTTACTTATTTACTTACTTACTTAGTTTTAAATGTTTTGCTGAAGAACTTTGTGCATAAACATAATGAGTTTGAGTAAATCCATCCCCATCTTCTCCTCCTTGAATTGCTCTCCATTTCTCCTGTATCACTTTTAGCCTTAATTCCATGCACATTTTAATAAAGACCACTGAGTGAATTTAGTGCTGACTACATATGTGGGGTTAGGGAAACACATCCACTGGAACATGGGCAGCCTCTGAGGAGCCAAATCTATGAAGAAAACTGGCCCTCACACCTGCAGCCACTAATTGCCAATTTTTTGGGGGTGAAATTTTCTCTGCTCCCCCATCTATTCTTCAAGAACTGTGAGACAGAAAATTTTAAAAAAAGGTGTTGAGATCTGCTTAGAAAGGACTTTAATCTCAGGATATGGGAATCAAAACCAGGTAGAGATGAATTCTCTGCTGATCTGCACAGGAAAGCACAGAAATCTAGGACTATACAGAAATATCCAGTTCCAGAGAAGAAAAACAAAAGAAACAGGGAGGAATTGGGAAGTACAAATAAGAATTTGAATGTACAGATTGTAAATCCTGTCTCTGGGAGTAATAACCAAGATACTTTGAAAGGAACAATCAAGCCATGTTTAAAAGACTGGACACTCCATTTGGCATATGTTATATAAATCAGTAAAAATAATTAAAAATGTCTCATTAAAATTCACAACAGTCCCCTTAAGTTTTTTCTTCTGGTTTTCTTCTTTAAATATCTTATTGAATCTGAAGTGATGGCTCAGCATTTCTGAACACTGGCATCTCATGCACAGCATACACTTGGACTTGCCACATTTCCATAGGCTGTTTACAACTTCTTCTATTTTAGTAACCACAGGGAATCCACACTCCCCCTTCCCATGAGACAATGTATCCATACCTATGCAGAGAATTCAAAACAAACAAAATCTCTTCAATCTGTCTCACCAATCATACATTAGGTCCAATGCTTGGGTGCTTTCTGTTTCAGGCTCACGATGATCAATAGTATATACTTTCTAGGTTGTATAACTGCACTTCATTTCTCTACCAGGAACCTTTCCTCAGATTCTGTCCTCATCAAGAATCCCATCTAATACCATCAGACACTTCTATGCATCAGAGGGAACAAGGACTAGCTGTGTGCCTTGCAGGTTGGGTAGAGCACTGTCAATATCCCTTCTCCTCCAGCAAACCCTCTCAAGGCTCAAAACGGTTGTCTTCCAGGATAAAATCTGATTGCCTAAGAGAAGGAGCAAATCATCTCTGCTTGCTCTAATGTCTAAATGACATTGCAGATTAAGAAAAAACCTAGAGCTTCCCTAAGATTCTCAGTCCGAGAGCATTTGGACAATCCATTACTTTCATAGGGTCCAAAATTATTTGAATTCTACAGACCAATGAATTGTCCCATTAGAAGCCAACTTTCCAGCAGGTAGCAGCAGCTCCAACTGCTGTCTCCAAAGGCAGTTAAACAAAAGCAACCTGAAGAGGCAGGTGAACTGCTCCTGGTCCCACCAAGGTGACTTTGGTTTCTGGTGGGAGGGGGCAATTACATGCTGTGAGAACTCTGTTCTGTTGATGTGCTCACCCACCAAAACACTCCTCTTGGAAAGACCAGGAATGAGTTCCTCTTCCAAAATCCCTCCTCTTGCATGTGGTGTTCATTCCATGGGTGTGGGGAGTAGGCTCTATTCCTTGGGTACTCTGTTTCTAAATGAGGTGACACACAGTGATCACTCTCTCCTACCTTTCACAGATGATTGAGACTCCTAATCTAGACATTATTTATTTATTTATTTATTTTTTCAATCTGCGAAGGCAGATTTGGTTGTTTGTGAACATTACAGTTTGCATGGACACTTCTTATATGTAATACATCAGAGGACAGAAGAGGATACAGCAGCATATGCTGCTGGAATTACAGGGAGGATGAGAAAGAAAGGGGGGGCAGGGAGTGAGAGGGAAAGAGAGAAACACAGACTGAGACTGAGATACAGAGAGATAGCAATACAGAGAGTGGGGAAGTTAGAAGGAAAGAGAGAGGGGCAGAGATACAGAGAGACAGAGAGACAGATAGAGAGACAGAGAAACAGTCACAATGTAATTGCTGGAAATTGAAGCCACGACCTGTGTGATAGCAGCAAGTCTGTCCAATACATACATTGTCTCTTGAGATTTTGGCTCCAATTTTGAATTGGCCAAGAAAGACCTGATGCTATGTATTCTGGAGCTGACCTTTTGTATATCATCGTATTCCTGGAAACAGTTTCACATCTAGGGAACATGACCTTTAATCAGTCTTGATGCATCTCACATATCCTATGCCCAGACACCAAAGGAGACATATGGAAGGTTTCCTGTTGTGGTCTGGTAAAAGGTCGCCATTCCTGACAAGAATCTCCAGAAGAATAAAGCCAATACAGTCGAAACAACCTTAGCCCTGGTCAGAGTGAGATACCTGCCTTCTTAATGCTTCTCAGTACAGCTTTAAATAGTGTATTAGCTTAGTCTTGGTCAGAATTCACCACAGATCACAAACATCCTATTCAGATTTCTCTCTCTTTATCTATTTTTTTCTTGTTGTAGTGGTGGTGATTTTTTAAGAGAGCCTTATAAGAATTAATTTACTCTTAGATGAATTTGGACCTTTTGAGAAAGATTGTATTCCTACACCATTTTTCGCTCATGAGAAAATGGGGAGGTGGTACATGGCTTAGAGTATAAGATCATTGGCCCCTGTGCACAGGTTCCAGGATTCAATTACCAGGGCCCATCTTGTTTGTCACAGCCACAGGTAAGTGCTGTTTCAAGGGATCTGATACTATCTAACTTCTGATCTCTACACGGTCCAGTTTAGTGCACAGGCAGCAGACACACCCCTTCAGGTAAAACATTCATAAAATAGAAATAATGAAAATTCTACAGTTTACCAATTGCCATATAAAACTTGATTTCCAAATGATCACACATACTATTAGGAGAGGACCTCAAAATGTGGATGTAGGTCAAAAATTTTGATATATTTGATACTTATTTTTTCTTTCTTTTCTGTTTTACACCACCTAGGACCCGACATCCCAATGACCTGGAGGAGAGTAAGCCAGAGTTCTTCCATAGTCTTTGCTTCAGTTCCTGTCTCCACTTACCAGCTCTGATTAAGGTGTTGTCCAGACTTCCCTAGATAACACAGTTTAAAACCTGAAAGTTGAAAACAGAAAGAATCCATTACATCATTTGGTAGATTTGGGTCCCAATTTTTACCTCATTGAAATCAAGACAGGACTGTATGCTTGCAATAATGTTATCTGCCTGTGCTTAAACTTTTGACTAAAAAACTCTTTGTTCAAAACAGTGCAGTGACCGATGAGCATCAGACAGTTACATAGCAATTGTTGCCCTATGAATTTGGATACATCTCTGATTATATTGAAGATTCAAATTCAATTAAATGGTTTTAGTAGTAGGTAGACAGGCACCTAGTGTTGAGGTAAAACAAATTCCACAGTAGATCAGTTCTAAAACTACATTATTCTGCATGATATCTCAGCACTAATGAATAGGCAGCTGCACAAGCAAAAGAAGAGGAAAAGGAAGAAACACAGGCAGACACAGATGCAGAGGTTGAGAAACAGGCTGAGATAGAGAATGAAGAAGGAGAAAAGGAAGGACAGGCAGAGTCACAGGGACAGTCAAATGGAGATTCAGAATCAGAGACAGAGTCAGAATGTGTGGTGTGCATGTACCTAGTGTGTGTGTTTCTAATTTTTAGACCTTTTAGGAAGTTACATTAACTCAAGTGTCCTGAGAGATGGAGTGATTGGTTGCAACAAATTTCTCAGATTACAACCAGTATACCAAGACATGGTTTCTGTCTAATAGGCCACCCAGACCCAAGGAATACTTATAATAGGAGAGATCCCAGGCTAATGGTTTTCTTTCTTATAATAAGTCTGTCTCTCCCAGTCACAGAATAAAAGGAAATTATGATTCATTGGAAAAGAACACATAAATGGCTCCAGAAACTCAGCCAAGTCTATTAAGATATATATATATCATCACAAAGCTCTCACACAACTTTTTAAAAATCCTGTACTGGATTCATCTTCTAAGTATACACTGTATGTTATATATAGTATATCATAAAATACTAAATAGGAATATCTAGCTATGTACACTGAATGTATACTGTGAGGAGCTGCCCTTTCAATCTCCATTACAAGATGGCGCTGACATCCGTTGTTCTAACTGGTAAAGAAATAGTCTGTGTTTGTGCTGGGGTATTTTTCCATTCTTTGTGCCCTTCCTGTTCTGTGGCGTCATATGGGCTGATAGTGAGCAGCCCTTAGGGTGAAATATGTCTCTAACACTTCTTGTGGTCTATTTAAGGACCGAGTTTCCTGTGTTCTAAGCCTCCTCGCCCAAAAGCTAATCATCTTTCTCTTGAGATGGATTAAAGCTATGCTGCAGAAGGATCTGACTGTGTCCTGTGTGTGTGTGTTCTCGCTGGTGAGACTCTTTATCATCACAGACACAGTATACTGCATGCACAGAGCATTAGTACTGTAACTCCATGGATAACTCATGTTCATGAAGCAACACTAACAGAGATTTACACACAATATTTGCATTTCATTTGTGTTCCCGAGATGAAAATTATTTTCATCAACACACATGGCACTGCATAGAACAGGTATGACTAATATTAAAATAGTAAACGGCTGACTGCAAGAAGTATAGAAATCAGAGTTAGTAAGTCTTTGGTGGAATACTATATTTACATACTCACAACATCCATTAGTGAAGAACTCCTGCTGCATTAACTTTGCACAAGATTTATTGTCAAAACTTGTACTTTTAGTCTGGTGGTTGGTGGTTGGTTACACAAGTTGGTTGTGGTTTGTTAGTAGCCATAATTAAAGGAGAAGAACAAGGAAAGAAATTAAATTCAGAGATTTTCTAATTCCTCTCTCTAATATACCCTTATTTCTGTCCTATCTAGCGTTAGGGGTTATAAAAAGAAGATCCTAGAAAATATCAAACACCAACTATAAAAATGAATCCTTAATTACTGTCCACCAGAAACCACCAATTGTGAAGAAATACACTTTATCTTCTTTATCATAAGTTTTAAAGGACTCTCTTCAATAGCTTCCTGACTGGACTGTTCTTTTTTCTTCTGAGTTCTTTTTCCTTGTGTGTGTGTGTGTGTGTGTGTGTGTGTGTGTGTGTGTGTGTGTGTGTGTGTGTGCATGAGGGTGAGTGTGTGTGACTTCCTGTGCATAATACCTTCCTGTGTTGTTAACCATTCATATTTGTTGTGGATTTACTCACAACAAACAGATAAACTGAATTGTGAGTATCTTTTTTTTTTGGTGTCTGTTTTGTTTTTCTTTTCTGGTGGTGGGTTTAGCATGTATGCAAATCAAACACTACCATCGAGTCACATCTCTAGCTTAGACAGGGTTTTGAATTCTTTAACACTAGTTATCTCTCTCCATATTACTGTAACATTATATTGTTTTTATTGTACTCCTGATCTGTTACTGAAATTTTATTTCCATTTATTCCAAATTTATGTAGGTGCTAAGCAACGTCAACCCATTGCTGATATTTTTTGTTAATAAAGGCAACTTGATCAATAAATGACTTTTTTTTTCTGACTAGTGCCATATTGTGTTTTCTTGAAGACTTGTATCTTATGAGCCGGAGCAGAAACTTGTAATGTACACGTGGGGAGGGTTTTTTTGGGATTTGGAGGGTATTTCAGTGTATTAAATGAATGTCAGGTGCCTGATGTTCTATCAGGGTAATGGTGCTCCTTAAGCTACATGTTCATCTTTATTTTCTCATACACTTTTCAGAACAATATTTTTCAGTACCACAGAGCAAATGTTACAGGTTCTTAGCTTTTAAACTCTCAGTAAACACAAAAGTCTCAATTTTGGACTTCAGTGCAGCATATTCTCTAAAAGCTAGTCAGAGGATGCTTAGTCCTGTGAGCCCAATCCTTTCTTTTTATTCCAAGCATGGAGGGAAGCTGGCATTCCCTGTAAGGGTTTTGCAATTAGAGATTCTGGTGTCAGCAGATCTTACTTGTCACCCTATTGAGTTTGCTCATCTGTAATAGCAAGTGAAAGAGTGGTAATCAGTACCATGATGGCACAAAAGAAGTCTAGAACACCACTGCATTCTGCCCCCTTGTGGGTGCCATCCCTGTCACATTTTGAAGAGAAACAGTGCTCCTTCCAGGAAGCTGCAGGGAATTGAACTGCACTCCTCTGCATGCTGTCAGACCCAGCCTCCAGGTCTGGATTGACTCTCCTTAAGGATAGTCACTTACCCTCCTGGCCCCAGTCCCTAATTCTATCTCAGTTCTCCACAAAACAGGAGACTCTCTTTATTTTTTGTGCCAAATGATGTCAGCTTCATTTCAAATATCCTGATAAACTAAACTGGTTGGGTCTTAAAATAATTTCTTTCTCTCAAACACCTATTTACCAGGAAAACTGTCAGTGAGAATGGCTGAGACATCTAGTCTGGGCGAGTTTCCCATGATTAAGGGCAGGGAATATGAAGATAAGGCCAACTTATTAATATACTTCCAAAGTCTAGTTTTAATTGGCATCTCTAATGCTGTGCAGAAGAAATGTGAGATTGTGAGGTGACTTCACAGATTAATATAAGAGGTGAGTCTAGAAAATCAGGAGCTGTCTATTGAGAACAGCACTGGACCATGGCCCTCCTTTGAGGATTTACACTTTAAAGCTGAGATAAACTGTAAAAAAAAATATCTTTCTGAAATTTATGCCATGGAACGTCCACATAATATCTTAGTTCATTGGTGTGATGTTTTTATACATGGCTGTAAATGCTTTTATGTTAACCTGTGTGTTCTAGTAAGTGTTTGCCTTCTTAACATGAAGCTAAAGTCACCTGGGAAGAGGGAACCTCAAATTGGATCTGTCTACATTAGATGAGGCTATAGCCATGTTTATTTGTTTTCTTAGAAATTTTTCTTTAAATTTTCCATCTTATGTGACCTGAAAGTATCCATCTCCCTGTTTATCCTCCTACCATCGAACTCAGAGACACAGTGAAACTAACAGTAGTTATGGGCCAAATGAATTTAACAGATACCTATAGAACATCACCCAAAAACAAGAACACACATAATATGCACTCATTCTTAAGTGTATATTAGGCAAAAAAAAACATGGAATACCCATGATACAATTCATTGATACTATCCATTATCTCTACCTCTGGTCAGGATTATTTTTCTGACTTTTCTTTGCATATTTTCCTGATTCTTGAAGGAAGAGCTCGATAAAGGCATCCTCTTTAATCTTTAATTCTCTGAGTTTCTCTCTCTCTGTGCATTGTCCAATTGTGTCTTTCTGTGATTATTACCAGTTATGTAGGAAATTCACCTCTGATGAAGGCTGAGGCATATATACTAACATATGGGTGGAGCCATTAGGATTCATGAGAAGTCATTTTACTGCTGTGGTTATTTAACAAAATTTATGATGGCAGATTTTCACTTAGTGTTTTATGACCTTTCTAGTCTCAGATGCTTGGCCTGATATTTCCCTCCACATTTAACCCTCCTATTTTAGTGTCTTCTTCATTCATTTATAACACTATATTCTACTTCCCCTTCCTTGGAAGAGCTCCTCCTTCTTTATGGTTCCTTACTAGATAGCTCATCTCTGTTACCCTAAATGAAAAACAAACATATATAAACCTTACAAGCTAACTCCATACATAGGTGAAAACATTCCATTTTGTCGTTCTGGGTCTGATTTGACTGTTGGATATTTTCCCTTTTTTTTGTTTTTTTGTTTTTTTTTTTTGATACTTCAGTCCTTCTTTTTTAAAAAATATTTTTATTACGTTTTTTCCTCAATTACATTTCCAATGCTACACCAAAAGTTCCCCATACCCTCCTCCCCACTTCCCTACCCACCAATTCCCATTTATTTTTTGGCTCTGGCGTTGCCCTGTACTGGGGCATATAAAGTTTGGTTGTCCAATGGGCCTCTCTTTCAGTGATGGCTGACTAGGTCATCTTTTGATACAAATGTAGCTAGAGTCCAGAGCTCCGGGGTACTGGTTAGTTCATAATGTGGTTCCATCTGTAGGGTTGCAGATTCCTTTAGCTTCTTGTGTACTTTCTCTAGCTCCTCCATTGGGAGCCCTGTGATCCATATAATAGCTGACTGTGAGTATCCACGTCTGTGTTTGCTAGGCCCTGGCATAGTCTCACATGAGACAGCTGATTAACAGTTGATGGGAGAGGATCCAGTACTCAGTGAGTGGTGCTATCTCTGCAAAGATGGTGATAAAATATATAAGAAAGCATCCTGAGGGTAGTGTTTGAAAAATGAGTCAGTGTTTAAGAGAACTGGCTGCTCTCTTAGAAGGTCAGGATTTGAATCACAGAACTCAGGTGGCAGCTCACAGCCACATGAAGCTCCAATATCAAGGGACCAAGCTCCCTCTTATGGACTCTGTGAACCCTGGACAAAAAAGGCCCACAGACATTCACGCAAACAAAACATTTTTATATATACATATATGTTATTAAAATAAATGTTAAAAGGCATTTTTAAATTTTGTAAGTAGAAAAGCTGAGAAAACTGTGTTGAGAAACAAGCCAATAAGCAACCTTGCTCCATGTACCCTGCCTATAATCCTACATGGGTTCCTGCCCTGATTTCACTCAGTGATGGAGTGTGATGTGGAAGAATAACACAAACTAATCTTTTTCAAAAGAGAAGGGAGGAGAGGGGATTGGAATGGGGATTTTTTGATGGAAAACTGTGAAGGAAGTTATCATTTAAATTGTAAATAGATAACTAAATTAATGATGAAAAAAATAAGTCCTGTCAAGAACTCCAATGTGACAGTGTGAAACTGCTAATCTACAACCTGCTAAACTCACATGTGTGGGGTGTGGGCATGCAAGTGTTCTGTCTGAGCCTGCAGGCCACTTAAATCCTCAAAAACCCTGTGGAGTTCAACCCTGACTTCCTGGCACAGATGGTCCCCAAAGTGTATTGGGAAGTGCTTGTGCAGGTAGCAGACACCTCAATCTTGGCCCAGGTACACAATGCTATGAACAGGACAAGATACTTTTGAGGAAGATGTACCCACGTGTGGCTTGAGATTGATGTACTGGATGGTACTCTGCAATGGTCAGAATCCAGTGTTCTTTTCCCCATCATCCACAGGATCACCAATATGCTGTAGAATGATGAGGAGACAGAGAGGTAACCTTGCTAGCCACCACAATGCGATGTGGGAATGGGTATCCAGATGGAGGAAGACCCTCATGAAAGCAGTGGGGAGGGAATGGGATAAAGGGTTTCTGGAAGGGTGGGAAACTGAAAACGGACATCATTTGAAATGTATATAAAGAAAATATACAATTAAAAAAAGACCATGCAAAGAGTACATAGGGTGGGGCCCATGGCTGCAGCTTCATATGTAGCAGAGAATGGCCTATTTGGACACCAGTGAGAGGTGAAGCTCTTGTTCAAGAGAAGGCTCTATACCCCAGTGTAAGGGAATGTCAGGACTAGGAAGTAGGAGTGGGTATTTTGTTGATTACTGAGAGGAGGGATGGCATAGTGGGTTTTCAGAGGGGAAACCAGGGAAGGGGATAACATTTGAAATGAAAATAAAGAAAATGCCTCATAAAATAAAATAAAATAAAACAAAATAGATTGAAAACAACCACCTAGACACAATAAGTTAGTAGCAGAATAATAAATAAAAGAAGACAGTGTAGTGGTGCATACCTTTTATCCCTGCTCTTGGTAGGCAGAGGCAGGGGCAGACAAATTTATGAGTTCAAGGCCAGCCTGATCTCCAGATTGAATTCCATGACAACCAGGGCTAAACAGAGAATCCCTGCCTCGAAAAAGCAAAAAACAGTAAACAAATAAAGAGAAAATGAATGACACACAGGCATACAGAAGAGGACTGGTCCCAAAGACAGCTCTGTCCTAAATATACTAGAGCACATTGCTTCACAAAATGAATTCTGAACATGCTCTCACATAGGGCATTTGAATATACTTTCTAGGTTAACCCCATATGATCACAAGAAACAAAAGGTAACAAGAAGATCAGAGTCAGAAGTATATCTCAGACTCATGTCAAAGACAGTCTGGGAGGCACACCATGCTTCGGTTTTCAAAGTTCCAGAGAGTGGTTCTCCACCTTTTTAATACTGCGGTTCCTTCATATATATACTTCCTTATGCTGTGTGGTGCCCCAACCGTAAAAAATATTTTTTGCTGCTTCATAACTGAAATGTCCTACTGATATGAATTGTAACATACATTTCTGACATACAGATAGTCTTAGACAACGCCTGTGAAATTTGTCACAAGGACTAGCAACCTACAGGTTGCCAACCACAGTGCCAGCAACTAGGAAAACTAGCCTGCCCCTTGATTTTTACAATATTGCCTTCCGTAACTGTGGTAGAATAGATGTGCTCTATTTTAGTGGTCTAAGCATGTGAGGATCTGTAACACTACCTGGAAACACACATACCAAATTGGATGAGGGAGTCTATTTTTTCTGTCCTGGACCTTGCAGGTTTGAGTCAGCTCTAACCAAATAGAAGAGAAAAGATACTGGATGAATTCCTACTCAAAGTCTTTGGAGACAACAGGGATTTTATTGGGTTCTCATGGAGAATGGGAGAGTGTTTGTGCTCCATTAAAAAGGTACTCACATTCACTATTTTGATGCCTTTCTTTCTATTTGAGTGTGCTTTGTACTTTTGTCTGCTATGTGTTGTGTTCTGTGTTCTTTGTTACTAACTCTAGGGTTCTTACCATACTTGGAAAATGAAAGTCAGTTTGAAAACCTTTCATATTTGTTCTCTGTATAGAAACTCTCTCTCTCTCTCTCTCTCTCTCTCTCTCTCTCTCTCTCTCTCTCTCTCTCTCTCTCTCATTCTCTCTCTCTCTCTCTCTCTCTCTCTCTCTCTCTCTCTCTCTCTCTCTCTCTCTCTCTCTCTCTCTCTCTCTCTCTCTCTCTTTGAGTTTTAAAGACAGTGTTTCTCCGTGTAGCCATGGTTCTTCTGGAAATCACCCTGTAGACCAGGTTGGCCTCGAACTTAGAAATTCACCTGTCTCTGCTTTTCAAGTGCTGGGGTTAAAGGTGTTTGCCACCACCACTTGGAAATATGATTCTTTTAAAAAATTAGATTATGAGTCCTTTGTACCAAAAATAAGATCAAAATTTCAAGGAAGGTACTTTTAATTGAAAATGCATCTTTCTGATGAAAAAAAAAAGGGGGTATTCCATGGAGATACAGAAGGTTGAAAATGACCCAAAAGGGATTGTTCTTCAACTAATTCCTTATCAGCTTGTAATTTTCTGAGGATATTGGCCACTGAGGCTTGAAGAATCAAAAACCAATCAGGCTATCTCTCTCTCATTCTTTCTCTCTCTTTCTCATTCTTTCACTCTCTCTCTCATTTTTTCTCTCTCCTCATTCACTCTCTCTTTCTCTCTCTTTCTCTCTCTTTCTCTCTCTCTCTCTCTCTCTCTCTCTCTCTCTCTCTCTCTCTCTCTCTCTCTCTCTCTCTCTCGTTTTAAGCCATTCATTCAGTGGTTGACATCTAATATTAATCCATTTCTTGTCTATTTCACACAGTGAGGCAATCAATATTGATGACATGACTGTGAAATGGTCCTTCTTACTTTTTCTTTCATTTTCTTTTTTAAGACAGGCATGCCATGGACTCATTCATAACAGTTTTTCTCTCTAGAATAAGTTTGCATGCTTTAGCACTTGATAATAATCTCGATTGTTGATTTATTTTAATATCTGTGAGTTTCTGCAGTAACTGATTCTATTAGTTAGTGATTAGTTGGTGTAAAAAGACACCATGACCAAGGCCACTCATAAAAGACCCATTTCATTAGGGCTTTTCTACATTTCATTACACGTTCAGAGGTTCACTCCATGATCATCAAGGCAGAAAATATGGCACTGTCTAGGCAGACATGGTGGTGGAGAGGAAGTTTCGATTATGCACCTTCATCCAAATGCTTCGAGGAAAAACTATGTATTTTGCAAACAGGGAGAGTCTCTTCCACACTGGTAGAGCTTTAAAGCCCCAGAGTGATATGCTTCCTCCAGCAAGGCCAGACCTACTCCTACAAAGCCACACCTCCTCATAGGCCAACTATATTTAGAATGCCACACTGGTTTCATAGCAACTTGACAAGATCTAGAGTCTTCAAAGAGAAGGAGCCTCAGTTGAGAAGATGCCTCCATAAGATCCAGCTGTTAGGAATTTTCTTAATTGATGGGAGAGCACCCACTCCATTGTGGGTGTTGACATCCTTGTGGTGGTAGTCCTGGGTTCTTTAAGAAAGCAAGCTAAGCAAGATTAGAGGAGCAAGACAATAAGCATCACCACTCCATAGCCTATGAATGAGCCTCTGATTCCAGGATCCTGTGTTGTTTCAGTTTCTGTCCAAACTTCTTTGGTGATAAACAGCAATGTGGAAGTATAAGCTGAATAAAACCTTTGCTATGGAATTTGCTCTTTGGACATGGTGAATCCTTACAACAATAAAAAACAGTAAGGTATTCTTAGGGAAAAAATGTCTAACAGTGCCAATGTCACTTGTCTTATAACCACAAATAATAATGTGTAGACATTTTATTTTTACTTAGAGATAAGGTATACTTATGTACCTATCTGAGATGTAATTGTTCTAGTTTTCTTCTTTCTCACCATGTAGAATACTACAATAAAAAATAACTTGGAAATAAAAAGGATACAGATTGTCACTGAGGAAGACAAAACAGGAAGTTGAGTCAGTAACAGCAAACAATGCTTATTGGCTTGCCACTGTCTTAGCCACTGTTCTATTGATATGAAGAGACACATTTGGTGATGGCAACTATTAGAAAACAAGGCATTCTTTGTGTAGAGAAAGGCCATTGACTTGTTTGAGTTAATTTTATATCCAGCTACTTCACCGAAGCTGTTTATCAGGTTTTGGTGTTCTCTGGTGGAATTTTTAGGGTCACTTATATATACTATCATATCATCTGCAAAAAGTGATATTTTTACTTCCTCTTTTCCAATATATATCCACTTGATCTCCTTTTGTTGTCAAATTGCTCTGGCTCATTCTTAAAGCACTATGTAATAAACAGGATGAGAAAGAAATTAGGGAAACAACACCCTTCTCAATACTCACAAATAATAAAAAATATCTCAGGGTGACTCTAACTAAAGAAGTGAAAGATCTGTGTGATAAAAACTTCAAGTCTCTGAAGAAAGAAATTAAAGAAGATCTCAGAAGATGGAAAGATCTCCCATGCTCATGGATTGGCAGGATCAACATTGTAAAAATGGCTATCTTGCCAAAAGCAATCTACAGATTCAATGCAATCCCCATCAAAATTCCAACTCAATTCTTCAACGAATTAGAAGGAGCAATTTGCAAATTCATCTGGAATAACAAAAAACCTAGGATAGCAAAAACTCATCTCAAGGATAAAAGAACCTCTGGTGGAATCGCCATGCCTGATCTAAAGCTTTACTACAGAGCAATTGTGATAAAAACATCATGATAGTGGTATAGAGACAGACAAGTAGACCAATGGAATAGAATTGAAGACCAGAAATGAACCCACACACCTATGGTCACTTGATCTTCGACAAGAGAGCTAAAACCATCCACTGGAAGAAAGACAGCATTTTCAACAATTGGTGCTGGTACAACTGGTTGTTATCATGTAGAAGAATGCAAATCGATCCATACATATCTGCTTGTAGTAAGGTCAAATCTAAGTGGATCAAGGAACTTCACATAAAACCAGAGACACTGAAACTTATAGAGGAGAAAGTGGGGAAAAGCCTTGAAGATATGGGCACAGGGGAAAAATTCCTGAACGGAACAGCAATGGCTTGTGCTGTAAGATCGAAAATTGACAAACGGGACCTAAAGAAACTCCAAAGTTTCTGCAAGGCAAAAGGCACCGTCAATAAGACAAAAAGACCACCAACAGATTGGGAAAGGATCTTTACCTATCCTAAATCAGATAGGGGACTAATATCCAAAATATATAAAGAACTCAAGAAGGTGGACTTCAGAATATCAAATAACCCCAATAAAAAATGGGGCTCAGAACTGAACAAAGAATTCTCACCTGAGGAATACCGAATGGCAGAGAAGCACCTGAAAAAATGTTCAACATCCTTAATCATCAGGGAAATGCAAATCAAAACAACCCTGAGATTCCACCTCACACCAGTCAGAATGGCTAAGATCAAAAATTCAGGTGACAGCAGATGCTGGTGTGGATGTGGAGAAAGAGGAACACTCCTCCATTGTTGGTGGGATTGCAGGCTTGTACAACCATTCTGGAAATCAGTCTGGCGGTTCCTCAGAAAATTGTTCATAGTACTACCAGAGGATCCAGCAATACCTCTCCAGGGCATATATCCAGAAGATGCCCCAACTGCTAAGAAGGACACATGCTCCACTATGTTCATCGCCACCTTATTTATAATAGTCAGAAGCTGGAAAGAACTCAGATACCCCTCAACAGAGGAATGGATACAGAAAATGTGGTACATCTACACAATGGAGTACTACTCAGCTATTAAAAAGAATGAATTTATGAAATTCCTAGCCAAATGGATGGACCTGGAGGGCATCATCCTGAGTGAGGTAACACATTCACAAAGGAACTCACACAATATGTACTCACTGATAAGTGGATATTAGCCCAAAACCTAGGATACCCAAGATATAAGATACAATTTCCTAAACACATGAAACTCAAGAAAAATGAAGACTGAAGTGTGGACACTATTCCTCTCCTTAGAAGTGGGAACAAAACACCCATGGAAGGAGTTACAGAGACAAAGTTTGGAGCTGAGAAGAAAGGATGGACCATTTAGAGACTGCCATATACAGGGATCCACCCCATAATCAGCATCCAAAAGCTGAAACCATTGCATACACTAGCAAGATTTTATCGAAAGGACCCAGATGTAGCTGTCTCTTGTGAGACTATGCGGGGCCTAGCAAACACAGAAGTGGATGCTCACAGTCAGCTAATGGATGGATCACAGAGCTCCCAATGGAGGAGCTAGAGAAAGTACCCAGGGAGCTAAAGGGATCTGCAACCCTATAGTTGGAACAACATTATGAACTAACCAGTACCCCGGAGCTCTTGACTCTAGGTGCATATGTATCAAAAGATGGCCTAGTCAGCCATCACTGGAAAGAGAGGCCCATTGGACACGCAAACTTTATATGCCCCAGTACAGGGGAATGTCAGGGCCAAAAAGGGGAAGTGGGTGGTTAGGGGAGTGGGGGTGGGTGGGTATGGGGGACTTTTGGTATAGCATTTGAAATGTAAATGAGCTAAATACCTAATAAAAAATGGGGAAAAAAAGAAAAAGAAGAAAACACGGCATTTAACTGGAGGCTTGCTTACATTTTCAGAAGATTGGACAATCATCACGAGAGGGACCCCATCACTGGAGCAATAGAGAACTATTGATCCTTAGGCAAAGAGATAGATTCTGCCATTGCATTGGCTTCTTGAAAACTCAAACCCATCCTTGTTGATACGCCCACTTTCTCCAATGAAGCCACACCTTCTCTTATTCCTTCTAAATTTAAACTCACTGCCACTTCCTGGTGACTAAATATTCATATATATGTGTCTATAGGTGACTTTATTATTCAAACCACCACTTTTCCCATGGCTCGTTCAGCTATTTTTTTTAAAATACAGCCTAAAAGGCTCCCATTTACTAAGGACTACACATGAGCTTAGCCACAGTGATGGGCCCTCCCACATCAATTATTAGCCAAGAGAATATCCCATAGACTTACCTAATGAACAAGTAAGTGAATAGAGACTGATCTTCAATTGTTCTCTCTTCTCAGGTAACTGTGGATTGTCAAAATTGGAAAAAAAAATAATATCCCATCACAGTAATGTTTAACTTACACCATAACCTACAAAAACATTACTCAACACCATCTATTGCATTCTGCCCCTGCATAGACACACTTCCATGTATGGCATAAGTGAAGGGTGACTACCTCCATCAGCAAGGATACTTAATAATAGGTGACATGAGCTGAATATTTCCTATAGCCTCACAACCCCGAAATTCTATTGTGTGTTACACTTACTGGGGGACTTGCCAATCTGTCAAATTTTATGCCACCAAAGCTATGACAAAAAAACTCCTCATCAAGAAATCTAATGAATTTTACCTGATTTCTTTCTCCTGAGGCAACTGAGTATTATCCCTTCATGCTTATATTGGTGTCTGATTCATCTGTAATAAACCCACTACTATTTACAGCTACATCACAGGAGGTATGACAAATACCATCTCCCATGAGTTGGCCAAACCTTTTCAGCAGCTTTTTTTGTAGTATCCTTTCTATAATAAAAAATACATTGATTTCTTTATTTTTAAGTGTGTAATTTAATGATTCTAACACATTTTCATCTCCTTCCATTTTCCCCTCATTTTCTGCTTTGTAATCTATTAAAATACAGTAGTGAATACAGTGGAAAAAACAGTTTGGGAAGAATCAAAGTTCTTTATTACTAATACAACAGATACACTGGCAGAATCTTCCAGGTACAACTACTTGGTAACTTTCGGTCTAATGTTAGCATGATTCTTCTAGAAAAAAGCTTAAAGAATTAAGGCATGGTTACAATGGACCAGAAAAGTCAGTATCACTAGTGAGACACACTCATGTAAATAATTTTCATCACTGTTCCGATATGCCTAGCAACAAGGAAAACAGGTCCATAGTCACAAGAGTATGAAAGGGGCATGAAGAAGAACAGTTGTCCAACTTATTATTACCCAGTAAGCATCAACACAGGAAGCGACCAAAGACAATAAATAACTTCCAAGATGTGTTCCCAATATCCAAGTTCCTTTACAAGTGTCTCACCCCTTCAATGCACACCCATCAATCAATTAACTCATTGATTAAAGCCCTCAGGGTCCAATCACTTTTCAGATTGTGTATAGTGTTCTATCTTTGAACATTGTACTTGGGGCCAAAACCTTCATCAAAGACCCACGACTGACATTGCAAACCCATTTCACCACACAATTCTTTATGTTACAAAAAGGGGTAGGATCTATCTGTCTCTTTAAGGATATCTCTGTATAGCAGTTACAAAAGCAAAACGTCCAGGCCAACAGAATCATCACCTCCATGAGGTATTTTAAAATATGAGTTCAAGAAGAAGGAAAATGCAATGCAAGTTAAGGTTCTTGATCCCACATCCCTCCATCTTAAAGCCATAGGGTAGACCCAGAAGTTTAGGTCAAAAGTGTAAATTTCACCTATACTACAACCAACTGTGACGATTTCTAGCCATCTCCAGTTTCAGTGTGGTATTTAGTCCCACCATCTGCATCACAGCATATTGCCTAGTGTGAAATAGTGCCAGCAGTTGATTGCAAACCCCACTATGCGTTGACTTGGATGTAAAATGAGACATCTATAATATAGACACACTTGTACACACACACATACTCACAGAAAGAGGCAAGAAGTAGAGGAGCTGAGTCTTAGGATCCCTCAATGAAGAGATAGTGGAAATCTTGTAAGGTAGAGAGGTCATTGAGAAACTGTATGTCTCTATCTGCACAAAATCAGGCCAGTCTGCCTTCCATCAATAAGTGGTAGGTTCTCACTATCAATCATCCCCATCTGAGAATGTATGGACAGTTAATGAAAGATGGAGAGTCAGTTTTCATCAAAGGTATGCCCTTTGAAGGTTATAAGTTGGCCAGGCACTACTGTTAGCTCCATGTCCAAGAGTTTATGGGCAACACAATTGATTTGAATGGGTTGTATCAAAGGGGAGAAAAGGAGACATGAAGTTGGAAGGAGGATTAAGGTGGGAATGGATCTGGTTTTGGTCCGGGAGGAGTTATTAAGAGAACTGGAAAATAAATTCCATCAAAATACATTGTATGAATTTCTCAAGGAATTAATGAATGTAGTTCTTAATATATAATGTCTGTACTGAACATATACAGACGACTTATATTTCCATCTCCTAAATAACAAACCCTTGTATAGCAGTTTCATTACATTAAGGGCAAAAGTAATCCAGAGATTATTTAAAATAAAGAAGGATCAGAGGTGATGGCCAAGGGGCAAATTCATGCCTGTGTTTATTTACTTACAACACCAGTGCTTAGGATTTTCGGTGGGGCAGAGACAGGAAGATGACTGTGGCTTCCTGAAAGCCAGCCTCAATATTAGCTCAGCAAGAAACCCTGTAGAAAGGGGATAAATTAGGGAGTGAAGGAGCAAATCACACTATACCCTTCGCTACCTTTGAATTTACCTGTACAGATCTGTGTGCAGACACACATGAATATAAATAAAATATACAAGAGCTTATCTTTCATAGCTTATAAGCAGTGTTCTGTTATCTTAGCCTAGAGTCCTGAGGACTTTATATCATTAGAGTTCCTGAAGCAAACTCCCCAGATATAGCAGATGGGTATATGTTGTTACTATGCAAAGAGACCTCAGTTAAGTGTGTGTGTCAGTGATTCCAAAACAGCTTTCCTTCTCTATCTTCCTTTATATGGCACAGAATGACCTGTAAATAATTAAAATATGAAAACAAAGCTTTTTCACGAATTTAGGCTTGTGTTAAAATAATATTTATAACATTTTACTAAATGGAAGGGAAATCTTCAGCTCCCAGGAACAAACCTGTAGGCTTCTGTTTTGTCCCATTATGAACAAAATTAATTGCACATTGACAATTCCCATGCTTTTAACTAAATCAGGATGAAGGGATATGTCTCCATACAAATAAGTAATGCCAATGTGATTAATCAAGTAGAAATGTGGCAGGGTTAGGATGCCTTTGGCTGATGTGACAATGATGACTGATTAGTCTCTTGTTATGCAAATAACCCTAACCTCTAAGAAAAGAAAAGTAATGATATAGAATATTCCAAGAAGTGGCATGGACAATTATTACTTGATTTCAATTTCTTTTACATACTTTATTAGTTTGAATAATTGTGGCTTACAGAAGATCAAATATTCAAAGGAGTTAGTTTTCTAGGTGGTGGGATGTTTAGAAAGAATTAGGATTTGTGTTTTCATTAAAAGTGATTTGGCACTGGGCTTGAAATATCAAACTCCCTTTGACGTATCAAAAACTCTCTCTCACTCTTTCTCTCTCTCTCTCTCTCTCTCTCTCTCTCTCTCTCTCTCTCTCTCTCTCTCTCTCTCTCTCTCTCTCTCCCTCTCTCTCTCTCTCTCTCTCTCTCTCTCCTCTTTCTCTCTCTGTCACTCTCTCTCTCTCATATTTTAAGCCATCCATCCAGTGGTTGACATCTAGTATTAATCCATCGCATGTTTATTGCACACAGTAAGGCAATCAACATTTATGATATGGATGTGAAATGGTCCTTCTTGCATTTTTTTTTTTAGTTAACTCAACCTGGGAATATAGAACCGCAGATAAAGAACTGCCTCCATCACATTGGTCAGTTGCCACACCTGTAAGGAATGATCCTTTTTGGATGGCTGATGTTGAAGGGTCTAGCCCACTATGGGTAGTGTCAACATCTATGAAAAAAATATACAAAGTGTGGTGGTTACCGTGTAAGGGCCTGAAATTAATTTTTCTGGAAGAACTAAAGATCTATATGGCATGAAAAATTAAAGTGCCTGATAATTTGTAAGTAAATTCCATACTTACCAGCATTCAATATTTTGTCTACCCATATTTCAAAAGTAAAATTATCAAATCTATTTCACCCTGTTTTACTGCATTTAATCTATTAAATTACTTGTAACCAGAAATACTAATAAATTTTAAAAGCCTTTAAAACATGACTGGTTGATATTGGGTTTAACTTCATCACAATGTTGTAAGCAGGAACAAGATCTAGATTGCCTTCTCATTTTCCAAAGAATCCATGATTCACGGTTGCAAATATCTTCAATACAAGGTACTTAACCCTGTAAAATTCCTGCTTTGTTTGAATAAAATATTTATTGCTCTAACTTTGGGTTTTCATAAACAGAATTTTGATGTGCTATCCAATGTGCTGCCTCAAATAGTCTGGCACAATTTCTGACACTAAGAACTGTTTAAAGATAACCAGGGAAAGGTTGGAACAGGGAAAATAACCGCCAAGGATGTTGGTGAGTCAGAAACTGAAGGCTTTCACAGGAGGAAAATAAAAACAAAAACAAAACAAACAATCAACAAATGAATAAACAGAAAGCCAACCACCAAAATGATAAAAACAATACAGGAGTGAATTACTTGGGCAGAATGTGACTCAAGTCATCAGGACATTTCAGTAGGGATTATATTTTGTATTTCGAGAAGGCCATATGAAAACGTAAAGCCTAGATGGTTAATGTCTCTGGTGTAATTAGGGAAGGAACCAGCATGAGTGGGGTTCTATCATGCAAGCTGAACTAGGTGATGTCACAGAGCACTGGCCATAGATTGCACATCTATTCCACTTGGAGGCACTAGAATCCCTAGAAGGTGTGTCCACTATTTTCCCAGTGGTGTATGAAAGGCCGTCCAGCTCCTGAACCCCAACGTTGTTCCTCAAGTTTTTTTTTTTGCCTGGTCTGTATCAAAAGACAGAATCTTGATGACTAAGACATTTTCTTTGGGTAAGTACATTTATGAAGTGAATGGGACCCTCATAGCTATAGAAAGCTGAAAGTTTTCCCTCCCACACTGAGTAACTGTACATTCTAAATTCTCCCATGTTTGGGGCCAGGGGCATGGTTGATCCAGTTTAGTTGATCTCCTGAATTTATTTTCCTTGCTAACAATATCTCCTTCAAAATTCCATTAAAATGTCAAAGCTCTTCTTTGTCCGTATGTATTTTAGAAAATGTTAGTTCTAAATGGCTGATATTTCCTGGACTTGTTGAGGCCAGAGTTGCAGTGGCAAATAATCACCAAATAATCCTGAGGCTGGGTCAGGTGACATAATACAGAAGGCCAGTGGTGTGCTGTGTCCCTGGGATATTTGTGAATATTGCCACCTAATTCAGAGCTTGCAGGTACAAGAGAGGGTAGGTGACAACTCTGACTCATTTTCTTTATTCTTTAATCCTTGATCATTTTGTAAAAGGCATACCAACTTCCACATTGACATAGACATGCAAGGAGATGTTCCTCAGCAGAGGCAAATTAGCTCAGGGCTGAAGACATATTCATCTGAGTATGTTATTCTGAGCTCTCGAGAATTACTTGTTAATTTCCCTTCGATAATTTCCTTGTTTCCCTTATTTATTTGTTTTTGTTGTTGTTGTTGTTGTTGTTTTGTTTGTTCATTTTTTTCTTTGGATGGGTGTTTAATTTTACTTTGAGTGTGTTTGTGTGTAGCTTTGGTTGTTAGGAAAATCACTCTGTAGGATAGACTAGCCTTTATCTCACTAAGGTTTGCCTCCCTCTGCCTCTTGAGTACAAGGATTTAAGACTTGGGTCACTAACACCTCCTATTAACTTCTGATTTGATTGTTTGTTTTGTTTTTTGTTTGTTTTTCATTTTTGTTTTTTTTTTGTTTTGTTTGTTTGTTTGTTTTGTTTTTTGTTTTTTTTTTGTTTGTTTTTTTGTTTTAGTTGTTAATGTTGTTGCTGATTTGGAGACATGGTTCCTTTGTCTACCACTGGCTGCCCTGGAACTCACTTTGTAGACCAGGCTGGTCTCTAAGTCAGAAATCTGCCTTATCCTGCCTTCTGAATGCTGAGTTTAAATGCTTGCACCACCATAGCTGGATTATGAACTTCTTATTTTGATCAAATTAAGTTTAGAAGCCCAAACATGTTTAGCATAGCCTTCTTGACCTACTCAAAAATTCCATTAGAGAAGAGCATTTCTCCAGCATTCTCTCCCATCCTACACTCATTGCCTTTCAGTAACTCATATATATGACAGTAGCAACAGCATTGTGTCTGGTGTAAACAGGCAATATCTTCAATCCAAGGCAATGGGCAAGTATGATATTTGAACACAGAATGATACCCACAAGACATCTGCCCAGGGTTGGTGTGGTCTACCACACCAGGGCTACAGCCATGTAGAAGACAATACCTCTGAAGAGTCTTAGCATGACATCCCTCATGAAGAAGAGGAGGAGGATGTCTTCTTCCAACGTCTTGAGGAATATTGTTGGCTGCAGAATTGCTCAAGGTTGGAAGGAAGGTAATGAGCCTGTCACTCAATGGAAGACCATAGTTCTAGTTCAACTGCCAACAAACCCTTCTCTTTATTTGGTGAAGTATGATGGAAATGACAGCGTCTATGGACAGGAGATCTACAGTGA
This sequence comes from Mus musculus, assembly GCF_000001635.26. Lineage (NCBI taxonomy): Eukaryota > Metazoa > Chordata > Mammalia > Rodentia > Muridae > Mus > Mus musculus. Next base: position 8,943,496 of record NC_000087.7, on the reverse strand, counting down.
TGACAGGATTTTAAACCTTAAGGTTTTGCCTCCCAAAGTAAGATTTCCTCAGGTAAGGGATGCCCACCTCGCCAGAGCCCTGGTTGGCAGAGCGGTACAACACAAATTTAAGGGTAAAGATGGCTCTGAGTACAACTGGAGGAGGGTTGTGCTAGCCCAGGTGCCAATCATGAAGGATTTGTTTTACATTACCTACAAGAAGGATCCAGCTCTCTACTTCTATCAGCTCCTGGATGACTACAAGAAAGGGAACCTCCACATCATTCCAGACACTCCTCTGGCTGAGGAGAGATCAGGAGATGACAGTGATGTGTTGATAGGTAACTGGGTGCAGTACACCAGAAAAGGTGGTTCCAAATAGTTCAGAAAGGTTGTTTACCAAATTCTAGCCAATCCTTCACATTTAATTTCACATTTGCAAAGTGTCACAGAAATGCTGCTTATGAACAGAGTGCTTAAACTTCCTTATTCTCATGAAGTTTGTCACATTACCTCTTTGATGAAGGGCACAACCATCCTACTTCTGTGCAAAACTGCCCAAGCTCCTCCCCTATCTTACTTTAGGAAGATTTAGACATTCACAACAGAGAGTGCTCCAACCTGTGTGGAGCACAGTGTGTTTGAGGAAATCCCCGAGATTCACCATCTTCCCAGTGTATGTCCTACCTATAACTTCTAATTTCCATGGTCTGGGAAGCACTGTTCTGACCTAAGAGATTTCTGAACACTCTGGACTGAAATCCCAAACAGAAGAGTATCAAGGTAAGGGTAAATCATATTACTATCTTTGTTTTGTTACCTTAGACAAAGACATCCTGGCCTCCATGCAGAGGAATGTGTGAATGGACATATATTTAAGGAAGACACTAAACCAGAAAATACCACATTACACCCTCTTAAAAGACTTCTAAGATTGTTGTCATGCCTACCACTGACATTCAGATGATGTGTATTCTTGATTGTGATTTCATGTTTGGAGCTGATGAAGGAGTAAGTACCTGGAATGTCCTAGAATTCTCAAGGTATCAATCAGTGTTCAATTTCTGCTCAATAGTGCTGCAGACATAGGAATAACAGGATAAAACTATTCTATACAATCCTATGAAGCTCCTATCACCATCCTCCTATTTTAGAGAATCTTAGATCTATCACTAATCCCGAGAGAGGCAGAAACAATTCTTCTCCTGCACATAGGGGTAATGCATATGTCTCCCCTTACCCAAAGTATTCCACTTACTGTCTTTTACTGAATTGGCTTTTAGACTATACCTGAAATATTCCACATTTCACCAAAGGATCTACCAGCCCTCCCTGTTCTAATAGAGAGCTACAGTCCACCAATATCCAAAGGGTTCTCAGACATTCTAAATATGCCCCTGTGGGAGTAAACTTACTAAGTCTATTTAACTGGGCCTCAGATCCTTCTGCTTTGACCAAAAAGATTTCAATCTACTGACTCTGAGTTACCAGGGGCCTCAGATCTCATTTTCCCCAAGTGGTCATCAAATGTCCCTTTCTGACCAATAATGACCTTGCAATGTTCTCCTCTGATGCAGACACTTAGACACCCCCCCCTCCAATTTTAACTCCCAAATGGACCTCCAGACCACCCAAGCTTAAAGTACCTGAGCCGAACATTAAGAAGTACAGCCCAGAACAAAAGCTCATTTCCTCAAGGCAGAAACTAAAATGATGTACTCCTCACCATTCATACCTAGACCCAGGAGATGAACATATGCCTGAGAAGAAGAACTAGTGTGGAACTGTCAGCCAGGTTTTTGATGAGTGCTCAGACTGCTTCCTGATCCGGCACCACATTTACTATAGTGGACAGATGCTCTAGTCTCTGATGAGGAGTTGCTAGCTGTTAGGAAAAACCTGGAATGGGCTCCACTGCATGAGGTAGGCTGTGTCTTTGATCTCACGTCAAGGAAAGAACATGTAAATTTGAACTCTACCCAACCAAACATACTAGTTTACCTGTACAAAGGGGATTTAGATTTCCAATTTCTCACAAAGATACCCCTCTTACCATTGAGTTCCTATCTATTTTTCATGGCTCATAGGGTCTCATTTCTTCCCAATGTCCATTACTGGCTCACTTCTGACCACTAGCCATACATATCTGGTTAGTGTTGGGGGTGTTCTCGATATGACACTAAGGCCAACAATAGTGCCTACATGCCATTTCTGAATAATTGGATCTTAAATTCCACCATTGTCCAAGTGTACTTCTGAAAGACTTTTCTCATTACATGGGGTCTCTATAGTAGCATCTTTGTTCATCAGGCCTCTAGTTGTACCTTCTGGCCTAAGCAGGTCTTATACTTCACTTAAAGAGATGCCAAATTTACACAATGTAGACAAAGATGCATTAAGCATTCTCATACTCATTAATATAACATTCCTCCCCTCAGGTTTGAAGTCTCCAGAGCAGCAAAGAGAGTGGGGAGTAGAACTCATCATCTTTAGGTCACTCAGCATCGATGGGTTGTTTGCAACCTTAGTATACAGACATGGATGGTTGAACACAAACCTGTCAGGCTGATAAAGAACTAGACATCTACTAACGTCCTTGGAACCATGTTCAGATTGCTGCACATCCTCCTGAAGATGCCACAGAATACATGGTTCCCTGTGATTGTTGTTCTCTTCTTGTTGTTGCTGTTTTCTTTTAACTTTTGAAGAGGATACTTTATTAGTCTGTTGCTATGTTAGTCATCTCCTGGCATTAGAAACCAACATCCCACTGTTTAAATGTTTTATATATCCTACTCTATTTGGAAAACACAACGTATGCGCATCATTTTTCCTATTGTTTCAAAGACATACCACTATGTAATTCAACTTTACAATTGTAATCATTTTGACCAATATTCAAATGAATATAAATTTTATGTGTAAAATTCTTCCTGTGCTGTGTTATTTTTCACCAGATGACAGTTTCATTTGAGGTCAATGGAAAGATCGTTCCTTACTATGTGTCTTTAAAAGATATATTTTGGAGCTGAGGGGTATGTCTGAATATCTTCAGCACAATAAACACCTTCTATAACATTACTATCTAGTGGATTATAAGTATCAGGCTGTACACAGTAGTAACTAAAATAATGGACTATTTGAGAAAGATTTTAGGGTGAAATCTCTCATAATATACAGAAAAAAAGGAAATCCTAGATATTAATCAAATCTATGCACACCAAATGAACATTGTGGGTTTTGTGGGTTTGTTTGTATATGTCTTTGTAGTTCGAATGTCCAACCTTTATGTCTTAATTGATGATTGTAAACAGTGCTCAGAGTGTGTGCGTGTGAATTAAAGGGCACCATGTCTTTAGTGTTTAGATTAATTTCACATATAATTATCTGTCTATCTGTCATTTATGTATGTATGTATGTATGTATGTATGTATGTATGTATGTATGTATATATATATGAAGTAATGATTGAATGTATTTATATAGATATGTATGCAACTATTTCTCTATCATCTACCTATCACTCTCTCTCTTTCTATTTCTCTCACCCTCTTTCTCTGTTTATCTCTTATGCATGAATATATGCATGCATGTAGCTAGGTAGGTGTGGTATTTTTAATGTAATTGGTTCCCATCGGCCCATAGGATGTATTAGGATGATTAACCTTGTTGGACTAGGTGTTTCCTTGTTGGAGGAAGGGTGTCACTGGAGGAGGTGGGTGGTCTCACACATGTTCAAGTTAGTTATGCCCAGTAGGGCTCTGTGTGTTTGCTGTCTCTCTGTCTTTCCAAGAGTAGCTGTGATAGAGTGTTCAGTGATTCAAGGAGGAGATGTTGGTTAGATGGCATATAAAGCAGGCAAGACACATTTACATACATGGTAGAAGAAGCAAGCTTTAAGAAGCACAAACCATCACACACACACACAAACACACACACACACACACACACACACACACACACACACACATTTGTTGGACAGTGCAAAGCTTCAACCACTTTAAATATATACTCACATTTGGTGTATGAAACAAAGCACCAACTTTATTTTTCTCACACTGCTTATATATCTCTGCACAATCTTTCAATTAGTATAAAATTTATACTGGTTACTTTCTATTTTCTTCTAGTGAATAATTATGAGTATGTATAAGGAGAAGCATCTTCTCACTATACTTTTATGATGAGCTATTTATAAATTATGTTTATAAATATCCAATATTATTCCCAAGAACCAACACGCATTTCTAACTAAAAAACTTGTTATAGATTAACAAGTTGTAAGCAAGTAGGGTAATTTTTATTTCAGCCAGTTTCTCTTACTGGTAGACTGAAATTTGCTGTTATACATAAAGGATTAGTTTTTATCAATCTCAAAAATTAATCCTTCAAAAATCTTAAAAGAATCACAAAACTAAACTTTTATATAAAAACCTATCATCCCTTTCTACTTTGAATCCTCAGGGTGCACATCTGTTCATTAACCATGTTTTTCTTAAATCATATCAGGAAACAGAATGAGGAAATAGGTACAAGGAAATAATAATCATCTGAACACCAGCCTGACTTTGAAAAAAAAAAGGCATGTTTTTTGTAGTAATTCTTTCCAAGATCGTGATTGAAGTATTAATCTGAATCAGCTGCAATCCTTGAGAAAGTTAGATCTAAATAACACTGTGGGTGGCAATGATATTGCCCAGTGAGGGGCTGGAACCCCCCTTAAATTTTCATACAATCCATAGATTATGAGGAATGTGATGTGAGGGCAGCAAGTAGAGAGAAACTCTACAACAGCATGAGTGGTAACAGAGTAGTACCAGCTTTTAAGTGTTTAAGAGTGGTAAGAGCTTTTAAGTGGTTCACCTCACCAAGAATCCATCAAAGCCCAGTATTTTGGAGGTAAAATGTACATTCCGGGGAGCTCCTCTGCCATGCTTAATATTCTAATAAAATTAAAAATAATATTAATTTCTCATTTAATAGACCCTGCTTACAGTCCCCCCAAATTTTACTCCCCACGGTTCTTTTACTACCTCCCATCCTCTCCAGTTCCTCCCCCTTTCGGTCATCATTCATCAAATACTTCTCTTTCAAATATCTCTTCCTGCATTTCCTTATTCAACCCCATCTCCCTCCACCATGCCACCTGATCTTCTCCTTCTTGTCCACCTTTGTACACTAATAAAATCCATTCTATTTCTCCATACCATGGGCATCCATGTATGCACCCAAGTCCTTCCTCTATACCTAACTTCACTGGATCTACAGATTGTAGGCAGGCCATCACATATGTAATGTTGAATGTCTTCATGTTTCTATTGCTGTCACCAAAAACTATAACCCAAGCACAAGTTGGGGAGGGTAGGACTTATTTGCAATGTGGGTACTGTAAAGAAAAGGGACACTGAGCAACAGACTGCCCCAAGAAAGAGACAGATACCAGACCACCTAAGTCCTTTTCTCAGAGGATGATGACTACATGATATGGGGAACAGACACCCTAGGTGACACTAGGGTAACCCCAGCTGTGGAAGAGACCCTTATGGCTTCCCTTCATGATATCAGAGCAGAGTTTTCAGTCCTGACAGAGCCACTGGAGAAATTGAGGACCCAGAAATCCTTAGTATTCGGGGCTACTGGTCAAAAACCATACTCTTAGACCACTGAAAAGAAAGTTAATCTATGAATAAGCCAAGTAACTCATTCCTCCCTCATCATTCCTCAAGCCCCACCCCATTGTTGTGGAGAGACATACTAGCATATTTAAAATCCCAAATAAGCTGCTCTTTGGAAGGAACTTCAATCCCTTGGCAAGCCTGTCCCTATAAATTTAACTTTAAAATTAGAAGAAGAATATAGATTACATGAGTCTCAAGCCCTGTCAAGAAAAGTACTAGAATGGACCTATTTAGAGAGATATCCAACAGCCTGGGCAGAGACTGGTGGTATAATTGAGACAAAAATGGTGCCCCCCCCCATCATTGTGACATTGAAAACTGGTGAGATTCCTTTCAGGGTACAACAATACACCATGAGCAAAGAGGCCAGAGAGGGCATCAGACCTCACCTTCAAAGGCTCTTAGAACTAGGCGTGTTTGGTCCTTTGTCAGTCTTCCTGAAATACTCTGTTGCTACCAGTTAAAAAGCAAGGCTTTGCCACCTGGCACTCCCTAATAATCCCCCCTTACTAAAGAGACTGGGACTTTCTCATGGACCCCATATATGGGGAGGCCTTTAAAAAGATTAAAAAATCGTGCTTAGTGCCTCAGCCCTAGTCCTGACAGATGTGACCGAGCCATTCACTCTCTATTTAGATAAAAGAGCAGAAATAGTGAGATAGGTCCTGAACTAAGCTCTGGGGACATAGAAAAGACTTGTGGCCTACTTGTAAAAAAAAAAAATAGACCCAATGCCCAGTGGGTGGCCGTCTTTCTTAAAAGATATCACTGCTGTGCCAGTACTTCTCAAAGATGCTGACAAACTGACTCTAGGTCAAGGAACTATAGTAGTAGCCCCCCTCTGCCCCCATGCCTTAGAAAGCATTGTTAGGCAGCTGCCAGATTGCTGGATGACTAATGCTCACAGGACCCATTATCAGAGCCTCTTTCTGACTGAGAGAGTGTAGAGAGAGTGTAATTTGCACCCCTGCTATCCTGAATCCTTCCACCTTGCTGCCTGAAGCTGACAACTCCCTACCAGTGAAGGTGTATAGACATCCTGGCAGAAGAAACCAAAACTAAGAAAGAAGTCACTGACCAGCCATGGTCAGGTTGCCCAAATTGGTACACAGATGGTATCACCTTTTTGATTGAAGGTAAAAGAAAAGTGGTGCCAGCAGTGGTCAACGGAAAAGAAACCATCCGTGTAAGCAGCTTTACTGAAGAAATGACAGTCCAGAGAGAAGAGCTAATCACACTTACCCAGGCCTTGCAGCTGGCCATAGAAAAGAACATCAATATCTAAACAGACAGCATGTATGCCTTTGCCACATGCATGGTAGTATCTGTAGAAAAAGGATGCTACTCACATCTACTGGGGAAGATATAAAAATAAAAAGGAAACCTTGAGACTATTAAAGCCATACACTTTGCAAAAAACTGGACATCATACATTGCCATTGTCACCACAAAGTCCATGAGGCCATAGTGAAGGGAAATCTGATGCCTGAACTGACTGGCCTAAAAAAAATAAATAAATAAAATAAAGAACGTGAAGACCATTATAAACTCAAAGATGCAGGCTTTGACTATACTCCAGAAGATCAGAAATTAACAGACAAAATACCTGATATATGTGGGTGTACTACCCAGGGAGTCTCTAGGACCTAAGATGGTTGCTCTGTCCTGCCCACAATAGAAAGGTAACTATATGTCTCCAATCTAAACCACCTCATGCACTTGGAAATTGAGAAGGTCAAAGAAAATGTTGAGAGCTCAAACTGCTATGTTATAAGATTGCCAGATGTTGCCCAGGGGATTGTTAATGAATGCCAAGCATGTGCCCTCACCATTGCTGGGCACCACAAGAACACCCCCCCCCCAGAAGGTGGATAAGAGTTGACTGGCCATGAGCATACTGAAAAGTAGACTTTACTGAAGTTAAACCAGCCAAGTACAGTAAAAAATATCTATTTGTTTTTTTGTAAACACCTTTTCAGGCTTGGTCGAAGCCTTCCCCACTAATAACAAGAACACCCATGCCATGGGAAAGAAGATATTAGAGGAAAATTTCCCAAGATTTGGCATCCCTAAGGTACTTTCATCAGACAATGGCCCCTCCTTCATTGTCCAGGTAAGCCAAGGGTTAGCCAGACAATGGGGAATTCACTGGAAGATACATTGTTCTTATAGATGCCAGACTTCAGGACAGGTAGAGTGGATGAATAGAGCATTAAAAGAAACCTTGACTAAATTGGTTTTAGAGACCTACAGAAAAGATTATGCAGCTCTTTTTCCCTTTGCCTTGTTCTGAGTATGGAACACCACAGGGAAATTTAAACTTACACCATTCAAACTCCTCAACTTGGGACGCCCCTCCCTTTAACAGAAGCAGGTGCAATGTTTGAACTTGATGTTTCTTTTTCAGAACCCTTACTAGCTCACTTGAAGGCCCTACAATTGGTCAGAAAAGATGCCTTGGAAATGCTGAAACACAATAAAAAACAAAAACAAAAACACAAAAACAAAAAAACATACTAACCAGGAGCCATCTTCGTGCCACATAAATTTCAAACAGGAGATCCTGTCCGGGTCCGTTGCCACCATTCTGGCAAACTTGAACTCAGATCAAAAGGATGCTCCCTGGTGCTTCTGACAAGCCCTGCTGCCGCACCTCCAGCATGTACCGGCTTCTGGCCTGCCATGGCCCACTGGCCTGGCACTGCTCACACACAGTGGGCACTGCACAGGAACCCCCTTCTTCCCTCCTCCCACTGGCAAGAGTCTCTTTCGTCTCATTCAAGGGGCTTCTGAGGTTCTCAATCTTACAAATCCTAAAGCTGTGACCTCTGGTTGGCTTTATTTGGCAGCTGGGCCAGAGGTTTAATTTTCTAACTTATAAAATTAGAACTATGTACTAGAAGGAGTGGGAGATGTGCGACCCCAACTTAGAGCATTTCTCCCTGGAAGGTGAAGCCCCTGGACATTCTCCAAGCTTGTATTCCCTGATCTCTAAAAATACAGCCAGAAAGAAGCTCTATGTTCTCTACAGCCACCAAACAGCATTTTGGTTTCTGAGCCTTACAGCTAGAGATTCGAAAATTGAAGTTTTGCCAAGGACATCTGGGCAGAGAAGAACACTCCTCCCGACTCTTCCCAACTCTCCAAACTCTCCTCCCAACTCATCTCAATTCCTCAGCTAGCTAATAAAAACCCTCTTCTGTCACATCTTAGAGTCATATGCCCCTGCCCTGCACAGTGGAAGGAGTTTGTCCTTAGCTAGCTGATAATAAAACCTCTTACAGTTTGCATCAGGTGTGGATTTCTCTCAAGTCATTGGGGTGCTGGCCATCTCATCTGAGGACTTTAATGGACTTGAGAGGAGGTCCATCTTCACGGTCTTACACATAGAGACCTAAGACCAAAACTCTTCAAACTATTATGCAAAATCAAAAGAGAAGGAACACTATTGAATTTGTTCTATGAAGCCAGATTACAATTATATTCAAACCATACAAAAACTCAATGAAGAAAGGAAACTTCAGACCATTTTCCCTTATGAATATCGAAGCAAAAATACTCAATAAAATCACTGCAAACCAAATAAAAGAATACATCAAAACGATCATCCATCATGGTCAAGTAGGCTTCATCCCTGTGATGCAGAGATGGTTTAATATATGGAAATTTGTCAACTTAATCCACTATAGAAACAAACTCAAAGACAAAAACAACATGATGACCTCATTAGATGCTGAGAAAGCATTTGACAAAATACAACACCCATTCATAATAAAAGTCCAGGAAAGGTCAGGAATTCAAGGCCCATACCTAATATATAAAAAAAAAATAGTCAGCAAACCAGTAGGAAACATTAAACTAAATGAAACAATCCCATTAAAATCAGGGACGAGACAAGACTGCCCACTTTCTTCATACCTATTCAATATAGTAGTTGAAGTCCTAACCAGAGCAATTAGACAACAAAAGGAAAACAAATGAATACAAATTGGAAAGGAAGAAGTCAAAATATCACTATTTCCAGAATATATGATAGCATGTATCAGTGACCCAAAAATGCACCAGAGAAATCATAAACCTTATATACGACTTCAGTGCAGTAGGTGAATATAAAATTAACTCAAATATATCAGTGGGCTTTCCCTACACAAAGGAAAAGGAGGATGAGAAAGAAATTAGGGAAAAAAAAACACCCTTCACAATACTCACAAATAATATAAAAAAGCTTGGTGTGATTCTAACTTAGAAAGTGAAAGATACATATGATAAAAACTTCAAGTCTCTGAAGAAAGAAATGAAACAAGATCTCAGAACATGGAAAGATCTCCCATGCTCATGGGTTGGAAGGATTAATATAGTAAAAATATGTGTTCTGCCAAAAGTAGTTTAAAGATTCAATGCAATCCCCATCAAAATTCCAACTCAATTCTTTACTGAGTTAGAAAAGGCAATTTACAAATTCACCTGGAATTAAAAAAAAAAAACAACAACAACAACAACAAAAAACCTAGTATAAGAAAAACTATTCCCAACAATAAAAGAACCTCTTGTGGAATCACCATGCCTGAACTCAAGCTGCACCACAAAGCAATTGTGATAAAAACTACATGGTACAGGTTTAGTGGTAGACAGGTATATAAATGAAATAGAACTGAAGTCAGAAAAATAAACCCACACACCTATAGTCACTTGATCTTTGACAAAGGAGCTAAAACAATCTAGTGGAAAGAAGACAGCATTTTCAACAAATGGTGCTGGCTTAATTGGCAGTTAGCATGTAGTAGAATGTAAATTGATCTATTCTCATCCCCTGTACAATGCTCAAGTCTAAGTCGATCAAGGAACTGCACATAAAACCAGAGACACTGAAACTTATAGAAGAGAAAGTGGGGAATAGCCTGGAATACATGGGCAAAGGGGGAATATTCTTGAAAAAAAATACCAGCAATATCTTGTGCTATAAGATTAAAAATGGACAAATGGGACCTCATAAAATTGATAAGATTATACCCAGAAGTTCAAACTTGTAATAAGGATACATGCTTCACTATGTCCATAGCAGCCTTATGTATAATAACAAGAAGCTGAAATGAACCCAGATGACTCTCTTTAGAGGAATGCATATAGAAAATATGGTACATTTACTTAATGAATTACTACACAGCTATTAAAAACAATGAATTCATGAAATTTTTATACAAATGGATGGATCTGTATGATATCTTTCTAAGTGAGATAACCCAATCACAAAAATCACACATGATATTCACTCATTTGTGAGTGGATATTATCCCTGAAGCTCAGAATAACCAAGGTAAAATATGCAAAACCCATGAAACTGAAGAAGAAAGACCAAAGTGTGGATAAGTACCCCACAATTCCCTGGGACTAAACCACCAATCAATGAAAACAAACAATGGGACATATGATTCCAGCTTTATATGTAGCAGAGGATGGACTAGTCAGGCATCAATGAGAGGAGAGACACTTTTTCCTGTAAAGATCCTATGCCCCAGTATGGGGGAATACCTGGGCTGTAATTGTTAAATGGTGTGTTGGGGAGATGGGGGAGAGGGGAGAGGACAGGAGATTTTTGGAGTGTAAACTAGAAACGGGGATAATATTTGAAATGTAAATAAGGAAAATATATAATAGAAAAAGAAAGGAAATAATTTATTTGAATGTTTTATGAGATAAATTCATGTTTGGCAAACATATTATACGAACAATGTTCAGGTCATTTGTTGAGGCAAAATCAAGAAAGTTCTTCTTTCTCAAAATATGGTGATATAGTTCCAAGTGTAGGTATATGTGCTGCTAAACCTTGTATATAGGAATAGATAGATATAGGTAAAATTAGAAATGAAGTATATGTAAACTTAACAAGACTTCCTCCATTTCAGGTGACTAGGTAAAATCTAATGAACTGCAGGACACAATTAATACCTGACACTGGAAAGGCTATACCTTCCAAAAGAGCCTCCTCTGAAACTTTTATGTCATCGTGCTCATCATCAAAGTCCAAGTGTAATAAGTAACCTTCCTTTGGTATCACCATCAATTTCTTAAGTGCCATTCTTCTCTTAAGAACTCAGTAGTCTTCTTAGTTAAAAAACAAACAATAAAAATAAAAAGGAAAAAAAAGAACTTAGTTACCTGACTAAAAAGTATCATTTAAATAATTAAAAATAACAAAACATCAAATAATTATTTTAGCTCAATGAAAGATCATTTCTTTTGTTACTTAACATGTATATTTTTAATCAATTGCCTTTTTCAGAGAGTTCTGTATACATATTCAATATGGTGATGCATATATGTATATATATATATATATATATATATATATATATATATATATATATATATATATATATATATATATATATATATATACCCGTACCATTTCCTCCATGTATCCCATTTATCATGTCCCTCTCCCTCACAACTTGTTTTAAAAACTTCTTTAACTCACTTCTTTAAAAACCTCCTTTAGAACCAAAGTTATCAATCTGCAATTTCTCAGTTTAAAAAAAAACAAAAACAAAAACTGGCCAACCTTCAACATGTGAGTCCTCCCCTCCTCCCAATAAACAATGAGCAACATCCTTTAACCTTTGAGGCATCTGAATTTTGGTCCTATCTCCCACAGATTCTTTTTAAACAAAACATCAGCAATTCCGTTTACCAGTTTATCTCAGTCTAACGTAAACGCACAGTGCTATCCAGAAAGATAAAGAACATGGTAACTGTATATTCATATCAAGAAGATCCACCACTAAGTCTACAAAAAAAAACATGAACCACCACCACCACCCACACAGAAAGACCTTATATTGGAGAAATTAGGGATTTGGGGAAGCCGAGGATTTCAAACATCTGAAGATTGTAAGTTCAAGTCCAGACCAAGCTGGGCCAGCTGAAACTACAAAGATAGATCCCATCCTACAGAACCTAAACTGAGAGAAAAAGCTGAACTTGGTGGTGCAAGTCTTTAATCCCAATACATGGGAATTTGGGACAGAAGGATCTGTGGTCAGAATCCATCCCCAATGACTTATGAATCTCTTACAATATCTCCTCTTCTTCTTTTCATTCATCTTCCTATGCCATTCTACTGTCTGCAATGTTCATACAGTCTATACCAAAGGAACACACCATAGAGAAGACAATGAGGAGGGAGGAATCCTCAGTGTGTTTCTAAGGGATCCTGTACAGCACACAGGACAAGTGCCAAGGAATCTCATCCATGGCTCACTGTTCCCTGACCCACAGTCCTGCAGCTGGTTCTCTGATCCTATCCCCAGGCCCAAAGCTTTTCTCTTCCAAGGGTTCCCAATTATCTATGGCCCTGACCTGTTCAATCCTCTTCCACGAATATGGTCCTCCACCTTCCATTCACCCTCAGATTCCACAGGAAATGGCGATCAGGAGGCTTTTCCTCACTTAGTGGCCTTCTGGGCCTGAGATTCCCCACCCTGTCACACCTCGATTAACTGTACAACAACCCTGATCAGGGCAGATTATCACTTACAGGTCATGTATGAGGAGAACACCTTCACAACTGCACCCTTCTGTGCTTAGCTCCTCAATGGCAAAAAAAAAAAAAAAAAAAAAAAAAAAAAAAAAGTTGTCAGGAGCCAGACCCGGACAGAAGCCTCAGAGGATCCTTTGTGATGCCAGCTGGAGCAAACAGGTCTCACCAAAGGACTGTGCTGATTGGCTAAATACACCCTGCACATGCGTTCATGGAATACCAAGTACCAACACTTTGAAGGGAGATTTTAGAAGGTGGGAATAAGCCACTGGCTTTAAGACAAATGATTTCCAGTTTGTTGGTTGATAAGTGCTTACAAACTTGAAAATCTAGGACAAATATGAAACATATGAAATACAGCAAATGGCTCTACTTAATTTCAGCTGTAGAGGCTCTTGTACGCATTTTTGGTTTTTTATTTATTTATGTGCATAAACATTTAATAATGTGGACTTCTGCATGTACACACGCACACCAGAAGAGTCTATGCTGCCCTAAGAGTTCAGAAGGGAGCATGCACATTTCCTTCAACCCCTGGTACTCTCCTGTCTCTACTTTCCTAGTCCTCAGCTTGATTAGAAGAGTGTGCTAGGCAGTGCAGGCCCTCTCTCTCTCACTTATGTGCTTGGCCACTCAGGCCCACTCTCTCACTTAGCCATTAGTCTGGGCAGGCACTCTCTGTCTCTCTCTGTCTCTCTCTCTGTCTCTCTCTTTCTCTCTTTGTCTCTCTGTCTCTGTCTCTGTCTCTGTCTCTGTCTCTGTCTCCCTCCCTCCCTCTCTCTCTCTCTCTCTCTCTCTCTCTCTCTCTCTCTCTCTCTCTCTCACTCTCACTTAAGTGCTAGGCTGCACATGTCCTCTCTCTCTCTCTTATGTGCTAGACTGCCCAGGGCCCCTCTCTCTCTTATATGCTAGGCTTCCCAGGACCTCTCTCTCACTTAGATGTTAGTCCTTGCAGGCCCTCTTTCTCACTTATGTGCTAGGCTGGGCAGGGCCTCTCTCTCACTTATGTGCTAGCTGCCCAGGTCACCTCTCTCACTTATGTGCTAGGCTGAGAAGTCCCTCTCTCTCACTTATGCCGCAAGAGAGCACTGATTCTCTGAAACTGTGATTGTGCATATGTTATGAGCCACAATGTGAGTGCTTTGTGCCTGGTCCTCTGCATAGAACAGGTGCTTTTCTTTTCTTTTTTGTTTTTATTATTATTATTATTATTATTATTATTATTATTATTATTATTATTATTATTATTATTATTGAATTTCAAGACAGGGCTTCTCAGTGTAGCATTGTCTTTCCTGGAACTTACAGCAGGCTGGCTTTGAACTCAAAAATCCTTGTCCTCTGCTTCCCAAGTGCTGTGATTGAAGGCATGAACCACCACTGCCCAACCAACAGTTGCTCTTAACAGCTAGTTTTTCCATTTTTTCAACTAGTCTAGTGTGTATTTCATGTATCCTAGAGCATTCCGCCCATTTACTTGCAGTGTTTTCCTACTTGTGCATTAGATTTTCAAGGCTGGTTTGTTGAAAAGAAATGAAAGGAAGTAGTTAGGCACTTTAACAATAATAATAATAATAATAGTATAAACATTTTAATGTGTTTCAGTCTATCATTTTTAAAATGTATGAGTCCTCTTTTTATGGGTTCACCTTCATGAAAGAAGGGGACATCAGATCACTTTATATATGGTAGTAAGCCACGATGTTATTGCTGGGAATTGAAATCAGGAACTGTAAAATAACAGCCCCTTCTCATAACTGCTGAGCAATCCCACCAGTTCTAGAAATATGTTTTGATTTAATTTTTATTTCATTATGATAAGAAAATATACATAATTTTAATTTATCTGAATTTGTTAACAACTAAAAACATATTTTGAGTAAACAGACTTACATCACATTCTTCTTTTTATTTTGTACCCCAACTCCTCCAGCTGATGCCCACTCAAAACCTATCAAACCTTTCATTTTTATCATGTCCCTTAATATTTATAAAATATTTAACAATAAAAATGAATATTAAAAAAGTTGTTTGATATAAAACAACAATCAATTGAATAGTCTTATTGATATGTTTGTCTGCAGCAATACTGAAAATACATTTTTCTCATAAATTTTAAATAACTCCAAATATATTAACTGTATGATATATTAAAATAATATATCACTATTAGTTTTTTTGGTGAACATAAATAGTCTTTTGGTTTGTTTGTTGTTTGTTTGTTTTGTTTTTAGTAGATCTTAAAAATCTTGACTTACAGAAGATGCTAACAGGACCCTGAAGTTGTCTTGTGTGAGGCTAGTCCAGTGACTGGCAAATACAGAAGTGGATGCTCACAATCATCTATTGCATGGAACACAGGACCCCCAATGGAGGAGCTAGAGAAAGTACCCTAGGAACTGAGGTGGTTTGAAACCCTAAATAAGAACAACAATATTAACTAACCAGTACCTCCAGAGCTCATGTCTCTAGTTGAATGTGTAGCAGGGGATGGCCTGGTAGGCCATGTGTGGGGGGAGAGGCCTATGGTTTTGTGAAGGTTATATGCCTCAGCTCAAGGTACTACTAGGGCCTGGAGGTGGGAATAGGTATTTTGGGGATCAAGGAGGGGGGAGAGGGGAGGCGGGAGGGGACTTTTGGAATGTAAATGAAGAAAGTATCTAATAAATATAAAATTAATATAAAATCTTGGCTTACTGTGATACAAAAAAAAAAGAAAAAAAGAAAAATAGTTTATGGACACTGGATTTCATTGTAATAAGGCTGTACTTGAATGTCCCTCACATCACCAAAGTATTTTACCTCCATAGTAGCTAAGGGAAGAGTTGACATATCTGCTGCAGCACGGAATGAACTGTAGGCATTATTTTTGGATACTAATTTCCTGCTATGTACAAAGCTATTTGATTTGAGTGATTGTTGTCATTCTCAGGCCACAGGTAACAGGGTACATTCACTTAAGGAATGGGTGTTTATTAAGATGGCCTATCCATGATGTCATTGATCAACAGTTTCAATGAAGAATTGTTCTGCTTCGAGAGTGTCACAGAAGTTAGTTGATGATAGAATTCAGTTTCATTGGATGTGATGTTTTTTGCAAAAGCATTCATCTCAGAATAATAGTAACTTTATTGCAAACTTGAAAAATGGAAAAACACAGAGTAGAAGTGGAAGCTAAAATACTACCACCTTTTTGCTACTGTGATGACAGATGACTGATAAATCCTCTCTCACCCTTTGTAGGAATGTGTAAACAGGAACAATCAGCAATGGGTTTGGCTAAGATTGTTTTCCTGCTGTCCAAACAATGTTACTCAGTATGCTTTGTGGTGGCCAGGAAGCTGAGTTCCTGAGGAAGTAAAGTTCTTGAGTAAGTATCTTAGGCAGAAGTCTCTGTGGAGGGAGTCAGTGAACTGTTGAAAGATGGTTAATCCTGGTTCAGCTGGAGGTCCCAGTGGGATGATGTTGGAGGGATGGAGGTGTTACTAAAGGAGAAAGGAGAGCAGGTGACCCTCATTGGACTCCTGTGGTTAATGCTTCTGGGTTCACAATCCACTTTACCCAAGAAAAACAGAGAACTTTTTCGCTATGGGCAGGAGATTGAACAAATTATCACCTAGCTGAAACCAGGAAGGCTAGGGAATTGGAGACCCTAAAAGTATTCTTGGGGCCTGGGGATGTGAGTTGTGAGTAAACTGGCGGTCAGTTACTGGTGGAAACAGACTAGATCCTTTTCTGTACTGCTGCTGCCCACCAGGAATTCAAAAAACAAACTGAAGACCAGTCTTCATTTTCCTTTACCTGGTTTGAAAGGCCAGATTTCCAAAATTTGCATATATAGGCGCCAAAGTGCTTCCAAATCCAGAAGCTCCTCTCAACCTCAGAAGAGCTGGTACTTCAGACATGATTCAGGGAAGGCTGTGTTTATGTATGTGTTGTTTTGGTATAGGAAGGTAAGCTCTAACTCTGTATCTCAGTATTATCTTAGCACATGTGCAGTTTGGACTGGCCTTGAAAATGAAGTACTCAGCCTTACAAATTTACTGGGGCCTAAGGAAACATGTCTTCTATATTTTTTATACTTAAATTTTATTTTTTATTTATTTATTTTTTCATTGTTGAAGATTGAATGCAGAGCTTCTTTGTGTAGCATTAAAATATAAGTCCAGTCAGGCGAAAAGTATTTCATTAATATTTGCAAAAAAAAATAATAATAATTGTTTATATATCTTGTTGTATTACCAACCAAGAACAGAATCTTCAGTAACTAATGATAATTAGAATGCAAATTCTGAAGAAGTAATTGGAGATACACTGTAATATGTTCAAACTTATTATTTCCTTCTTAGTGTAAGTATTTCAATGAAAGTATAATTGATTGTATAGCAAGTAATCTATGTTAACATTTTGTATATGATGTATATTCCAAACAATAATTCTGTATGATTAATCTTTAATTTTAATGGTTTTCTTGGAGGGTATAGTGTTGAGGGTCAAACTCTCATTGTCATGCCTGTATGTCAAAAGCTGAGCCATCAAACTCTAAGATCTGCATCCGTACTTTTTAAAACATTAATTTCTTTATAGATTTCCAGTACAAAATCTTCAGGGAAAATTTGAAGGTACATTTTTGGATATATAATTTTTTAAACTATATAGTATTAGCATAATTTCTATATTAGGAAATATTAGTTAATATACTGTATGACATCATAGTGAATTATTCTTTTTATATGTAGTATTTTGTAACTATTTTTATTTTTATTTATCTATTTATTTATTTATTTATTTATTTATTTTTACTAGATATTATCTTTCTTTACATTTCAAATATTAGTCATTTCTTTGTTTCACCCCAGATAATCCCTTTTCCATTTACAATCTCTGTGTTTCTAGGAGGGTCTCCTCCATCTTTCCATTTTACCTTCCCCACCCTGGTACATGCCTACACTTGGGAATCAAGCCTTCACAGGACCAAGAACCTCTCCTTCCACTGATGTCTGACAAGGTCATACTCTGCTATATATGCAGCTGGAACCATGGGTTGGTGCTTAGTCCCTGGGTGCTCTGGACAGTCTGGTTGCTTCATATTGTTGTTATTCCTATAAGGTTGCAAACCCATTCAGCTCCTTCAGTTCTTCCTGTATCTTGTCTACTGGGAACCCCA
This sequence comes from Mus musculus, assembly GCF_000001635.26. Classification (NCBI taxonomy): domain Eukaryota; kingdom Metazoa; phylum Chordata; class Mammalia; order Rodentia; family Muridae; genus Mus; species Mus musculus. The sequence goes on along the minus strand of NC_000087.7, from coordinate 8,925,135 downwards.
TGATCAGTCTGATATTTGTCTGTGAGCATCAGCCTCTTTTCTTGCCAAGAAATGGCTGAGCTTCTCAGGAGATAGCCATATTTGGCTCCTGTCAGCAAGCACGTGTTGGTACTCACAATAGTGACTGGGTTTGGTTTCTGTATATGGGATGGATCCACAGGTTGGGCAAACAATGGATAGTTATTCCTTCAGTCTCTGCTCTGCACTTTGTCTCCATATTTTTTTCCAAGGAGTATTTTGTTCCCCATTCTAAGAGGGATTGAAACACCCACACTCTCATCTTCCTTCTGCTTGAGCTTCATGTGGTCTGTGAATTACATTTTGGATATTCTGAATTTTTAGAATAATATCCCTTTATCAGTGAGTGTGTACCATGTTTGTAATTTTGGGATTGGGTTACCTCACACTGGATGATATATTTTATATACTTCCATTTGCCTGTGTATTTAATAAAGTCATTGTCTTTGTATCATTTGCATATATTTTTATCTCTATTGCTCTATTCTACAGCTTGAGGTCGAGGATGTTTCCCCCTGAACTTCTTTTATTGTTGAGAATAGTTTTTCAATATCCTGGATTTTTTTTATTTCAGATGATTTTGTAAATTGTTCTTTCTATCTTTATGAATAATTGAGTTTGAATTTTGATTGTGATTTCACTGAATCTATAGATAGCTTTTGGCAAGATCACCATTTTTACTGAATTAATCGTGCCAATCTATGAGCATGGGAGGTCTTTCCATTTTCTGAGATTTTCAATTTCTTTCTTCAGAGACTTGAAGTTCTTGTCACACAGATCTTTCACTTGCTTGGTGCGAGTAACAGAAAAGTATTTTCTACTTTAAGTAAATGTTAATGAGACTTTAAATTTTGATTTACATTTGTTGTGGAAATACGGAATTATTGCACAAAGTTTTAGAAATGTACTTTATGGTTTATTATGTTTAACAGTATAGAAAAAATCAGTTACATAATCAGGCAATTTGTATATTTTAATTGAATTATGTTTTACACTAAGTCTTAACTGAGTCAATATAGGAAAAAAATTAGACTTTCTATTTGGTAGAACAGAATAAAACCCTACTTTGAAATACAATTAATTTACTAAAAAAGAATATCTATCTATCTATCTATCTATCTATCTATCTATCTATCATCTATCTATCTATCTATCTATCTATCTATCTACCTCTCTATTTTCTATCTATCTATCATCTATCTATCTATATATCTGTCTGTCTGTAAACTTTAATTTTGAAAATCTAAAACATAAAATAAAATTTCTCTGATAATCTCTTAGAAAAAAAATCTGTAATTACTTCCCATTAGATGATTTTTTACTACTATTTTTCTTTTTATAGTATGAAAAGAACAATTTAATTTTTTTGAGCGTTCTTTTCCTATTTGTATAAATTTGACTGCTTTCATTACTTTGCTTTACAGGGTCATGATCAACAACAAATTATATGAGCAGTATAAAAATATGTTTCAGAAGTTGTATGTGGGTGTACAGAAATTCGATAAAGAACAAGAAAAACAAGTGGTTGGTATAGTAAGTAACTTTATAATTAACCTCGTATACCTATGTATCAATTAGGAATGGAGAAACTAGCCTTGTGTTCGACACTTGAAACTAAATTAAGTCTCATTATCTAACTATCCTTGGTTCTGAATTGTAAATCAGAGAGGTATGGTCACATACTATACCAATGAAAACCACTAAGAATTTTAATGGAGACGAGATCATAAATTTCCAAGAGACAGACATTTGCTGAGAGATGAAGAGAGGATTACCAGTTTTTACAATATGTCAGCCTCAGGTATAGTTGAAAGATAAAGATTACTTACTGTTGTCATCTGGACTCTGTCGTTAATTTTAGAAAACCAAATCAAACTAGCAAATTAGTTTTTACAATCCTAAACTTAGTCCCTATTTAGTAAAAAAAAAAAAAAAAAAAGTGTATGGAAACAACTTTCCTAACAACCATGGCAAAATAATCCTGTGGAATAATATCACCAAACTATTTTAGATCGTCTCCCCGTTAATGTAACAATCATTGTAGTCATCAAATGGTTTCCAAGTAAGATCTGAGGCAATTACCATATTAACCTTTTTTTTTTTTGGTTGGTTAATTGTTTGGGGGGTATTCAATTTGAAATAAAAAGGAGATCATTTCCTGCATGAGAACAATGTGGAGGGAGCTGCCATTTTGAGTCAGTTCAGGAAACAGATAGGGACTAAAGATAAAAAATAAATAAATACTCCAAATGAAGGCAATTTTTAAACCTTTCATAGCATGGCAAAAAACACTGTAGTCATTTACATACCAAAAGCTAGAACCTCTTTGTAGTGTGGGCATTGGGCTTACCATCCTAGTCTCAGTATACTAACTTACTTGAAAATTATCATAAAAACATACACTGAATATTTTGTCTTTAGATCTCTAAAAACCTCAGAAAAACTTATCAAAATAACAGACTACAATAAATTCAAGAGAATTAGTTTCATTTTCTTTCAACAAAAATTTAGGCTTTTTATAATATTAAATATTTGTTATGAGTAATTCTAGCTCATTTGGTCATAAATATATATGTTTTTAGGAAAATAATTCTAAAAACTTAAAATGCATGTTTTGTATTATTATGTATAACATTGGCAAATTAGATAAGACATGCTCATTCATGTTAAACTCATAAATCTACTCCTATTTTCTGAATCTCTTAAAAATCAGAAACCTCGCTAGGCAAGATCTTAAACTACTGTTCTCCTGTAGGCCATGACATTTTTAGCAGATATTTAAATGTATTAACTGATCTGCTAATGAGTAGAAATCTGAAAGACCAGAATCTCTGTTACCTTTCACATAATGACTCTATTCAATGTAAACTATGACTACAATTAGAAAAATACCCAAATCCTAAAGTCAAATCCTCACCTCTTTTATCAGTCATAGAAAATCTTTTAATAGCTATGATACTGTAATCTGTAATCCCAGAACTTGGCAGTTGAATGCAAGAGGATCAAGGCCTTTGACTGTCCATAGCTATATAGCAAGTTTGAGGTCAGCATGAGTAATGTAGGACTGTCTCAAATAAACCTGTCCCCTACAAATCAAACAGAAATATAATGTTAGTATAAAGATATAAAAATAGTAAATATTTCTGTCACTTCAGTAGGAAAATGTTGACCAGAAATACTAAAATAAATGTACAATTGGAATTTTTTTACTATACTTTTGAAGGGAAAACTATTGAAATCTGGATATCCATAGAGTTCCCTGTTTAGAACATTATCCTGACAGCATATAAACCAGAACTGGTAAGAAGCAAGGCTTGGAGAATCACAGGAGTTGCCTTGCCCAGACT